>NW_023270415.1:9799737-9914135 GCF_011800145.1 Mirounga leonina
CTTTCTTTCTTTCTTTCTTTCTTTCTTTCTTTCTTTCTTTCTTTCTTCTTTCTTTCTTTCTTTCTTTCTTTCTTTCTCTTTCTTTCTCTTTCTTTCTCTTTCTTTCTTTCTTTCTTTCTTTCTTTCTTCTTTCTTTCTTTCTTTCTTTCTTTCTTTCTTGATTTTATTTTATTTGACAGAGAGAGAGAACGCAAGAGAGGGAACACAAGCAGGGGGAGTGGGAGAGGGAGAAGCAGGCTTCCTGCCAAGCAGGAAGACTGATGCAGGGCTCAATTCCAGGACTCTGGGATCATGACCTGAGCTGAAGGCAGACGCTTAACGACTGAGCCACCCAGGTGCCCCAGAGCATGTATCTTTCATATGTATTGCAGAGGTCGGGAAACAAGACTTGGAATAATTTGGCACTTGACTATCATGGTGCCCTCTTTCAAAATGGAAATGCCTATCTTTGTTTTCCATCATGCACTGCAACAGTGAGTCACACATTTTTCATGAGAATTGAACAGGTATACAAATACCTTCCTAAGGGCATGGGGCGCCTGGGTGGCTCAGTCATTAAGCGTCCGCCTTCTGCTCAGGTCATGATCCCAGGGTCCTGGGATTGAGCTCCGCATCGGGCTCCCCGCTCAGCGGGAAGCCTGCTTCTCCCTTTCCCACTCCCCCTGTCTGTTTTCCCTCTCTAGCTGTCTCTCTCTCTGTGTCAAATAAATAAATAAAATCTTTAAAACACACACACACACAAAAAAAAACCCCAAATACCTTCCTAGGAGCAAAGGGAAGAGTGGAATTTCAATTCCATTATGAGTTTTCTCTAGAAGAAGTTACTGTAGAACAGTCACATTCACAGTCCAATGGCATCAATATATACCTGGGAATGGGAACATTCTTTTTTTTTTAAAGATTTTATTTATTAATTTGACAGAGAGAGAGATAGCGAGAGCAGGAACACAAGCAGGGGAGTGGTAGAGGGAGAGGCAGGCTTCCCGCAGAGCAGGGAGCCCAATGTGGGACTCGATCCCAGGACCTGGGATCATGACCTGAGCCGAAGGCAGACGCTTAACGACTGAGCCACCCAGGCGCCCCGGGAATGGGAACATTCTTTATTTCACTTTGCCATGAAAGCAACTCACAGCTTAGGAAATTTTCTTCATTCACCAGATACCTCCTTTTAAATGCCTGTTAAGTTTTAGGCTTCCGAGCTACTCTTTTTTTGTCATCAACTGATCAGTATCCTCTCACAAGCTATAGGCCAAAAACATAACAGTGTATCTGATGGAAAACTAAATTGCAACTGATTTTCGGTGAAGAAAAGAGGTATCAGCTTCCGAAATGGAACTAGGGCTATATGTTAGAAAACCCCCATTCTAGCCATTTTGGTGTCTGAGCTGCTCCGGAGTCAGGAAATGACCAGAAAATTGGGAGTTTAAGGGCTGATCTTCTGATCTGCTGTTTCCACTAAGGTGCAGGTACTGTCTTCTGTGGTGGAAAATCATCAGGTTCGCTTTGCCGTCCACTGACCATCAGAGGGTCTGCAATGCCCTTCGTCCACTGCAGTGAACCAAGGGCTGGGCCCATCTGCATAGCAGAGAAAACCTTGCATCTTCCACTCATGTAAGTGAAGTAACCAAATGCTCAAAAATCTTGCATAAACCTCAGATGCACACTTGAATGTGAGTTTCCTGAAGCATTAGAAGGATTAGGAAATGGGTGGAAAAGTCCTTTTTACACCTCCCAGCCCCTGGATCTTTCTACCCACCGCTAAGCTGTTGGCCCATGGATGCTCCTGGTACTGGAGTCCCCTCAGGGACTGTGGTCTCTCTGAGGTCTAGGCTAAAGAAGTAAAGTGAGAGGCCTGTTTGAATAGAAGAGTCTAATCAGAATTTTTTTTTCTAATCAGGATTTTTTGACATTGTGATGCCTGCCAACATGCATTTGGGGGAATGAAAGGCCTCAAATTCTGCTCACAAGTGAGCTTTTTCAAAATTTTATATAACCCAAGTGTCTCTCCACAATGCAACAGAATTAAATTCCCTCTCCTACTTTTTTTCTTACCACTAACAATCCACTTCAAACAATCACAAAAGAGACTATTAATAGGAAAACAGTAGGAGAGGACATTTTTGGCATATACCTTGGTGTTTAATCTGATGAGCATATCTTCCTCTGGGGACACTGAATATACAATGATACGTATATGCATATAATGATTATTTCATTTCTCAGTGTCAAGGATTCTGTGAATCCCCTATGGCCAAATTCTCTGTAAATAAAACATTGCCTGCCCAGAAGGTCCATATCATCCATTGGATTTTTAAAAGGGTCTTTTCACCAAAGTCCAAGAATCACTGTTGTAAGGCACATCTCTACTAGTAATTTGTATGTAATATTTGTGACTCACAGGCACACGCATATGTAAGTCTGTGTATAACTCATTAACACATATATGCCTTCAATTTAATTGTTAAGGAAAACTGTATGGCTTCGATTCTCTAATACTGGATTAGTTCCCAGTAATTCTCTTCTTTCCTTCTGAAATTTTAGATTTAAAGATCTATTTCAGGTATATTTCTTTTTTTTAAGATTTTATTTATTTGAGAGAGATCTTGAGAGACAGAGAGAATGTGTGCACAAGCCAGGGGAGAGGAGAAGAGGGAGAGTGAGAAGCAGACTCCCCACTGAGCAAGGGGCCAGAGGTGGGGCTCCATCCCAGGACCCTGGGATCATGACCTGAGCTGAAGGCAGACACTTAACCAACTGAGCCACCCAGACATCCCTCAGGTATGCTTTGGGAGCAATATCTATACCCATCCCTTGAAGAGACAGTGCAGGTTAAAGCAGATGAAAACCATGACAGGTGATTATAATCACCTAGTTCACTGTGAAGTACCAGGCACAGGGCCTGCATTAGGGAGTTAGGGAGATCAGCAGATAGATATCCCACACCAGGCTGAGACTCAGCATTCTCATCTGGGGAAAGAGCAGAAGTGGAGGATGTCCACACTTACTGAAGCGGGAGGACTGGGTTTGCTCAGGAAGTGCAGCCTGGCTTCCTTCTCTGGCCATCTGCAAATGTCACAGCCTTGCCTGTCCTGTTTAAAGGTGTTACCTGTCTTTCAGTAAATCCACGTGAACCAAATCAGACCCTAGCCTGGTGTCTTGACAAAGTAAGTTCTTTGTGGAACAGAGAGCAAGCATTCTTATACCTCCAAAACATGTGTAGCAGTACAACTCATGGATGGGGTATTAAAAAAAAAAAAGAAAAGTATAAACTAAATAAAAAGTATTAACTATTCTACAGATATTACTGACTTGGCACAAGAGTATTTCACTGGACCTTGACCATATTTCTCAGTTTCCAATTCTTAGTCTTAGTTGCGCGTATGGGAATGAGCATTTTCTACAAAGAATTGAGGAGAAATTAAGTACATAAATATAAAATGGAATAACAGGAAAATTAACACATAAATAAAAAATTTAAATCCAGATCACATAAGTATATGAAAATATGAAAAAAATTTCTAATGAATTTGTAAAATTTTCAAACTTAATGACTTTGGAAAATCATGGTTGAAGCCAGCTGTAAATAGCATATATAGATATAATTAATGATATTTCAAAGAAAATACTTCAAATTTCTAGACTCCAATGGAGCAACTATCCTTTCTAAAACATCATTTAATTTTATCTTTTAACTTGTTGAAAACTTCTTTAGTTTATAAATGAATTATTCATAAATTACATTCAGAATCATTGATCCTAAGCCCACCCTAGAAGGAGGCCTTAACAAGAAATTAATAATGTAAATGGTTTTGAGTACATCAGACATAACTTTGATGTCAATTAGTTTTACGCAGAAGAGCATTCCAGTCAAAATACCTTTGCGGAAAAAATGTTCTTGGCACAATACTAAACACGTAAGAGCTACACTAATTATGTTTAATATTTTTGGCACAGTGTCAAATTCCTGTGGTATTGAAAATTACAGTGGAAAGGTTTTTTCCAAAGTGGTTTGTAAAACAAATAAAGCCTATACACAACAGACACGCACATACTGCTCTAACTTGATGTGGAACATGAGGTCCCTCAGTCCAGGGAGGAAGAAAATGAACCCTGCCCAAACTCAACTCCCTCGGACAGATCAGATGAGAGCCAAGGGATACAACCACAAGATATCCAGTACCCAAAGGGTACTGTGAAATCAGGTGTGATTTGGGTAACTGTTGGCCCTTGGAGATCAAAAATGCACCAGTGGCAGAAAATCTTGCTCATGGTAGCACTCAAGAATGACTTGTTAATTCATTGATTGAGTCATTCAATCATTCAGCAAATGTCATTTGGAAGCCTGCTGTTTGACAGACATCATGCTAAGTACTGGGGAAACCACTCTGCCTCATGAAGATTTCAGTCTTGTGGGAGAGAAAACAAGCCATTACGATATAGGGTAATAAATACTCTGGTAAGGAAATTGGTTGAAATTTTGGCATGGAGATCAAGATAGAAGTCTTCTCATGGCATACAGCCATGAAAAGCGACCATGTGGTTCCCTAGTAGTGCTCAGACTCATGTCTGATTGGCAGCTAGACCATTAATAGCCAGATGACTGTGAGCAACCTGGTAGCCTTGTGATCTTAACTCTTAACTCTGGGCCCTACAAGGTCATGGTCTAAAGTTAAAGAAGAATAGTGATAACCACTAGTTATGGCGTGCCAACCACAATAATTGCTATTTATTAGGCACCAGTTTTGTATCAGGAATTAAGCTAAATGGTCTAAAAGCTTTATTAGTTCACAGCATTATATGACCAGACGCAGTGCTAGGAATTTATTATGTACTATTTCTAAAACTTTGAACAAGTAAGATAGTTATCATTGGCCTCATTTTCCAAATGGGAAAACAAAGGATAAATATGGTTTAATAATGTGCTCCAGCTTGTGCGTAAGAGATCCAGGATTCACCCCTGGTCTATAAGTCCTAAATTAGTGCTAAATCCCCTCATTAGACTGTATTGTGCTTCAAATACTTATGTCTCAAGGATAAATGGGTCAGAATTTGGGGTTAATAAAGCCAGCTGTACGCAAATCCTGGAGAATTCAGGAGAAATGAGATGTAAGTGGACACATATGTCAAGGATGTGTGATTCAACTAATAGTAATGTTAATGACAGAACAATAATAACAACTCAAATTTGATGGACATGTATTAGGTACCAGCCATAGGTAATAGCAAACATTTAGTGTTTTCACCTGACTGGCATCTAGTCTCCTTTTTTTCTGATAACAGAAACTCAGAACTACCCCCCACACCCCCTTATCTGGATTCTATTTACTCCAGGTGGGATCCATTCACCCACTTAAACTCCTATCCAAAATTCTTGGGCATGAGCTTACGAGCCAGACCTAACCACATAACATCATTCATGATGTTTTCAGGGTTGCCACATGACCCAGTTCAGGCCAACCGGGAGTCATCCCTAATGCTTTTTTGGGTGTTATCTACAAAAATACCTGTGCTGGCCAGATAAAATATCCAACCTGCAACTGTATTTCATCACCTTTGAGAAAAGTTTGCTTGAGAAAGACACACTGAACAAAATGGAACTCAGGGATAGAAAGAGAAATTCCCGACAATACCAGGACCACATTGAAGTCATCCCACCTCTAGATTTTTCAGTTAAGTGAGCCAATGATTTTTCAGTTAAGTGAATCCAGTTCACATTGGGTTTCTGACCTTTGCCACTGAAATTTCCCTATAATACTCCATTCTAACATGTGCATACATTAGTTTATTTAATTACCTCTAGTTGTTGTAACAGCCCTCTAAGGTCGAGTATACCTTGTAGGGGGTGGAGGTGGGATATACCCAGACCTAGGTCAAAGCCAATGATCTGAACAAATGTCTACTACCACCATCTCTTTTTTCTCCTTCTTATTCTAGTGTCAGAATATTGTATAATAACTATAGTTGGCATTGCTATACTAACTGGCATGTCTAATTTTTACCACTTTGGGGTTATTCAACTTAAAAACACCAGTGCTGTTGCCTGACAAATTAGCTCTAAGTCTGGTATTTCCCTGGAGCCCAGGTCCCATGATGTTAGCTCCTTGTTGTAGAATATGACTTCTTTTCTAAGTTTCTCTTGCCTACCAATCCTGTTCACTGGGATTCCTGTCTGCAACATGAGGTCTATTGCAGTAGGACCTGAGAAGTCCTCAGAGCAATCATAAATAAATAGAAGCATTTCCAGATGGAGTGAACAAACTATGTAGACCTGGGCACCTTAAAAATGCACCCAGATGAGCAGATTCTGGCCCTAGACCATAAGTAAAACACTGTCAAGAAAAACCAATGGAAAAACTGATTTGAATCCTATAGATTCTTGGTAAAGATAATCATGAAACCACAACTGTAGGCCCATTGTAGGGCAAAATTATAGGGCAACCTCCAGACTGCAGGGCACTTGCAAGACTGCCATGAAACATAACTCCTGCTGAAGCTAAAGTCACAACTCCATACTACAACACATATGGAAAGAAAATCCAGAGACTTATAACTGGGATATTTGACATTCATAGAAATAGAAATAATTAAACAAACAGAAAAAGACTTAAAGTATGTGCAAAATATTTATTTATTTATTTATTTATTTATTTATTTATTTAAGATTTTATTTATTTATTTGACAGAGAGAGAGATAGCGAGAGCAGGAACATAAGCAGAAGGAGTGGGAGAGGGAGAAGCAGGCTTCCCGCCGAGCAGGGAGCCCAATGTGGGACTCGATCCCAGGATCCTGGGATCATGACCTGAGCCGAAGGCAGACGCTTAACGACTAAGCCACCCAGGCGCCCATGTGCAAAATATTTAAAGAGAAAACATGATTTATATATAATAGAAACAGAAGGTTATAAAATAATAATAGACCAAATAAGGAACCAAGGGAACATGTTTGGTAATTGAAATGGAAAGTTAATTAAAAAAATAGACACATTAATCAATAAAGGTGACAAAGTGGAAAGGGACTTGGTTAAGTGGAATAGAGACTGGAGGAATCTCCCAGACCAAAATGAAGTAAAATGAATGGAAATTTAAAAAGAAGTGTGGAGGGAGAGCAGAATGAGATATTTTAACATATCAAATAGCAGTGTCCAAGAGACAATAAGTGGAAAGGTAATATTCCAAGAAATTAAGAAGAGTTTAATCCTTTCATTAATTAATCCATTAATTAATCCTTTAATTTCCCAGAAATTAGGAAAGACATAGATTTCCAATGGAAAAGACTTGTCCATTAAATATCTTTTAACATTCTACACTTAGCATAGTTGAAATTTCAGATTACCAAGGACAAAGAGAAAATGGAGAAATTCTCCACAGAAAAATCAAGTTAGGAATAATTGATTAATTCAAAATTATTGAATAATTTAAATTAATAACATAATTCTCATCTGCAGGGATAGCTTCCAGAAGGCAGCCACATAATATCTTCAAAGTGCTAAAGAAAAATGATTGTAAGCCTAGATAAAATAATTCGTATCTTGTGAAGGCAAAATAAAGAGTATTTTAAAAATAGAGGGCTTTAAAAATTTACTGTCTATAGATATTTTCTGAGAAAACTACTAATTCTGTACCTCTATAGGAACAAAAAGTAAACCAGAAGGACAATGTGGGATAAAAGAAGAACAATAAAAAATCATATATATATGATTTATATGATTATATGATATATATAAGAAGAAGGGATGGGGCACCTGTGTGGCTCAGTCTATTGAGCATCTGATTCAATTTTGGCTCAAGTCATGATCTCTGGGTCATGAGATTGAGCCCAGTGTCAGGCTCAGTGCTGAGTGTGGAGCCTGAGTAAGATTGTAAGAAGATTCTCTCTCTCCCTCTGTCCTTCCTCTGCTCTCTCTCGGTCTCTCAAAAAAAAAAAAAAAAAAAAAAAAAGAGAAGAAGAAGAAGGGAGAAAGGGAGAAAACAGGTTAGGAATCAGGATGTCAACTTGTGTCTTTGGGCAGTTTCTTTTTGTATCTAAACCTGATTGGTTCTTGCATCTATAAAATGCCATGATTGCCTATGAACTTCACAACCTAGTTGGCAAACAAATGGCAGTATTCTGTTACTGATTTTTAGTTTACTTAAATGTCATTGATATTTCATATCCTCTTTCTCCACTCTATTTGATTGTATATTCTATGCTTAAGATTCTTCTTGTTCCCCACAGCCTCGACAAGCAAGCATTCATCATTGTTGCTTGATTGACATAACATAGTGACACACACACACTCCAAACCATATGCATGCACACTGACAAGTTTGGCTGTCCATGTCCTTAACCAGGGTATCCAACTTTCTAGAGTGTATCAATCATGGTTTGTTAGGTTATGCTGGGGTAACAATCAGCCTCCAAATCTCAGTAGCTTAAAACAAGAGATATTTATCTCACTCATCCCTTATGTCCATTGCAGGCCAGCTGAGGGCTCTGCTCTGCACTGTCTTCTCTAGGATGTAAGTTACTTCAGAAGCCACCATCTTAAAATGTATTGGTCAGAATCAAAGAAGGAAGACAGTAATGCAAATCCCACCCTGGCATGTGAAGACTTCCATTCATATTTCCTTGGTCAGACAAGTCACGTGACCACACCAGACTCCACAGGGCCAGGAAGGGTCGTTCCACTATATGACTGGATGGGGAACCAGAAATGTTTGGTGACTAGCTCTAATAACTACCATATAATGGTAGGGTCATTTCCCTCATCAAATTTTGAAGAACATTCTGGGACAGTCTAGCTTAATTTCTTCCTGGACCTATGTTTTCCACAACAAAGGCTGTTATTTTCTATTTTTTCAGAGAGTTAGCTCTGCCTAGAAACCTCTTTCATGCTGACACATACCAAAAGATGTCAACTCTTCTTGGCAATAAGCAAGCAGGTCATCTCTTCCACCAGGAGAGAGGGGGTTGTCAGGGGCAAGGATTCCTTTCATTCTTTCATGACCAACCTGTGAATTAGAAAACACAAATAGGGTCTCAATGGAATATTCTGCCATATGAGATTCTCAATAACCTTCTACATATTGCTACAAAAAAATCCATAAAATGCTTTATGAAGGTTTACCAGTTGTTAATGGTATCAGAGCATACAACCAAGTTTTGATTAAAAAATAATTCTCATCTCCTTATCAGTGAAATATAAAACTGGAATTTATATTCTGGATTTCATTAACTTACCATACTTTAACTTTTTTCAATTATTAGTTAAGGTGTATATAAGTATGTATTGTTTGTTTGTGGCTTTGTTGCTTATGGATTTAGAGTCATATAAATCTGATTTTAAACGTTAGCACGGCCCATTACTAGCTCAGTTATCTTTATAAGTTACTAGGTCACGCTGACACTCATTTTCTTCAGTTAAACAACTGGGATGGTAATATTCTTCTAGGAGGTTTTAAGAGGATTAAGTGAAGAAATGTTTGTTTATAAAATGTCTGGCATGGTGCCTGGCCTAACACACAGTTAATATAAGGACTTCTCTTGCCTTCCATTTTGCTCAGGCAAGACTGTGCTACCCTGTTCAGATTGCATCCTGAAATAGGATGCCTACAATGTGCATTTCTTCTTTCAACTAATCACGGTGAATAATGAGTAATTAGGGAATGTAAAAGCAGAATAAATAAAATTCTTGACGACAGCTGGTTGGCCCAATGACAGTAATTCAATGCAAAACTTAATTCTGTAGCTTATAAATTCCCCATGATGATTGTCTCTAGTGTTCTTGAATTGCATCCCCCTGGAAATCCACATAAATGCAACAGGAACACCGGGCTGAGGAATCAGGGATGCATAATCTCCTACTCAGATTTCCACCGCTCTTTATGTGTGAGACATAACCAAGCATGCTGGGGCTCACAGGGACAAGCACCGGATGTTTTGCTCCAGGAGGCTATTGACTTTTCTTATGCTGAATTCCAGGTGTGTCTTTTTTCTCTTTCACAAACTTTATTCATATACATTTATTCCTCCTCTCTCTGTCATCTCTTTCATCTTTCTATCACACTCCTTCCTTCCTCCCTCCTCTTTTTACCTAGCTTCTTATTAGATATAGTTCCCCAATTTTCTCTCTTGCCATTTATGATTCGGGAATTTATTCATATTTATTCCACGCTCCCACCTAAATGCCACCCTTCCCTCAATTCTATTCATTACTTATTGAGAATAGTAAGACTTGTCTTAACTTTTAGATCCATATAATCATCCCAGGGTCAGAAGTCAGTCACCCTTTGTCCTCTGCATGACCTCCTCCACAGCAATCTTTGTAGATGACCATCTCTACCTGAGCCCGCCCATGGAGAGAACCCTCTTTCTTCAGACTGCATTTCATGGCATTGTCAGGAAGCTCTAATATTTGGAAAGATCTTCCCTCTATTTGCACTAAATTTACCTCTGCATTATTTCTGCTAACTTGTCTCAGTGGGATATACTGGAGGCCTCTTCCTCATGAGCCTTCTAAATATTTGAAAATACCAGTTATACCTGTGTCTTCTGCTGCTGCAGACACACAGTCTCAATTTTTTGCTTATTACTTTCCCTGTGATTGGAACCTGCGTGTATAAATTTGATGCTCTTCTTGGGCCCTGGATCTTGGCCTACACATCCCACCCTGCCTCCCCACACCAGACGCTGAAAGGACGTTTCATGGGCATCTGTCGTCCAGAGAGCTCAAAATGGGTTCAGAACACAGATAACCCAAGGGATAACTTCTTTCTGGCTGGTTCCCCAAAGATGCAATATCAACCTACAGTTATGAGAGACTGAATATACAAATAAACAATGGCCAGACCATATATAAAAATAGAGCTCTAACCCCAAATCTTTACCAACAAGTTCAGGAAGCCAACCCATCAACTGCACTAGCAAGCCAGGAAGCCAGTTGGCTAACCACAAGTCAGACATATAGGACGTCTGACCACTCTGTCTAGTAACAATCTGGGGAGCCAAACAATAACCCCTGTAACAATTGACCCCAAATGGCCAAGACTTGATTAATAATTGATAGTTTCCTTAATTGTTGTCTCCACTGTTAACTTAGGATCAACCAGAAAAAGCCAAATATGTACCACAAACCAATCATACAGGATGCCCCACCTCTAGTTAGCTGTCTACAGCTTCCCCAGGCCAGTATCCTCCAACTGGGGCATATGTGAAGCCTTCTCTTTTGTTCCGCTATGAGGCTTTCCCCCTCCTCCACCTGCCTTTGAGTCCATGAAACAAACAAGATGGTGGTCGACTCCCTTGTCATAGCAAGCTCTGAATACATAGGCTTTGCTTGTTTCTCAGTTGGTTAATCTTCATTTATTTCCAGAGGTAGGAGCTTAATGGAATAAAGTGGTGATTTTCCTATGATAGAAATCTAGTTTTTACATGGGGAAGTGCACCAGAGAGGCAGAAATTATTTCTAATTAACACTGAGGAGCGTATAAGGATTCATATGGACAGGACCCTCGACTCTCCAGCTCCAAGTCTAGAAGACCACACTGCTGTGGTGCTAATTCTTTCTTATGGTCTTTGTGTCCAGTTTCCCTATTCTCTCTGAGTCCTCGTCTGAACTTAAGCCACAATAAAGAGGCATACAGAGAGAATCAAACATAGGAAAACATTCTTCTCTATTTTAGAAATGCATTTTGAAAATGATTCCCTGCCCCCATCTTATCCCAGAATATTACTGTTGTTATGTGCCAAAAAGAATCTACATCAGTTTAATTTTCAGTTAAAAGAGAAAGGACATGGTGAACTAGCTGTTTAATCAGCTTTCTTCAACTTTTGGAAAGTCAGTAAAGATCTTTTTCTTCCTGCTATTTTTTCCTATATAAATGTATCATCACAAATGATGACTTAACATGACAAATGAAATTTAATTTTATGCTATTGATCTAGACTCCCAGCAGGTCAAGAGAAACAGGGCAGGGAGGTGAAGCAGGGCAATACAGACATTGAAGAGAGAAAAATTTTTAATCATTTTCAAACCGAAAACCTTGATGATGTGCATGTGGGAAAATAAGAGGGAGTGATGGTGGGGAAGAAGTCCAGGAGAGGTTTTCTTCAAGGAATGCTGAAATACACAAGGTGGAGAGGAAGATGCTTGCTTTCACTGCCACCCCCCAAACCTGAGCCCCGGGAAACTTTATGGGATACATCACATGGTAATTGCCCATCCATAGTTGGGGTCCAATAACCTGGAGGAGTTTGTCGCTTAAGGCAATGGTAGAAATAAATGGGAAAGGGTTTCAATCTTTCCACATTTATTCTTACCAGTTATTTAATGCCTACCTTATGCTAAACACTCTATTATCTGCTTTTCACACATATTCTCATTTGATTCTTATTAACATCAATTCCATGAGGTTGATACTGTTAATGACCCCCATTTTGTGGATGAAGAAACTAAGGCTCAAAGAGACTATTGAACTTGTTCAAGGTCATAGGATTGGTTCATCACAAGCAGAGCTGATATCTGAACCAAGGCCAGCCTGAGTTAAGCATGGAACATACCGTGGCTTCTCTGAGTTCACAGGCTGAGATCACTCTCAAGGGCAGCATTGCTTTCGGAAGGCAGGCAGCCTTGGGATCCCACCCTGGTGGAGTGGAAGCTGGCTGTAGGGACTAACAGAAAACTGGGAAGGAAAAAGGCTTCACTAACACCTGTCTGAAAAGCAATAAAATAAACAATAACGTCGATCCCAATTTTAACAGCGTTCTAAACGCCTTTGGCATTTACATCATTGTTCTAAAGACACGACTTACAGACAATGTATTTATATCAAGGATATTATCAACAGCTGAGTCGTCTCTGTCTTTCGATTTTTGCTTCCCCAGCTGAGGGAAGAGCACTCTGATGCACAGCAGATAAAGAGCATGCTATGTTTGTTGACAATAGTTATCCAACTTATTTTTCAGATGCGGAGGCAGAAAATGGTGAAGTGACTTACCAGTTTTCATAAAATAAGTCAGAGGCAGAATAACGAAGAGAGCTCAGACACTTTCTATTGTCGGGGCCGGCTTCATGTTCCCTAGGCGACAGGATCTATGTGTCAGCAGATAACAGAATCAGTCAGAAGAGAAATATTAAACGGCATCATTGAAAGTATCTTTTAAATTTAAAAAGGAACGATTGCAAATGAATCTTTGTGGCAGAAACAAATGAAAATTATTAAAATAGAATAGCTTTTATCCTTCCACAGAATAAAACTTTAGCTGACAGCTATGTTTTGAGAGACTTTTCTATTTGATTTTTGGTGACTTAATGGAATGAAGTCATGATTTCAGTCACAACAGTATATAGAAAAGATAATTAGAGGAGATAAATACACAGACAATTGCAAGGGTGAGAAAATGTGGCAGAGTAAAATTTCCATATGATGGAACAGAGAATTAGAAATACAATGAGGCCATTTTTTGTTACTACCAATTGAATGTGCACGTCACATCCCACATTGGAATAAGGCAAGTCAGAAAGGGTTCAGGTTCCAGCCTCAGAGAATGCCAACAGGGAAGTGTCCCAATTTATTCCCTGACCAGCTGTGTGCCCACTCATCTCTCCAGGTAACAAATGATTTGCATATGTAAGTAAATACACCACTGTTGGAAAGGTAATAAAAAGTTAATGACAGGGGGGTGCCTGGGTGGCTCAGTTGGTTAAGTGTTTGTCTTCGGCTCAGGTCATGATCCCGGGGTCCTGAGATAGAGTCCCGCATTGGGGTCCCTGCTCGGCAGGGAGCCGGCTTCTCCCTCTCGTTCTGCCTGCCACACCCCCTGCTTGTACTGTCTCTCTCTGTGTCAAATAAAGAAATAAAATCTTAAAAAAAAAAAAAAAGTTGATGACGGGAAGGAACACTGGGCTCCTGTTCAGTTTTCCTCTCATTGCCTGTACACGTGAGAAGCCCAAAGAACTGGAGAACTAGGTTGGGCTTTGACCTTTAAACTGTAAATTTCCACATAAAACAAATGTCATTAACGACTTGTGTTTGTAAGTGCATATCTGACAAGTTCGGGAACATCTCCGACCTCGGTGGATCCTGGATTTAATTTCTGGGAGACAGAACTGAGATGTAATTACTAAGAAAGGCACTTAATTAATCACACTGCACCCTCTCTGCAGAGATTATACAGATGGAAGGAAACTAGTTGGATAGAAACTAGCCCAAAGGTTCTATTCAAGCACCCCACGGGGTGAAGATGCTCTGTCTGGTCAACAAGACTGTCCTAACTTGCTCATCTCCAGGAGTGCAGTCGGACTGTGGAACCAGAGGCCATTGCACCTTGGATCCAGGCAACCACCAAGAGGACTTGCAGTTTGCCTTCTGTACTCGTCAGATCAGAACAAACCTCCATTTCCCTTGATAACAGTATTTCTCATTGCACGTTCATGCATTACATTCTGGTTTTATCAGTATGAATTAGCATCTCTGAGTCAATTCATTGCTGAAATTTTGACAGTACCAACTTTTTCAGCCTATAGTGCTAGGGGCCAAACTTTGAGCAGAGTTGATCTTGCACACTTAGAAGCTGTCTTAGTGGTCCTGATGGAGTGGGAGGCTCCCCAGGCGCCCCCTGTCCAATGCAAGTGTCACTAGCCTCTCTGTCAGATTCCAGCGGCAGCAGCCCTTACACTTCGATGGAGAATTGGGGGTAAAGACATAAAGAGGAAGGGTTTGCCCTGGTTAGGGAAAATTGTCAAGAAATTCATAAGTAAGACACAGGGCTATTTGAAAAATTCAGATTTTCAAAGGTCTCAAGTTTTTTTGCATAGCAGGTCATTTCAACTCTGAGGCATACTTTTGCCTCACCACCGCAGAATCAAAGTGATAAACAAGTGTCATTTTTCAAGCGGTCATTTGCTATGCAAATATTAATTGTCATCATTAGATTTTTTTTTTAAAGAATGTCTTTACTGTTTTGCATGTTATTTTGAACTTCGTATGGTTGTTAGAATATGGTTTTGTATTAGAATGTATCACATTAATTTGTTGGTTTTGTCTTTGATTGCTTTCTAAATTTTGGATTTACAATTTTCATTATTATAACTTATAAATTATTAGAGATTAATTTATTTTGGCATAATACTCTTTTCCCTTCATCTAAAATGTTTCTTTATTACTTTTTTACCTTGTGGGTGAAAAACATCCAAAGTATAGAATTTAGTCTTAGGACAATAGACTGCCTGCCTACAAAAATGTCCTCATCTGGGGTGCCTGGGTGGCTCAGTCAGTTAAGCATCTGCCTTTGGCTCAGGTCATGATCCCAGGATTCTGGGATTGAGCCCTGCATCGGACTCCCTGCTCAGAGGCGAGTCTGCTTCTCCCTCTCCTGCTCCCCCAGCTTGTGTTCTCTCTCTCTCTTTTTGTCAAATAAATAAATAAAATCTTTAAAAAAAAATTTTTTAAGCTTCATCTGTGTGATAAATTAATTTTTTAAAAATATTTTATTTATTTATTTTACAGAGAGAGACAGTGAGAGAGGGAACACAAGCAGGGGGAGTGGGAGAGGGAGAAGCAGGCCTCCCGCCAAGCGGGGGGCCCGATGGGACTCGATCCCAGGACCCTGGGATCATAACCTGAGCCAAAGGCAGACGCTTAACTACTGAGCCACCTGGGATGAATTAATTCTTAAGTAGTATTTTGTTTAGTGTCAGCTCCAACTTTGTCAATTCTACTTCCTTATAGTTTAATTAGCTTCCTCTAGATAGTTCTACCTTTAAAGGACAGATGAGACATACTTATGCCTTCTAATATGTCCTAAATAAATAGATTATCAACGTCTCTTGCTAATATTGTGCTCAGAGTTTATCAAACTGATAAAGACAAAAGGCCTACAGAATTAAGGAGCAAGATTCAAAGCTGTGTTCAGCAGATTCCAGAGATTGTCACTGATGAGGTCAAGGCCAGAGTGGAGACAGATTTATGAAGAGTCAGAAAGGGATGGAAATATTTGAGTTCCTCTCCTTTGTTGAGTTCCGTTTTTAGACCAATGCCTGCAATTTTTTTCTCTTCTTAACTATAGCTTGAACTGGTACCTGAAGGATGTGGGTGATTAATGTAATTTCCACATTAAGAGACATACCAACTCCCAAATATTTCCTGTATCTGCACCACCTCTTCCTGTGGTCTGGGCTCAGGGACAGAATTCACCACCCACTGTTCCACTGGGTCTATGGAAAAGGTATAATGAGGGCCCTGAGTAAAAAGGCACAAGATAGCAAAAATGGGTTCATAAACAATTAGCTGTTTATTCAGTCAGTCGACTGTTCAGTCAGTTGGTTGGTCTTTGATTAGTAAATTAAAAAAAAAAAATTCTTTGGAAGGTACTGTATCATAGCATACATCAGTGGACAAGTATTGGATTTGGAGTAAATTACCTCTAAAAAGCCTCTAGTTCACAACTGATTTAAAAATAAGTCAAATTTTATATGTAAATCATGGAACAGAATGCCTAACACCAATTAGTCCTTTAATCAATGTTAGCTCATATTATCACCCACAAGATACGTAAATTCACCCCTCTATTTAATTCCATCCATCATCACTGCCACCTTAATTTCTTTTGTTTTTGCCACCTTAGTTTCCATAACAAAGAGTGTCCTCTGTGGCTTAGAATCTTGCCCCTGGACTGTTCCTCTTTTAGCAGTGGAGATTTACTCCCTCCATCTCTATTCCCAGACCTTACTTCACACGGGCTTCTGCAAGAGGCATCATTTTTCAGGCTGTCAATTCACTGTTATTCATTCATTAATCAGTACACACCTACTATGTGCCAGGCTCTATGTGGGGCTCTATGGCTGGTTCAAGGTTCACCAAGGGAATGTGCCCTTCAGATTGTGTTAACCAAAGTCATTATCATCATTGCCATCATCATCATAGTTTAAATACATTAGCAGAATTCCTGAATGGTATGGCATATCAAATCTGTTGGCAAATAGGTAGAATTTTCTTCCAAAATACTTTCTGTGATTACAGTTTTGGCAAATGATGTTTTATCAATTGGTGCATAATCATAAAAAAACCACAATGGGAAAAGCCATGCTATTTTATACTGAAGTTACAGTCAATATTGGCTCAAATTTGCTTCTTCAGACTCATCAAAATAGACTTCTACCATTAAGTTTAGACAAAATATCAGGAAATATTAGTACTAGAGGCAAAGAACAGCTAGTAGAAGCTAATTCAGAATTTGAATTTCTAAATCTGGCTACCTCAGAAGTTGGCTATTATTATTGTAGAAACCACAAAGGGATATTTCAATATTCAGTAAACAAATTGGTGGATGAAAACGTCGAGAAGTAAGATGGGGATACTTAATGCTCTGTCATTATCAGGTTCATTCTTTCTCTTGTCATTCCTCAGAATTCTCCCTTCCTTTCTCAGAGAAGATAAGAAATTCCCCATTAGTCATAACAATTGAGGGCACAGCTCTGCAAGTAATAGAATAGAGCAATGTGTACAAGCATCACTATTCCCAACCCTCACCCTATTTTGGTACTCTGTCCCTGGGGATTCATCACTGTGGGAACGGCATGGCCAAGGGTGGGACGCAGAGACATTCAAATAAGTAAAACCGTATATTCTGAGTATTCAGTTGCTTCAAAACATTCCATAATAATCCAAAGCTAGGCCCACATAGCACTGCTGCTTAGGGGCAGAGTGTCACAGTAGGGAACCTGTGAGGTCCTGATGGAATTCTAGGCTGATGATGTTCCAAACCCTTCTTGTTCTCCCTCTAAGCACAATTCTCCACTAATGATGCTCTTAAAACTTGGTGGCCAGAACTGAACACAGTCCTGCCGATGTCGTCTCTCCACTGTGTGGACAGCACAGGCTTTGAAGTCAGACAGACTCTAGGTTCTAAGCCAGGCTCCACTGTGAATAGTGGAGTGACTTTGGTCAAGAATGGTGTCTAAGCCTTAGTTTCTTTATCTGTTAAAAAAAGGCAATAAATGATGTAAAATGTTACTATAAAAATACGTGGTGTATTGATATATTAAGTGTATATATGCCAGCTTTAAAAAAAAAAAAACTATAGATCGTATTCTGTTGTCTACGTTTTTACTCAAAATTATTCACTTATCTACTGAATGACGCAGGACCAAATACAATGCTTGTTTCAGGTTAACTCGGAATATCCAATCGGCATTTTAAGTTGTTCATTTACTACTATTCCAACGTGACTTTATTTTCAGCCACCTTACCCATACAAATAATATGGTAAACAAAGAAATAATGTTTAAGAACTTAAGCTCTTGAGTCAGACATGGCAGGTTCAAATCCCAGGTCTCACCAGCTGCGAGACACTGGCCCAAGCCTCAGCTTCCTCATGTCTCACTCAGACAGGCATACCGGTAGTAGCAACTAGGGACCTACCAAAAATTCGGTATGTATCAGCTATTATTCATAAGTACCTTTCAATATTAAAATATCTGTAGTCTACACCATATTGCATATCTATAGTTAATTTGGCATGAATGCTGGCTCCTAGACTTCATATTCTTTTAAAAATGGTCATGAGTCATTTACATGTCTGAGCAACTTCATTACCGTAGCCTAGCCTACCCTTCAGTAATACAACAATACAAATCAGTTTATTAATCTCCTCCCAGGCTCTGTTGTCCTCTTGTTATAATTCTACCCATACTGAAGCCTAGCTCACAATCTTCCCAGTCTGTGTTTCCAGAGCATTTCACAGCATCTACACATTCCCCAACACCTATCATTGCCGAGTATTATCCTTATTTGGGTAAGGGACTCTTGTCAACCTCTGAATTAGAACATAGGGTCATGGAAATAGAAACTGTCATTCGTTTTACTACCTCAGTCATGCCCTGCTTATCACTGGGTCCTAGTAAAGTTGTGGAAAAACTAAAGAAGTGAATGAATTCATGTTCTAGAATTTTGTTTGATTACCTAAATCAAAATAACTGATCTAGAATTTTGGATTTCCTGTCTTTCTTAGTATTTTCCTAAAGTTTCAACTCATTCTGGATTACCTACTTGTGTCTATTTTATAAGTATATTTTTATGCCATATCTTGGGTTTAATTTTTTCTTTTCACTTTTGGTTCTGTGATTTTTATCCCTACTTTTGTATATGTATTTTAAATCTAAGGTCATTTGAGAGCTTCCTGCACAACCAAATGTGAATTTCTTTGGCTGCCTATACCTTTTTTTCACAACTGGGAACATTTATGATTGTATAGTTTCTTTTCAGAACTTTACAATCCTCTTAGATGATATTTTCTGTTGAGTCTATGCCTAAGAAGGACCTGGGACCTGTTGTTGTCTGTGCTTTTTAAGAGAAACCAGTTAGGTTAGACACAGGTTAGACATGGCTACATTCTACGCCCAAACAGAAAAGTCTTCCTTGCTGGGGAAGGAGGCCTCTGGGCATAATGTGAGTCTGAAAGGCTAAGGACTGAGGGTCATTTGTGAGGGTATGTGTTACTTGCTCTGAGCTCCACAGGATTTCTGCCCAAGAGAAGAGTGTGCACCACAGGAAGCTGGAAAGCAGGAACCACCCTCCCAGAATCTTGTGATGGACCTGTGCTCATTGTCTACTTCTCTAGCCCATCCACCCCACACGTCATTCTCCTTGTCAGTCTCTTCTGTTGGATCTCTCTTATCTCTTCATTTCTGTGTCAATCTCTGTCTGTCTCTCCTCTGTTTGCCTTCCTCTCTCCATCTTTGTCTCTGCATCTCTCCCTTTCTCTCTCAACTCTTTAATAGCCATACTTTTATGTCCACATTCCCTTAAATAATATTTTTCCTACCTCTTTTTGCTCTTGTATTTCCTTTCAAAGTCTCTAGCCATGGAAGCATGCCAGCCTTTTTATGAACTTCTGAAAAATCTGTTTTCCTAAAGTCTAGAATGCTCGTCTGACTATACCCACTGTTTCCTTTCTTCGCTGTTACGAATTCCAAGATGACTTGATTTCTCCCAAGGTTCATATAACTTTTACTCCAACAGTAAGCTCTTTCTTTTTAGTTAGAATTAAATACAGAGGGGTACCTAGGTGGCTCAGTCATTAAGGGTCTGCCTTCGGCTCAGGTCATGATCTCAACATCCTGGGATCGAGCCTGGCATCGGGCTCTCTGCTTGGCAGGAAGCCTGGTTCTCCCTCCCCACTCCCCCTGCTTGTATTCCTTCTCTCGCTGTCTCTCCCTCTCTCTGTCATAAAAATAAATAAAGAAATAAATTTTTAAAAATGAAGTTGTTTAAAAAAAAGAATTAAATACAGAATAACAATTTTCCTTGCTACTTCCTCTACCCACTACAAGATGAAATTGGCAGTAAAGAATGTCAGATAGTGTACTTTCCACAAATGTTTCCAGAGTTGAATCCCCTTCTTACTGCTACTTCTTGCCTCTGAGCTGGTCTATATTTTCAGACAAGATCCATCCCCAATATCTTCCACCTGCAGGGAAGTCTGTCCAACACATCATAATATTATTGCCTGTTTCTCTCTGTTTTGTCCTTACCTGAATGTTTTCTACCATTCCTTAAACTCATGGTATTTTGTAAATTATGTGTATTTCTGGAGAAACATGATTAGCATTCTATTAGAGCTATCTCTTTTGACCAAAATTTACCCTTTAATAGTCTTATTTTGGTCATGAATTTCATGCCAACCATAGTTGGAGATACTTTCTGGATTGTAAACTACTTGAGGTCAGAAACCACGTGATATTCATCTTTGGATTTTCAGAGGCTAGAATGGTCCTGAAACATACCCAACATGAATTCGTCGAACTGGCCTGATGCTTGTTTTAAAATTACAAGTTTAACTGACTCTCCCCCACGCACTGTGCATAGACATATAAACCCTTGAGACCTTAAGTGACTTCCGCATCTTCTGATTTTTCCTGAAGATAACATGATTATTTCTTTCACAAGTTTTTTCTATCTGTTGTTTTTCATGGTACAGAACATGAGAATTTTGTTGGCATTTTTCTCCCTTGCTTCATCCTTTAACTTGAAGAGGTTTTGATCAGCCACTGATAGGAGATTATTATTGAGAAGTGTCAATGCACCCAGAACTACATTAAGTGTCCTGTGAATATCATTCTTAATCTTTACAACAACCTTACCAAACAGCTATTAGTAAATTTATTTTACATATTAGAATATATATATATATATATATATATATATATGGACATTGAGACTCAAGTTAAACAGCATACTCCAGCCAACATAGCTATCAAGTAAAAGAACATACCAGAAATAGATCTGAGTGCTACCAAAGCTGTATTTCTTCCTCTAGTACCATCCATTCCATTTGGCTGATTGGTCAGATGCTCAGCCTTATTTTAGGGCACTTCCAGGTGTCATAACTGGCTTAGCTTGACTATGCAGGTGAACAAAACTAGAATGAATGCCAGCTCTTGGTTCTATAAGGGGATATTTTCATTGTGATTAAAGGAATGATGACTCTTAAAATACTACACTATTTTAGGAAAACCATGGCTGGCAGCAGTGGCACCATGATGGCTTCAAGGACAGAAACATAGTTATACCCTTTATCTTTGCCATGGCACACAGAGGGATAAGATAAAAAAGCAGGAGGCAGCTCACCCATCCTCCTCCATGCCCCCAGCAAGAGGGTAGGAGAGAATGGTTCATGCCTCTCTTTACTATTTTGATCTTGCCTGGACTATAGTTGCAGGGCTCTTGGCATCAAGAATAGTCTCAGACCACTGCTCAAGCATGCAAGAAAGACATGTTTTATTTTGATATAATTCAACCTAATTATTATTTTGACCTCCTAATCTGCTGGTGTGACAAAAACTGAACTGTAGTTATTTTAAGAATTCTGATCTCACTTCCACCCTTCTCTTGGGGTTGTGTCTAAGCTTCTGGACCATCAGGAGTACTGAAGTAGGGTTTGGACAGCATTGTGGTCTATCTCTTCCTCCTTGTCTTTTGACCACATCAGCCTCTGGTGACACATCTGTCACTCATCTGGTTCTTCATCTTCAGTCCACACCAGTGATGGCATAAATGCAGCTTTTCAACCACTTTTATCTAACTAACATTCACTGAGTGCCTATTGGATACAAGGCATAATATGGACTCAGTCCTTCACATATGGATGTAAATGAGACAGATGGGGCAGAGGAAAGCTGCCTTCTCCCCACTGCATGTCAGGCCCACGGGTAGGGAGGAGCACTGGGGACAAAGGCCAGTGTTGCTATAAGAATGCAGAATGAGGAAGAGAGGGGCCCAGGCTAAGTCTGACATGCATAGTGTCAGAGCAGGTAGACCATGAGAAAGTTTACCATCTTTACCCTAAAGATAATGGAAGCCACTGAATGGCTTTAAGCCTAGACTAGTATGTTCTGATTTTGATTGCTAAAATCTCACTCTGGCTGCATGCATAGCCATTGTTCAGGAGCAGATGAAGATTGGTCAGGAGGTCATCACAATTATCTATTTGGAAAGTAATGGTCTGTTAAAGAGAATGGAGAGAGTCACAGATACTTCAGGATGAAATATGCGGGATGGTATGGATGGGTATAGAGTAGGTGGACGAGGGAGGTGGAGGAGTCTCCTTGGGAATCACTCTTTTGTTATGTGCTTTTGTTTTCTGTAAGTCATGCCCAGGACTGCATATAACGAAACAAACAAGTACAGGAAGTTAGTGGCTTACAGTCTAGGAAGGAATATGACATTTGTTAAAATCAATAACCAATATTTATTGACATTTAATAAGTTTTAAGAGCTTTGCATATATTAAGTCATTTGAATCTTAAATGATTAAAAAATGATGACACTAGGATAATAATACTCATTTTATAAAATAAGGAAGAGACAAAAGAAAGTGGGGTAATCTAGGCGGGTCTCACTTCAGAATTCAGACACTTCAACCATCATGACATATGTTCAGATTGGGGTGGCATATAAAAGGAAAGAGTTAAGTCCAGCCTGAACAAGGGGATGAGGAGCAGTGAGAAAAGCCTTCACAGGATAAGAAACCTTGGAGTCTGCTCTTGAAAGATGAGGAATAGGTATTCCACAGGCAAGAACAATGACATCTGAGCTAAATAAATTACCATATGAGTTGACAAAATTATTGGTCTAAGCAACATTTTTGAACAATACAACTGGAACAAATGAAGGGCAAAGTGGTAGGAGACAGAGACTCACAATTCAATTTACCTCCGATTGTTATGTATGTTTGGGTGAGTCACAGAGTTCTCAGTAAGGGAAAAGTTCTTGAGGATTAATGAGGCTGACTACAGTAACAATGAACCAGGAGCTAGATATCTAAATAATCTCCTTCATTATATTTAAATAATTTCAGAGGAAAGATGAGAAGAGGGAAATATTTAGATAAATGTCATTTTTGAGATAATAACTGTCACATTGGGTTATATTAATTTACCATTCTAAGGACTGGAAAAGTCCAGAAGAGTATGGAACAGTTTTCAAATTCACTGCATTAGACCATATTCGTTTACTATCTCCTGAACATTAGCAGGCATTAGCTTTGTCTCTGTAGAGCCCAGTGAACACTGTAGTACCATTTGGACAGGATTCAATTATTTATTAAGTTCCAAAATTTCTCCCCTGACAATGTGAACAGCATGTAATGATGTGGAATCAAGATGCATGTAAGAAGTTAATCTGAAGGAATGAAAGACTGATTCAATTGGCCTTCCTCCCCCACTGATGATCCCATCATCCTTTCCCCAACACTGGTTTTAAGGAAGACTTTTCTAGTCTTTCCTCCCATTCCCTCCAAATCCACTGCAGTCTAGTTCTGAACACACTCCTGTTATCTGTTACTGAAGGATACCAGGGACTTGCAAACCGCCAGGTAGAAGGACCTCTCTCAGGGCTCGTTAGGTTTGACACGACTTCTTCTATACATTATTCCCTAGCTTCCTGTCTCCTCAAACTCAGCTCAGCTCCTCAGGGGATCATCCTTTACCTTCCCTCTAAAGCAGCCCCTAGGCTCTGTCTCCAGGGCTTTGTATCACGGCTTTCATGGGCCCTGGGCATGTTGGCCTTTGTGGCCCCTTCCTCCATAAAAACATTTAAAAATTGTATTTTGCAACTACATCGGTATAAAGACATATATAGTAAAGATTGTCTTTGACCTAAAAGTTTATGTTCTTCTTCTGACTTTTTTTTTTTTTTTAAGATTTTATTTATTTGACAGAGAGAGAGATAGCGAGAGCAGGAACACAAGCAGGGGGAGTGGGAGAGGGAGAAGGAGACTCCTGCCGGGCAGGGAGCCCAATGCGGGACTTGATCCCAGGACCCTGGGATCATGACCTGAGCCGAAGGCAGACGCTTAACGACTGAGCCACCCAGGCGCCCCTTCTTCTGACTTTAAAATAAATGAAAGCACTAGGTGGTCAGTGCCATGATGTCAGGGAATCTGTTACCTTAGTCACTGTTCTATTCCCCGCCCTTAGAAGAATGCCTGGTAGATTTAGTCTTTTTTCAAAAATTTTAGGATTTTTTAAAAATTTAAATTGTAGTCTTAATACTTACTGGATGAATCAATGAATGAATGACTTTTTCTTTTTGAGTTTCTTCTGTTGACTTCTGGGACTGTTCTTATTCAGTCTTTTCTTTTTCTTCCTGTTTGTGTCCTCTTCCTCCAATGTTCCTTTAAATATAGTCTTGATTTCTCTCCAGAGTTGCAGGCTCACACTTTTGCCGGCTATTTTCACATGGTTCACTCCACAGTACCATCCTCTCAATACATAAAACAAACTCACCAGCTTCTCTGGTTCTCCCTAATGTTATTATTACTATTATCATCATCATTATCATTATTCCTATTCCTGGCATCTCCATAACGGTAATGCCATCATTGTCTTTTGAGTTTCTCATGCCTGGTAGATAGAATTCATCTTCAGATTCCCCTTCTATTTTATATGAGGTCCAGTTTGTGCCCAGATTTTGCTAATCCTGTCCTTACCATTTCAAGCACATCTGCTTCACCTTCACATTGACACTGTCTTTGCTCTAGACCTTCAGTAAGTCTTATTGGTACAAGCACACTGGCCTCCCAACCAGTCTCTGGGTCTCTTGTCTTTCCCTTCCCTGTTCTAGTGGTCACACTTCTTTCTAGAAAATCCTCTTGGTTAAAATATTTGGTTGATGCCCATTGCATACAAAGTGAATTCTAAACCTCTTAATTCAATATTCAATGTCTTGGCTCCAACTTAAATGTTTAGCTTTATTTCCACCGGTCAAACAGACCCTATGGTCCTTCCATACCATGCTACTTGATAGTTCCTAAAAATGGTTACTATAATTTTCTGCATTCTTTTTTCAAACTATTCTTCCTGCCCACAAGGCTACTCCCTTCCCCCAATACATGTGCATCTATCTGAATGCTCCATGAAAGCACAGAACACTAGTAGGTAGCAATTAGATCTTAATTCTGTGCCCCTCCCTGGTACTAACAAGGGGCTTTATACAGAGGAGGAAATTAGTAGATGTTTATTCAGTTAAACTTAAAATGAACGAAAGGAAAGTAAACATAAAGAGCATTAGTTTCTATCATGGTATCATATTTTATGTCAAAAGATGACAATTTTAACTTTTTAAGAAAGAGTAAAGCAATAACCAAACAACAATAGTTAATGCAGGTAAATCTACTTACATCAGTATCACTCTGTATCAGTATAATCTTTAAATTGTACAACCATTTAGCATGACAAACTCAGGCAAAGCTAATTTCAACATGGATGAATATTTCCATTTCAGAGTTTTAATCTAATCAACCTGAGTAAATTAATCAGAAACATCTGCCTTGTCTCAAGAAATGCCTTGATCACTAAACAGCTTTAATGAGACAAGCAACTAATTATATTATACCTCTAATAATAGACAAGGAAAGGTTAGGATACAGCAGGAATAATGGGCTTTCGTGTAAGAAACACTGATAATGTGAAATGATAATTAAACTATCTAAGGTTTTGGAGATGAACTTTATAATAAAAGGTATGACACATTCCTCTTGTTAAACCTAAAGTTTTCTTATTTTATTAAAAAAAACAAGTTTTTTTGTGAAAATTTTGGATAGCACAGGCAGGTACAACTAAGAAAATGAGAATAATAATGATAATCCCACTACCCAGAGAAAATCACTGTTCATATCTTGTCATAGAAATTTCTAGTCATTGTTTTGCCCTTTATGTGTATGTGTGTGTGTGTGTGTGTGTGTATGCGGAGTATATGTGTGCTCTGAATGTTGTGCATGTGCTGCGTGTGTATGCATGCGTAAGGTCCTACATTCTTCTGTGTGTATAATGGAATTTAGATCATAATGTACATAATATTTTTAACTTCCTTATTTTTTGATAAGATGCCATGCCATTAAATATTCTTCAATAACATTATTTTTAAAGCTGAACAATAATCCATTTCATTACTCTGCTATTCTCAGAATGTTTTTAGTCTTTTATAATTATAAACAGAATCTTCTACTTTATTCTCTATATACACTATTTTTTTTATCACTTTAAGATAAATTCCTACGTGTGGTATAGCGGGACAGGAGATACAAAATATTAAGCCTTTTAAATAAAATCACTCCTTACAGATATCCTATATCAAATCATATTAACATTAGCATTCTCACAATCTTTTTTTTTTTTTAAGATTTTATTTATTTATTTGAGAGAGAGCACAAGCGGAGGGGAGGGGCAGAGGGAGAGGGAGAAGCAGGCTCCCCGCTGAGCAGGGAGCCAGACAGGACCCCGGGATCATGACCTGAGCCACCCAGGTGCCCCCTTCTCAAAATCTTATCAATAATGATAGTAACATGTTTTACAGATAGGACTGAGTTATTTAATATGCTCATTCAGCATTTGCATTTCTTCTTTTGTGAGCTTATTTGCCTATCATTTGACCATTTGTCGACTGGAAACATTTTTCTTTTCCTTTTTTATTTTGAAGGGCTCTTCATATTCTTTTTGTTATGAAATATTTCAAATAAAGTATAAAGAGTAATATAAAACACATTTGAACCTACCTCTAGCTATATTAAGTCTCAAGAATTTTCTATACTTACTCCAGTCGTTTTTTTAAGCTGTAATAAATTACGTATGAAGTACAAGCCCTTGTTACCCTCCACTCTGAAACAATCACCTTCTTCCTACCTGAAGGGAGTCCCATTACTTTGTTTGTTCCCATGTACTTTTGATAGTATTGCAGTTGTAGGTATTTATGTACTTATAAATTACAAAGTTTAGACTGATAATATATATAATCACCGATGGATCTGACTCATTGGTGTAGAGTTTAAGGTTTTGCATCCATATTTGTAATGAAATTGGTTTATACCAACTTTTTCTTATGCTTTCATTTTCTGGTTTTGGTATTAAGCTAATATTAACCTTATAATTAAGTTGGCTGTTTCCTCCCCTTGTTGCTATAAAATATTTTGTTTAAGAAATGGATTATTTGTTCTTTGAAGTTTTGACAAAAATTTACCTGCAATATTAAGTCTCTGTTTCATCTATAGCTATATTCGTCGATCATTTGAAATATTATTTATTTATCCCTTTTCTCTCTTTTTCTTGATAATATTTGCTAGAAGTTCTTGTAGTTTATTTGGGATATTACCTTTTTATTTCTCCTGTATGTTACAAATATTTTTTTATAATTTGTCTCTCAAGGATCAATTTTGTTTATGGAGCATTTTCTTTTTTTTTTTTTTTAAGACTTTACTTATTTTTTGACAGAGAGAGAGAGACAGCAAGAGAGGGAACAGCAGGGAGAGTGGGAGAGGGAGAAGCAGGCTTCCCACCAAGCAGGGAGCTCGATGCGGGGCTGGATCCCAGGACCCTGGGATCCTGACCTGAGCCGAAGACAGATGCTTAACGACTGAGCCAACCAGGAGCCCCTATGGTGCATTTTCATGTAAAAGAATTTTAAAATTTATCTCTTTGTTTATATTCGTTCATTTAAATATACTTATATATCTCCTTGTACTATTTGTTTATTTTTAAAATTTAAACACTTAGCATACTTAAAGATTTTTAAATTTTTAGTTTACATTAGAAACTGGAGCTCTCAAACTATTATTTTTTTTTAAATATCATGCCAGTCTTCCAACATTAATTATTGAATTTTTCACTAATCTGAAAAGCCAGTTTATTTTTTCCTAAATTTTATTTATGTTTGACTCTGTATCTATTTGAATTCATGGATCTGTCCCATTATTTTATTATTTAATATTTAATAAAATGTTTTTAAATGAAAGGAAAATGATTTCCTGCCCCATTTTCTTCTTTCTTTAAAATTACATGGTCTTCTCTTTCAGACTCACCTTAAAATCATTTTTATATTTTAACAAAATTTTATTTTAGAATATAATCCAATCTGCATTAAGTATATTGACTAAGATGGATTCCAATCACATTTTTCTGGCATTAAGTTTTCACATTCAAGAAAGCAGTGTGTCTTTTTTTTTTTTTTTAAGATTTTATTTATTTATTTGACAGAGAGAGGGAACACAAGCAGGGGGAGTGGGAGAGGGAGAAGCAGGCTTCTCGCTGAGCAGGGAGCCTGATGTGGGGCTCCATCCCAGGACCCTGGGATCATGACCTGAGCCAAAGGCAGATGCTTAACAACTGAGCCACCCAGGCACCCTACAGTATGTCTTTTTTATTCATTCAAATTTCCTCCTTCATGTTCGTTAGTAAAGCTTTGTTTTTTTCATAAATATCTTTTAAGTTCTTTGTTAAATTCATCCATATATATTTGATATTTTTCCAACTATTGGGAATGGAACTGTTTCATTTATTTGTTTTCACCAATTTTCATACATGTTCCAGGTACTGCTTCTTTCTGGAAAATTTTAAACCAGTTGCAAAGATTTATTGACGTACATTCTCCAGCCTGACTAAATTACTTGAAATCGACTGTTTAGCACTCGTTGCTGAAATTCAGCCATGACAACTTCTTCATTTTCAGGTGGTTTGTGATGTTACTGAAGATCCCACCCAACTGGGTCTGGGGGAGCCTGGTGAGCTTGTCCCTTGTTTTGGGGAGGCTCCCATCCTTTCCCAGCCACTCATTTCAAACAGCTCCATATTCACTTTTACTCTGTTCCCAGGACAGTGCCAAATGATTCCACTTGCCTTACCTCACCTTCTCCCAACAATAGTCCTGTTGTTGCAGGATCACAGAGTTCTTGTCTCACGGAGTGGAGGAATGAATCTTGCGGACACAAAAGGGTGAAGTAGAGTGAAAGTTTATTAAGTAAAGGTGAGAGCAGAAAGGAAAGGAAAAGCTCTCTAGAGTGAGAGGGGTCCCGAATGGGTTGCCACTGAGGGTTTTTAGGCTGGTCCTTTATTGAAAACTTGACTAGAGAGCTTGTGACCTTGAGATTCTTGTGCCATCTTGGTTTGAGCAAGAACTATTGATAACACCTTTAATGACTTATTTCTTTGAGGTTTGGTCATTTTCTGATTACATTGTAGCCGTCGAAGAAAAGTTCTCCCCAATATCCCCAGCCAGGTGGTCTGCTCTATTCCGTCATCTCCGGTTCACTCTGGCTAGTGCTTCAGCCTGCCAGGAAGAGTCTCAGAGCCTAGTTAGGGGCCCCCTATCTCTCCCTGCCTATACCTTAACCCTTTCCTTACTCACTGTGAGGCTAGAAACATTTTTATTACTCTGAGGAGATCAATCTGTGGCTCAGCATGTATATCAGGGTCAGGCTGATCTTGTCACATAAGATATTTTGGCAATTTCATCCATTGCTTCAAAGAATTGGGAGGAAATAAAAAGGATAGTTTGAGTTCTTTCATGGGGTTAAGCCTAGCTTTATGCAGCTAATTTACTCCCACAAGAAACTTGGGAATTAGAGAATCTAACCTTAGCATGTGTGCTCACAGAAAATATGCAGCATAAATACTGCCACTAAACACAGCATGTTGCTCCAGCCCATATGAGGAGGTCTCTTAGTCCATTCTGAACAACTGATGCTCTGTTCCCAATTATGTATTTGCTTATTGAATAAATAAGCATTAAAGTCTGTTGATCTTCAATTAAGAACCATTCTTATTTTCCTAAGTGGCAAATTATACTCGTATATTCTCTTTTTTTCTCCAAAGCTAATTGCTGAGTGAATGTGATTTTTTTTAAAAGAACTCTGTTTTATGTGTATCATATTTTAATGAGAATCGCCAGGGCCTGACCTATAAGGGCTTGAAGAAATAATCATTAGTTTAGAAATAGAAAAGCTTAAAATGACATAAATCCATGAGTATATAACAGAAGAAATTGAGTAAGGGTCAGTTTGGGTTTTGTTTTTATTTTTTTTAACAATATTCTCATATAAAGATATTATTAGTGAAAATTTAAAACTCTTTTAAAAAACAGAAGAATCGGGTCAGCCTATATGATTTATTTTCAGTGGGATGGAGATAGCTTTTCAGTTTTAAAAAGAAAATGTTACTACTCAACTGTTAATACCTGTCATTTCTGTCACTATGATGAAGTAAAATAACATAACTGAACAGCTCTGTGTACCAGATGCTTCCAACATGAATTTCCTGACCAAAACTTCAGGATCTAAGCCTCATATATTCTGCTTTTGGGAGCGGAGAAGGAGAGAGAAAGGGATTCCTCTCTGGTCTTGACAACAAATCAGTCTCAAATGGAAGACTGTACAGTACATGGGGAGAAATTCTATTCTCTGTCCAGGAGTCAATCTCCTCTCCCAGACCCTTTTGGAACAGTGTAAACCTTTTGTTCAAACCCCAGATATGCTGGAAGTGACACAGAGAAACCAAGCCCTAAAAGACAAATTCTGAAATTTAAGCCAGAGACAAGCTGAGTTCACATCGGGAGCTTAAGAGCCTGCCCCACAGAAAGCTCAAAGTCAAAGTATGGGGACTCATATGCTCACCCAAGGTCAGAAACTCCCAAGGCCTGGGCTCCTCCTAGCAGTTCATTCCCTAACCACTCTGAAGGAGTCTGGAACTAAGGTGAAAAGGGAAGGATGGGAAGGGGAGGTAGAGCCTGAGAGAACCATCCATACCTCTCTGGGTTTCCCTGGGCTTCCCTGGGATGAAGGGATGTTTTAAATGGTACCCACAAGCCTAGGTCAGCAGGGAAGATGGCGAAGAACTGACAGCTAGAGAACTCACCGAAAGGATATTTTAATAGAAGCCCAAGATCCCTGTAGCAGAAACTACAGAGTTGGGAGTTCCAGTCAGGGTCCAGAGAGGAAAAGGCTGAGCCTTAGAAAAACAACACAAACTGCATGCTGAGATAGGGCTGAGCCCAGAGAGAGACCAGCAAGCTCCCTGGAGAGGTCCCCACTGTTGCCTATGTGGCAAGGGTTTACTTTCCTTTCAGGAGCTACCTTAACCAGGAACCCAGGGATTCCTCCCTCAACCCTGGGGCCACACACAAAGAAGTAGGGGAGAGGTGAGAGAGAGCCTGTGGATTTAACAGAGAATTTACCCCAGAGAGACCTTTAAACCAGAAGTGGATTGAGTTATCTCAAGGTGGCAAGATTAAGAGTTTTGCCATGAAAGAAAATGGAAGCTTCTGAGCTAAATTAAGTTCAGTGACAAAGAAATAACAAATGTTAGACATTTGCCCTGACAAGTCCAGGAAATCATACAGAACGTACCAGATAAGAAAGCTCTTTCTTTAGTAAAAACAAGTTTTATGGTCTTTCTAGCTCATCAAAACCACATGGCAAGCCTCAAATATTTCTTCCATTTCTTTTTTCAAAAAATATTTATTGAGCAGCTAATATGGATGATAGTTTGTGTCCTCAAGAAGACTAGTGAGAGATTGGCAGAGGAATAGTGGATTCTGATAGGTCCTCCAGAAGAGAGTGCTATTTGAGCATAAAGGAAAGGGTAGTTAAACCCTAAGGGAAGAGGTGTTATTCAGGGAAACCATTTAAAAAGATGTGACATCACTTAAGTTGGGACGAAGGAGAAGGAGATGAAGCAGAAGAAGAAGAAGAAGAAAAAGAAGAAGGAGGAGGAGAAGAAAGGGAAGAAGAAGAAGAAGAGGAAGAAGAAAGAGGAGGAGGAGGAAGAAAAAGGGGGGGAGGGAAGAAGAGGGGGAGAAGAAAGGCAGGAGAAGAAGAAGGGCAGAGGAAGAGGAAGAAGGCAGGGGAGGAGGGGAGGGCTAGAGGAAGAAAAGAGTTAGTGGTTAGCCAGCCAAATTGAAGAGTAGTGGGGACTCATTCCAAAAAGAAGAAATGGCACATACAAGCAATGAGAGGCAGGCAAAGGAGAAGCGGAGGCTGTCTGTGGGTGGGAGGTGGTCATGGCAGGCGTGCTACCCTCCGTCTGGTATTCTTTTTTTTTTTTTTTTTCCTGAAGATTTTATTCATTTATTCGAGAGAAAGAGCAAGCACAAGAGGGTGGAGGGGGCAGAGGGAGAAGCAGGCTTCCCACTGAGCCGGGAGCCCGATGGAGGGCTCGATCCCAGGACCCTGGGATCGTGACCTGAGCTGAAGGCAGACGCTTAACCGACTGAGCCACCCAGGTGTCCATCCGTATGGTATTCTTGCTACTGGGCAGGAGGCGTCACCTTTGCAACAAGTACAGACCTCAATATGCTTTCACAGTTCACTTGGCCCTTCACTGATTTTGACATGAGTCTTTTGCAGATAGACCCTGCTTTTTTTCTGAAAATGACCTTTCTAAGGAACTTCTAGCTAATTACAATTTATACTGAACAATTACGCAGGGTTTTGTTGTATGTGTTTGATTTTGATTTTTTTTTTTCTAGTGTTCAGCTTTAAGAGATTTCAACCTGCTTCTTAGCCTTTGAGTGGTTTTGAGACTCTAAAGATTTGGCTTCCTATTTTCTACAGAGTAGGGAAAAGATTCCCCAAATTAGGAACACAGTGGATAGAAAGGCCTAGTTTCTAAAAGAGAGACCAGTTGGAAAATTGTCAAAAATGCTAGTGGAAAGTTCATCCTGTTCTCATATTTCAGAAACAAACATTTACTAACTGCAGTATGTGGGCTACAAGGTGCTTGGAGACTCTTAGAATGTTCGGAGTTTTCTTCTTCACATCTCGTTTCCTTGAGAAACACATAATCTTAGCTAAAGGGAAGGCAGACTAGAACAGATGAAGGCTAAATACAAAAATAAATGTTCTCAATGCCCCCAAAGGAGGGAGGGAGTTGTTGAGAGCGACAAAGACATTGTCTTGTCTGGTGTGGTACAAATCCAAATAAAAGTGCAACTTGGTTTCTCTTAAGTACAGCAGGCAGAAAACTTCATTTGTTTTTGATATTCCTCTAAATCAGAATTGGAAAGAACTCTGGTTAACAGGCCTAACATGTACCTTTGTACTTTCTGTGGAATAAGAGCTTACAAAGCAATCTAAAACTGTAAGCAAAGGAAATGCTAAAAGCTCAAAAGTATTTTAGGGCAACTTAGAAAACCACTTTATATGTAAATTTTGTTCTGAAACACGAACATACTCATAAATTATCCATTTTTCAAAGTATTTACTTACGTAGGGGGTTCTCTTTCCTACCCATCAGCATTTGCAGTGTACTTAATGTATTTCAAAGAAATTAAATAAAATGTCTTAATGCTTTAAAGTCAAAATTTTTACCTTATCAAATTGATGGTTACCAAACTTTGCTCTACAAAGGATTTGCAGACTAGGCTGTAGAGAGATAAGCGAAATCTGTTAAGTGAAAAAGTATACAGCCCACCAAAGGACTCCCCAGCATGTGTGGGTCACAGACACACCAACCACCGTAAGGCATGTGACAGTCTGGAGAAAAACTAACGCCACCTGTATATAAGCTATTCTTGATGCAGATACATTCTCCTTTAGTCTGACAATTATTCTGAACTTGTGCTAAATAATAGTAGAGTTTCCTATGTTATCAGTTGATTGGTGAATCATTAAATTTCAGCATGTTTGACCTGAGTGTCTACCAGTTTATTGGTCATGCATTGAATGGCGGTCCCCCAAAAAGATATGCCCTCGTCCTCAGAAGCTGTGAATATGGTTTTAAAAAAAGTGAGTATTACCTCATGTGGTCCAAAACTGTGATTAAGTTAAGGATTTTGAGAGGGGTCAAAGCTGGATTTTCAGGGTGGCCCCTAAATCCAATGACAAGTGTGTTCATTAGAGGGAGGTAGAGGAATATTAGACAGATGAAGAGAAGGCAGTGGGACCCCATGGCAGGGATTGGAGTGATGCAGACACAAGCCAAGGAATGCTGGCAGCTGCTAGAAGCTTGAAGAGGCAAGAACAGATTCTCCTCTACAGCTTCCGGAAAGTGGAGGCTCAGGCAGTACCTTCATATTGGACTTCTGGCCTCCAGAACTGGGACAGAGTAAATCTGTGTTGCTTTACGGCACATGGTTTGTGGTAATTTGTTATAGTAACCCTAGGAAACGAATGCAGGGTCTCACTTTAGAGGTGAGGAAACCAAGACCCAGGGAGGTCTCTGTCTCCAGTCACACAACTACTTATGATGGAGGCAGAGCTCAAAGCCAGCCACCTCTTCCCACAGCGCTCACATCAACACCAGAAGCCACCCCCTGCTACTTGACCTTTCTACCACGTTGAACAGGATTGGTGTTTTGCTCCCATGTACCGAGCTCTCCAGATTGCCTCCTTTCTCTGACCTCGTCTTGTCTCTCCCTGCTTCTCCCTCTCCCTCTGCTTCTGCTTGTGTTCCCTCTCCCGCTGTGTCTCTCTCTGTCAAATAAATAAATAAAATCTAAAAAAAACAAAAAAACAGAAAAACACTTACTCCATAGTACTGTGGCTGTTGGGTTATGTGTTTTTCTCTCTAAGTTTGACAGTGAGCACAATGTTGACCCATTCATCCATCCATTCTACATGTTTGTTGAGCACCCACCATTTGCTAAAATTAGGAACCATATGAATGGATACAATGGATCCTGGCCTTCAAGGAGAATATAGTCTCTTGGAGGAGGTAGACCAGTGATCAGACAAAATTCCTCATTCCTGTCTTAAAATATGGAAATATATTGTTGGTAGCACAGAATACAGAGCAAATAATTCTGTGAGGGGACTTAAGGAAGGCTTCATAAATGGTGCTATTTAATCTGGTTCCTAGATTAGAAAAAGAAAAGAAAAGAAAAAGAAATAGTAGACATAATTGAAGTAAAAGGATATGTTTCTCCCCAAGAACTAGGAGGTATTTGTTAAATTGAATGTTGAATGGAAAGAGTTTGGAGACTCAAATGGAATGCCGGGGGTGGCTATTAAGTGGGAAATAAGCCTGGAATGGAATAGCAGGTGAAGAAGGGAGCTTTTCAAAAGGCAAGACTCAGAACCATTCAAAATGCAGCCTGCAGACCACCCCCGTAATGTATATGTGGCGGGGTGGGGGTGGGGGTGGGGGGCAGCTGAAGTGCAGGATCGTGGCCTCAGAGATCAGAATTTCTGCAGGTGAGGCTCTTGAATGGGGTTGTGCGCTAAGCTTCAGCACATTTCAGTTCTACAGCCCCTGAACTAAGCTGAGAAGACAAGGTTGAGAATGCAGAGTGAAATGAAAAGGAGGATTAATTAGGCCTAACGGAAAGATACCTGAGGTGCTCATGTTTGTAAAAATTCCTTCAGCAAATATTTCCTGAGCAAGGATTATGTCTTGGGCACTCTGCCAGGTGAATAAAGAACAAAAAGGCTCTAATCGCTGGAAGTGTCCCTTCCAAGGGGGCATTGCCTAAAGCAGGCACATAGAGAGTGGGATCCGCTTATGAGGCAGGGGTTCCGTAAAGGACCATGGAGATGACAAAGCCAGCATGTGATGGCTGGGGGAGAAGAGTCACACGAGAAAGAGCAAGGACAGCAGCCTGAGGTCAAGAAGAGCTCAGCCTACTGGAGGGTCAACGTGGAGGTCAGCGTGGCTCAAACCTAGAGAGTATGCAGCAAAGTGAAGTGGGATGCACCTGGAGAAGTAGGGAGGAGATGAAGTCATCAGAGTTTTGGGTGATCGACCATCCTGGTCTGTGGGGATAAGGGGTGTCCTGGGACACAGGACTTCCCTAAAACCAATTAAGTCCCAGGCAACCCAGGACAGGGCCTAGGGACTTTTAGGAGTGGTCATTGTAAGACATTTGCATTACAAGAGCAATGGGCTTAAATTAAAGGGTTTTAAGTAGGTCCAGCATAGGCTATGATTTACATTTCCAAGGACCCGGCAGAGTTTTGGGTGGAAGATGGATTGGGGAGGGGGCAGCCAGAGAGGACAGTCTTCCTGGATTTGCACTCGATTGTTATGGGACTTGGTGGTAGTAACAGAGATGGAGAGAGGTCAACAGGATCAAGGAGCACGTTGAAAGTAGAAAGCAAAGTTGCCAATCACTTACAGGAGAGAATGAGGAAAAAGGGAAGAATCCCGAAGGGCTATGGAGCTGGAGTGGGGAGCCCTCAGGATGCCACAATGTTAACGGGAAGATACACCTTCAAGGGGGTGTCTCGGATAGGCAGCTGTGTTTATGGGTCTGCAGCCATAATTCTTGTCAGAAGCCAAGTCTGGCCTGATGAAATGTCACGGAGTTGAGGAACTCACCGGATTTACCTGCAGGCAACCCCTCTGGCTGCACCCGTGGTCCAGTACCCTCTGGCTGCACATCACCTCGGCTCTGGTCAACTGTAGCCACGTGTTCACCCACCCACATGACAGGGCTGAGGCTGACAGAGCGCCTTGCCCGCCCAGCCCCACACCCTGTGGGCAGGCCAGCTGACAGGGCGACTCTATCCTGAGTGAACATACACACCACTGAGGGAGGACACCATCACTGCCATTCAGCGCCCAGCGTCTGCCTTAAAAACCCTCCTTCGTGTTCCACCTTCCAGCCTGGAGGGAGAGGAAGGGGATGCACCGAGAATTCCTGCCTTCTTGCAAAATGTAGCCTTTTCTGCGTGACTCGAGGCCACAGCTGAATGACAGAACATGGAACCTGCATCCATGCATGTTTTATGGAGCCTCAAAGCATCGCTCTTCTGTCCGATTTTCTGAGAGCGCAGAGGAGTAAGATTTGGTCAGTTTGCATAGAGACAAAATAGAAGGACGTCCAAAACTGTCAGCCTTTTCAAAGGCCAGCCTCATAATACCCAATAAAAAATAAAAATAAGCTCTATCCGCTTCTGAAACAGCTTGCATTGTCAATAGCAGTTCGAATGATCCAAATGTTTCCAAAATGATTCCTCCAGGTGAAGTGGTTTTTCAGTTTAAAGCGATTCTTTAAGATTGCCTACTGCTTTTGCTGCTTAGACACAGCAGTCTTCCAAATCCATTTTGTTTCCTCAAAGGCTTCTTGTTTCTCTCCCCCTCTGCCCCCCTGAATTGAGATATCCTGGTGAATTTTGCTAGAAGCTGTGGGCATTCTGATCTCCTGGACTGGAATGAAATTAATCAGTGCCCCACTCCTGCTGCACTGTCTCCTTCCTCTTAACTGCCCTGTCACAAGACAGGTTGGGCCAGACACAGTCCTCACAAAGACACACCAGCTGCTCCCCCTAAAAACAGTTTACCTCAAACATGATTCTTCAAGCAAACTCTTAAGTTAGAAAGTTATACCTGGGAAGTTCAACCAGCCGAAGAGGGTTATGACTAGCGAGACAATTTCTGTTGTTTTCAATTCTGACTTCAAGATTTTGGAAATTCAGACCCAAACTCGAAACAGGGCTTTTTTTTTTTTGCTCATCGGTGTAGAAAGAGTGATGCTCTGCTTCCCCTATGTGGTAGAGCTTGATACTTCACTCTCTAGAAACCAGATTAACAGCCAAGACAAAAGGAGGAAGCGGGCGCAGTCAGGAGGTTTATTTATTTTTATTTTAAATGACCCATATCACGAGTTCCTTTATGAACAAAAGAAGCCAATAGCGATTTCATAATATCCTTAGAGGAATTTCCTTCTTATTTTCCTTCTCAATTTTGAAAGTCAGCCAGGAGCCCTCTCTAACTGTGAAGATGGAGAGTGTTATTTAAGGTTTTTTTTTAGCTCATGTGACACTTAGGGGGAAGCCAATGGTAAGTTCAAATATCTCTCCAGATCCTCTACTTTGTAAAATAACAACAATAATAATATCTATATAAATAAAGTCAAGTTCCTATTCATCTGAAAATGACATATATGACACGCATAAAATGGAAGTTTAAGTATCCTGGGAGTTGTGACTGTACCACCCGCTTTGGGAATCTCTCTCTGGAGCCCGTGAAGCTGAGGGCAGGCAGCAGGGTCTCTTGGGTGATGTAGCCTGAGATACGGGCTCTGTGGCAGGAGCAACACCTACTGTGGGGGATCCAGGGAGAACCACACAGAGATACACCATTTTCTTGAGCCTCGAGTCTCTTGGGTGTGCTTCCTTTATGGGCAGCACAGCGGACCCCTGGGAGCATTTTGGAAATTCGGCCTCTCCACCCACCCCAGACCCAACCGATCCAGAGTTGGCACTTCAGGGAGATTCCCAGGTGATTCACATGGACTTTAATGGGTGAGAACCGCTGGGCTAGAACAACTGGAACAACCAAGACCCACAAACTGGGAAAGAGGGTGGTGGGAGAAAACATCTGTGGTTAGAATGTAAGCCCCAGACTAAAAAGGGACCTTTGGGTAGGCATCCAAACTGCAGGGGGTGGTTTGCAATCTGTCTCCGAGGGCCAGTGCAGAAAATTCCAGGGGGACTAGAAGCAGGAATTTGTTTATTTAGCGGTGATGATGAATTCTCCTGAGCTATCCCGCCCAACTCAAAGCAGTAGAAGTCATGGTAAGAACAGGAATGGTGGTGATAAGGATGATGGTAGAATTAATACTGATAAATACCTAGTGAGCACTCAGCATTGCTGAGCTCTGTGCTGAGGGCTTAATGTGCATTGTTTAGTTGGACACTCGCAACAACATTTGAGGTAGTGAAACCGGGGTGCACACTGGTACTACTGAGCCCAGATCAAGGAACTAAGAAGTGGACCAAGTAGGATTTGAACCCAGATTCTTAGTTTAACATGGATTAAGCCAAATTTGTGCCAGAACATAATATTAAGCTAAAGAAAGAAGCAACTCTCAAACTTTAGTGCATATATGAGAAATCCTTGGAAGTGTGTTCAAATGCAGATTCCTGGGCCCTGAAGCTAAACCACAGGATCTGGGAGTGTACCGCAGGCCCATGAATCTACCACTTCAAGTATCTCCAGGTGATGCTGAGGCGAGTGATAACAAAGACAACATTCAACAAAACACTGCCTCGGTGACAGTGGAGAATGTTGGCTGCAATCCCTTTTATAGACTACATGTAAGATATTATTTTCACACAAAGATTCTGCAGTTAAAAGATATTTGAAAATTAGTCTTAGCTAAACATTCAAAGTCCCTCACAACCCACCTCCCAGACCCAGCGCTTGCCATGCTCAGCCTAGAACGTGGCATTCTGCAGTGTGGCTCTTGTCTTTACTGAGAGGCGGAAATGGGCAGAGACAGTTGTGAGTTTCAGGATACTCCATATCAGATTCTTTGCTGCAGCCTCCTACTAACAGATTCATGAGTATCTGCTGGACTCTCTTTCTTGAAGATGGCCGCTCACTACTATTTTTCTAATATTCAATTTCTCGTTTTGGATTAAATATTCATCTAAATATGCTCATAGTCCTTACATAAAAAAATACACCAAGGTCTATGAATTTAATAAATTGCGTATCTCAAAGCATTTAAACGCTAATTGAAGCTTAAAGTTTTCAAAAGCTGAGTATGTCAGATCCTTTGAAATACTTTTAATTCCTTAAAAATTAATCAAAAAACTCATAAAGGATTACAATCATGGAAAACTCTTTCTGGCACTAGAAATGCTACTTCCATGGTTTTAGAGTACTTCTACATAATCTCTATCTCATTTTTACCATTATCCTAGTTCTTCCTAGGTGTATTATTATGAGGTGCATTGCCTCTACACCAAAATTCCTAATATCTCATGATGTTGACCTTATTTGGAAATAATGTCTTTGCAGATGTAATTAGTTATGATGAGGTGATACTAGAGCAGGGTGGGCCCCTAATCCAATATGGCTGGTGTCCTTATAAAAGGGAGAAATTCGGACACACACAAGGAGAATGCCATGTGAAGTTGAAGGTAGAGATCAGAGTGATGTTCTACAAGCCAAGGAACGCCAAAGATTGCCAGCAAACACCAGATACTAGGGGAGAACTGAGGAACAGACTTCCGTTCACATCTCTTAGGAGGGACCAACCCTGCTGACACATTGGTTTTGGACTTTTGGCCTCCAGAACCATGAGACAATACATTTCTGTTGTTGAAGACACCTAGTCTGTGGAACTTTGTCATGGCAACCCAAAGCAAACTAATGCAGGTGTAATTTTATTCCCTGGACCAGAAGAGTCAGGGCAAAGACTCCAACTAATCAGGGCTGTGGGTTCAGGTTGGCATAGAACAACTGAGTTCAGAATTGAACAAAATATTTATTTCTAAGGATAAGGAGTACCTCCCTGGAATTTTTACAATCTTAGAAATTGCTAACACAGAAGTCAAGAATATTAAATAAACAAATTGATAGCCAAGTTTTTAAAAATGCCTTTTTATTTGCCCATTATAATAAAGAATTCTTAGGATGTAGGCCATTTTTAAAAAATCACTTCTAAATGTTAGTGCTTTGAAAGCATAGAACCTTTAATGTCTTAACCCCTAAAGGACTGTTTTCTGGTTCCCTCTTAACTCTTGTGGTTGGCTTTTATCAGAAATATCATCTCTGTTCCCACAGTACTTCACCATGGACTCAAGTCCTCCCAAAGGAGGGCTGATGTTGACTCCAGGGCATTCCTGTCTTCATCTGTTACCCATTTCACAGGGCTCTTTCATGCTTACTCTTTGCATGTTAGATTAAGAATTATTAGATCTGACAAACCTGGAGTATTTCATTTTTTTACAACCTCAATCTTTACTAATACTTCATCTGAGTTCATCCGCCCTATTGAAAGCCCACAAGAGGACTTGGGACTCACATTCTCCTCTTGTCAGGATGAGGCCAACCCTTCATGCCAACACTAGGGATAAGCAGGAAAGATGGGGAATCTGGCCTCTGGGCACCCAGTACTCAGCACACTCAAACCTGCAGTGTTCACTGTTTTCCACTTGCATTCCGCCTGGTCCACTGATCTCCACACCGGTTTCTACATACCAGCAGGGGGCACAACCACTCAGACCAACATAGTAGTAATGACTTTTTGCCTCGACTCCAGGAAATCTACAGAAGAAGGATCAGAGATCTTGAGAGGGATATAAATTCTGAGCACAAATACAAGGGTGCAGGCCAATCTGTGTATCTTCTGCCTCTCCGCAGCCCAATCCCTCACATAAGAGCAAGGTGCCAGGAAATTGGCTGTAAGGCTTTAGGCAATGGAGGACACAGCCTGCTGCTGCAGAGTTGGGGTGTTGTTGAGACCTAGGCCTCCAATCAGGAAAGAACAAGTGAGAGATCTGAGGGGACAACAGTGGTCAGCTGCTCTTCGCAGATGGGCACTGGCTGAGGATGAGTGGAGTTCCTTCACCTCATCCTCACAGATAAATCCTTGATGAGATTTTAGTAGCCACTGTTTTCTCTGTCAGATTTTCTTCCTTTTCTTAACAGACCCTGGCTTGTCCCTTGGACAGAGAGTTTAGGACAGGCGAGGGCATGTGTCCCAACCAAACCTACCACCGTCCTTTCCAGGACGTTCCTGTGAAGTTAGTATAGAAGACTGTTGCATGCATGTGGGGACTGCTGGAATAATGTGGATCTGGGCTCTCTGACAGCCATGTTCCCCACTGTGTGGAGCAAGACAGTCTGTAGAAGTGGATGGGCACAACACACTAGCAGATAGGGAGAGCCAAGGGAGAGGGAGAGAAATGACCACATCATCTAAACGGTCCATCTTCTCATCCCTAACTTTGTCTTTCTCAGACACTTGAGCCAATAAATCATTTTCGGCTTAGGTTAATTTGAGTTAATTTTTGTTTCTAGAGAGCAAGAGAGTCTTGCCAAATAAATACAGCATGGAGCAGAAGCCTTCAGATCAGACAATCATAAAAAAACTCAGGGGGCCAGGCGGAGGGAGTGTGCATCCTTTAGGGCTTGCCTAACTATTCTCTGATTGTTCTGTATTTTACCTCATTTGCTGTTATGCCCCTTCATGTCTGACTGCCTTGCCCAAGACCCTATGAGAGGTAATGAGAGACAGAAGGGTATTGAAAGGCAGGCACCACTGCACCAGGGTCCCGGCAGTGACCTTCCCTACTCAACACTCTCGTTGCCGGGGGTTCCCAACTCCTGTCTCTCACGCTGCTCGATAACCCATCTGTTGCATGAAACATGGGCCACAAGTTTCGCAGATCTACCCTGTCACTTTCCAGGGGTCCGGGGCTGAGGGTGACTTATCACTACTGGAAATTCAGCTCTTACTGTTAGTGCAGTGTCATTTTGTTGTCTGACATAGTTTACAATTTTAAATGTTTCCTTTTGTTGAGATATTTAATCTGCTGAGGTTTCCAGGACCTTTGGCTTGCTGTCCAAAACAACCATTTGACACACCGAAGAATGTTTTATCACTTCTCCAGAGAATGAAAAGTGTATTTGAGAAAGATCATTTCCTCCTGCCCCATGACACTCCTCTGCTTACCTACTAACAGCTGCTTTAGGCAAAATTACATCCACTTTTTAAAATATTTTCCATGACAATGTTCTCTTTGAAAAATTAGGTCTGGTCTTCTGCCAATTGGAGATTTGATGTAACCAAAGATCTTAATCCAGCTAGAGAACTAAATTCACTGAAAACAGAAAGAAAAACTTTCACAAATGTGCTGTTTGCATTCCTACTGTGAAATAAGATCTGACCCAGTACTTATCTGGGAAGAACTCCCACCAGAGCTGTGGAAATCTTGTTTTATGATCAGAAATCTTGTTTGGGAAAGAAACCACTCTGCTCTCTGTCCAACAAGATGGACTCCTTCGTTTCCCAATGTTCTCATGTTAATCCCCAAAGCACGATTGGCTGGTAAACAGCACTGGCTGGGAGGAAGGGATAGAAGTTCTAGAGAGTAAATGGAGACCATGTGAGGTGCTGGACTCCATCAGTGAATTCACTGTGAATCATGTTTTTTTGTCGTTGTTTTTCCTCCATGGTCTGAGTTCCAAACTGAGCGAGACAAGTTAAAATTCTCAGAAATTGCAAAAAATAAAAAACCATATATAATCTCTGAAATATCAGGTGGTACTTGGCACTCATAGGGTCACTCCTCTTCTGGGACAACTTGAATCCATATTGAAGTGCTTTGGAAACTCTGAAATGATATTCCTAATGAGAGCTTCCCAAAGGGGTACCTGAGTGGCTCAGTTGGTTAAGCATCTGCCTTCAGCTCAGGTCATCATCTCAGGGTCCTGGGATCTAGCCCCATTTCGGGCTCCCTGCTCAGCAGGGAGTCTGCTTTTCTCTCTCCCTCTACCCCTACCCCGCTTGTGTGCTCTCTCTCTCACAAATAAATAAATAAATAAAAACTTTTTAAAAAAAAGAGCCACCCAAAAGTTAAAAGGGAGAAAGAAAATAATCCTTGAACTTATTAAAGAGCTGAGACATTTAAAAATGTTTCTGTGCTAATCTCAGATTTCAAGATATACTACAAAGCTATAATAATCAAAAGAGTATGGTGCTGGCACAAAAAGAGACCCATAGATCAACAGAACAGAATGGAGAGTCCAGAAAGAAACCCACACTATATGGTCAATTAATCTACGACAAAGGAGGCAAGCATATACAATGGGGAAAAAACAGTCTCTTCAACAAAAAGTGCTGTGTAAACTAGACAGCCACATGCAAAAGAATGAAACTGGACTACTTTCTTACACCATACACAAAAACGAACTCAGAATGGACAAAAGACCTAAATGTGACATCTGAAACCATACAACTCCTAGAAGAAAACATAGGCAGTAATCTCTCAGACATTGCCTTTAATAACATTTTTCTACATATGTCTCCTCAGGCAAGGAAAACAAAAGCAAAAATAAACTATTGGGACAACATCAAACTAAAAAGCTTTTGCATGAAGAAAGAAACCAACAAAACAAAAAGGCAACCTGCTGAATGGAAGAAGATATTTGCAAATGGCATACCTAATAAGGGGTTAATATCCAAAATATATAAAGAAATTATATAACTCAAAGTTGAAAAAACAAATGATTTGATTAAAAATGGGCAGAAGACACGAACAGACATTTCTCCAAAGAGGACATCCAGTTGGCCAAAAGACACATGAAAAGATGGTCTACATCCCTTCTCATCAGGGAAATGCAAATCAAAATGACAATGAGATATCACCTCACACCTGTCAGAATGGAAAAAATATAAAACCCAAGAAACAAGTGTTGGGGAAGATGTGGAGAAAGAGGAACCCTTTTAGCACTGGTAGTGGGAATAAAAACTGGGGTAGCCATTGTGGAAAACAGTATGGAGTGTCCTCAAAAAATTAAAAATAGAACTACCCTAATAATAGTGCAGTAATTGCACTATTGGGTATTTACCCCCAAAACACAAAAACACTAATTCAAAGGGATACATGCATTGCTATATTTATAGCAGCATTATTTACAATCCCCATATTATGGAAGCAGCCCAAGTACCTATCAATAGATGGATGAATAAATAAGTGGTATATATTTACAATGGAATATTACCCAACCATAAAAAAGAATGAAGTCTTGCCATTTGCAACAACATGGATGGAGCTAGGGAGTATGCTAAGAGAAACAAGTCAGTCAGAGAAAGACAAATACCATGTGATTTCACTCATATGTGGAATTTAAGAAAAGACAAATGAACAAAGAAAAGACACAAACCAAAAAATAGATTTTTTTTTTAAGATTTTATTTATTTATTTGACAGAGAGAGACACAGCGAGAGAGGGAACACAAGCAGAGGGAGTGGGAGAGGGAGAAGCAGGCTTCCCGCTGAGCAGGGAGCCCGATGTGGGGCTCGATCCCAGGACCCCGGGATCCTGACCTGAGCCGAAGGCAGACGCTTAACGACTGAGCCACCCAGGCGCCCCCCAAAAATAGACTCTTAACTATAGAGAACAAACAGATGGTTACCAGAGAGGAGGTTGGTGGGGGATGGGTGCTATAGGTGATGGGGATTAAGGAGATCACTTGTGATGAGCACTGGGTGATGTATGGAAGTGTTGAATCACTATATTGTACACCTGAAACTAATACAGCACTGTATGTTAACTAAACAAGAATTTAAAATTTAAAAAACGATCTTCCAACTCTAATGTTCAGGGTTTCTTTAAAAAAAAGGGGCAGAGGAACTGAAAAAACGTTATTACAAAGAAGACATACAGATGGCCAACAGACACGTGAAAAGTTGCTCAACATCACTAATGATCAGGGAAATGCAAATCAAAACAATGAGATACCACTTTATACCTGTCAGAATGGCTGATATCAAAAGGACAAGAAGTAACAGCTGTTTGTGAGGATATGGAGAAAAAGGAACCCTTATGCACTGTTGGTGGGAATGTAAATTGGTACAATTGTGGGAAAAGGTATGAAGATTCTGCAGAAATTTAAAAATTGAAATACTACAAGGATGCCTGGGTGGCTCAGTCAGTTAAGTGTCTGCCTTCAGCTCAGGTCATGATTTCAGGGTTTTGGGATCAAGCCCTGCATGGGGCCCTCTGCTCAGCAGGGAGTCTGCTTCTCCCTCTCACTCTCTGTCTGTGCTCTCGTGCACGCTCCCTCTCAAATAAAAATCTTAAAAAAATTTTTTTTTTAATTAGAAATACACATAAGCCAGTAATTCCACTACATCATATTTACCCAAAGAAAAAGAACACTCTAATTCAAAAAGATATATGAAGTCCTTTGTTTATTGCAGGATTATTTACAATAGCCAAGATACGGAAGCAACCCGTGTCCATTGATAGATGAAGGGATAAAGAAGATGTGGTATTGTATACCATGGAATATTACTCAGCCTTAAAAAATAAAGATTGCGATCTTGCCTTTTGTGACAACATGAATAGACCTAGAATGTATTATGCTAACTAAAATAAGTCAGACAGAGAGAAATACCATATGATTTTGCTTATATGTGGAATCTGAAAAACAAACGAACAAACAAAAAGCAGAAACAGACCCATCCCATAAATATAGAAGACAGATTGGTAATTGCCAGAGGGAAGGAGATGGGAGAATGGGCAAAATAGGGAAGAAGAGTGAGAGGCGCAGGCTTCCAGTTATGGCATGAGTAAGTCACCAGGCTAAAAGGTACAGCATAGACAGTGTAGTTACTGGTATGATAATAGCACATGTGACAGTAGACAATAGCTACCCTTGTGGAGAGCATAACACAATGTACAGGGTTGTAGAATCAGGGTTGTACACCTGAAACTAACGTAATATTGTGTCAACTGTACTTCAAATTAGTTTCTGTGCTTTCAAAATACTCAGATTTTAGAAACAATTTTTTAAATAATGGTCTATATCCTAATTTCTATTAGGATGTAGAATAGAATTCTCTATTATTTATTTATATGAACAAGTAATATACCTCTGCTGATGCTGAAGTCCAGGATATGAAATAATCAAATTCATAATATGGGGCTGATGACATCTTTTTTTTTTTTTTAAAGATTTTATTTATTATTTATTTGAGACAGAGAGAATGAGAGACAGAGAGCATGAGAGTGGGGAGGGTCAGGGGGAGAAGCAGACTCCCTGCTGAGCAGGGAGCCCGATGCGGGACTCGATCCCGGGACTCCAGGATCATGACCTGAGCCGAAGGCAGTCGCTTAACCAACTGAGCCACCCAGGCGCCCCTGATGACATCTTTTTATAAGACTTGAGGAAAACAAAAGCCTTGGAGATCTTTCTCATCATACTGTTTCTATTACTCCCTTTCTATAAATTTGTCCTTGTCTTTGCTTCTTTTGCTCTTTTTCTAACCTCCATCTTAAATCTAATGAAGAATGCAAGATGTAGGGGCGCCTGGGTGGCTCAGTCATTAAGCGTCTGCATTCGGCTCAGGTCATGATCCCAGGGTCCTGGGATCGAGCCCCGCATCGGGCTCCCTGCTCCGCGGGAAGCCTGTTTCTCCCTCTCCCACTCCTCCTGCTTGTGTTCCCTCTCTCACTGTGTCTCTGTCAAAATAAATAAATAAAATTAAAAAAAAAGAATGCAAGATGTAATTCTGTTATGACTATTTTTGCCTTGTACACCCCTTCTCAAACAGATGCCTTTCTGTACATGGTGAGAGAATCTCAGAAATATTAGTTCAAAAGCAGATGCATTCGTAAGAGAAAGCAGAAGAGTTCCATGGGCTGAGGTGAAGGGGGAATGGGGAGGGACTCAATGGGTAGTTTGTGTTTGGGATGATGAACAGGTTCTTCAAAAGCATTGTGGTGACAGTTGTCCAACATTGTGAATGTATTAAATGCCACTGAATTGTGCACTTACAAATGGTTAAAATGGTAAATGTATGTATGTATATGTTACCCTAGTTAAAAAAAAAAAAAAAAGGGAAAAAGCAGATGCAGCACACCATCTCTTTCAGACATGACCAATTTATTCAGAAAATTCAAATTTCAGTTTGGCAAAGTATATCCAGGGGCAGAGAGTTCGGGATAGTCATTTCATTGGAAGCAATCACATTTTCTAGAGCTAAATGTCCATGGGGTAGTTAAAAATAATTTAGTGTGCAAGGGGTGATAATCATAAATATTTGCAGAGTCAACAAAACAAACAATCAGCTTACACAACCGGGGCATGAAAAACGCTTATGGTAGTAGTACTCCTTTATTCAATTTAGTGCAACACACATTAAGCCCCTAATTTATTCAAGACACTGGGCTAGCTGCTGGGGTTGAGGTGGAAATACAGAAATCACCAAGACACAATCCCTGTCCTTAAGAAGTTTACAACAGCACATATAAAAATGAGTGCGGTACAAAATAACTGCTCTAAAAACATGGAGAGCTTACTTCTCCGTAGAGGTTAAAGTCAGGACCCCCTTAATTTTGTGCTGTGGGTGAGGGAGGCAGGATACAACGTGCCAAGAGAAGAAAAGTCTGGTGTCTAAGTATGGCTTGGGAACAGGACTGGACTAACTCCTCCACAGCTTTATGTGTGTGAATAGGGCAGGAGTATTCAAAAGTATTCTTTTATTTTAATTCCTCTCATCAGTGTTAGCCCATTACAAGGAAGTGATGGACAGGAAGTGAGGTCTATTAAAAAAACAAAGTTTGAAGAGGCAGGGACATGAACAGGAAACACCATTTCATAGTTTCGTGTAAACTCAACCCCGTGTGTATATACATCTAGTAGCTTAAATAACATCATCAAATGGGGGGAAAAATCCATCCGGAGCACCATAGTTCATCATGGCAGAACACAGTCTCTCTTGTTAGATTCTAAGACTAGCTTTGGCTCCTGCCAGTGGAGGACGTAATGCTACAGGGAAATTGGAAGTCCGTATTTTTACACATGAATTAAAGTCCTTAAACGTTACCTCCTCAACTCAGCATAAATGATGAAGAGAGCTTAGAAGAGATAATTTGGGGAGAGAGATTTAAGTCTTTCTAGGCTAACTGATCTAATGATGCCTTGGCATGCTGTATTTCCTATTTAAAAAAATACAGGATGAGCAAGTCTTTCCTGAATAATAACTATGTGTAGAACATACTTCAAGAGGAATTTTAACGGAACATACTACTAATCAAACATCAGTTTCTGCTTTTGTAATTTACACAAATTACCTTAATTATAATACTTTAGGGAACACTTACAAACACAATTATGTAACGTTGCTTTAATACTCATCAGCCTTAACTTCTAAAAGTTTGGCTTATATTATTTTATCTCAAAAAAAAACCTACTTATAAATCTCGTTTTCCCACAGAATTAATTCACCATCCAACTTTAAAAATAACTTTTAAAAACAGAAACCAATAGTAAACTGGAATGCTAATACCTGCCAGGCTTTGATAAAATAAAAATAAACAACTTACATAAACAGCACCTCATAAAACCAAAACCTCCTTTTGAAATACAAAGTTCAATTCTTCTTGCCTTCGTGGTAACTGCTATCAGAATCCCCAATTCTCCCCCTCCCCACTTCAATCCAGGAACTGTTCTGGTTTGTTAAGTCACATAACACACAGTATTTTTTAGCATTAATAAATTATTGATATGGTACCATGAATAGCTGTTTTTAAAAACCAACGTTAACTCAGAAGACCAGTAGAACAGATACAATAGCACACTAAAATGATTTAAAAGAAAAAAAATTTTTAAATGTACCTTATCCTGGTCTTGTATTAATTCAAATTAAAAACCAAAGGATGAAGTATCATTTCAGACCTATATACATCAAGATGCCAGTTCTTATAAAAATGTACTTTAGTTGTAAATGCTAGGTTATGCAAAAATAAGTTTATATCAATTGTATTTAATTTAATGAATTTTCCCCAACTCTAATATTAAAAATGTTAAAAGAACTTAAATTTTAATGGCAAAAAGTTCCTATTTTCCCCATCTATTAAAAAAAGATTTTATTTTCCCTTATTAACATACAATGCCCTATTGTTAAGGCACAACTTTTTTTAGGATAAAAATGAAACCATAGACTAGGTTGATTTTATACAACAGTTACAAGACAGAATTTTTGTAGGCATATACTGAAAATAATATACCTCAAATTCAACGAAGATCAAAAATGAAAAATCAGTTTCTATCCAGGACCAGTCAACACATAGCCAAGATAAATAGTTGTAGCTAGAATAACCCAAGTAGATTCTATTTTTAACCTGCCAAAGATTGTCTCCATAAGGCCATTTTCAAGGTGTTATCAAGGAGAGGCAAGCTGGATATTTTCTTTTTTGAAGAACAGAGGGTGGTGGCACCCCAGCTTTCTTTACTTATGCTTTGCTATCAGAGATCGTTGTCACCTTCAAAGCCTGGGTGAGATCCAGTTTTTGAACATCTGAGACAAGGGCAGAGTTCCTGATCCTAGGGCTCAGGCAGATGTTTGCTCTGCATTCTCCCTCTGCTACCCTTCCCTGGAGCTTTCTTCCTTCCCACCCTCTTCTTAGCCACTGCCCCTCCCCTACTTCCTCTGAACCCAATTAGCACAATATTCAAAGGGAGCACTCAGCAACAGAATTTGCACAATTGTTACTTAAAACACATGAACCAAAACACTTGTTAGCTTCATCATACAGCCATAAACAATTCATCTGAATGTTGATTTAAATCAAGAAAAAACATTAGAGGAAAGAGGACAACTGAATACCAAACAAATATGATCCTTGTAGGCCCTTTGTAATCTCAACTGAAATAGGGACACAAGTATGAAAGCTAACAGAAAAAGCAAGTTTTCTTAAGCAGGCTTATATACCTAATTCTTGTATTTTCTGCATTTTCATTCTGTGAAGAAAGGATCTAAAGAAATGGTTTGTAAAGACAGAAGCACTGGATTAGACTTGACTGTGTAAATCTTTGTGGTTTTGAAGGTGATTTTCCTTTACCTTTTGAGAACAGTCTTTGAGAAATAACGGTCAACCAGAACTCTTGCCTGGCTTCATCTCCCTGACCAGGAACTTAACTCAGTTCTACCATAAGATCTCAGCAGCCAATCTTGAGAGAAGTAGGTCTAGGAGAGAATTCAGGGGTTAAGTTTTGGGGGAGAGTATGGTCCAGAAAGGGGCAGATACAGAGCAACATCAACGGGCTGGGGAGCCAGGGAATGAGGTAGAGATGAAGGGCAGAGCAAGGGGACAGCTAATAAATACTGAAGTTATCGATGCCACTACTTTTACTAAATGTGATGTGTAAAACTCAAAAGTTTAAGGGAGCATTGTGCTCTAAATGATAGCAAAGATAAAGGAAAGGGAAGACCAGGAGTTGGGGAGGTGAGGCTTGCTAAACGTTCAACTTTATTTTGCTGCATTTAGAAGTAATTCTGGGAGATAGTACATGCCTCACTTATTCATGGTGTTTTACTGGTTATGTTCTGGCACAATAATGTCTCACATAAATAAATATAAATATTGTTCTTTGTACTTATATTAGTTCTGTAATGTATATTGACTTTTAGAAACAAAAATATTAAAAATGAATTTTCTATAAAAGCACTTAAAAACCATTAGTAACTAGACTATACCCAACAAATTATAAAAATAATGCATTTAACTGTCAGCCAATATCTTAACTTTTGCACATAACATCAACCCTTCGCAAAGTCATTATCTACATGCAGATTAATGGAATTAAAAATAAAACCAAAGTAATCATGCTTGCTAATATGATCTAGTTTCATTTCCATTAAATTAGAAATTTTCCATGTAATATTGAAAAAAAAAAAACCCTCCAATTAAATGCCATTTCTTAATATGCCAGTCTTCTTGCCCCATGTTTGACACATTACAATTAAAACAAATGCTTATACCACAGACTCTGGAAATAGTATATGCCTCTGCCATCTCTCCTGAGGAAAAAATATTCTCATTTCATTGAAAAGTAAAAAGATGAGGTCTCCAATACTCTGTTCTGAACCTGTAAGTCCTGTTTAAATATCAAGTGTTCCAACTACCAAAACTTTGTATGAATTTTCACTGAACCTATCGAGGCCCACCACACTATCAGGTTTGTGAACAGTTGCTAGAGACTGGGAATAAACATGTGCTTTGTACTAAATTCAGTTCCCTAAGGAGGAATGAAAGGACCCTGGAGACCATGTAAAAGGCAGACCTACAGCTGTATGCACATTCCACTAGGTGAGGATGTCCATTCTTTGGTCAATTTTACCTCCATGACAGGAAAAGAAATGGAAAGTTGTTTTGAAGAAAGAAAAGAAGAAAACAATGAGCAATCCCCTCCCCCTATAATCAGTATGTTATAAAATACAAGGACATCAAAGTCACATGAAATAATGGTATTGTTTACACGAAGTTTCCAGATAACACACTGAGAGAAATCCAACATTCCGATGAAAGTTCACAGAGCAAGGTTCTAATTACAGGGACACAGTGAATATGCCACTGCCTTTCTTCCAGTCAGATTCTGCCTACTGAATTAAAACAAAAATTACTTAAAAAGTAACATTAACCTTTGTTATTTTAATCTGAAAGGAAACTTTAAAGTATCTTAAAAGCTACTACTTTGAGATTAGATTAGATCCATTTATTAATGGTAAAAGCAACCATAAATCATTCTTGATAAGGTGAGAATCTCTACATACAAACCTGGCAACGTTTTTAAAAAGTACTAAAACAAAACTTGAAAATAACGAAAGCTAGCTCAATTTGTGTAGTATCAAATGACTCAATTAACAGAATAATTTATATTCTTATAGTGCATAATTTATCCCTAATGAGAAAATGTACCAAAATCTTAGTGCTAACCCTGAAACCTTAATCCAAACCTTACATGTTAAAGACTAAATGCTGGTTAGGAGGGAAAGGATGGGACCATGCAATGTCCACAGAACAAACAAAAATCAACAGTAAGGTGGCAGAAATATTGAACCCATGGATACAAATACACTTTTCTGTACAAAAACAAAAACACACACACAGAAACTACTATTACAACGCAATCATCATATAGCTATATTTTCGACTAGCTGGTGAACCTGTTAAAATTTCAAAGAAAAAAAAATAAGCTTTTTCTATTTTAATCCATTAAGAAATATTCAGTAACAACAGATAAATAGAGCATTTGTTGCATATTAATGAATGTGTGGCTTCTTGTGCTTTCCATCTGAATTAGGGGTAAAAACCTCCAATTACTTTATTTTCAATGAGATACAATTGTAAAGTAGTATTAAATCTACACAAAATCAATCCTTTCTTCAGCCCTATTCTGTATGAAAGTACTAACAAATAGTGAAGATTCATGATGTTGTGTGAAAATTGTGACTCATAACAATGTAGACTCAGCTATAGATTTTAATTCACAAATATATATATATATGTGTGTGTGTGTATATATATATATATATATGCGGCCTTGTGTATGACAACTGTACGAAAATAGTCTCAAAAATAAAGACAATACTTGAGACACGAAGCAACCCACTTTCCCTGATCTTGCATCCTATTACAGGGAAAATAAGTCTCTGATGCTTCATAAATACTTTAAAAAGTTCTGGATGGCCTTAACCATGCAGTCTCCACCAAAGCGTTGAAGACCCCAGCGTTTCAGGCTGACTGCTCAACTCAGGAAGAGCTGTGACCTGTGATCACCTTTGCTTATTTATGTCCTGTCTTCTCTAGATCTGGGAGTTTTCTGACTAGAGCCTGGTGGTTCATTCTGATGCTAGCAAGGAGCCCTCCTTCAATGCCGTCGGAACCAGTGTAACTGATTTCTTCACCACTCAGGGTAGTCATATGCCCCCCAAGGGCTTTTAAGATGGCATTGCCAGCACATATATCCCATTTTTTGATGTATGTCACATGGATATATAGATCAGCTTTTTCTTGACTCTTATCAGGCACATCCAAGAGTGCTAAAACTTTATAACCTAAAAGAGAAACACAGAATTTAGGTTACTATTCAAAAGATTTAAAGAAAGTAGCTTACTTTTTTTTTTGTTTCTTTCTTTTTTTTTATTAATTTTATTATGTTAGTCACCATATATTACATCATCAGGTTTTGATGTAGTGTTCCATGATTCATTGTTTGTGTATAACACCCAGTGCTCCATGCAATACGTGCCCTCCTAAATACCCATCACCGGGCTAACCCATCCCCCCCCAAGTAGCCTACTTTTTAAGAGTACATTGTGAAAAATAACAGCACAGGATAGGCAGAAGTTCTCTATACTATCTTTGCAATTGCAAAATCTAAAACTATTTAAAAATAGTTTTGTTCTTTTTTCAAGGAAGTTAACAGTGCAGACATCGAACCCAAATGAGCAAAAAAATATACTGTAAAGGAATTTATGAAGCTATTCTCAAGTGTAGCCAAATATACTTCTATAATCCTTTAAATTTAAATCTACTTTGTGGTTGTTTTCTATGGAATGATACAGTCACTGTGTATCCTTTCCTCTGGAATACTATACTGAAGCTATATACCCACGGGTTTCATCTGAATATCTAGGAACACTGATTTGAAAGAAGACAAAATAACACAACCTTAAGCCTTTTCTGTAATGAGGCAGAATTTTTAAAAATTTAAAAAATAATAAAATAAAACAAACAGAAGAAACCAGGTCTAGAATCTGATGTATCCCATTCATACTGGATATTCTGAACATTACCTTCCTAACCAACATTAACAGAGGGCTTATAGGAAAATATATTAAGTAAGGTACATACATGTAATCATGTAAAGGTTTTAAACACATGTTTTTCACCATAATTTGTTATTTATTTGAATTAAAACACTTCTGTCATATTAAAAAGCACTCAAAACAAGGGTGAGCAAAAGGCCTGTGAGCCAAATTCAGGCCATGCACTGTTTTTTGTATAACCCTCAAGTTATGAATGGTTTTCTGTATTTTTAAAGGTGGTAACAAACCAAAAATCCAAGAATAGTAGGCAGTAGAGTCTACACGTGGCTCATAAAGCCTAAAATGTTTACTATCTGGCCTTTTAGAAAAAGTAAGCTGACCCCTGATCAACAACAGGTAATAAAATAGTGCAGAATATAGAGTAAGCTGGGTGGCTACCAGACTCCAGCTCATCCCAGACATGCAAGCTGAAGAGCTCAGAGGTGTTAAAAGTGCCCAGGGATTAGTCATCCTAGTAACACTTATGAGGATTCCTGACATCTTTCTGCCATCGTAATGTGCTTGATCTTCCCTTCTCTCCCTGATATTCCTACAGTTAAGCTAACAGCACAATTACTTTGAAATTAGATCACATATAAAACCACTACTGACAGTACATCACTGACATGAAGATGCTTTTGTAGTATTCAAGGAACAGCAGTCACTGTTGTGAAACTATTGTCCTTACTGTGAGGCTGTTTCTTTCTTTCCTTTCCTTTTCTTTTTTTTTTTTTAAAGATTTTATTTATTCATTTGACAGAGAGAGACACAGCGAGAGAGGGAACACAAGCAAGGGGAGTGGGAGAGGCAGAAGCAGGCTTCCCGCAGAGCAGGGAGCCCAATGTGGGGCTGGATCCCAGGACCCTGGGATCGTGACCTGAGTCAAAAACAGATGCTCAAAGACTGAGCCACCCAGGCACCCCTCTTTCTTTTTTTTTTTAAAGGTTTTTTATTTATCTATTTGAGAGAGAGAGAGCACAAGCACGGGGAATGGCAGGCAGAGGGAGAGGGAGAAGCAGGTTCCCCATGGAGCAGGGAGCCCCATGCGGGGCTCAATCCCAGGACTCCGGGATCATGACCCCAGCCAAAGGCAGACGCTCACCCGACTGAGCCACCCAGGTGTCCCTGTGAGGTCATTTCTAACAAGAAGGCATGTGTGGCTGAAATCCCACCCTCGAGATAACCAAGTAGGAGACCATACCTGTCTGCAAAGTACACTGTCTATTCTCACTTTTTTCCCAAGCACAGGACAACCAAATCTTTCTCCCAACATAAGCCTTGACCATGCGGGGGACACTGTCCCCAGGCACAACAGGGGAATAGGAACGTACCAGCACCACCAGCTGGGATAATTGTAGTCTGGTTTCCAAAAGTCTGAAGAGCAACCTGTTTGACCATTCCTGAATGTGAGCGTGACACAACGATCCTTGGGGTCTTCTCATTGTAGGAAGTGCGGGCTTTCACGTTGGACCCACCGTCTACCATTGCCCAAGCTGAAAAGCAAATATGATATCCATTAACAGCACTGAAGGCTTTTGAAACAGGAACTCAAAGGACCAAGAGTTGATTGACAAAATACCCTTTTCCGTAGAATTACTTGTTTTTCCCCAAAACAAAAATGCTTTTTTTCCTGAGAATGAGAGTGATATTTAACATTTTTTGCATTAAAATAGGCAAATATTAAAACAAAGTTTAAAAAGGTCACATAACCCTGCCCAACCAGAGATAATGACTTCTAAAAACTTGGCTTAAGAACTCCCAGGCTCGAGAGCTCCCAGTGAGGTGCTGAGTTCTCACTGGGATTATACTGCAACTCAACATCTCTCTATACCGTAATCTGGCTTCCTTCCCTCTCTTATACAACTTTGATCCCAAGGGCACTCTTTCCTAAACATCCTACATGCTAATCTCCATCTCAAAAGTCTGGTTTCTGGGGAACTCAACCTGCGACAACCTAGGACATAAACACAACTAGCTACCCTGGATAATTCAAAATTTAAAATAGGTTTTCCTCCTACTATTTTCTCCTCCTTACTATTTCTCCTCCTATTTCTGATATATTCATGGTTTCAGTGATAAACATAAAACAGTTAAAGAGGTGAGTTAGATTTACATATCTGCTTTATCAGAGAATATAAAAAGAAAATGCTCTAGATTTCAAAATAGAACAGAAATTTCTAAGAAGATGAGGAGACCCTAGAAATGGCTTGAAATCTTTTTCTTGGTTTGGAAGTTTTCTTCACTGACTACCAACCTATACAAGAAAATAAACTTACTCAGAATTATCAAATTAGACTGTTGCTCTAGCAGTCACTCACTATGGGGTAAAACACAGTCCACCATGGCTAGCAACGAAAGCAGATGCATTATTACTTACTCCTGGCTGCAGGGAAAAAATAAAAAAAATGAACAGAATGTCCAGGTTCTGAGCTAAGGATGTCAGTCTCTTGGACTCCTCTCACACTTCTTTCTAAAAACCACACATTGCAACAAGGAGAACAAGTAACACCCTTAATCAATAGCTAAAGAATAAGGAGGAGACGAAGAATAGTCACGAACACAAATTTATGAGAAAGAAGGGAAGTAAATACTGAAGATCAGTAGAAGAAGTGCCATAGTTGACCTCAGTATGCCATATTCTCATGGCAGGAGCTTCACAGAAGTGCCAAGAGGCTGGAGGCCTCTCAGTGGTGGTAGAACTCAGGGAACAACAGCCAAGATTTCTCCCCAGAAGGAAAGGGTCCCATCTAAAATGAGAACTACTGCATGTAGGCCTGAGATGTGGCAACAGAGCAGCAACAAGAGGAGGCCTAGAGAAGACACGGAGCCAAAGTGAAGTCCTGACAACAGACCAGACGACATAGAACGCCTTTCAGAAAGTCTCAGCATGAGAGGCAACTGGAAGACAGCAAACAGAACTGAAGAAAAAGAAGGTGTTGAAGATAAGGGCCTTACTGAAACAAGACAGGATCCAACAAGACAGACGAAAAGTGAAAACAAAAAAGATGCCTGATAATAAAGATGCCTTCCTTGTCCTAACAGAAAAGAAATTTCCTTGGGCGCCTGGGTGGCTCAGTTGGTTAAGCGACTGCCTTCAGCTCAGGTCATGATCCTGGAGTTCCGGGATCGAGTCCCGCATCGGGCTCCCTGCTAGGCGGGGAGCCTGCTTCTCCCTCTGACCCTCCCCCCTCTCATGTGCTCGCTCATTCTCTCTCTCAAATAAATAAATAAAAAATCTAAAAAAAAAAAAAAAAAAAAATTTCCTGAACTGAGAACCACCCAAACTCCTTTTCTGCCACCACCTTCCCACCGACTGCACGGTGTCCGGCCCAAATGTAAGTAAGAAATATGTACAACTGCAATGTCCACTGAAAAGTATAAGAAGAAAATACAATGAATGAAAATTAAAACATTTCAGGCTACTTGAAAATTTCTATAAAGCAGAGTAAAACTGTAACACAACATTCAAAGACGATTAAAAATAAATAAGCAACAACAACAACAAAAGAACACTATGGAACAAAAAAACAACTCAGGAAAGATAAATAGGAAGATATGAAATGGGAACTCATATAATACAGGAAAGAATGCAAACAACAACAACAACAAGACAAAATCACTTAAGACTTAGTTCTAGATCACAGGATACACAGAAAGGCAACAGATTGGTCGAAAAGCACAGTAAGCAATGAGAAAAGCAAAAAATAAGTGAAACAAGCAAACAGATAAAGGGGACCAGAAAGAAGGTAATAGATACAGAAGTCAGTGAGAGAAGAGTCAATATACATATATTAGGAGTCTCTTCAAAAGAAAAACAAAAACAATGAAATAGAACTAATCTTTAAAACTTTGATTCAAAAAAATGTTCCTGAAATAAAAGAGGACTTGAATATCCACACTGAGAGACATACTATGTAGATATCTGCCCAGAATCCCAACTCTGAATCTGAGATATATCATAGTTCTATTATTAGACTTTCAAGATAAAGCTCTTTGGCGTTCCAGGCAAAAATACCCGAGCTACTTACAAAGGAAAGAAAATCGGATTATCAGCTTTTCTGCCTACAAGATTCAACGTGCACCCACACAGATATTATACCAGTTCAACAGTTTCTACCAGTTAACCAAAAAAAAAGAGTATATAGTGAGTGAAATAGTGTCCTACTAAAATTCCTGTCTCCTGGGAACCTTCAGAATATGACCTCATTTGGATATAGGGTCTTTGCAGATGTAGTTCAAGTTGAGGTCAAACTGGATTAGACTGGGCCCTAAATCAATGATTGGTATCCTTATAAAAACAGGAGACAGAGAAAAACAGACCGAGAGAATTAGAAGTGGAGGCACGAACTGAAATTATGTGTCTACAAACCAAGGCATGTCAACGAACGCCTGGAGCCACCAGAAGCTGGAAGAGGCAAGGAAAGATTCTTCCCTTGAGCTTTCAGAGGGAGCACGACACTGCCAACAACATGATGTTGGATTTCTGGCCCTCAGAACTGCGAGAAAATAAATTTCTGTTGTTTTAAGCCCTCTAGTTTCTGGTAATTTATTAGCGCAGCCCAAGGACAGAGGGGCTAAACCAAAGAGTCTGTAAGTAGCTGAGAGTCTTTAAAGAATCAAGGCTACAGAAAAAGCTTTTAACATGTAAGAACTCCGGTAACATGACCTGGATGAGCTAGTTCTCCTGAAGTGATCTTTCAGAGGACAAGTTTTATCCAACCAAAGGATGACTGAAGAACTCTTAGCAAAAGCACTGTTGGTCAATACTGAATAAATTTAACTGTGGATTTAAGAGGAAACCAAAGATAGTAAAATAGGTGGAAGACTAAAAGTGTGTAAATGTTATCTCACAGCTGACTGGTTGAGAGTCAAAGGATACCATTTAATCTGAAGAACTGAATAATAGAAAGACACATATCAAAAAAAGGTATGATTGACTAAAATGGGATGGTAGTCAAGGAGGCTACAATAAGCTGATTTCACTGTTGCTCATAGGGGAGAACCAACAGACGAGACCTAAAGCACAGGACCATATAATGGCATTTAAACAAAAAGGCATATATAAAGGTGTTAGTAAAAGTGGGCAATGAAAAGAAGAGATTTAACTTGAAAAATAATACCTGTAGTTTGAATAGCACTGAATATAGAAAAATCCACGAGACCTTAAGGATATCAAAAAAATAAAGGCAAAAGCCTGCTCTTCCCTGAAAAAATAACATTCATTTCCCTGGAGGTAGTTTTTACCCAAAGTCCTTACTTAGAAATTGGTGAAGAAAAAAAGTTAAACATGTATTTTGTCTTTCTAATAGGAATTACCTTTCAGGATAAACAAGTAACTCCAGTTGATGAAGAAACTTCTCAGTAGAAGAATTCTAGCTAATGTATGTAGAAAATACAACAGAATTAGAAATCCCATTTCATGTCTCTATAGATCTTAAAACTATTATGTGAAATGTTTGATAGAATCCTGATCTCAAATGGTGCCAAAATATTTCTCCAGACTACTTGTTGGTAGCAAGAGAATCAAAATAATTTGTAACAGAGATCTGGTCATGACCATTTTAACCATCTTACAGCATCACTAATAATAAGACTAGATATTTATATATCATATAAAATGATGCAGCAGGAAGTACATGAAGAATATCTACAACGTGTTCTTGACAAAAATCCTTAACCTTAATCCAATCAAGGCTTCAGATCTAATTTGCACTTTATAAGAAAAAGAAGATGAAAAGTAAACAAGTTAAATGACACTCTTAGGAAATAATCAGAAGAGTCCCAAAAGCAGGACATTATGTAACAACTAACTTGATCTCAACAAGTCAATGTCATGGGGAAGAAGAGGACTGGAGGGTGTTCGAGATTAACAGAACTTAACAGAACAACCAAAAAAATGCATGTGACTTGACCAGATCTTGGTTTGAAGTAACCAGTTGTAAAATCCACTTTAGAAGCAACTGGGGGAGATGTGAATATGGGATCAATTAGGGAATGTTAATTTTAATATTATATTCAAAATAATAGTATTACATTAATAGTATATTAACAGATGCATAGTGAAGTGCATGGGGTAAAATGTCACGATCCTTGCAATTTTCTTTAAAGTACATGAAAAAAAAGAAGGAAGCAAATATACAGAAATGTTCAACTGTTAAATCTTGATGAAAGAGCACATGAAGATTCTGTACAATTTTATGTTTGTTTGAAATTATTCAAAATAAAAGTTAAAAAATGACAAAGAGAAAAAAAAAAAACCTCAATTCTTTTTAGAAATAATCAGAAAAAACATGGTTTTACTAAGAAGTGAATTTACAGTGCTACATCTCTAGAGGTCAGTATTGTGTAAGAGAATAAAGACAGCGTATCTCAGTAGATAGTACCAGAATAATTTTAGATAAGAATTAGTAATTTAGTATTTTAAAAATATATTTCACGTTACAGAATTTCAACAAATTCTGTCCTAACACGTACATGGACAAATTATTTCAAGCACTTTAAAAAAATTCGGTAGATGCTTAAATAAATGATTGATGGTAATGAGGTAATCATGAAAAGGTAAAAGAGCAGCTAACAGAATGTGTTTATTCTGAGGATATGCTAAAAAAAAGTCCAGTGGGTAATAAAAAGTGGTACTTTGCTACACACTTCAGACATTGTAACTTAGCTACAAATTTCCACTGCATGGATATATTACACTTACACATTTATACATTACTTTGTTAAAATACTATTTAAGTACCTGTTGCTTCTTAGAATTTCAAACTCAATGAATTACTTCTAATTAAGTCTGGTAAGAATTTTGATCAGTTTTGCTCTCCCTGCTGTCAACAATACTATCTAGCTCCCATTATAATCAAGTGTAGTTAAATTCTGGTAAGCATATAATACCTGATAGTCTGTACTCTGCCAACATCAATATACAGTCTGGATCTGAAAATAACAGTCCAAAAAGAGGACACAAGCCAAACAAACCTTCGATCCAGGAACAGAAGGTCAACCCACACCTAATTAAGGACTTATTGATTCTTTTAGAATGTTTGCAGACTAGCAAGCACCTTTGTTCCAGCGTACTGGGCAACTCAGCGGCATCACAGAACAACAGACATTTCCTTACAACTTACAGAAACCATTTTGGAACACAAGCTGTTCCTAAGTTAGAAACTTTTGGCTTTTTTATTTTAGAGGAGGTAAGACTCTAGGGGGAGAGGATACGTCGTCTTATGGAATAAAGTTGTTTCTTTTTAAATGGGCATTTTATGATCCTTATTCTCCCCACCCCTAAAAGGAACAGATGTGGAAATTAGGGCCCAAAGAATGTGAATCTCTGCCTACCCAGTATCAACTTCCTCTTCATTTTCTTTATTAAGATTCTAATTCTCTCTGCAGTATCAGGCTGTTTGCAGCTAAGGGGGCCATGTGACATTTGGCCAATGAGATGGAGCAGAGGGCTTCAAGTTACTCTTTCCTAACACAAAGAATATCTGGGATAGATCTTTTGTCCCTCTTCTTTCCCCCTTCTTCCAGACTGGAAGAGAGCCATGGAAACTGGAAGCACCCGTCTTTGTAAGCATGAAAACAAAAAACTACCTTCTAAGACAAAAAAGCAAAAAGAGGAGTTAGGTGCTTAACAGTACCATAAACTGAAACCCCTGCCCTTTGCCCATCTTATCAGGTGAGAAAAATAAAACCTGTATCTGTTTAACTACTGTAATCAGATTTATTTTGTATACAGATAAATGTAACCCTAACGGATATAGACAGGCAATCAGGAACCATGTCGAAGAATGAGTCAACTATACTTCAATTAAAAAAAAAGAAAAGAAAAGAAAGTGAGAGAGGACTTCAAAGACTTAAGCCCTATACTTAATCTTTATATGCCTGTTTTCTCTTTCTTTAACTGAAGGTCACTATAATTCCTCTTTTATAGTCTTTCCAGAGTTATTTTTTTTTTCTAAAGATTTATTTATTTGACAGAACAAGAGAGCAGGAGAGCACTAGCAGTGGAAGTGGCAGAGGGAAAGGGAGAAACAGGCTTCCCGCCGAGCAGGGAGCCCGATGTGGGACTCGATCCCAGAACCCCGGGATCATGGCCTGAGCCAAAGGCAGTCGCTTAACTAACTGAGCCACCCAGGCGCCCCTCCACAGTTATTTTGAAGCTGAAATGAATTTATGCCAATACATTTCATGAACTGTGAAAATACTAAACAAATGTGAGATATTAATAAGGAGTGGTTAGCTCTTGCTATAACATTTTGAACTATGTTGCTTTCCTAAGAACTTTGCTAAGCCCCTTTTCTCATCTTTATAAAAAACAAAAATAACAACACTTATCTTTGTCTCACAGAGTTATCACCAGGTTCAAATGAGGTAACTTAGTTTACTGCAAATAGTTAACCACTATACAAATGTTGGCAACTGTGGAGTTATTATGAAAGTGGTGTGATGTACTACTGATTTGCATAAAATTCCTGAGGTTGCTTCCTCCTCTAATTTAGCTGGATGACCTTGAGGAATGTATCAAACTTCTGAGGCTCATTTTCTCATCTGTAAGTGGGGATGTTAGTAAGTGTACCCCTCCCTCATGTGTTATACTAAGTGTAGCAATACTGCTAGGTTAAGTTATGCTCCAATAACCACTGCCTTCTTCTCCCTAAGTGACAGAACCCCTGAACTGGGTGCTTGGATGGCCACCGAAAATAAAGACTACATTTCTTAGCCTCCCCTGTGGCTGGGTTCAAGCTACATTTTGGTCAGTGGGATGTGAGCTGAAGTGATGCGTGCAACTTATAGGTCAAACCCTTAGTGGAAAATGTCCTCCACGTCTCCCCTTTGATCCTCTTCAATGGTGAAATGTGGTTGAAGCAGAGAGCCATCCTCAGTCATGCAGAAGGGGGCACCAAAATTTAGCACAGCGAAGCAACAAGAGAGAATACCCTGCATGCCTGGTCTGTTTGTATACAGGCTGTTAGAGAAGAGAGAAATCAGCTATTTTGTTCAACCTCTGGTATTTTGGTGCAATGTATTACAGCAGCCTAAATTAGTAGCCTAACCTATATCCTCACTTATTCAGTAAGGATTAAAGGAAACATGTGAAAGCAATCCACAAACCATAAATCAACTATATAATTATAGTTATATAGTTATATGTCTCAATAATGACTTAAATCTTTTACAGCTCATCAAATTGTCAACTGTAAAAACTATCTGAATTATGAAAAGACATAAGGTCAGATTAACACAAAACAGATTAGGTCTTGAAATGCAGAGCCAACACTCAAGTATATGTTCAGCCTATCTCAGAGGAGCTGGAATTTGGGATACAAAGTATTCTGCAAAGCAAATAAGTTTTAAGAGTAATCAAAACTTAACCTTGTCTCCACTTATGTCCACTTGACAGCCAGCCTTTTTATGCAGTGTCAGCCACACCACTGAGACACAGTGAGAAAGGGTGGAGTAAACAACAGAGCTATATGGATGCTGGGTGTATTCGTTTCTTAGGGCTGTCATGACAAATTACCATAAACACGGTGGCTTAGAAGGAGAGAAATTTATTTTCTCATAGTCTGGAGGCTCACACATTTCACAGTTTATGAATTGTACTGGCAGTCCAGAATCCAGATACTGGTATTGGTAGGGTTTACTCCTTCTGGAAACTCTAAGGGAGAATTTATTCCATGCCTCTCTTCTAGCTTCCAACAACTGCCAGCAATCTTTGGTGTTCCTTGGCTTATATGCATCACTCCAATCTGTGCCTCTACCCATCCCATCCTCTTATCCTCTGTATGTCTCTGTAATCCCAGTTTCTTATAAGGATACTCTCATTGACTTAAGGACCTACCCTAATTCAGGATGATCTTATCCTGATAATTACCTTAATTACATCTGTAAAGACCTGATTTTCAAATAAGGTCACATTCTGAAGTTGACTGTTATGAGTTTATAGTCCCCCAAAAGATAAGATGAAGTCCTATTCCCCAGCATAGTAGAGTCTGACCTTATTTGGAAATGGGTTTATTGTAGATGTATTTAGCTAAATGAGGCCATGGTGGAGTAGGGTGGGCTCTTTCTAATATGACTGGTGTCTTTATAAGAAGAGAAGTGACACAGAGACAATGATACATAGGCAGAATGCCATGAGGTGCTGAAGGCAGAGACTGGAGTGATGTGTTCACAAACCCAAGGAACACAACAGACTGCTGTCAAACTATTAGAAATTAAGAGAAAAACATGGAAGAATTCTCCCTTATAGGTTTCAGAGAGCACATGTCTCTGCCAACACTTTGACTTTGGACTTCTAGCCTCCAAAACTGTGTTAGACTACATATCTCTTGTTTAAAGACATACAGTTTGTGGGTTTTCTCTTTCTGTTTTTATGGCAACCCTAGGAAGCTAATACAGGGGTGAACATGAATTTGAGGGGGGCATGATTTAACCCACAGCACCTTTGCCATGAGGGCTGCTTTCAACGCTGGCACTGGCAAAATGGATCCTGTCACCATCAAGAACCTCATCATCTTAGAAAACAGTGGAACCAAAAGGCCATAATCCTTGCCCCGTGTTCTTGATGGGAATGACTCATTAAAAGTATGATGAGTCCCTTCAGACTGTCAGTGATGCTTCTTACACCACTAACTCTTTCCCTCAACTTCTCCACCCGGACAACTCATGGCATCATTCTAGACTTGTAACCACAGGCCACACTATCACTGCTATTCAGAAGACCATGGCTAGCCTCTCTGGCAAACTACAGCGTAATGGTTGTGGTGATGCCAAAATGTCATGCCAGTATCCGCTAGCACTGGCAAGGCTTTGGGCGAGGTCATCCTGAGCTGCATGGGAAGCTCTCTGGCATGGTCTTCCACACTCCCAACTCCCAACGTGACGATCAAAGATCTGACTTGCCATCTGCACAAAGCTAACAAACATGACTACATCAAGAAGGTGGGGTAGACAAGGGTCAAATGGAACTCTGAAGAGTGTCCAGGGCTACACTAGAGTTAGCCTGATTAGTAAGACTTTCACCATAACACCATCCAATTTTGACGCTTAGGTTGCCAAGCTGCCATTGCCCTTAACCACCACAACATCAAGCTCATTTCCTGATGTGACAACAGATTTGGCTAAGGCCCCTTGATGGTGGATCTCAGAACCCACATAGAATCCAATGTGTAAGAGCCCTGGACCTTATCCCCAGCAACAGCACAAGAGAAACAGAGAGGAACTCAGCTGCTGGGAAGTCTGTGCCCAACTGTATTCCTCGACATTATCTCTCATTGTCAGTCAGTTTCTATCCTCTAAAGAAAGGTTAGAAAGCTCTGCTTCATCATATAGTATCATATCCAACAACAAAATCCTCACTGTATCCAATGAAAGAGTGAGAGGTATGCTAGGGGATTGACTTTAATAATTAGTGAGCTACAGCTGAGATTGTGACAGGACAGTAAGTACTATAGATGAATGATTTAATAACATTAACTCTTGAAAGCTCTAGTGCATTTCTTACCTGTATATTCAGAAAATGGCTTATGTATCACTCCTAGCACAGGTTTACCATTCACAGCCACACATACCATAGTAGTGACATACTTTCGAAGATCCTCTATGAAGAAAAAGAACACAAAAACCCAATAACAGAAATTATTAAAATAATTTAAAATTTTAGTTTTAAATTTGAAAATCAAGTCAAATACTTAGAATAGTCCCTGCACAAGATATGCACTCACTAAATATTATCACTAGTGTATGATCAGGCCAATTCTGGTTTAGGAAAAATTATTAAAAAAACCCTCAATATTCCCTATTTCTATTACCTACTTCTGCAAAATATTTTCTAATTTCAGTTACTATTAGACACCTTGTATCTTCCTCCTATTCTCCAAATAGTTACCTACTGACTGTCTATTACGGTCAAGTTCAGTGCTTAAGGACTAGGATACAAAGATGAAAAAGCGGAAGGCCCCACATTCAGAGAACTTACTATCTAGAAGGAGGGCACATAGATAAGCAATTAACTACCATATACACCAACAAAAGAGAGAAAAAGCAGGAATTGGTTATCTCTGGGTAAGAAACAAGGCATTAGAGAGGAGCTACAGAAATGAAATCTGACCTAGGACTAGGTAAAAAAACAAAAGAAAATGGAGATGAGGGCAGTAATTCTCTGTTTTCCTACTTAATTACGCCTGGGTGCCTAGGATTTACTATTCTGAATTCCAAAGATAGATGTATACGCAATAAAACCTAAATTCCCCAAATCACAAGTAAATATTGTATTCTGGCTATATAAATAAATACCTGAACTCACACCTCAATATATAACTCCATCTATAAACAAACACTTCAATAAATAGATGTCTAATAGGAATGATTTTGCTGTGACTGCTAAAAATCTCCCTTCTCTGAAGGATCAGTGAAACAGTGAATCGCTATCATCAATAGGAGTATGCCACAATATACTGGTTTTGGGGCTGGGGGTAAAGGTTGAGAATAACTGATCCAGTTCAAAGGTTTCATATCGCATTGCGTTAATCCAGTTGTCTGTCTTAAAATCTAATTGGAAAAGTTGTGTAAGATCGGTAACGTATTTACCACCAAGTATATACTAACTGCCTTTGTTCTGGTTCTCTAATATATAATGGCAATCTGAAGTTTGAGATCAATTTTTTTTTTTTTTTAAGATTTTATATATTCATTTGAGACACAGAGATACACAGAGAGAGAGAGCATGAGCAGGGAGAGAGGCAGAGGGAGAGGGAGAAGCAGGCTCCCCGCTGAGCCAGGAGCTCGATGTGGGGCTCGATCCCAGGACCCTGGGATCATGACCTGAGCCGAAGGCAGACGCTTAACCATCTGAGCCACCCAGGCGCCCTGAGATCAATTTTAATGTAAAGTCACCTGTATATTCCTGTGTAGCATCAAGTGGATCGATCCAGACAGTAACACTTTCTGCTGGTACCTCTTTAGGGGTGGCTATTTCCTTCAGGACGTCCTCAGGAATCTTACGATCCCATAAGATAACCTCCTGATCAGCTGCATCCACATGTTCCTCAGTATTTATCTGCACCAAAAATAGATGACAGTTAAAAAATTTAGAAAGAAAAAAATGCCACCTGAGAAAACACAAAAGAGAAAAACATTTCAGACCAAATCACACAAACTGAAAGTAGGTAAATCAGTATTTTTATTTTGAAGCATTTCACTGTAAAATGGACACATATAAAAGAAATTCCAGCAACATCTGGTCTTCAAGTACCTTCCAATCCAATATTCAAGCTGTCTGTTGCCGAAGACAGAGAATCCAATTATAGAAAAATACAGAGAAACTAAGAAACAAACTATTTAAAGCTTAATGATATTTATAAAAAACAGTAGATCTAAAGTGTGAAAATAGACTGACAATATTATGGAACATTGAACTGAATGCAATCAACTATAAGAGGAAAAGAAAAGGGACAATGGACTTAAAAGAAATATGCCTTAAAACAGAGAAATGATGAATGCTAAGAGACACAATATTCTAGAAAAGTAATCATCTAAAATATACCTTTGATCAATAGAAAAAAGAAACCTGGAAATAATGAAATAGATCATAAACTAGTACATTATAAAATGTAAACAAAACTGAGACGGGTAATCCAAAAGGACAAAAAAAAGATCAGTCTTCTCTTCATTATAAACCAAAGGTATGTCACAGGATAAAATGCTGAAGTCAAATTTTCTATTTTTATTTACTAGGAAACAATGTTAAAATATAAAATAAATCTGATTTATCGTAAGATATGTAAAGGTGTGGGTGAGTAGAAAACCACTGCTTTCAACAGTGAGCTTCTTAATGAATACTTAAAATACATTTTGGTTTATAAAACAATGATTTAATGTGTTAGAATTTTATTTACCTTTGTAAATAAAGGACATACCAATGAGGCAAATCTAAGAACTGACTGTGTTTTAAGAATGAGGTTAATAACAGACTGTCAACCTTATTTAAATACTACCTTATCAAAAGACTCCCTCTATCAAATCATAACATACACATGCAAGAAAAAATGTCCCCAAGATGGGAATTTCCAGTAGAAAGACGAGCAGGACAGGCTTTTGGGTGCTATGCTTTCTGACAAGCTCCCTTTCTTTTTTTTTTTTTTAAAGATTTTATTTATTTTTCAACAGAGAGAGAGACAGTGAGAGAGGGAACACAAGCAGGGGGAGTGGGAGAGGGAGAGGGAGAAGCAGGCTTCCCGCTGAGCAGGGAGCCCGATGTGGGACTGGGTCCCAGGACCCTGGGATCATGACCGAGCTGAAGGCAGACGGACAAGCTCCCTTTCCACAGCAGATCACTGTGTTTATACTGCATGTGATTCCATGCCCAGACCCCAAACTAGAGTGTCAAAGTGATTATAACACTGACACCTATATAAGTAAAAAGTCACACACGGTGAAAACCCTACAAATACCAGCAATCTCTGGAAAGTGCCTTGACATATCCCAAATTGTCAGGGAGAAAGTTAAAAATAGTAATATTCCAGAAACATTAAGCCACTTAAATCAAAAAATATTTTTAATACGGTGTAAACATCCAATCCATCCATTCACTTATTCCTTTATCAATTCTGCAAATGTTTACTGATTGCCAGTTCCAGGGCCTGATGTGTAACAGTGATCAATGTGAGACAAAAATCTCTGCCCTTGTGGAGCTTAGCAGAAATTCTGGAGAAGGAGATAAACAATAAACAAGATACATAAGTAAAATGTGATATGCTGAATAGTGACAACAAGGAGACATAGAATGTAGCAGGGAAGAGTGTGCTGTAGGACAGAAGAAGGGTTATTCTTTAAGATAGGGTGCCTGGGATTATTCATACTAGCCAAAAATTATAAACTACCAAATGTCCATCAACAGATGAATGGATAGACAAAATGTGGTACATCCATACAATGAAATGTTAGTCAGCCAAAAAAAAAAAAGTACTACTCATACTATAGCACTGATGAACCCCCAAAATATGCTAAGTGAAATAAACAAGAAACAAGACATCACATACTAGATGATTCCATTTATGTGAAATGTCTGTAACAGGCAAATCTATGGAGTCAGTTGATTAGTGGTTGCCTGGGGTAAGGGTGGGAACAGAGATTAGCAGTAATTGGGCACAGGTATATCATTAGGGCGATGAAAATGTTCTAAAACTGATTAATGACAAAAGTTGCACACCTTGGCAAATCTAAAAACTACTGAACTGGACATTTGCAATGGGCAAATTATAGGATATGCAAAATATGCTGCAAAAAAGTTGCTGTTTGTTTTCAAAGATAGGGCAGCTAAGGAAAAGGTGGTATTAGAATGACAATTTAAAGGAGGTGAGCCTAGCAGGCATCTATCTAAAGGCACCTTCCAGCCCATGGGAGTAAAAATGCAAAGGCCCTGAGGTGGGAGTGTGCCTGTTATATTCAGAGCAAGCAAGGAGGCCAGTAGGGCTAGAGTAGAGTAAGCCAAAAAGAAAGGAGCTGAGTAAACCAAGAAGAAAGGATGAGGTTTGACAATAATGGAAACCCAATGGTGAAGGACACTGCAGGCATGACACAGAGTAAGCTGCCCTCCATCATAACCTCTGTTAACAATGTACAGAGTGTCTTAGCCATTGCAGAAAGCTAAAGGAGGGTGGCCTACGTAGGGAGGTACAGAGATAGAAAGGAAGAAGCGAAATCGTAACATACAACTGGTGAAAATCCAAAAGAACTTGTAGATAAATTACAGAATAACACCAAAGTCTCTAGATATATAAGATCAATATTTAACAATCAATTGCACTTCTTATATACCAGAGACAAATACTAAAAGTATTTAACATAAAAATGGAAGCCACTTAAACAAAAGAAGTAAATTCTCCAGACATAAAACTACCCAAGATGTGCAAAAGCACTATGGAGAACATTCTCCATTCTCAACTCTGAATTCTCCTATCAGTAAATCTATAGATTTAATGAAAACTCCAATCAAAACCCCACAGATTTGTTTGTTTTTTAATCCCTTCTTGGAAAAAGAGCAAGCCATTTTGGTGAAAGAAAGGAAAAAAAAAAAAAAGAAAGAAAGAAATATCATGGTGGGAGGACTTTCCTGACCAGATATCAAGACTTACTATTAACTTATTATGTTAGACTACTAAGACTGTGGCACTGGTGACATATTTGGCTCTTCCCCCCCAGCTTCACTGAGAAAACTATACATATATACATACATATAAATATATGTGTAAAGTGTACAGTGTGATAATGTGATATATGTATATACTATAAAATGATTACCATAATCAAGGTAATTAATGCATCTATCACTTATTTACTTTTTTCTTTTGTGGTGAGAATGCTTAAGATCTACTCTTGAAGCAAATTTCAAGTATATGATACAGTATTATTAACCATAACCATCTGACTGTATATTTGATGCTCAGAACTTACTCATCTTAGTCATAACTAAAAGTTTACACCCTTAGACCAACATCTCCTCTATTCCCTCATTCCCTAGACTTTGGCAATCACCATTTTAATCACTGTTTCTATGAGCTCAACATTTTTTTTTTTTTTTAGATTCCACATATTAGTGATACCACACAATACTTTCTCTGTGTGGCTTACTTCACTTAGTATAATGCCCTCCAGGTTCAACCATGTTATCCCAAGTGGCAGGATTTCCTTCTTTTTAATGGCAGAATAACATTTCAGTGTGTGTGTGTGTATACACGTACTTATGTGTATACACACACACACACACACACACATACATACATATATACCCTTTTTCTTTATCCATTCACCTACTGACAGACACTTAACTAATCATTTCCGTATTTTTGCTATTGTGACTATTGCCACAATGAACATGGGAGTGCAAATATCTCCAGATACTAATTTCATTTAGATATATATCCAGAAGTAGGATTGCTGGATCATATGGTAGTTCTGTTTTTAATTTTTTGAGGAACCTCCATTCTGCTTTCCATAATGGCTATACTCATTTACATTCCCACCAATGGGGTAAAAATTCTCTTTTCTCCACATGCTTGCCAACATTGACCTCTTGTCTAATAATAGCCATCCTAACAGGTGAAGTAATATCTCAGTTGTATTTTAGATTTGTATTTCCCTGATGATTAGTGATGTTGAACACCTTTTCATATAACTGACAGTCATTTGTAGGTCTTCTTTGGAAAAATGTATATTCAGGTCCTTTGCCCATTTTTTATTGGATTACTTATTCTTTTGCTATTGAATTGAATGAATTCCTTATATAATTTAGATATTAGCCCATCAGATACATTGTTTACAAATATCTTCTGTCATTCCATAGTTGCCTTTTCCTTTAGTTGTTTCCTTTGCTGTGCAGCTTTCTAACTTGATGTTGTTTCACTTGTTTATTTTTGCTTTTTTTTTTTTTTAGAGGGTGGGGCAATAGAGAGGGAGAGAGAAAATCTTAAGCAGGTACCATGCTAGGCGGGGCTCAATCTCACAACCCTGAGATCATGACCTGAGCCTAAATCAAGAGTTGGATGCTTTGACCAACTGACAGACCCAGGTGCCCCTATTTTTGCTTTTGATTTCTGTACTTTTAGTGTCTTTTCCAAAAAAATCATTGCTAAGACCAGTATCAAAGAGCTTTATGGTTTCAGGTGGTATGTTTAAATTTTTTGTGCATTTTGAGTTAGCTTCTGTTGAGAGTTGTAAGATAGGGATCCAGTTTTATTCTTTTGCATATAGATAACCAGTTTTCCCAGCACCTTTATTGAGGAACCTATCTTTTTCCTGTAGTATGTTCTTGATGCCTTGTCAAAGATTAGTTAAACGTGTATGTGTGGATTTATTTCTATATTCTATTCCTTTGGTCTGTGTGTATGTTTTATGTCACTACAGTATTGTTTTGATTACTATAGCTTTGTAATTAATTTTAAGTCAGGAAATGTGATGCCTCCAGCTTTGTCCTTCTTGCTTAAAATTGCTTCAGCTACTTGGGTCTTTTCTGGTTCCATGTGAATTTTGGATTATTTACTCTATATCATTGAAAACTGCCATTGGAATTTTGATAGGGATTGCACTAAATGTGTAGATTGCTTTGAGCAGCATGGACAATTTAACAACACTAATTCTTCTAATCCAAGACATGCAACATCTTTCCATTTGTGTCTTCTTAAATTACTTTTACCAATGACTTAGTTTTCAGTGTACAGATCTTTCACCTCCTTAAATTTATCCTTAAGTATTTTATTGTTTTTGATCCTGGAATGATAAATTTAATAAATGGAATTTTCTTAATTCCTCTTTCAAATAGTTCATTGTTATTAATGTTTTGTTTTTTGTTTGTTGATTTTGTATCCTACAACTTTATAGGGTTATTATTATTAGTTCCAATAGTATTTTGTTAAAAATTTTAGTTTTCTATATGTAAAAATCATGTCCTCTGCACACAATTTTACTTCTTCCTTTCTGATTTGGATGCATTTTATTTCTTTTATTTACCTAACTGCTCCAGCTAGGACTTCCAGTACTATGTTGAATGGAAGTGCTAAGTGGACATCCTTGTCTTCCTGATGTTAGAAGAAAAGCTTTTAGATTTTCATGAATGGGTATCATGTTAGCTGTGGGCTTGTCACATATGGCCTTTATTACATTGAGGTGTATTTCTATACCTAATTTGTTGAGTTTTTTTATCATGAAAAAATGTTGAATTTTGTCAAATGCTTTTTATATTTATATTGTTATACTGAGATAATCATGTGATTTTTATCTTTCATTCTGTTAATGTGGTATATCACACTGATCAATTTTCATATATGTAAACCGTCCTTCAACCCAGGGATAAATCCCACTTGATCATGGTGTTTGATCCTTTTAATGTCTATTGAATTCAGTTTGCTTGTATTCTCTTGAGGATTTTTGCATGTTATGTTCATGAGGAATAATGGCCCGTGATTTTCTTTTCTTGTAGTGCCCCTGCATAGCTTTGGTATTAGGGTAATGCTGGCTTCATAAAATGAGTTTGGAAGTATTCCATCCTCTTCAGTTTGGGGGAAGAATTTGAAAGGATTGGTATTAATTTTCCTTTAAATGTTTGGTAGATCAGTGAAGACACCTAGTTCTGGGATTTTCTTTACTGGGAAGTTGATTAATGATTCAATGTCCTTATAGGTTGGTTCAGGTATTCTATTTCTTCATGATTCAGTCTTAGTATGTTGTATGTTTCTAGGAACTGATCCGTTTCTTCTAGGTTATCGAATTTGTTGGCCTATAATTATTCATAGTAGTCTCTCATGATCATTTGCATTTTGTAGTATCAGGTATAATGCTTATGCTTTCATTTCTGAATTTATATATTTGAAACCTTTTATCTCCGACTAGCTAAAGGTTTGTCAATCTAATCTTTTTAAAAAAAACAGCTCTTAGTTGGTATTTTCTATTGCTTTTCTAGTCTCTATTTCTGCTCTGACCTTTGTTACTTCCTTCCTTCTGCTAACTTTGAGCTTAGTTTGCTCTTTTTCTAGTTCCTTAAGGTATAAATTAGTTCATTAGGTATAATGAAATCTTTCGTTTTTCTTAATGTAAGCACTTATCATTATAAATTTCCCTTTTAGAACTGCTTTTGCTGCATCCCATAAGTTTTGGTATGTTGTACTTCCATTTTTGTTAATTTTTAGAGGGAGAAAGAGAAAGGGGGAGGCAGAGGGAGAGAATCTTAAGTAGGCTCTGAGCTGAGTGCAGGACTCGATCTCACAACCTTGAGATCATGACGTGAGCCAAAATCAAGAGTCGGACACTTAACCAACTGAGCCACCCAGGTGCCCCTTTTTTGTTAATTTCAAGATTTTTTTTTTTCATTTCCCTTTTGATTTCTTCTTGAACCCATTGGTTGTTCAAGGGTATATTGTTTAATTTTCATATATTTATGCATCTTCCAGTTTTTGTCCTGTCATTGACTTCTAGTTTTACACCACTGTGGTCAAAAAACACTTATGATTATGATTTCTTTTTTAAGATTTTATTTATTTGAGAGAGTGAGAGAGAGACCACAAGAGGGGGGTAGGGTCAGAGTGAGAAGCAGACTCCCCGCCAAGCAGGGAGCCTGATGTGGGACTCAATCCTGGGACTCCGGGATCATGACCTGAGCCGAAGGCAGTTGCTTAACCAACTAAGCCACCCAGGCGCCCTCTGATTATGATTTTAATCTTCAATTTGTTAGGACCTTTTTTCTGGCCTTACATGGTATCTACCCTGGAGAGTATTCCATATGAGCTTGAGAAGAATGTGTATTCTGCTACTGTTGGATGAAATGGTCTGTATATATCTGACAGTGCCTTTATCAATTTGAAGTGTAGTGCAAGTTATTTCCTTACTGATGATCTGTCTAGATGATCTATCCATTGGTGAAAGTGAGGTATTGAAATCTTTACTATTATTGCATTGCTGTCTGTTTCTGTCCTCAGATCTATATTTGCCCAATATATTTAGTGCTCTGATGTTGGGTACATATGTATTTACAATTGTTTTATCTTCTTGATAAACCGACCCTTTTATCATTACATAAATTCTTCTTTGTCCCTTGTCAAGAGTTTTTTACTCAAAGTCTATTTTGTCTGATAGCAGTATAGCTATCCTGTTCTCTTTGGGGTTCCATTTGCATGGAATATTTTTTTTCCATCCCTTCACTCTGATCTTATGTGTGTCTCTAATGTGTTTCTCTTGTAGCCAGCATGCAGTTGGTCTTTTTTTTTTTCAATCCATTCACCTGCTCTGTTTTTTGATTGGAGAATTTAGTTCATCTACATTTCAAATAATTATTAGTAAGTGTGGACTTACTAATGCCATCTTGTTAATTGCTTCCTTGTTTTTTGTAGCTTCTTTGTTCCTTCCTTACTCTCTAGCTGTCTTCCTTTGTGATTTAATGATTTCCCATGGTGGTATCCTTTGTCTATCAGAGGTTTTTGCCTTGTGGTTATCATGAGACTTACATAAAATATCTTATGGTTATAACAGTCTATTTTAAGTTGATAACAACTTAACTTTGATTGCATATGAACTCTTCCCTCTTTTACTCCCTCCACAACATGTTTTTGATATAACGTATTTTTATATTCCATATCCATTAACAAACTTTTGTAGCTATAGTTTTAAAGAATACTCGTCTTTTAACTTTTATATTAGAGTTAAATGATTTACACACCACTATTACATTAGAATACGCTGAATTTCACTATATACTTACCAGTGAGTTTTATACTTTGTTTTCACATTATTATTTAGCATCCTTTCATTTCAGCTTGAAGAACTCCCTTTAACATTTCTTGTAAGGCAGGTTTAGTCATTTATTTGTCTGGGAAAGTCTTTATTCTGCATTTCTGAAGGAGAGTGCTACAAGGTAAATTAAGTGTTCTTGGTTGGCAGGTTTTTTTTGTTTTTTCCTTCAGCACTTTGAATAGATCATCCTACTCTCTCCTGGCCTATAGAGCTTCTGATGAAATATTTGCTGATAGCTTTATGGGGGTTCCCTTGTATCAGATGAGTTTCTTTTCTATTGCTTTCAAAATTCTGTCTTTGATTTTTGACAGTTTTATTATAATGTATCTCAATAAAGTCCTCTTTGAGTTGAATTTGTGGACCTATGAGCTTCACGTAGCTAGATGTTCCTATCTCCCCTGATTTGGGAAGTTTTCAGCCACCATTCCTTTAAATAAACTTTCTGCCCTTTTCTCTCTCTCTCCTCCTCTGGGACTCCCAAAATGTAAATAGTTATACTTGATGGTGCCCCATAATGCACACAGGCTTTCTTCACTTGTTTTATTTTCTTTTTTCTCTGTTGACTGGATGATTTCAAATGATCTGTTTCTGAGTTTGTGGATTCCTTCTTCTGCTTGATCAAGTCTTCTGCCGATTCTCTCTACTGCATTTTCATTTCTTATATTCTTCAGCTCTAAAATTTCTAGTGTTTTTTTTAACTTCTCTTTGTTGTTATCTCTCCTTTTGTTCATGTATTGTTTTCCTGATTTCTTTGAGTTGTCTATGTTCTCTTAAGCTCAATGAACTTCCTTAAAACAATTATTTTGAATTGACAATTTGTAGATCTCTATTTGGGGGCTGGGGGTCTAGTTACTAGGAAATTATGTTCCTTTGGCAATGCTGTATTTCCTTACTTTTTTTTTGTATTCCTTGAAGTCTTGCATTGCTGCCTTCACATCTGAAGAAGGAGTTATCTCCCCTAGTCTTTACTGACTGGCCTTGGGAGAGAGCTATCTTACCTTGAGTCTGATGTGGGATTCTGAGGCTTTCTCTGACCTCTTCTATGGATGTACCTTCTACACACTTTTTGTTCCCTCCTGGAGGGCATTAAGATTATATGCTTTGTCTCAATCCCACAAAGCCAGGTCAGGCTTGTTTTCTTTAGCGTGGTACCCTGAAATACTCAAGTCTGTGAACCTTTTCCCAATTCCGCAGTTATGCTGGCTTTCTGCACTTGTTTGCCAGCCATTTGCAAAGGCTCTGTCTCACCATCTACAGGAGCACACGCTAAAATCAGGCCAACGTGGGTGAGTGGGGTGGGTTTGGGCAAGGCATATAGAGTGTTGAGGGGGACTGTGAGCCAGTTGAGGGGATCTGAGGGTAAGGACTCCTCAGTGGCTCGTGGGCAGCCTTCCTGATGGATATCTATGAAGAGATTCATAGCATCCCTTTGGAGTTCTGAGCCCTGGTTTATGTGCCCACAGCCTCTCCCAACCCCTCAGCCTTAAAGATCACTTTAGTAATACAGGTGACAAGAGACAGAAGTGGATTCCTTGGGCAGGGTCCTGCTTGGCTGGGAAAGCCAGGACTCACTCACACACTCCTGTGGGTGAAATTGCAGGCTGCACGGGTCTCTCCTGGCATTGACCTTGATGGAGGGGTGATGCAAGCAAAGTGAAAATATCCCTCTTACTCTCATCAATGCATCTATTCTTAAGATTTAAAAAAAATTTTTTTTTATTTTTTTGGCCCCAATGGTATACTGGAACTTCTCTGCTGGACTCCCAGACTCCTACAAAGGAACTCTTGTCTGTGAATGAGTACCCAAATCAATGTCCTGTGAGGGTATGACAGTAGAGAACCCCTATTCTACCATCTTGCAGACATCAATTTAAAGTACTTTGGATTTAGGGCCCATGCACTTAATAATAAACAGTGCTAAGCTACATCAGATGAATGAATGTAAGAGTAACACCATGCAAACATCACAGAATAAACTTAAACAACAAATGTGACTACCAGAAACAACAAAGTAGTTTACAAACTACAAACCCCTGCAGTTTACAAAAATGGCAATGCCAAGTCTAGGAAGCAACTACTGTGCCTTATGATCAAGATTTTTGCCTAAAGTTCAAGTCAGCTTCTCCATATCCTTTCAATGTAGTATGACCTAACAAATTATAGAACTGTATTTGAAAACATCTTTCCTGAGAGTCAGGTTAGTAAGAAACAAATGGAGCAAGAGAACAAAAACATCAGCACGATGTCCTCATCTACTTTTGCACAACTGCTATTTGTAACCTGCCACTATCATTACACACCTACAAATTGAATAAATCCTGTAAATAGCCTTGAAAACAGCTGGTAAGATCAAGATCAGTAAGTCTATCTCAATTCTTTTCCACATTTCACCAGCCAGTAAGTCCTGGAAATTCTACCTCCCAATTCTAAATACATGAAATTATGTATACCAAGCAAATCTTGATTTAAACTACCATCTATCTCTCACTTGGATTTCTAAAATAGCCTTCGATCGCTCTGGTCTCCTATAATGGATTCACTGATGCATTCATTCATTCATTCATTCAACAACTATTAATGACCACATATTCTAAACTTTTTTGGGCACTAGGATAAAATAATGAACAAAATGGACAAAATCATTGCCTTTATGGAGCTTCCCTTTGCAACCCAGCAACGTGCCATCTTCCTAAATCAGAGTATTGTCACCCCCTGCTTAAAACCTGCCAACGGTTTCTCATTACACAGAAATAAAATCCAGACGCCTTACCATCATCTACAAAGTGAGGCCTGGATGATTTGGCCCCAGTACCCTTTCTCTTTTGGCATCCTTATTTCCTACACTCCAGACATGTTTTTTCTGGTCCCTTGGCCTCAGGGCCTTTGTACTTGTACTCTTCTGCTATATACACTTTTCCCAAATCTCTTCATGCTAGCCTGCTTCTTATCATTCAGATCTCAGTTCAAATGACAGAGCCTTACAATGGCCTGCCCTGACTACCATGGCCAACGAAGAAGCGCCCACTCACTCTCCTGACATGGTTTTATTTTTCTTCTTCAAAACCTTTATCAGTATCTGAAATCAGTTTATTTGTTCACATGTGTACCATCTATTCTGATCCACCAGAACTTAAGTTTTATGAGTTCTAGGACACAATTTCCTTCACACTGTAGCCACATCCCACTGCCTAAGCCAGTGTCTGGCCCAGTAGGTGTTGAATAAATACTTCTGCATTGACAACATTATTCTTTGCCAATGTACTTTCATTTCTTCCCCATAACCATTTCCGTTCAATCTGTTCTCCCTCCCTCATTGCTACTGCCTGTCTCAGTCCTCAACAGGGAACTGAAGAATAGGAAAGCAAGACTTCAAAACACAATTAATGCTATTCACATGAAATTGCGGGTACTTTGGGGTTGAAGAGGCTTTTGGTTAATGCTTTAAGAAGGCACCAACTACTGCATTTCTCCGTAAATCATAAGATCATAAAGTTTTTAGATATAGTGCCTCGCACTGTGCCTATCACACAGCGAACACTCAATAACTATTTTCTAAATGGATGTCTTCTTCCACCTTTTTAGAAGCATTTTACTATCAATACCATCTTTCAAACATATACCTATAATTAATTAAACATGTTCTAGTGTCTCACATCTTAAAAACACCAAAAAAAAAAAAAAAAATCCATAGAAACTTGTCTTAGTCCCATATAAGACCCCAGCCAAGCTCCTTAGAAGTCCAATTTCTTAAAAGCTTTGTCTTTACTACCTCCATTGTCCCCTGTCCCATCTTTTTCAATTTTGCTCCCTTTCCATCAAGCCACCAAGCAAGCTCTCACAAAGTTCACCAATGACCATTCACCATACAGGACCATCATTAAGAGTATGTTCTGTCATTGCCAGCTCCTCAATTTATTGGGAATGTGACTTACCTAGACTAGCCACCTAATCTTTCTGAGCTGCTAGAAGTGGATGATAAATATATCTTCCTACTGGGTTCGCTGGATGAATTAATGAAATAGAATAGGTAAAACAAACAAGCTTAGCATAGTGCTTAACACAGAGTAAGCTTTTAATAAAAACTGGCTGCTATTATTATTAAATGATTATTTTCTATTTTGTTACCCTTGGCCTTAGGCCCTTGATCTTCCCCTTTCACACTATATTCTTTCCATAAGCAATCCTGTCCACAATGGGTTCCAATTAATATCACAACAATAATGACTCACAAATTCATATTTCAAGTTCAGATGCCTCTTCAGAGCTTCAGACCCAAATATTCAAATACCTCCTTAACATGTCCCCTTGGCCATATCAAAGACAACTCTAACTTCATAAGTCTAATAAGATGGCACTCATGATCTGCCCCCTTGGACAGGTCATCCCTCACTCTTCTTTATCTCCAGCAACACACCAATTGCGAAAGCCAGATTCAGATATAGAATCGTATCCTCTGTAACATCCTTAGGAATTCTCTCATCTCTTTCGAATTCTATCTTCTCTACAAACATACCCCCAAATTAAAATGTATCATCTCTCTCTTGAAAAACCCTCCTAACTAGTTTACTCCCTCCAAACTATTCTCCAAGCATCAACTCTGAGGCCTTCTAATCATTCAAAATACTGCAGGTTAGTTAAAAGTACACTGTAGTCATACCTCCTATACTGCCTTAATATATAGAATTAAACAGACCTGAGATGATTCTAAGACCATGAAGTGAATCTCTCTGCAGGCCTAACATTATTTTCTAGCTGTCTAAAGTTTGGTAAGTTATTTAGCCTCTCCAAGCCTCAATTTCTGTATCTGCAGAATGGAGGCAATAGTACTTGACTTCCTATACTGTTGTCAAGAATACATTAATAAAGGAAATAAAAAGCTTAAAAGCTTAATTCAGTGCTTGCTACTTACTGAGAACTAAATACATGTTAGCTAGTAAACCAAGCTGAGCATAACTTTCCCATTGCCTGAGTTCTGGTCCTCATCTCCTGCACAGCCTATTTTAACATACCCCTAACTGGTCTCACCCACCTCCAAATGCCCACAGCCCAAACAAAGCATACTGCAGGCTTCAAGAAAAGTCAGGTAAATCTGGTCTTCTTTAGTACTTTAGGATTAAAGTAAAGATCAGGTCCAAACCTCTTTGAGTTTGGCATACCATCCAGCCCCTGCTTACCTTCCTCATTTCTTCCAGTCATTTCCCCCAATGTGCATCAGATTCAGACCCATCAGGATACTTGAATTTATTATACTACCACCTCTATTGGGCCAGCTCCTTTCAACCTGATTTTCTTCTGTCTGCGATGCTTATGTCTGCACTAATTATCAAATTACCAGTTATCTAGATTTTAAAGAAGAGGAAACTGTAGCTCAAAGAAGTGAAATGACTGACCAGGATCACATAGGTGGGTGACTGGCCAAGGCAAGTGTTCCTTTTTTTTTTTTTTTTTTAATTTAATTTATTTATTTGAGAGAGAGAGGGAGGGAGGTAGAGCACGAGCACGCACAGGCAGGGGGAGCAGCAGGCAGAGGGAGAGGGAGAAGCAAGCTCCCCGCTGAGCAGGGAGCCTGACAAGGGGCTCGATCCCAGGACCCTGGGATCATGACCTGAGCCGAAAGCAGACCTTTAACCGACTGAGCCACCCAGGCGCCCCTCAAGATAGGTGTTCTCAGCAGTATATTAGCACTTCTCAGACTTTTCCAATGAGCAGTCCTATGGAGAGAAGAATTTAACTCCCATCCTAGAGGTCAAGGAAAGCATAGACCCAAGACTCCAACCAGCTTGGAATACCATGCTTTAACTTCAAATAAAATGAATCATTTTCAAAATCAAAAACTTTGAACAAGTAAAGTTGAGGACATAGAGCTTCTCACATTGAGAGTTCCGTGTTAAACTGAAACTATAAATCCAAATTTGTATGTTCTGTGGCTATAAATCACTCCAAAACCTATGGTCAGCCTTCATTTTCTTCACTATTCAGAAGGATATAATTACAGACAATATCATACAAATGGCTGCAGTTACTATTACTTTCTTACAATAAAATCAAGCATAGAGTGTTTAGGAAGAGGAGAAAGACTGCCCTGAGGACTCTCCCAAAATCCCTAACTTAATAAGAAAGGCTGAAGACAAAAGGAAATCCAGGGACAAACTTGGGAGTTTTCTTAGGAAAACACTCACTTCTGCAGAGTAGGGCTTCTCAACCAGGGCACCAACTGAAAACTTAGGCTAGATCATTCTTTGTTATGGAGAGCTGTCCTGTGCATTGTGGGCTCTTTACGGTCTACCTACTAGATGCCAATAGCATTCCACCCCCAGTTGTGACAAGCAAAAATCTCCAAACTTTGCCAAATGTCCCCCAAGGGTAAAACCACTCCCACTTGAGTACTCCAGAGTGTACAGAGATATACATCTGGTATATCCTTGTACTGAGAAGTAAACATCAGGAGAGCTCAAGCTTCTGATTCTAGACAGGAAAATCGTGGGAGAAAATAAGAGACCTCTCCCTATTTGCACAGGGCACCAGGTAAAAGAAGGAAGTATTTGTGGTTTCTCAATGCTAATTTTCCATAAGGAAGTCAACTGAGTGGGATTTGACTTAAATTCCTTAACAAAAAAATCCAGGTGAGGCTTCAAAAACAACCAGACATTTTAGACTGTATTCTGGGTGCTGCAGGACAAGAGGGAAGAAAAGAATCAGGGCTGAGTTTCTACTTAGATGACAATATTTGGCCTCTAGTCTAACAACATAGTGATAGAAGGAGGCAGCTCAACATGACACCACGCTACTTTGACACTGTATAAATGAACATAACCTCCTCTACTCCAGCAAAAGTCCAACACTAAAGATATACATGTGAACATTCAAACAATCACAAGAAAACAAGAAGTTATTTTACATAAAGGCAGAGCCTTCAACATCTGCAATTCTGAAAGCCTAGCTTTTATGTTTAATAGGATGCAGCTCACCACCCTTGGCAGCTATTCCCTTAGCATTTGTTAATAAGTGAGAAAACAAATGCAGAATCCTGTGGAGGTTACCCAAAGCAAAAGGTTTGGTAGGGGTGGGGTGGAGTTCACATGTGAATACACATGCACACACTTCCATGTTTTTGGTATTTAAGAATATTTTTGTTTTTACCCTTAAAAAAAAAATTCAACTCTGCTTGATATATTTTATTACTACTGCTTTTTAATCTTCTACAATTTTATGTTTTGCCCCAGGAAATTATACTATAAATTTGAAGTAGCCTCCTAAAGATCTAGCTAAAATGAAGAATTAGATAGTTCATGTAAACTATGGAGTGTCATGAGCCTCGGATTTCCCATCCGTAAACTGGCATAAATAAAATTTACTTCTTTTTTTTTTTTTTTTTTTTTAAAGATTTTATTTATTGGGCGCCTGGGTGGCTCAGTTGGTTAAGCGACTGCCTTCGGCTCAGGTCACGATCCTGGAGTCCCTGGATCGAGTCCCGCATCGGGCTCCCTGCTCAGCAGGGGGTCTGCTTCTCCCTCTGTCCTCTTCCCTCTTGTGCTCTCTGTCTCTCATTCTCTCTCTCTCAAATAAATAAATAAAATCTTTAAAAAAAAAAAAGATTTTTTTTCTACTGTTTTAACTATTCTCCATCAGCTTCTCTGAAACTCCTGTTTCTTCCACAAACTCTGAAAAGAACACGTGTTTTGGAGAAAGAAAATACTTTAGAAGCACATCTTAACATCTATGCAAATACAAGGTAAGTATTATTTGTGATGATAAAGTAGGGTAGGGCAAAAGAAAAATATGTTTGGTGTTTTGTTTGAGAATTCTCCTGTCAATTACAGCTGATTGCCAGCAGCTCACCATATGAAGCCAATGTTCCTTCCCCTGCAAAAAAAAAATTTTTAAGGAAATAAAAAGTAAGAAAAAATGACAGAGGACAGAAGAGAACCAAAACAATAATATGACAGACCGAAAGGAAGGTTACACAAGATAAGTAAATTCTACAATGACAATATTCTCCTAACTCTTCCAATAACAACAGTAAAAGGTCAGATACCTTCCAAAGAAGTTGGGGTTTAGATTTCACTGTATCTAATTAACAGAATTCCACTGGAAACAATTTTTCTTCCCAGTAGCCAAAATCTACTGTCAGGTGAGTTAACACTATACACTCATAAAGTATTGTTACACTATGCTAAACTCTTCCTCTGGAATTACAACTTTTTTTTTTTTTTAAGTTTTATTCATTCAACAGCAGCTCCCCTAAAATGAATTTTAAAAGTACTAATAACAAATTCAAAATTCTGGATTTATCTAAGAAAATGTCAATTTCTTCCCCCAGAAACCTACCCAAATAAAAGGCAAAGGTTCTTCAATTCTCATTCTCTGGAGAAAATACCAGGTAGACGGCTGAAATGAAGTTGCTGGGAAATATACTTCCAAACACTTCTTTAAAGAGCCCCCAAAATACATGCCATTAAGAGATCATTCTACCCCTAAAGTAAATCATGAGCATACCCCCCCACAAATGCCCTGCATATTAACAGCTCCACAACAAGACTTCCACAGTTCTTGGCCCTCAATTAGCTCCTGGTAGATCCGGCAGAAAACGTGTATTCCATAGTCACAACCCTTCCAGCAATTACATCAAGGAGGGATAGAGGGCCGTGGGGGCTCTAGTCCAACCCCTTCGTTTTAGAAAAGGGCCTGCAGTAAGGAATGAAGTTAACTTTCACAGCCTTCTGATATCAAGGCCCACCCAGAACCGAGAGCTCCAGCTCCCAGGTACAAGCATGAACACATAGCCCGGGAGGGGCCAGAGGGCAAAGGCTCTGAGTCAGACTACCGGCAACCTCACCCATCTCACCCGCCAGCTGTTTGGACGACCCTGAGCACCTAAACTTCGCCTCTCAATTTCCACATCTGCAAAATGGGGGTCAGGACCCCACGACCTGGGGCCGTCGGAAGAGTCAAGGCGCTGGGAACTCGCTCCGAGGCTCCCCCGCTCATCCGCTCCCAGCGCGCCCAGCGCTCGTGGCACCCACCTGCACGTTAGGGAAGGCGGTCTTGAGCAGGTAGAACATCTTGCGGTTGGACAGCACGTCCCCGCTGGTCATCTTGTCCTCGGCTCCCTCGCGCGTCTTCCCCTTGGACTTCTCGTGGAGGACGTTGCTCTCGCGGACGCGCCTCACTTCGTCGCCGCCGCGAACAGCGGCCAACACCGACACGGCCAGCATCTCGCGGAGGTCCACCGTGCCCCCATCGGCCGCGGCTGCGGGCCCCGCCGCCCCGCCGCCGCCTGGCTCGCCGCCGAGGCCGAAGAGGCTGAAGCGGCCGGCCAGAAAGCCCGAGTACAGGTGGTAGAGCACGCCGAGCCCCAGCAGGCAGAACACGGCCACCCCCAGCGGGGACAGGCGGATGCCCATAGGGGCCATGGCGCGGGAGGCCGGGGCTCGGGGCGCCGGCCCTCACAGGCCTCCCCGCGCCCGCCGCCGCCGCCGCCGCCGCCGCGCTCCCGGGCCGGGCGCCGCGCGTCCTACACCGGCGTCCGCTCGCCGGCGCCCGCGCGCCCCATTGCTCCCTCCCGGGAAAGGCCGAGCCGCGCCGAGAAGCCCACCGTCGCCGTGCCGCGCGCCCAACTGCCCCGGGCAGCGCGGTCCCGGCTTTTCAGCCGGCCAGCGGGTCTCACTTCCACGTTAGCCAACGGCTACGAGGTGAAAGGGGAGCGTGGGTGTGTATCCGGGTTACGCGAGGGGGGCGGGGCGGGGTGGGGCGATATAGGCTCCGCCCTCGGGGCGGGGTGACCCTGGGGGCGGGGCGGCGGGCGGCGAGCCCGGGGAGCCGCCGGATTGCTCCTCCTCTTTCAGTCAGGATGGAGCAGTGTTCGGGTTTTTGAATCGTTCTTGCTTGTGACGGGGCAATTTTCCATGCAGGGAAGGTGCTGAGTGCCCTGTGCAATTTTAAATTAAATCTCTCTTCGAACGAAGATGTATGGCTGACATAAGTTCTAGCCTTTATTTTAGTCTAGACGTCCCATCACTCTCAAATTATTGACGAACGGAGGAAATTACAAGCCATTTTCAGAGAGATCGGTATCCTTTTTTCTCCGGCGCTTGTGTAGGTAGACAGCCTGTAGCTTTAGATCGCTGCTCTGCCCTGGGATAGGTGGGCAGTGAACGGTGCTAGAGAATTTCACTTGGCTCTTTGGTGTATTGGTCTCTCTGTGGTTATCTAAATGTGCATGCATTTACATCTGTATATTTATATAGATTTTAACCTATATCTCCATCTGCCAGACTATAAACCATCCTTTATGCGACTGAAAAACATGGCTTGATTCTGGACTTTCATAATGAAAGAAAACGCTCGGAGCTTCTCTCATTTCTTTTTTCTCTCTTTCTTTTTTTTTTTTTAGGATACTTTACACGTACTTTACACGAAGAGGAAAGGTCTGCGAAAGCCCATTTGATACAAAGATTATCACAGGATGGTCAGTCAATCTAGAATACGTAACCTTTGAGTCAATATAGGCCCTCCAAATGTACTTGCAGAAGCCTGTAACAGATATAACTGCCTTCTATGCCACTTAAATTAGCAGTCATAGTGAATACTTACTAAATTTTAGCAAGTATTATAATAAACATTAAGTTTATTTTCCATCACAGTGAATATTAAGATGTGCAGTATCATTCTCAAGTGTTAGAATATTTATATAAAATCAACTTAAAATGCAGACTACTTTACAGTTCATAACCAAAAGTCAGTGGTTTTAAGTGGGCTTTAATAAACATTAATGACCTTAAAAACTGCAAGTATACAGAATAGATTCTGAACATCCTTTGCTAAGCAAGTCCATAGAGACAGGCTGACCTTCACCACTTCCTTAGAGTTCAGAACATCTGTAGAATTCGTATATGGTTATATAGATGCAATAAACAAAGACTATTGATTGCTTGGTTTCCCTGGCAGCAATCTGTAACTTAAAAATAATCACATCACAAAATCAAGTACAAATACAGATCAATGAAAGAACAGTCTCTGGAGTGTTGACAGAACCAGATCTTAAGGAACTGGCACTGTTCTTGTCAGCTTTTGAGAACAAATTCACAATTAAGCAAAGCTGCTTTCAAAAGAAATCTGAAAGTGAAGGTCACAGGATAATTATGGCTACCAAATCCAGAGATAAATATAAAGATCAGGGTTGAAGTAGAAAGGCTTAAGTTCAACAGAACTACCTCAAACTATACTGAGATCAGCAAAAGATATGGGCTGAGGAGTAGTTGTGAAAATATTAAAAGCATCATTAGAAAGTATGGATGAGGTTTGTAAAAATAAACTGAATAATATTTTCCAAGGATGTTGGAAAGGACTATCGGGCCCCATTCATTGTGGCATTATAAGAGAGATCCTGAAAGCTCTAGCCATTTATACTACAGGGAAGGGATTAAAGAATCAAAGGAGAAGATGCCGTGAAACAAATGAGTGAGGTTAAAGATCATAGTTCCGACAAATAAATAAATAATAAATATCGTAGTTCCAGAAGGAGCTCTAGTACCCAGGTGACCAGAAGGAATAGGTAATAGATATTGATAAAATATAACATGTAATCATTTAGAGAAACTGTGTGATGAAGAGAAAATGTAATTAATTACATGTAGGACAGTGATGTTGTCTTAGAACCTTCACAGGAATTTGATTGCAAGGAACTTGCTTTTTCATTAACAAGTTGTCAGAGGCTCTAAAGAATGCATACATACTGGGGGGCCTGGGTGGTGCAGTTGGTTAAGCATCTGACTTTTGGTTTCTGCTCAGGTCATGATCTCAGGGTCATGAGATCAAGCCCAGCCTCGTGTCGGACTCCCCGCTCAGTACAGAGTCTGCTTGAAGTCTGCTTGAGATTCTCTCTCCCTCTGCCCCTCCTGCTCACTCTCTTTCTCTCTCTCCAAAACAACAACAACAAAAAGAATGCTACATACCAATGAAAATTATATGAAAGTAAATGTAAACTAATAGGTTTGTGAACCGAGGCAAACGACTTTCAAAAATAACCTTTTTTCTAGGTGTTGAAGAAGATGAGGACCACCTATATTCTGTATAAATACTAATAGCAGCAATAACTGACACACAGTAGAAACTTCTTTAACTACTTTCCACTTCACTGGCTTGGCAGACTCCCTACTTGCCACCATCTGCGTGTTTACACCTAGTAAATGCCGCCTTTTGGAGCACTGTCCCCTTTCACTACCACTACTAGAACTTCAAATACTTCTTAAGAGTTAGTTTTGTTTATTTAAACCTCATTTTGCCATTGTGGTTAAAGTTAAATGTTATGTAAAACAGTTGAATATGAGTATAAATATAAAGCTGAAACCTTTGAATGACTTGATACGGGTGAGTCGTTAAAAACAAAAATTACAATCAAATTAAGTGTTGGAGCAAAAATTATATCCAATTGTGAAGAAAAAGGATCATAAAAGCTCAAACAAATGCTGAAATCAGATTGCTTGACTTGAAGGCAACCAAACTGGTCGTCTTAGATAATGCATTACTCATGTGTTTGAAAGTGCAACTAATGAATATACTCAAAGAAAACCCTTTGCCTTATATTAAAAGATAGACAAATGATTATATATTTAGATATTTACATCTACAACCCACTCTTATCTTGATTATATCAGACAAAGGACCTCCCCTTAAAGTCCGGATGTTGCTACCTTCCTACAAATACCACCTTTCTTTATGCTCTCCATTATGTGTGAAATAAATAATACCCATTTGTAGAACATTATTAAGATCTTAAATGATGAAGATATTTTGATTTGTCGGAATGACTCCTGACCCCAGAGTTAATCTTGGAGAAACCGTGTGTGTGTGTGCGTGTGCGTGTGTGTGCGTGTGTGTGTGTGTGAAATCTCTGCCAGCTAGTTTTCTTGTATGATTTTTCTTTTGAAAGAGCATTTAAGGGGGACAATGAAATTAATGAAGTGTTCAGGCTAGTTGAACCCTAGGGAAAAGTGGTTTTAATACTTTTCTGAGAAAGCAAGAAAAAACAATGAACTGATGGCATTTCCTCATGTTTAAAATATTCCAAGAATATTATTTGTATATTCTTACTTTAAATGATTTGAGCCTATAAAAACAATAATTCTGTTTTGTAATAGACCCAGTGATATGGTGCTTGGTTCTGCCATTGAAGTTCTCTCTTTAGCTGATCATACAATTCTTGGGACAATGGCTTTCATATGTTAAGATTTCCAATTCCTGGGCACCTGCGTGGCTCATTTGGTTAAGTGACTGCCTTCGGCTTAGGGCATGATCCTGGAACACGGGATCAAGTCCCACATCGGGCTCCCTCCTTGGCAGGGACTCTGCTTTTCCCTCTTGTGATCTCTCTCTCACTCTCTCTCTCAAATAAATAAAATAAAATCTTAAAAAAAAAAGATTTCATATGCCTGTTTCTAAAACATGATCTATATCCATTCTTAAAATTGATTTTCCCAAAGATTTAGAAATACTCAATTTAAATGGGTAAATTTTTCAATTAATATAAAATAACGTGTTAGCACTGTAACCTTCTACTGTGGCTCTGATCTTAGCAATAATAACAGCAAATATTTATTTTAAATAGAGGTAACATGGTAGGTATATAAAATAGAAAATTACATATAATTTCTACCCTTTGAAATTGTAATCACTCTAATCCATATGATCCACATGAAGTCAGGTTGGTATTTTACATATCTTTCTAGCCTCTTGACCTTTTGCATATATGAATGACTTCAGTAGGTATTTATGAAAGTGGACTTTTAAAAACTAGTTGGTTTTTTTTAAAGATTTTATTTATTTATTTGACAGAGAGAGACACAGCGAGAGAGGGAACACAAGCAGGGGGAGTGGGAGAGGGAGAAGCAGGCTTCCCGCGGAGCAGGGAGCCTGATGCGGGGCTCGATCCCAGGACTCTGGGATCATGATCTGAACCGAAGGCAGACACTCAACGACTGAGCCACCCAGGCGCCCCTAAAAACTAGTTTTAATGAAATTTTGTCTATTGTGTAAAGTGTTTTTAAAAATCTTGAATTTAACAAATACATTAAAGAACATTCATTTTGTCTGTCCAGAACTTTCATTTCATAGGCATACAAGTCAGATGAAATAAATATTTGCTTTGGAGCTGTTAAGATGTCAAACATTTGTTAATTTTTGTGTGTGCTCCTTATTAAATCCAATGCTTGGCAATCATCAATTCAGTTAGTAATGTAAATTTTCCCATACTATATTTTATTCCCTGAGTGGTCCAAACTCATACTACACATTTTGCCCGCTATCTACCTGCAACTGGAGGTAAAATTTATCTTCTTAAAACTCCATTTAGTTAAAAAAAAAAAAAAAAAGCCCACAATATAGTATCTAAAATTTCCTAGTCTCCAAAAATAGCAATTGAGTGTGTTTATCAATCACGATTAGAATATGTAGTTTATGGCATTGTGTTTATGATTTGTATTACAGAAGAACCCCAACATAATACATATTGCTATTGCACAGTTCTTGGTAAAGTGCAAGCCAAGTCATGTCTCCCAGAATGTAAGAACTCAGTATATTTAATAATATCTTAGCCAATGTGTCTCAAACTTACTGTCAATGAAAAAAAGGTGAAAAAAAATGTTTTTAAAGAAAAGTTTCCCTAAACAATGCTTACCCTACTACATGAAATATTCTTCTGTGTGTTTAAATCCCCTAAATTGATTTCATGATTCTATTAGTGAGTCACTGTTTAGAGACAGTTGTCTGTGAGTCTCTGTTTCTCTTTGTCTTTCCAGCAGAGGCACTGACTCCCTTTTCAAGAATACTATCCTTTCAAGGCTGTTTGTATAGCAAACAGCCTTGAAAGACAGACATGGTGTCTTCCTCCAGAGAAAAGGACAAGTTTGTTTCCCACACATTAAAATAAAGATAATGGCAGACAGGCTTACTGCCAATTATAAAAGTTTCAAGTCCCTAAGCTCAAAGTTCTCCTCCTCAAGACCCTCTTAGTGTCACTCTGTGGGAAGTGAGGCCTGAGAAACAGGGGCCATTGCTGACTCTGAATGCCACAATTGTCTTGTCTCTGAGCCAGGAGTCTCGTGTCTTCTGCCAACAGCATCCACGAAACTGGTAGGCTAACTGGTTAGCTGCAGGTAGGGTGAAATCTCAGACAATATTCCCACATTATCAATTTAGCCATAAAGCCAATTTTGCCGATTTATTTCTTCACCTTAGTCCCAAAGCAAATAGAAAATTTATTTTTCTGCAGCTTCCTCTAATACTGCATTATGCTACAAAGTGTCTTCCAGAAGCACCTCTTCTTTTAGCAGAATGAAATCTCTTACTCATCTGTCTTCACCCAGGAGCCTCACTTAGAGCTTTCGGCCTGTCCTTGGGACTTCCATAGTTAACAGAGATGACACACACCCAGATTGCTCTAGATGAGAAGGGTTTCTGTAAGACTATCTGCAGTAATGAAGAACCCCTGGAACATTCTCAGCAACTTAGATTCATTCTGTGTCTCAGTGCTTCTACGACTATAATACTCTTCAGATTATGAGGTGCTTCAAGATTGACTCAGAGTCCTGTAGAATGCAAAAGCAGTTCCAGTGACCCATGTTTCTTCCATGCATCCTGTTTACACCAGCAAGAAAAGCTCCGATTAAGTCACTCATACTGGCAGTATTTCACGCCAAGTTACTTGTCATGTGGTTACTTCTCACATACATCTTCCTGGGTGCCTGTGGCTCTGGTCCAGTCATTCCAGCCACGATAAACAGGGTTACTTTCATTGGACATCCGCACACATGGCAAAAGCATAACCACTTGAAGAATAGCCTGATGTTGCTTTCCTTTGCAGAGGGCCATGGACAGATATAGTCATCATTGCCCATCTATTGGTGCCTCAAGTAACATCTTAACATCCTTATGCCTCATTACAAAGTTACAAACACTTGCCGGGTAAACATCGAATCAGAAAAGTCTAGAGGTTAAAACACTAGTGAGATCATTTTGCTCCATCTCTTGATTTTGTAGGCGAGTAAGCTGAGTTCCCCCAGAGCTAAGCCAAATCAGAACCCTGGTTTTCCACTTCCTATTCAGCACGAGTTCCACACAACGCCCACATATGGGCGACATATCCTTTCTTCGGAAGGCAGCAAGAGTATTAGCCCCTCAAATGCAGAGCCCTCGTCTTCAGACCCTGCCACAGTGACCGCTCCGTGGCGTGGCATGTACTTTCTCTCTCCCTGTCTTTGTCTGTCTCTCTTTTTCTCTCTCTCTTTCCCTCTCCACCCCTCCCTCCCTTTTTCTCTTTTCAAATTCAATTGAATCACCTTAGATTTGCATATAATCTGATTCAGATTGCATTTTTAATTTTTCTCGCTTCTTGCATGCTTCTGCATGATACCACTTAATTTTAAATAGTCTCCAGTTTCTACTTTATGAATTGCTTATTACCATGAACAACCCCGAGAAACAAGTTCTCAGGTGTTATACTCTTCATGATTTTGAAGCCTGGATACCACAGTTTCCATGAGGCTTCCCTGATGGAAGAATGTGCTCCAGTAGCCAACGGGCATTGCCTGTCATTGCCTGATCCCACCATCTCATCACTGCCTGATTACCTGGCTGCCTCCCCTACTGAACTGAGAGCTCCTGCTGGACAAGACCCACAGCTCATTCTAGGTTGGTATCCCAGCCCTTGGAATACTTGATGCATGCCCAACAAGTGGTTTATAATGCATTTTGTTCACCCCACCACATTTACACCACCATTATCCCTTCTGGTATTCCTCGATTAGCTTTGTTCATTACTTCTTATCTCTTCCTATTCCCATAGGGCAATAGAAAAGGATAACAATCTCTCAGACACAAAATCTTACTAAAATCTAACCAAAAGATAATAGGAAGAGCTGTAGGAGGGAGAGTTTACTACATTTAATTTCAATGTACATTTCTTTGTCTTTAAGCTCAGCCAGCTCTCTGTCAGCCCCAGACAGATGTCAATTACAGTGTCATCTCTTTGGAAACATGGACCAAATTTATCTATGATATTCGTGGAGCAAGTCAACACACACAATGAGTCCAGCTGCTAATAAGTGGCAAAAGATGGACAGATTTTAATGATTCCTGATTCTTCGGGATGCCAATTAGGAAACGACCAGCAAAATGCAATTTCTGTAGATTAAGAACAAGAAGCCTCAGGATATTTCTGTGACCATGCTCTTTTTAGGCTGCTCACGTCCCTCTTCATATAGAAAGGGACCAAGTTTGTCAGGGGCAGGGCTAGGAGAAGGGGGTCGACAGCAAGAAGACCTGAGGGAACATCTGGGGTGACAGAAATATTCTATATTATTACTGTAGGGGTGGTTCCCTGACTCTATATGTTGTCAAAGTTCAGCAAATCGACAAATACTTAAAGTTGGCAAATGCTATTGTATATAAACTATACCCCAAAACACTGATTTTTTAGAAGGAGAGAAGGAAGGACAAACAAATGAAGTCAAGAAATAGATCCTGTATGTGATAGTAATGTACCTCTTTGGAGACAAAATAGGGCAGGGGGAGGGAAGCTGACATCTGATCATACTATAACTGCATGTTCCAACAAAATTGTCTTGATGTAATGTCTTAAGAGGATAAGAAATCTATTCTTGTCTAGCATGATCTGCAAGCTCATTCTCCCCACTGACTTGTGCAGGTAGAAGTAAACACAGAATAATCGAAGGAGAAAAGCTAGCCCTTTGGCTAGTCAAACTAGAACTCAGATGACTGGGGAGGGGGCAAACTGGTATTTCTCTCCAAGGGGCACACAACACATGAATGTAAATCATGAGGGTGAATAAAGTTCCCTGTCTGGCTGGATTTGTGACCTAAGGTCCTTCAAAGATTGACCTGGATAAGAAAAACTAGGGCAACATTTGAAAGTGAAGTCACATGTCTACATCAATCACAGCAAGGCTCCAGCCAAATAGAAGGAGGAGACAAATGCATGCTGAAGAATCTAGAAGGGTGCTCTGCTTGCATCCTAACTAGAGCACTTGGGGCAGACTTCAGCCAAAGCTTCGATAACCAGGACAGGGCTCCTGAGGCTGAGACTACAGAGGGAACAAAGATGCAAACTCCTTTGCTTTCCCTTAATGACTGTGTGTGCTTTATAAGGACTGATGTTTCTGTCTTGGAAGCTGTTTCCCCTTCTTCGGTGCATCCTCCTGCCCTTCTGGGCATTGCCAGATCTCCGCCAACCTCTAAGCCCCATGCAGTTGTCCCTTCTCCCTTCCCAGTGTCCTCCCAGCAGTTCAGTCTCTGAATTTCTTCTGTGCTCCTACCCTTTCCTATTCAGTTTAGCACTGCACAGCCTTCCTCATTGTTTCTGCATAATATTCCTCGTGCTCTACCAATGTAGTCTAGTCTCTTGTGCTTGAAGAAACACCGCCCAGCAACCAAAGGATCATTTCCCTCAAATTCTCATTCTTGACTTGCACTTCTCGTACACTGCAAAGTCCATGCTTTGCTTGCTTTCCTCAGTTGCTGGGCACACATTGGCTCTCCTAGGCTCTCTCTGGCTGAGGAAGGCCGTTAGCCTGAGGATGAGGAACTCTGTGGCCTGTGGGCCCCTGGAGTGGCTGAGACAGGGAGGCATCCTGTATCTGCCCTCTCCAGGTTATCCTGCAGGTACAGGCTACCCCCTGCTTCCCCTCCTTGTGCCCTCTCCCTTCCCATGACTCTTGCCTCTGGCCTCCGGGCCACAGTTCTGGGGTTGTCAAGGAAAACTCAATGACCATGGAGGGCATCACCTCCCTCCACACCCCTCCAAAGGCTGGGCCCTCAGAGGCATCTCCCCCATCCCTGGTCTGACCAGCCTAACTGGGCTGTGCCAGGGGACACAGGTCTGCTCTCACTCAATGTGCTGTGTTTTAAATGGACACCCTTTGTTTTATTTATTGGGATGATTAGTTCTCAAAGGCTTGTATTCTAGTTTTTCTTTATAACTTCCTGCCTGGCATAGACCTGGCCAGTATGGTGGTTGATTGATTACATGATGCCTTGTGCCTGGAGGGAAAAAGAGAGGGAGGGGTGGTTCCCAATTACATCAACCCTATGCAACAGGAAGCTAGACGTAAGTTTTCTCATTGTCTTGCAGTTTTCACTGAGATTCAAAAGCTAAGAACAATGAGGAAATGATATATTCTCAAGAGAGGTGCTTGCCAGCTCATCTCCCCAGAACTGTTGTCAGGACCCCGGGGAACAGGGCCAATCCCTCCCTTCTACCACCACATAGACCAGGAGCATGATCAGAAAGGAAAGCTGAGTGAGGATCCATTTAATGCTAGTTGCTGTATGCAGTTCTTACCTTGACCATGCCCCACCTCTGCCGCAGACAGAATGGGAGGGGTTTGGGTGGAAGTGTTTGGAGCAAACATCCGTGTGCCCTTGACTGTGAGGGCACAGGGGTAGAAAAGTCTAAAGATAAGAGGTTTTCCTGCATGGAGTGGCTTGGGCTCGGAACCAGCCAAGACAAAGAGCTGGGTTTTCTGTCCTAGACAAAGTAGCTGTCCAGCAAGTAGCCAGGCTGGGGCTCTCTTGAGGCGATGCTGTCCACGAGGACTGCCTGCTGGCCACACCAAGGGGACGGTGACATACGCCTCTGGCAGATGAAGCTTCCAAGGCAGACTGCAGAGCATGCCACCCACCCCAAGGAATCCCCACGAAATTGAGCTTGAAGGTACCTAGCGGGGGGTAGAAGGCTTCAGAGGACCCCCAAAAGTACCCCTGGAGAGAAAAAGCCAGAATTGGGCTTCCACCATCCCGAGGGCAGCAGTGCCAGGTTACGACACCACCGTACAAACGTTTCTGTATGCCACCGCTTTTCCTCCCTGAGCCTCAAGAGAGTGGGCAGAGAATGAAGACCACCTGAGCCTCCCTCTTCTCCCTGTAGGTGTCTGGGTCTGAGGCCAGCCTGAAAGGTCTGGGGGTAGAAAAGTTAACCTAGGGGCACTCGGGCGGCTCAGTCGGCTAAGCGTCTGCCTTCAGCTCAGGTCATGATCTACATGTCCCGCATCCGGGCTCCCTGCTCAGCGGGGAGTCTGCTTATCCTTCTCTCTCTCTGCTCCTCCCCTACTTGTGTGCAGGCTATCTCTGTCTCTCTCCCTCTCAAATAAATAAATAAAATCTTAAAAGAAAAAAAAAAAGTTAACCTAACTCCTAGAAGTGCTTCCGTGGACGTGCATCTTCTTGTTTGTGCACATACCAAGTAAACAGCAGGGATGTGTTTCAAACACATAGATTTACACGCATTACATTTATATACACTATATGGAGAAAACGAAAAGCAAAACTGAGGGAGAGAAAGAATGGGAGATTGAAATGGGCAAGAAGGCAAGAGTTTGTCTCAAGGTTGTGGGTTCAGCTAATGGCTTGAGTTTCACTGTGTATTACGGTGATGCAGGGTATCCCCCACCTTTCAAAGGTTCACGTGAGGCCACTTGACTTTTACCACAGACCTACTCCATTTGTACCTGTTTCTGCTAACCAAGGAAATCTGAAGAGGACTTTTACTTTTACAAGAAAAGGCGAGAAGCGATATAAGGTATCAGTAAAGCCTAAGAGAGGTTAAGTTTTTGAGTCTGGGAGCGCTCACAAGAATTTTCCATATACATTAATGGCAATTCCTTCTTCTCTTCATGGCTGTTTCGGCTTATGAAAGGTTTTGTAGGAATGCTCGGCTTTTGGATAGTTGGGGGGGGGTTGGGGGGGATCTGTGCTGCCCAGCAAGCTGATTTGACATGGTTATCACTGAGGTGGGCAGGATCTAATTGTCATCTTTACCGAAGTCAGTGATGACTTGGTGCAAGTGGTTTTGCAGTTTTTAAACATAACTACTTTTGTTAGGTAGGAAGCTAGGCATGAGCGACAGGAGGATGGATGTCCTGCTGTCCTGAGATGTCCTGCTGGAGAGCTCCCATCCAGGACTGCAGTGGGACCACCCCATTCCACCAATCTAGCCTTCAGTTTGTGGTTAACAACATCTCCCCAGAGGAAGAGTTAAGTTTGTTGTGTGCTTGTTCTTACTATGTAACCTATGTCCCTAGAATAGAAATAATGTTGCGATTTCCTACCCCATGCAGGTATTTTAAATACATTTTAGGAAAAGACATGCAGAGTTGGCTAATTATTATACAATCCAGGCATGTCACTCAAATGTTGGGACTTTAGGGCCCACCCAAAAGAAAAAATAAGCCCACACCCCAAAGTTTCCGGGATTTTTCTCTTTCTCGACTGGCCGTTCCTCCTTTGGAGTGTACTTTATTTTTATTTATTTATTTTTTAAACATTTTATTTATTTGAAAGAGAGTGAGAGAGAGCATGAGCAGGGGCAGAGGGGGAGGGAGAATCAGACTCCCCACTGAGCAGGGGGCCTGAGGTGGGGTTCAATCCCGGGACTCTGGGATCATGACCTGAGCCGAAGGCGCCCCATCGGAGTGTACTTTAATAAAATTTTCCTCTGCCTCACTTTCATTTCCCCTTCCCATAATTCTTTACTATGGCAGCGAAAAGAACCAAGGCTTCTTTCCTTTTCCATCTCACTCTCTGTAACACTTTGATGAATCTAAATATTTCCTTCACCTCAATATTGGAAGATATTTTGAGAGGCATACTAAGTCTTAATCTATAAAGCCAGAACTCCATGAAAGAAACATGATATCCCACAGCTGTGAGATGCAGTGGCAAAGCACGAAAAAGGCCAGGTGAGCATGACAGGTCCAGGTCATCAGGGAAAAGTAAAAATATTTTGAATTTTTAAATAATGCAAAATGTTCAGGGCCTTTATCTTTTTCTTCTGGACGGTCCAGTACTAATCATAAGATTAATAAACACAAAAGAAAAATGGTGAGAGGATACTAATGCCTAAAGTAAAACACCATCTTTTTACTTTTTAACCTTAAAAATAAAACAACCAGTTATTTTACCAGCAAAATGGGTTTATTCAGGACTAGCAGGGAATTGCAATTCAGAACATGGAAGTTACAACAAAACCACAGGCAAATCCAACAAACAAAGGGAAAAAATGTTAGTGGTATGGAGAAGGAGGAAGTTGGGAGGGGTTGTTTTGAATAAAAGTCAACTGGAGAAAAGTGAGGGTTTAGGGTGAAGACTATTCCCTATTGACTGAGTTGCAGGGATAGTCCCTTTCTTGTAAAGGATGCAATGTACATCTCTTCTGTAGAGGATTCTTCTGTTGGAGTCTGTAATTGACAATTCTTCCTGTAATTGACATTGAGTGGTAGGGCTCCCCCCGCCAGCCTCCAGACTCTAGCTTACAGAGGTTTCCCTTTATTAATTTTCTTTTTTTTTTTTAAGAATTTATTTATTTATTTGACAGAGAGAGACACAGCAAGAGAAAGAACTCAAGCAGGGGGAGTGAGAGAGGGAGAAACAGGCTTCCGGGGGAGCAGGGAGCCCAATGTGGGGCTCGATCCCAGGACCCTGGGATTGTGACCTGAGCTGAAGGCAGACGCTTAACGACTGAGCCACCCAGGCGTCCCTCCCTTTATTAATTTTCACATACTTATTGGGATATTTATGGATTTCTCATAAATAAACTTTTAAAAATTTCAGGAGGCTTTACCTATTTTTAAAATGTATTTATTCCCAATATAAGGACATTGTCTTGATGCCATATTTGTTCTGGTACATTGGCTTCTGGTAACATTAGTAGCTGTCTGGCTTTATGTGGGAAGGACAGTCCTCAGAGGATGACACTAATGAAAGGGAGCCCAGAGATCAGAAGTTCCTGAAGCCAGAGAATTACAGGTGACCCTTGGACAATGAGGGGGTCAGAGGCACCAACCCCTGCATAGTCAAAAACCTGAGTGTACCTTTCGACTCCCCAAAAACTTAATAGCCTACTACTAACCAGAAGCCTTACCAATAACATAAACAATAGATTAACACATATTTTATATATTATGTACTGTATTCTTAAAGTAAGCTAAAGAAAATGTTATTAAGAAAATCATAAGGATGGGGCGCCTGGGTGGCTCAGTTGGTTAAGCGACTGCCTTCGGCTCAGGTCATGATCCTGGGAGTCCCGGGATCGAGTCCCGCATCGGGCTCCCTGCTCGGCAGGGGGTCTGCTTCTCCCTTTGACCCTCCTCCCTCTCATGCTCTCTGTCTCTCATTCTCTCTCTCTCAAATAAATAAATAAAATCTTAAAAAAAAAAAAAAAGAAAATCATAAGGAGGGGCGCCTGGGTGGCTCAGATGGTTAAGTGTCTGCCTTCGGCTCAGGTCATGATCCCAGGGTCCTGGGATTGAGTCCCACATCAGGCTCCTTGCTCAGCGGGGAGCCTGCTTCTCCCTCTGACCCTCTCCCCTCTCATGCTGTTTCTCTCTCGCTCGCTCTCTAAAAAATAAATAAAATCTTAAAAAAAAAAAAAAGAAAATCATAAAGGAAAAGAAAAAAAAAAAGAAAATCATAAGGGAGAGAAAATACATTTACAATACTCTACCGTAAAAAATCTGGGCATAAGTGGACCCACAGAGTTCCAACTTGTTTTGTTTAAGAGTCAACTGTATTTCTTTAGAGTCACTGATGCAGAAAGCAAAGTTGGTTTAAGTCCAGACAGTGTGGTTTAAACAGAACACATTGTCTGACAGCATGTGACTCAGTTTAGGTGACCAAAGTTGCTTCATGCAGAAGCCTTCGTGTTATCTGTGGGGGAAGCTACTCCTATGTATCTTTTTGGCTACTACAAGAGCTGGCCTTGGAAAGTTCTGTGGTCTTAACTTGGGACTCTCAGATCCTAACATGCTCTGTAGACTTCTTGGCCTTCATCTTGGCCCATCCTGGAGATAGGGTGTGCCTTCACCTCTGTGCCAACAGTAGGTTTTTCTTTTTTTTTTTTTTTTTTAAGATTTTATTTATTTGACAGAGAGAGACAGTGAGAGAGGGAACACAGAAGGGGGAGTGGGAGAGGGAGAAGCAGGCTTCCCGCTGAGCAAGGAGCCCGATGTGGGGCTCGATCCCAGGACCCTGGGATCATGACCTGAGCCAAAGGCAGACGCTTAACGACTGAGCCACCCAGGCGCCCCAACAGTAGGTTTCTCACTTGAAATACAACTTCTTGACTTTTGCTTAAGGACATTGTGATCTAGACCACCAATTCTGGGATTCAGAATTCTTTTTTGTTGTTGTTATATAAATTAACCCATGTATTATAGGCTAGCAGTGTTTCAAATGGCGGAGCTTCTACTGGTCTTTCAACTCCTTCAGTGTTCTGATGGCATATTTCACTGACAGCCGAAGTGGTGGTGTAGGTCCACACACCACCAGCTACTGTTTTCATGCCGGAACCATGATGCCAGATCCCCACAGCTCGTCTTTTCATCTTGGTTTTGCCACAGAAGGAGCAAGTGTACTTAGTGTGCCAGCTTATTTCAATCTTCTTCACCATTTTCCTGAGGGAGGCACCATAACTGGTCCCATATTCGGACCTTCTTGGTGCATGTAGCTATGTCGCTGAAAACTAGGTCTGAACCTAGAGAGTGGGATTCAGAATTCTTTACTCTCAATATTCATTCATATTTCTTTCAGAAAGTGTCCTCTAACTTGCATATTATCCACTGAAGGAAATTTATATTCTAAAATATTTTTATTAAATTCTTTGTCTACTTAATGAGACCCCAAGACCCCCACAATCACACAATGTAAATCTAAGAGCTGAAAAGGATGTCTCAGAAATAAAAAAACTTTTTTCCAGGAAGAGACAGTTTCCCAAGGCAGGCAAGAGGAGAGACACTGGAGGCAGAGAGAATTAGGCACACATTCCAGATCTGCAACTTAGAAGAGCTAAGAACTTGGACAAATTACTCAGGCTATGGGAATCTCAGTGTTCCCATCTGGAACCACAAGGTAATAGTTGAGTTTTCTCTAGGATTAAGAGAGGTCATCCGTATAAAGCACTTAGCACAGTGCTTGCGTGTTAGATGTTAGCGGCTGTTGCAAAATGAATCCCAGGTATTATGGCCCTTATCTTGGATTCAGTAAAACCAGTCTCTAGAGGAGTTCTTAAGAGCCTAATTCTGTTGCCGCTGTGTGAGTGGGAATCCAGGTTCATCCACATACTGGCTATATGCTCTTAGGCAAGATACTAGACCTCTCTTGTCAGTTGCCCACACACGCACACACACACACGCACACACACATGCACATGCACACACACATGCACATGCACACACGCACACACAGAGGACACTCAAGAATCTTCAGAGAATGCTTCAGAGAGAGAGACATAATCCAACTTATAAGAGTAGTAGGGATTAGAAGTCAAATCTCTCATTTGGTTAACTTGCCCCATGAATGCTCTACAAGTGTGTTTTCCCCTTCCGGTGCCCCCTTCAGAAAGCATTCATCTGAGGTCTTCCCCTCACCCTTACCCTCTGTGGCCAGTGCTTTAAATTACTTCTCTCCAGTACACTCTCTCTTTCTTCCTTGCTAACAGACGCTACTTTTTGTGGGAGAGAACAGATAAATGCCTAGCCCCAAGGAATGGTTCATGATTCATCCAAATAATTGTGATAATGTTGCTCTTTATTGCCTCCAGCTTCCTTAAAGCTAGAGTGTGGCCGTATAACCCAGCTCCAGCCAAGGATACTGAAGAAGAGATGGCTACAGGGCAAAATAAAAGCCAACATCTTAATCCTGGGCAGAAAAAGCGAGTCTGGGTGCTTTATTACTACTAACACTGGGAATAATGCACACAGTTTCTGATTTCTTTGCAGTTTTTTATTTGTTGTTGTTCTTAGAATATTTCCCACTAGGACTGTATTTGTCCAATACTGTGTTTGAAAGTCAGATTATATTATTTTTCCCTGTGTCATTAAACCACCAATTGGCTATACAGTTAGGGTCATTTGTTTATTTTTGTTTTAAATTTTTAGAGATTCCCCCCATTTTGATTTCATTTTCTATTTCCATTTACACTGTTCCAAAGTAAAAAACACAAAATGAGGGGCAGTGCAAGCAGCCTAATTCTACCTCTGATTCAATCACTCTGTTCTATCCCTCCAAACAAGGAACAATTTTTATTAGCTTTTAAGAATTGCTTTTTAGGGGCACCTGGGTGGCTCAGTCGTTAAGCATCTGCCTTCGGTTCAGGTCATGATCCCAGGTCCTGGGATGGAGCCCTGCATTGGACTCCCTGCTCAGCGGGGAGCCTGCTTCTCCCTCTCCCACTCCCCCTGCTTGTGTTCCCTCTCTCGCTGTGTCTCTCTCTGTCAGATAAATAAATAAAATCTTAAAAAGAAAAAAAGAATCACTTTTTAAAGGAAACACAAGCCTGAACGTACTCCATTTCTTAGATATAAAGAAACATACTACCCACATTGCGGTGCGACTTGCCTTTTCATTTAGGGGTACATAGTGGAGATTACTCCATAGCACAGTCTTCCTCATTCCTTTGAGGAATAATATTTCATTTGTGACTATTCGATAACGCTCTATCACGTGGATATACCATATTGTCTTCACCCAGTTCTCTGAGGATGCATATTAGGATTGTTTCCAGTGCTTTACAAATAATCTAACAAGAACAACAACAACAAAAAAACCACACAGTACATACATTGTTTCATATTTTTATTCAAGTATCTTTTGTTTGTTTCTTTCAAGTTTTTATTTAAATTCCATTTAGTTAAAATATAGTGCAATCGTTTTGGGGGTAGAATTTAGTGATTTATCACTTACATATAACACCCAGGGCTCATCACAACAAGTGCACTCCTTAATACCCATCATCTATTTAATCCCACTTCCTGTCCAGAACCCTCAGTTTTTTCTCTAGAGTTAATAGTCTGTTTTAGGGTTTGCCTCTCTTTTTCTCCCCCTATGTTCATCTGTTTTCTTTTTAAATTCCACATATGAGTGAAATCATATGGTATTTGTCTTTCTCTAACTGACGTATTTTGCTTAGCATAATACACTCTATGTACATATAATGACATTCCATCCATGTCATTGCAAATGGCAAGATTTCATTCTTTTTGATGGCTGAGTAATATTCCATTGTACATATATACCACATCTTCTTTATCCATTCATCTATTGGTGGGCATTTGGGCTCTTTCCATAGTTTGACTATTGTTGACAGTGTTGCTTATAAACATCGGGTGCATGTACCCCTTTAAATCTGTGTTTTTGTATCCTTTGGGTAAATACCTAGTAGTGCAATTGCTAGGTTGTAGAGTAGTTCTATTTTTAACTTGTTGAGGAACCTCCATACTGTTTTCCAGAGTGGCTGCACCAGTTTGCATTCCTATCAACAGTGTAAGAGGGTTCCCCTTTCTCAGCATCCTAGCCAACATCTGTCGTTTCCTAACTTGTTAATTTTAGCCATTCTGAGTGGTGTGAGGTGGTATCTCATTGTGGTTTTGATTTGTATTTCGCTGATGATGAGTGATATTGAACATTTTTTCATGCATCCGTTAGCCATCTGGATGTCTTCTTTGGAAAATTGTCTCTTTATGTCTTCTGACCATTTCTTAACCATATTATTTATTTTTGGGGTGTTGAGTTTGATAAGTTCTTTATAGATTTTGGATACTAACCCTTTATCAGATATGTCATTTGCAAATATCTTCCCCATTCCATAGTTTGCCTTTTAGTTTTGTTCACTGTTTCCTTTACTGTGCAGAAGTTTCTTATCTTGATGAAGTCCCAAAAGTTCATTTTTGCTTTTGTTTCCCTTGCCTCTGGAGACATATCTAGGAAGAAGTTGCTATGGCTGATGTCCAAGAGGTTACTGCCTGTGTTCTTTTCTAGGATTTTGATGGTTTCCTGTCTCACATTTAGGTCTTTAATCCATTTTTAGTTTATTTTTGTGTATGGTGTAAAAAAGTGGTCCAGTTCCATTCTTTTACATGTTGCTGTCCAGTTTTCCCAAAACTATTTGTTGATGAGACTGTCCTTTTTCCATTGATAGTCTTTCCTGCTTTGTTGAAGATTAGTTGACCATAGAGTTGTGGGTCCATTTCTGGGTTTTCTATTCTGTTCCATTGATCTATGTGTCTGTTTTTGTGACAGCACGATACTTTCTTGATCACTACAGCTTTGTAATAGAACTTCAAGTCCAGAATTGTGATGCCTTCAGCTTTGGTTTTCTTTTTCAAGATTGCTTTGGCTATACAGGGTCTTTTGTGGTTCCATACAAGTTTTAGGATTGTTTGTTCTAGCTCTGTGAAAAATGCTGGTAGTATTTTGATAGAGATTACATTAAATATGTAGATTGCTTTGGGTAGTACAGACATTTTAACAATATTTGTTCTTCCAATCCATGAACATGGAATATTTTTCCATTTCTTTGTGTCTTCCTCAATTTCTTTCCTGGGTGTTCTATAGTTTTCTGAGTACAAATCCTTTGCCTCTTTGGTTTGGTTTATTCCTAGGTATCTTATGGTATTTGGTGCAATTGTAAATGGGATTGACTCCTTAATTTCTCTTTCTTCTGTCTCATTGTTAGTGTATAGAAATGCAACTGATTTCTGTGCATAGATTTTATATCCTGCCACGTTGCTGAATTGCTGTATGAGTTCTAGCAATTTTGGGGTGGAGTGTTTCAGGTTTTCAACATAGAGTATCATGTCATCCGTGAAGAGTGAAAGTTTGACTTCTTTGCTGATTCAGACGCTTTTACTTCTTTTTATTGTCTGATTGCTGAGGGTAGGACTTCTAGTTCTATGTTGAACAACAGTGGTGATAGTGGACATCCCTGCCGTGTTCCTGACCTTAGGGGAAAAGCTCTCAGGTTTTCCCCATTGAGAATTATCACATGCTTTAATGTAATATGTTTTAGTATTAGATTGTATCTTTCATGCTATGGAGTAATTTCTAGACATATGACTTACTTCCTGATCACCTCTCATTCTCTTCTTTTCAAGATTTCTTTTTTGGCTTTTATTGCTTATTATAATCAACTTATCCTGCTTTATATAAGGATATTTTTGTAGTGAATGCATTACATTACATTACATTTTTAAATTAATTTGGAAAGAATTGACGTATTTATAACATTGAGCTTTCCTATCTCACACAAGGTATGTATCATTTCATTTGTTCAAGTCTATTTTTGTGTATTTCAGGATTCTTTTAAAATTTTCCTCATATAGGTATTAGACATGTCCTGTTAAGTTATGCCTAGGTATTCTGTTATTATTACTATTACTTTTACTACTGTAAATGAGGTCTCTGCTTCAATTTTGTTGTTAGAAAATTATCATATGTATGCATAAAGACCAATATTTTTCTATGTTCATTGAATTCTATTATTTTTGTAGTTTTTTACATGATTTTTTTAGGTTTTCCATATATTTAATAACGTCAGTTGTATCTCTTCCTTTCCAATTCTTATGCCTATAACTACTTCATATTGACTAATTATGTTGATAAGTACCTTCAAAACAATTACAGAGAATAGTGGAGATCCTTTGCTTGTTTTTTATTTCAGAGGGAAATCTTTTTATAATTCCCCATTAAGAAAGGTGGAACACAGCTATTGTTATTCGTAACTACACTAAAAGAGCATCCACCCTTCCCAGCTTGAAATGATAAACAAGCCCCTTTTCTTATCTTAGCCTTGAGGGTGACTCATCTCCAAGCTTTAGGAAGATGGGTGTGGAGACAAGTGTCCACCTCACTATCTATATTGCTAGAGTTTGTAGCTGAGAAAACTGTAAACCTGGCTCTCTGCCACCACCACCCACTGGGGACAAATAACACTGCCCCCTTCATTCTTTAACAGAGGCACATTCACTTAATTGTCCCTTTATTCCCAGCCCTTCCCTCACTGCCATTCCGAAGCCAAACTTTTCAAAAGAACAGATTCTATTCTAGTACTCTTCTGCTTTGCTTTTCTTAAATTGAATTAGGCCTGGTCACACAAAAGATTGATGTCTTAAATTCTTAACATTCCTCTCTCAGTTCATTCTGTCTATCCTTTCAGTCTGATCAGAAAGCAAGGGACACAGGAAACACACAAGTTAAAACAATGAAAATAAGCCTCTGACCTCAGTTTTCCCAAGAACAGAAATACCTCAGTGGGAAGAAATCCCAAGTTTCAATGATGAGTAGTACATAATTGTATTTCAATAGCAGCATGAAATCTAGAAGTAAATAAATAGGCTTTAGATGACTTGTTATTGCAGCTTATTGCAGAGGTTTTAATTATGCAGCAGAAAGTTATTTTCTTCTTTGTTAAAAAGAGATTAGATCAGGAAGACGGTTCAGTGACCTAAAAAAGAATAAATACCTAACACTTATTTCAGTGATACATAGTTGACACTCTACAGATTATTTGTTGATTGAGCAAATGCATGAGTAGCATATATTGCATATTTCTAAGTGAGGGGTTTAAATTCAATTACAGTATTTCAAATAGCATTTTCACTTGTATGCCGGTTTTCAAACAATCCCCATAAGGTCTCTCAGCTATTAATTCCCTGATTTCCAATAGAGGGCTTTTTCTACTATGTCAGTTTCCGCCAAAGTATGTTTTGTGGTTTGATTAATTTGCTCTACTCTGTGAACTAACCTGAGCTGCTTTCGTGGGAATGTTTTATTCTGTTACTGTTTATTGTACTATGATTATTATTTTTAATGAAGGAAGAGTATACTTTAAGTCAGTGCTATTATAAAATTTATCCAGATAAGATTTTTTTAATTGCATAAAATAAAGCATTAATAATGGTATAGAGGGCGCCTGGGTGGCTCAGTCGTTAAGCGTCTGCCTTCGGCTCAGGTCATGATCCCAGGGTCCTGGGATTGAGTCCCACATCGGGCTCCCTGCTTGGCAGGAAGCCTGCTTCTCCCTCTCCCACTCCCCCTGCTTGTGTTCCTGCTCTCACTATCTCTCTCTGTGTCAAATAAATAAAATCTTAAAAAAAAAAAAAATAATAATAATGGTATAGAAATAGGTTTGTCGGAAATGAAAAAGAAATGTTATAAGATCTATGTGTAGACGTTTGGGCCAAAAAGAGAAATTAGTCCATTAGGTTGGAGGAATCTCTTTTTACAAGAAGTAGCAGCTTCCATCAAAGAAACAATTTTAGATTGAAGTTCAAAGAAAAGGGCTCTGGTTTCTTAATGGTGGGGAAGTCATTAAACTGGTCCATATTCCTTGTGTGACCTTAAATTCCAAAAATTAGGACATTTTTCCTGACTTTTCAGAATCTTTGTTCGTAAGCTGCTGGACATGAGGGGAGATTTTAAAGTACTTGTGAGGGGCATATTGAGGTTCAACTATGGAAGCATTTGCCCTGCCATTAGCATTAGTTGGACCTGCTTGTGCATTATGGGAGCTCAGGCATGACCTGTCTGCGGCCATTACATTTCACCTACAGCAGCGATGACCTGGTTGGTGCAAAAAATGTAGGAGCTAGTGACCTAGCAGCTTAGAAGCTGAGCTCAGATGGACATGGGATGTGGATAATGTACTTTGAGGACATGTCCGAGGCAGTTATGAAGGAGGTGAAGGAACTTGGGTGCTCACGTAGTCAACGCATTCGCATTCCACGGACTTTCACTTCCACTCCGGACTTTACCGGCCTTGAGCGTATAGCTTCAGTCTGCCTGATGAGTATTCCTAACTCCAAGAAGGGTTGTGAGGACTATGACTGCAACCTTGAACTCACAGAGTGAGATACAGGGAGTCTGCAATTCCATGGAAATAAAGGTAATGAAAACACAATGACTTGAAATGGTCCATCTGGGTGGCTAGGAATTTAAGACAGAATCATTTAAACCCCTCGTGCCAAATAATTTACTGTCTATTATCCTACTGCACAAGAGCACCTTGTATTTATCTACACAATTATATGGTAACATACCATTTGAGAGGCATGGAAACTTGGCAAAGTACTTAACCTCCCTATGTTTACATTTTTGCTTTGTAAAGTAAGAGTACTATCCACATAGCACTTCTTGTGGGAATTAAACGACGAAATACACTTTGAAAGAGCCAGCACTACACCGGAGTAGAGATGTGTGTGTGTGTGTGTGTGTGTGTGTGTGTGTGTGTGTGTGTGTGTGAGAGAGAGAGAGAGAGAGAGACTTCAAGAAATACGTGGCATGTGTTTGAAAGCAGAGTGGGAGAGGCACGAAGTAGCAGAATGAGAAGGTACAGATCAAAAGTCAGGGACACTTGTATTTTTACTATTAATAAGAAACCCTGAGTATTTACAGGTTTGTAAAGCCTGAGAAAACTCTAGTGATGGCTGTATTATTACAGGTAGGAAATGAATAATATGAGAAATAATAGCTTTATTATATTTTGTAATGCTCAAACCATGTCTGGAGTTCTGTATTAAAATCTCGATACCATATTAGACTAGTCTCTTAGCAAGTTTCAATGTACATTTTAAGTAAATCTTTTCCCACAAATCCATCAATTATGGAGATGCTCTCAGCAGTCATTCCCAGACTGGAAAAAGGGCATTTTTCCTCAGAAAGCATCAGAAGAATCCCCCCCAAACAGAAGAATCTTGGGGGGAGGGGACCATGTGGGGGAAAAACCCTATTCTCCTCTCAGGTAAACCCCAGGTTCCCAAAGGAGAATCATTAATTCAGAGGATAACCAATTTAGCAGGGATGCTCCAGACCATCTCACCACTAATGGTTGGAGTATTTAATTGTATTTGGGTTCAGATGAGATGAAGATTAAAGGCAGACATCATAGCTGTCTGGGGAGAAACAAATTACACTACTAAAGAACACTATGTATTAATATTATGTATAATATATATTATTATATTATAGAGTAATTAAGATCAATTAGAAAGAAGTTATGGAAAGGTAAGTTTTTGTTCAAAAGAAGGTAAGCTTCCATCCAGCAACTACCTTTAACAGTGTAAAGCTTGGAGACACTGAGGACACCTCCCCTCCCCACCCCCCTGGTCTATGAAAAGCATCCCAGCAGAAGCCAACATTACCATCAGGTAATATATAACATGGTGAGTTGGAGAGTCAACTAAATGATCTTTCATGACCCTGTGATTTGTAACTGGCCTAAATATATGAAGTCTTACTTTTCTCATAGATACCAAAATATAATGCAGTACTTCACAACTATCTTCAGATGAGTAACTCAAAATGTTCTTAATCTTGAAGAATTTAAATCCTGTCTGAAATTTGAGTGAACAAAAAGCTGCACAAGTACAGATGAGAAAAATTTCTTTAAGAAGGCAAGTAATAGTTAATTTTTTCATTTACTTGACATCATATTAATTTATCATTATGTCATCTTGGTCTTGTTTAAGGGTCATTGCCTTATATTCATAATTTGACCCGAAAGTGATGCAAATAACCTTTACTGAAAGCTCATCATTCTATTTTATGAACCACATACACCCTTCTAAAATTATAAATATATTATTAAATATGAATTGATTAATGAGCTCCATGAATCATCTCTCTGAACTCTTAAGTACTAAGGAATAAAAAAGCATCATGTTATGATGGGACAGTGATGCCATCTAGAGAGATGCATGCTTTGCTCATGTAGTGTAGAGCTTTTGAAATATTTTTTTTTAATAGCTATTTTATTTTATTTATTATTTTTTTTTTACATTTTTTTAATTCTTATGTTAATCCCCATACATTACATCATTAGTTCTAGATGAAGTGTTCCATGATTCATCGTTCGTGCATAACACCCAGTGCTCCATGCAGAATGTGCCCTCCTCAATACCCACCACCAGGCTAACCCATCCTCCCACCCCCCTCCCCTCTAGAACCCTCACTTTGTTTTTCAGAGTCCATCGTCTCTCATGGTTCGTCCACCCCTCCGATTTCCCCCGCTTCATTCTTCCCCTCCCACTACCTTCTTCTTCTTATTTTTTTTCTTAACAAATATTGTATTATTTGTTTCAGAGGTACAGATCTGAGATTCAACAGTCTTGCACAATTCACAGCGCTTACCAGAGCACATACCCTCCCCAGTGTCTATCACCCAGTCACCCCATCCCTCCCACCCCACCCCCCACTCCAACAACACTCAGTTTGTTTCCTGTGATTAAGAATTCCTCATATCAGTGAGATCATATGATACATGTCTTTCTCTGTTTGACTTATTTCACTCAACATAATACCCTCCAGTTCCCTCCACGTCGTTGCAAATGGCAAGATCTCATTCCTTTTGATGGCTGCATAATATTCCATTGTATATATATATACACCCCATCTTCTTTATCCATTCATCTGTCGATGGACATCTTGGCTCTTTCCACAGTTTTGCTATTGTGGACATTGCTGCTATAAACATCGGGGTGCACGTACCCCTTTGGATCCCTACTTTTGTATCTTTGGGATAAATACCCAGTAGAGCAATTGCTGGATCATATGGTAGCTCTATTTTCAACTTTTTGAGGAACCTCCATACAGTTTTCCAGAGGGGCTGCACCAGCTTGCATTCCCACCAACAGTGTAGGAGGATTCCCCTTTCTCCGCAGCCCCGCCAACATCTGTCATTTCCTGACTTGTTAATTTTAGCCATTCTGACTGGTGTGAGGTGGTCTCTCATTGAGGTTTTGATTTGGATTTCCCTGATGCTGAGCGATATTGAGCACTTTTTCATGTGTCTGTTGGCCATTTGGATGTCTTCTTTGGAAAAATGTCTGTTCATGTCTTCTGCCCATTTCTTGATTGGATTCTTTGTTCTTTGGGTGTTGAGTTTGATGAGTTCTTTATAGATTTTGGATACTAGCCCTTTATCTGATATGTCATTTGCAAATATCTTCTCCCATTCTGTCAGTTGTCTTTTGGTTTTGTTGACTGTTTCCTTTGCTTTGCAAAAGCTTTTTATCTTGATGAAGTCCCAATAGTTCATTTTTGCCCTTGCTTCCCTTGCCTTTGGCGATGTTTCTAGGAAGAAGTTGCTTCAGCTGAGGTCAAAGAGGTTGCTGCCTCTGTTCTCCTTTAGGATTTTGATGGACTCCTGTCTCACATTGAGGTCTTTCAACCATTTGGAGTCTATTTTTGTGTGTGGTGTAAGGAAATGGTCCAGTTTCATTCTTCTGCATGTGGCTATCCAATTTTCCCAACACCATTTGTTGAAGAGACTGTCTTTGTTCCATTGGACATTCTTTCCTGCTTTGTCGAAGATGAGTTGACCATAGAGTTGAGGGTCCATTTCTGGGCTCTCTATTCTGTTCCATTGATCTATGTGTCTGTTTTTGTGCCAGTACCATGCTGTCTTGATGATGACAGCTTTGTAATAGAGCTTGAAGTCCGGAATTGTGATGCCACCGGCTTTGCTTTTCTTTTTCAACATTCCTCTGGCTATGCGGGGTCTTTTCTGGTTCCATACAAATTTTAGGATAATTTGTTCCATTTCTTTGAAAAAAGTGGATGGTATTTTGATGGGGATTGCGTTGAATGTGTAGATTGCTCTAGGTAGCATTGACATCTTCACAATATTTGTTCTTCCAATCCATGAGCATGGAACGTTTTTCCATTTCTTTGTGTCTTCCTCAATTTCTTTCATGAGTATTTTATAGTTTTCTGAGTACAGATCCTTTGTCTCTTTGGTTAGATTTATGCCTAGGTATCTTATGGTTTTGGGTGCAACTGTAAATGGGATCGACTCCTTCATTTCTCTTTCTTCTGTCTTGTTGTTGGTGTATAGGAATGCCACTGACTTCTGTGCATTGATTTTATATCCTGCCACTTTACTGAATTCCTGTATGAGTTCTAGCAGTTTTGGGGTGGGGTCTTTGGGGTTTTCCACATAAAGTATCATATCATCTGCAAAGAGTGAGAGTTTGACTTCTTCTTTGCCGATTTGGATGCCTTTGATTTCTTTTTGTTGTCTGATTTCTGTGGCTAGGACTTCCAATACTATGTTGAATAGCAGTGGTGATAGTGGACATCCCTGTCGCGTTCCTGACCTTAGGGGGAAAGCTCTCAGTTTTGCCCCATTGAGAATGATATTCGCTGTAGGTTTTTCATAGATGGCTTTTATGATATTGAGGTATGTACCCTCGATCCCTATACTCTGAAGAGTTTTGATCAAGAAAGGATGCTGTACTTTGTCAAAAGCTTTTTCTGCATCGATTGAGAGGATCATATGATTCTTGTTCTTTCTTTTGTTAATGTATTGTATCACATTGATTGATTTGCGGATGTTGAACCAACCTTGCAGCCCAGGGATAAATCCCACTTGGTCGTGGTGAATAATCCTTTTAATGTACTGTTGGATCCTATTGGCTAGTATTTTGGTGAGAAATTTTGCATCCATGTTCATCAGGGATATTGGTCTGTAATTCTCCTTTTTGATGGGGTCTTTGTCTGGTTTTGGGATTAAGGTAATGGTGGCCTCATAAAACGAGTTTGGAAGTTTTCCTTCCATTTCTATTTTTTGAACAGTTTTAGAAGAATAGGTATTAATTCTTTTTTAAATGTTTGGTAGAATTCCCCTGGGAAGCCATCTGGCCCTGGGCTCTTGTTTGTGGGGAGATTTTTGATGACTGCTTCAATTTTCTTAGTGGTTGTAGGTCTGTTCAGGTTTTCTATTTCTTCCTGGTTCAGTTTTGGTAGTTGATACATCTCTAGGAATGCATCCCTTTCTTCCAGATTATCTAATTTGCTGGCATATAGTTGCTCATAATATGTTCTTATAATCGTATTTCTTTGGTGTTGGTTGTGATCTCTCCTCTTTCATTCATGATTTTATTTATTTGGGTCATTTTTCTTTTTGATAAGTCTGGCCATGGGTTTATCAATCTTATTAATTTTTGCAAAGAACCAGCTCCTAGTTTCATTGATCTGTTCTACTGTTCTCTTGGTTTCTATTTCATTGATTTCTGCTCTGATCTTTATTATTTCTCTTCTCCTGCTGGGTTTAGGCTTTATTTGCTGTTCTCTCTCCAGCTCCTTTAGGTGTAGGGTTAGGTTGTGTACTTGAGACCTTTCTTGTTTCTTGAGAAAGGCTTGTATTGCTATATACTTTCCTCTTAGGACTGCCTTTGCTGCATCCCAAAGATTTTGAACAGTTGTGTTTTCATTTTCATTGGTTTCCATGTATTTTTTTAATTCTTCTTTAATTTCCTGGTTGACCCATTCATTCTTCAGTAGGATGCTCTTTAGCCTCCATGTATTTGTGTTCTTTCTGACTTTCCTCCTGTGATTGAGTTCTAGTTTCAAAGCATTGTGGTCTGAAAATAGGCAGGGAATGATCCCAATCTTTTGGTACCAGTTGAGACCTGATTTATGACCTAGGATGTGATCTATTCTGGAGAATGTTCCATGGGCACTAGAGAAGAATGTGTATTCTGTTGCTTTGGGGTGGAATGTTCTGAATATGTCTGTGAAGTCCATTTGGTCCAGTGTGTCATTTAAAGTCTTTATTTCCTTGTTGATCTTTTGCTTAGACGACCTGTCCATTTCAGTGAGGGGGATGTTAAAGTCCCCTACTATTATTGTATTGTTGTCAATGTGTTTCTTTGCTTTTGTTACTAATTGCCTTATATAATTGGCTGCTCCCACGTTAGGGGCATAGATATTTACAATTGTTAGATCTTCTTGTTGGATAGATCCTTTAAGTATGATATAGTGTCCTTCCTCATCTCTTATTACAGTCTTTGGTTTAAAATCTAATTTGTCTTATATAAGGATTGCCACCCCAGCTTTCTTTTGGTGTCCATTAGCATGGTAAATGGTTTTCCACCCCCTCGCTTTCAATCTGGGGGTGTCTTTGGGTCTAAAATGAGTCTCTTGCAGACAGCATATCGATGGGTCTTGTTTTTTAATCCAGTCTGTTAGCCTGTGTCTTTTGATTGGGGCATTTAGCCCATTTACATTCGGGGTAACTATTGAAAGATAGGAATTTAGTGCCATTGTATTGCCTGTAAGGTGACTGTTACCGTATATTGTCTGTGTTCCTTTCTGGTCTATGTTGCTTTTAGGCTCTCTCTTTGCTTAGAGGACCCCTTTCAAGATTTCCTGTAGGGCTGGTTTTGTGTTTGCAAATTCCTTTAGTTTTTGTTTGTCCTGGAAGCTTTTTATCTCTCCTTCAATTTTCAATGACAGCCTAGCCGGATATAGTATTCTTGGCTGCATATTTTTCTCATTTAGTGCTCTGAATATATCCTGCCAGTCCTTTCTGGCCTGCCAGGTCTCTGTGGATAGGTCTGTTGCCAATCTAATGTTTCTACCCTTGTAGGTTACATATCTCTTCTCCCGAGCTGCTTTCAGGATTTTCTCTTTGTCTATGAGACTCGTCAGTTTTACTATTAGATGTCGGGGTGTTGACCTATTTTTACTGATTTTTAGAGGGGTTCTCTGTGGTTCCTGGATTTTCATGCCTGTTTCTTTCCCCAAATTAGGGAAGTTCTCTGGTATAATTTGCTCCATTATACCTTCTGCCCCTCTCTCTCTTTCTTCTTCTTCTGGGATCCCAATTATTCTAATGTTGTTTTGTCTTATGGTATCGCTTATCTCTCGAATTCTGCCCTCGTGATCCAGTAGTTGTTTATCTCTCTTTTTCTCAGCTTCTTTATTTCCCATCATTTCATCTTCTATATTACTGATTCTCTCTTCTGCCTCATTTATTCTAGCACTTAGCACCCCCATTTTTTATTGCACCTCATTAATAGCCTTTTTGATTTCTACTTGGTTGGATTTTAGCTCTTTTACTTCTCCAGAAAGGGTTTCTCTAATAACTTCCATATTTTTTTCAAGCCCAGCTAGTATCTTTAAAGTGATGATTCTGAACTCTAGATCTGACATCGTACTAATGTCCGTATTGAGTAGGTCCCTGGCAGTCGGTACTA
>NW_023270415.1:9924135-9959172 GCF_011800145.1 Mirounga leonina
TAGCAGCAATGTCCACAATAGCCAAACTGTGGAAAGAGCCAAGATGTCCATCGACAGATGAATGGATAAAGAAGATGTGGTATATATATACAATGGAATATTATGCAGCCATCAAAAGGAATGAGATCTTGCCATTTGCAACGACGTGGATGGAACTGGAGGGTATTATGTTGAGTGAAATAAGTCAAACAGAGAAAGACATGTATCATATGATCTCACTGATATGAGGAATTCTTAATTGCAGGAATCAAACTGAGTGTTGTTGGAGTGGGGGGTGGGGTGGGAGGGATGGGGTGGCTGGGTGATAGATACTGGGGAGGGTATGTGCTCTGGTAAGCGCTGTGAATTGTGTAAGACTGTTGAATCTCAGATCTGTACCTCTGAAACAAATAATGCAATATATGTTAAGAAAAAAAAAAGAAGAAGAAGGTAGCGGGAGGGGAAGAATGAAGCGGGGGAAATCAGAGGGGTAGACGAACCATGAGAGACGATGGACCTTGAAAAAAAAACAGGGTTCTAGAGGGGAGGGGGTGGGAGGATGGGTTAGCCTGGTGGTGGGTATTGAGGAGGGCACATTCTGCATGGAGCACTGCGTGGTATGCACAAACAATGAATCATGGAACACTTCATCTAAAACTAATGATGTAATATATGGGGATTAACATAAGAATAAAAAAAAAGAAAATACAGAGTAAAAAAAAATAAAAAAATAAAACAAATGATACGTTTTAAGATGAAAATAAAGTAAAACTTTAGCAACAACAACAACAAAAATTACACGAATATCTCCTATACAGAATCCTTCATGGTCCTTCTCCTTCTGGCCAGCTGAAATAGAGAAGGGATATTGGATTGAATTGGATTTTGGAAGCCAGGGATATTGGAGGACACATACTGAAGATGGTAGGGCTCTGTCAGCCTGGATACCTGAAGGATTGTACGGCCGAGGGCCACTCTGCCATATCGGCTCACCTTCCCAGCATTGTTACATAAGTAATAAAGTCTCTTCTTGTGTTTTAACAATTCCATAATTTGGGATCTACTTATTAGAGCACGTAGCCAACATTAACTAATATAATATTCAATGAGGTCCTCCAGGTGACCTAGGTATTTCCTTGTGTTTTGTTTTGTTTTTTCTCATCTTCTCTGCACCAAAGGAGAGAATTTACCCAAAATGTTTATCCTCAAATGGTTCAGACAAGATGCAACCAAAGCCATGCTATATGTATGCTGTAGATATTATGGACCATGATGTAAGACTCCATATTTAATATATTAATGAATTTCAACTTGTTGACTGTATCTTATCATTTTGGCTTTTCAAACATCTATATCATCTTAATTGTATCATTCTTAATTTCCTGCCCTCTTCACATTTAATAAGCATCCCTTCTATATTATTAGGAAAGCTCATTGCTAAAAATTTTGAACTGGTTACATTAGTGAGAAGTTAAGCAGTTTAATAAGAATATAATTTGGAATATGGCCGTATATTTACTTTCAAGCATTTTACCTGGAGAAAATGCTATTGTTTTTTTTATCAATTAGCTTTTGTTGTATTACAAGCCATGCCAAAACGTAGCAGCATAAAATAAAACACGTATTATTTCCCATTGTTCTCTATCCTGGCTGGATAAGGCTTTTAGTCTGGGCCAGCTCAGCTGCAGCTGGTGAATCCGGAATGGCCTCACTTCTGGATCTGGGACTTCACCTGACATGGTGGGAAAATCTGGAAGTCTGGAACCTCTTCTTCCACCAGGAGGCTAGCTCAGCCTTGTTCATATGGAAGAAGAGGGTTCTCAGGATTAAAAGAAATGGAAAGCTCCTTAGCATCACTTTGGGAGGCCCTACCCATAGACCTGTCCACAGAGGGATATCATGGTGGGCGCGTTGCAAACAATAACCACAGTGCTCTTATTTGTTTATCTAAATGTATTTGCAGTTTCTATCTACATCCCAAATTATGGAATTGTAGCATGTAAAAGAAGTACAGATCCAATATAAGACTCAAGTAATGCAGTATTGGGGTTTAAAGGACGACTTATACCAGCAATACCTGGGCTAATGGAAGCTATGACAACTGAGCACAAAGTGTAGCTTTGAGTTGGTTATTAGGCAGATAGAGTTCCTGATGAATTCCAGCTTCACAAATTCAAGCCTATTATATGACAGTGCACAACATCTGCAGTAGCTCGTCATATCTTAAATCTTCCCATTTTTCCAACTTTCCCTCCAGTTTGCTTTCCCTGATCCTCTCTCCTTGTGTTCATACTCTATGGTAGCAAGGTAGGAAATTGGCAAGAGAAGGCAGGGAGAGAAACAGAGAAGGGGACTGGGAAGAAGATAAAGCAACATGGAGGGGTAACAGGGAAAGAGGCAATGAACAGGGTAGGCATGGGGTTCTTGAGAAAATTCATATAGAAAATTAATTTTCGGATGAAACTCAAGCTTGTTGCAGGGTCTTTTTTCATGCGGTTCCCTCCTCCTGGAACGCTGTTCCTGCAGACTTTAGCCTGGTTCTGTTTTTCATGTCACCGAGACCTCTGCTCTGACCTCACCTTGTCCTAGAGGCCTTCCCTGGCCTCTCTTCCCCCAGGCTCTTCTCATTCTCTAGTCCCTTACGCTGAGGCTTCTTTTCCTCTTGGCCATACTCAGCCTCTGACTTCATTAACTTGTTCACTTGTTTATCTTGTGACTCATGCACTAGAACCTGCATAATGGTGAAGGTCTTGAGCTGGAGCACCCAGGTTCCAAATCTCAGATCTATATCTTACTGTTATTTAACTTTTTCTCAATTTCTTCAACTGAAAAGCAATAATGCTGCTACTACTGAGTTGTGAGTTTGAAATGCGTCATTGTATATCGTGCACTTGGCACAGTGCCTGGCACGTGGTCACACCTCAGTACTCTTAGCAATTGTTGACTCATTTATCAATGTGTCTTTATTTTTTTTTAAGAGTTTATTTATTTGAGAGAGAGAGAGCCAGAGAGCACAAGCAGGGAGGAGGGGCAGAGGGAGAGGGAGAAACAGACTCCCTGCTGAGCAGGGACCCCCCCCCCGATGTGGGGCTCCATCCCAGGACCCTGAGATCATGACCTGAGCCGAAGGCAGATGCTTAACTGACTGAGCCACCCAGGCGCCCCCATCCCCGTGTCTTTAGCCCCTGGAAGAGTGCCTGCCACGCAGCAAGATGCTCAGTCAATATTTTTAAGATAAATAAGTGGGGGCACCTGGGTGGCTCAGTTGGTTAAGCGTCCGCCTTTGGCTCAGGTCATGATCCCAGGGTCCTGGGATCGAGCCCCGCATCGGGCTCCCTGCTCAGCGGGAAGCCTGCTTCTCCCTCTCCCACTCCCCCTGCTTGTGTTCCCTCTCTCACTGTGTCTCTCTCTGTCAAATAAATAAACAAAATCTTTAAAAAAAAAAAAAGATAAATAAGTGTTAGTTAAATATTGAATAGATATAATAATCACCATTAACTCTTACCGAGTGCTACTCTTTGCTAGGCATCCCACTGTGCAACAAAACTATGAAAAAAAAACAATTCTTCTCCTTTCTCTTTTACATCTGAGGAATCTGAGCCTTGGGTTAACTATCCAAGGTCATAAAGCTGGTATATAGCAAAGCTAGGGCACAATAAACCCAGGTTTCATGTGATGCAAAACACATATTCCTTACCATTTTTCTATGCTGCTTCTTAATTTACCGCATTTTAATGAAGAATACATTATAGCTGTTTTATCTTAATTCTTGAAAGAATGTAATTCAAAAATACCTTCATGATAGATCCTATTATTTGTTAATCAAAAACATTTTTTTGGTCTGACCTTTTAACCTGAACTTCGATGAAAGCAAGACAGTTATAGACCTGGGAGTGTAAGCTCATTTCTTTGACAGGACATTTTGGTCCAGTATAGCCCTTTATCCTTAACTAGAGCTCCCGGACCAGTGTTGCCCATTGACGTATATCACGTCTCCATTTCACAGTCTATAGTAGCTAGGTTACTATGGCGGTAGTTGTGCTTACTCACATTTCACAGCAGTGAAATAACTAGTCTTTTTTTAGAGACAACAAAGAATCTGTTGAATGATTCTTTCTCTAGGATAAAGACCAAAATATTCACATTTCTGCTCCATTGTAGTCTTTGTTGCAGTTCTCTGCCTGGTTCCTGTCAAGTTACAACAGTTAAAACAAAACTGGGATACTTGAGAAGTGTAGGGAAAAAATTCTATGACGTCTGCCTGGAATAAGACAGCAGTGTGGCAGCTAAGCCAGCTTTATTTGAAATGCGCTTCTGGGTTGGGTTTTGGGGTTTTGTTTTGTTTTGTTTTGTTGTTTGTTTTCCCATCAGTGAACGCCTGCTAAACTCAAAGGTGATTTACAAGTCTTGGCACCGTTAGTAAAATGGTCAATTGGTAGAGTTGTGGCTGTCAGAAAAGGAGATTTGAGCTGTTCTTTTCCCATTGCCAGGACATTAAGATAGTCTAAGCAAGTTACATGCTCAGTAAAGCCCAACAGCGATGCTTGAGCACCACTGAACACAACCCCCACTCAGACCTTCACGGATGAAGTATGTAATGATGACCAGGGTGGCCTTTGCCATAAGGTGATACCTTTAAAATCATAGCATTCTGGAATGTGCTGTCCGAATTTGTAAGGAATTGCTATGGTCTTCAAAGACATTAATATTTCCTTAAAAGTAACCAAAGATCCTCTACTACTAACAAAATGTTTTGGTGCTTCAGTCTTGGGTGGGGAATTTATGACCTAGAGTTGAGATTGACCCAGTCCTTACTTTTAGAGGACTTACAATTAATAAAAATGCAGAATTTTAGCAGCGTTCTTCATATATTCATTCCTAGCTCATGCTTACGGTACTGCCTTATCATTGTTGTTTATTGGACTATGTTGACTCTCGGGTGAGTAGATAATATTGGTGCTATTGGGATGGTGTCCAGAAATTCATTTTCAAACATAAAGCATGATCTGCGACAGTTGTCTTAATAGTTGATATGTGATGATAATAATAATGATGATGATGATGATGATTTTACTGTGTATCGGTTGCCCACTATAGGGAAAATGATTCTTATTCCTGGTTTTGGCCAAGTGATAAATGATTTCTCTCTATGGAGAGATTAAAAGGAGCAGAAGGGCTATGGGAGAACTTGGAGGTCTCTCTATATGTAGAGGTACAACAACTAATCAGGCCACTACCACAAGTTGCACACGGACACACACACACACACACACACACTCACACACCTATGAACACACACACACCATATCATCTTTTAATGAGTACCTTTTTAGAATCAAATAATCTGCCCGTAGTTGGTAAAATAAATACTGCTTCTCTCATTTGGTTATTGTAAGTGGTTTACTCAGTAAGACTAATCACTTAGTAAGACTAAGTAAGATTCAATCAAGAATAAACACTAGGAAAAAAAAAAAGAATAAACACTAAAAAAATGACCGTGCTGCCCCTAAAATTTTTTTTCACTGACAGCATTTTTTTTGATGAAGTGACTGCTTTAACTGGTCACGACAAAATGGCAAGTGACTCGATGACAATGAAATTTTTCCATGAAATCTAATTACTAACACCAAGTAGGATGAATATTTTCTTATAATATATAAAAACCAATTTATCATTTTAAGCAAATTAGAAGAGATATCTATATGATTACTGAGAATTCATTATTATTCTCCATTTTCGTATTTTGTATGCTCTATTTCCTTTAGGAAAATGTGAAGACTGGGGCGCCTGGGTGGCTCAGTCGTTAAGTGTCTGCTTTCGGCTCAGGTCATGATCCCAGGGTCCTGAGATCGAGCCCCACATTGGGTTCCCCGCTACACGGAAAGCCTGCTTCTCCCTCTCCCACTCCCCCTGCTTGTGTTCCCTCTCTTGCTGTGTCTCTTTCTGGCAAATAAATAAATAAAATCTTAAAAAGAAAAAAAAAAAAAAGAAAGAAAAGGAAAATGTGAGGGGCACCTGGATGGCTCAGTCGTTAAGCATCTGCCTTCGGCTCAGGTCATGATCCCGGGGTCCTGGGATCGAGTCCCGCATCCAGCTCCCTGCTCAGCCAGGAGCCTGCTCTCCCTCTCCCACTCTCCCTGCTTGTGTCTCCTCTCTAGCTGTCTCTCTCTGTGTCAAATAAATAAATCTTTAAAAAAAAAGAAAAGGAAAATGTGAAGGCTGGAATTCTAAGAAGTTCAGCAGTTATAATAGCTCTTCATCATAGGGAAGTATAATCTACTGTTCACTTTTCTTCACAGTCATTCGAAAACTATTTGGAACAGTCTTTGATGAAGAGGCTAGATTAGTTGCCTATTCCCCTCCCTCGCTCCTGGGTCTGCATTTGGGTGAAAATGTACCTCCTTTTTCCTCAGAGGGCTATAAATGAAATGACCTCTTGTAGGTCATGGAACTAAAAGGTCAGGAGAAGAAAAATGGTCTATTGGAAGTGTCCCTGCTTTCACGATTTTAGAAGACATACTTCCATTTTTAAAACTTGACATTTAGTTCCCATTTACATATTAAGAACATTGTTTCTCCTCTAGGAAAAATCCCATATATTTCTTCTTCTTCTTTTTTTTTAATCCCATATATTTCAGAATCACTGGTCAGGGGTAAATGAGATGGAACGTGAAGGGGAGGGAGAAATAGTAATTTAAAATATCGCAATGATAAATTGGATGAGCCCCCCAGATTAGCAACCATATATTACCTGCAAAAGACATTGGAGGAACCTGAGAATTCACTTACAAGACCACTGAGTCTGAGGTAGATGTTGGTTTGGTCGAGACATCACTGATGTGAGTAGCTAGATATTGAAAGCCCCCAGCTACTCTTCGTAAGCTGATTGGCACACAACAACACAATGGAGCTCTTAAGGGTTTGTCTTTCTTTCATTTTTAATGGCCTTCGCTTGCTTTGTTACTGTAAATAATAAAGCAATTAAAATTTATTAATATTGCATTAGTCTTGACTGTTCCCTAACTACCAGGTTTGCATGCTTATGTTTACTTTGAAAAGCAAACAGGATTTATGGTCTTTAAAAATTAATCCACTTGGCCACCGGTTTGATGAACGATACTATAAATTACAGTCAGTGAGTTCACCATTCTGATGAGTAATGACCCTTGAAAACCTTCAGAGGGAATATAGTTGGGGGAATGTGTATGATCCTAGGGGTCAGGGGTCCTCCGTTCTATCTCCTCACGGACATTGCCCATGACCTGGAAGAGTCATTTTTTGGTCTTTGAAAATGTCAATCTCCCTGCTTAGATGAAAGTATGAAGTTAATGTGAATTTCAATTTTCTTTCATTCAGCTCTCCATAGGGCAGAGGGAGCAGGAAGGAGGCTGAGGGAACAAAGCCTGTGTCTACCCAAGACTGGAAGTCCTCAGTATTGTCCCCTTGGCACCTTCCTTCTCTACTCACCCCCCTTCCTCCTAGCGCCCTGTTGGGTGCCCAGGGCTCTAAGCACCTTCTCCCTTTTCACTTTGCAGGCACCCACCCTCATTTACAGATGTGCCCTCCCATCACACTGGGGTGGTACTGATTCTTGGCCTGTGTTAGGTGGTTTGGTGGAAAAAATATGGACTTTTGGAGTCAGACAGACCTGGGTCACCTCTGCTTTACCTCCCACCATCTTGGCTTGGGTCAAGTTCCCCAGGACCCAGAGGTTGGGGCTCCCCTTCAGGATACCAGGTTAATAATTACCTACATACAGGGTTGTTGTTAATATTAGAAAAGGCTATGTACGCGGTAGGGCCTCTGACACAACTCAGCTGTAATTCTCTCCTTCCTTTTCCCCTGTGTGTTATCTTTTACTCCACATTAGACTTTGCTGTCCTGTATTTTATATCCTCGATGTCAGACACTTCATATACACAGCCTCATTTAATCCTCCCCAAGCCCTTTTAAGTCATGATATAACTATGAAGGATAATTTTCAAAATCATAAAATCGTGACATTTTTTGTAAAATGAACATGCGTCGAAGATTTTATGTAAGTCATTAATTAAGAAGGGAACTGCTAGAAGGTAAAAACTAGTTCAAATTCAGATTTAACCCATAGAGACATATGTTCTCAACCAGAAAGAATTGATTTGCATTGCCCTTAGTAAGACTAATACATGTGTCTATAAGCACCTTATCAATTTTCTGTAGACTCACTTCTATCTCTACCAAATTGTAAAACAGCCTCATCAGAGACCATCAAAGGCATACACTCCTATGGACCATTGAATGTCCATGGAGCAATGCCCACCAAGCCATTGAAAGGACACTCAGGGATCTCTTAGACCCATTACAAAGTCTTTCACAATTTCCCTGGGCTTCAGCATTCCCACTTGATACACAAGTAAACTAAAGATCGAACTGTTAGATGATGTGCCTTAGGTCTTTACGTAGTAGGTCTGGATGAGGCTCCAGTTCAGCCTGGCTCCTTACCCGTGGTGACTCTCCCTGGACCACATGAAGCCTGCTTTGTTCTCCATGTTGGCTTCTCATCCAACTCATAGGGGATGTGGACAAAGAAAGAGAAGAAACTATCAAAGAGGGTCTGGCAGAGGGGCCAATCTCTGTGCTCGGCTTCCCGAAGAGCCATGCTCCTCATGTCCATGGGCCCCTGGAGTCGGGGACTCAGGGTCCTCTCCCATCTCACCTTCAGTCTCTCTAGCATGAGGTTCTAGAGCAAGTGGGCATGGGGATCCCTGTTCCCGCATGCAGGGGCTTGTGCCCAGATGTCCCTGAGATTGCCTGAAGGCAGGTAACTCATCTCATCTGGCCTCTGGAGAATGATAAGTGTCCAGAATGAGAATGGTCCCAAGCCACTGTATTTTTGGAGTATTAGAATCTGTCCTTCCCTTTCTCCCGATGTACTTTCTGTGGGTAGTAGACCCTCCTCCTCCCAGGCCCCCATCATCAGACTGAGCTTACAGCTTCATAGCTCACACTTTCCCGGGAGTGAAATCTGGGGAAGTTGCGATGAGGGCAAACATCGGGTGAGACCCAGAAGGGGAGAGAACAAATCTATCTCAATCTGGTGTGTTCCCAAGTGGCTTACCAGGTCTCACAGGTATCTTCAGGGATGCTGAGACCGTTGCCTTTTCAAACAATCCATGATGGGGGATGGGGACAGGAAAGGGGAAGAATTTATCCATAGGCTTCCATCTGCTGCTGGCCTCATTTACTGGCGCCCAGTCCCTTGGCAGTCACCAGAAAGCTGGATCATCAAGCCACGGCAGTGATAGCCAAGGTTGGGCCACAGCAGGTGGGGTCGGGGCACACCCTGCCAAGAGCAAACCCGGGCGAGGGCCTCAGCGAGAAGGGAGAGCTGTGGTGTAGGAGGTGAGGCCATGGGAAAGGCGCTGACAGGATGTGCTTGCCTGTCCAGGAGGGGCGGGGACTGAAGCCATAGCAGGGTGGCATGGTGGCCTTCCGCTGGCCATGGGGCTCAGCAACCTCCATGATAATCTGGAGCTCATAGAAAGGCCACATGAATGGAGTTGGCACCAAATCATCTCTCTAGCATCTGGAGGGTCATTGCTAACATGGAGCAGAAAACTGGGTCTGAGGGAGTCCATGGAGGCCCACAGCCCACGGCTGGCACTCCAGGCACTGAAGCTGCTGGTGGTGTCTTTGATGGCACCCCTGCTGCAGGCTAGTCCTGGACAGAGAAACTGTGTCCATTCCATTGACCTCAGAATGCCAAGGTATTTGCATTTGATGTTTCTGAATTCTCCGACTTTCTGATGGGTGGGATTTCAGGCAGAGAGATACTTGTTGGCCACTAGGCCTTTCAACTTACTTACCTTTTTTTACCTCAAGGACTTTACTATAAGGGCTTATCTGTGATGGGGAAAGTCAAATGACCGAAAGGGAGGCCCTTGGCAGCCTTGCCTCACAAGGAAGTTGTGGGCTGGTTCTGCTTCTTTCTTCCCAGTCACTTTCCCCTCTGACTAGAAACAGTTGCTTCTTCCTGCCACCCCTGCTCTAAAGGGTCTGGTCTTCGGTGACTGGGGGCTGGTTGGGTGGGAGCTGGCTCCCTTCCTCCTCTGGTTATAGATCTGGAATTCTCATTTCCTTCCTCACTTTCCTTCTCCCAATGGGTCCTGGAAATCCAGACTAGTTCATACAGCATTGGCCTCAGTGCCCACCTTGTACTTTGTTTTTCTGGGAATCCAGGTGGGAATGGGGGTCAACATGAGCCTCTCAACCATCCAACATTTGTCAAGTACAGATTTTACAGCAAACATTGGGGCAGGGGCTGAGGAATCTGACAGCAAAACAAGGTCCTTGTCCTTTAGGGACTGGAGTTTACTAGAAGAAATTTGACATGCAAATGAAAAGGTGCACCAATCTCAGTGAAAGATTTCTATATATAGGGTACCTGAGCACTCAAAGGAGATAGTGGCCAATTCTACCTGGGCAGTGGGGTGAGAAGGGCGGGGGGGTGGGGGGACTCCTGAACTGAGCATGGGAACATGAGTAGGTGTTTTGCAAGAAGAGGAAAAGGAAGAAGCAGTGGGCTGGGGAGGATCTTCCTGACAGAAGACACAGCATGAGAAAAAAATGGCGGGTCCTGGAAGCCCCCCTAGGGTAACTGCAACTCCTTTGTTGGATAACTGTTCACTGGTCCCCTCTCAGACTTCTGCCAAAGAGCGAGGTGCCCAGCTCTGAGACGTGTGGCAACCCTAACGTCAGACCTAAAATTTTCTATTAATTTCTATTGCCTCTCAAAAACTGCATATGTTATATAAGTTAATATTTTACTGTCATATTCTTCAAACTATTGTGAAGTTCTTCCTTTCAAGTGCATAGCACTGACTCCTGACTCTATCTCCAGTCTCTAGAGCACAATTTGGCCTCAGTGAAGGCTCTGAGGTGCTTAGTTGGTAGCAGCCCATCTTTGAGACTTCCAAGGTAGAGGCCCTTCACCAGCTCAAGCATGGCTGCCAGGCTTTGCTACACCCCTCAAAAAAGACTCAGCTCTTAAGAGTTTCAACAGCTGATTGATTAAACACTAATCTCGATTTATGAATTTTAGAAGCTCCAATGAGGCTGACCACAGCTGACGCTGTCTGCAACGTGAGCTCCGGCATGATGCAATTCTCCCCAAGACAGGAAAGCGGCTCTCCATTATTGCAACCTCTGCATGCCTTTGAAGTGACAGTGTAGGGGATTTCCACGGCTCCTCCAGTCTAAGTCTACTTCCTTGTAGAGATGGAGAACACATGGACAGTCATGAGGATACCTGGCTGGTGACCAGGACAATGATGTGATCGAGGGTGTGATCCAAGGCTCCCAGACACGATCCTCAGAGCATGACCAGATGTTTGCTTTCCCACCTGCGGCCACTGTTCTCACTCTATACTACCCTCAAAGTGTGCAGCATTAGAGACAAATGTATATTTTGTCAGGGAAATTAACCCTAGTGTGCTGGAGCATTCTCCAACCCCCACACTGATAGCTCTCCTCCAAGTCCCTCTCTTATGGGACACACTCTATTACACATACCTCCATACCTGACAATCTCCTGGCTCCTACCTTTACACCTACACACTTCTACCCTCTAAGCACTGAGGAAACAAAGACCCCTCTGGTTACCAGGACCCAGAATTATAAAGAATGACACCATGATGCTTGTTCTGGCCACAAAGGTTCCTCCCACTGCCCAGGACTCATTGGCCAGGCCAACTACCCTCACTCAGGTAGCCCTGTGCTCACTCAGAGCGCTGCTCCATGGGCCTCCCCTGACCCCCGAGGGCTTGTTTGATTTCTCCTTCCTTTGATCCCCTCTTCTATTCTGCTTGTCCCTGAAGTGTGTTTCTGATTCTGATTGGGGTCTGTGTTCTTCTCAGGCTGTCCACTCACCTTGAGCTGAGTCACCTCCATCTCTGGAATACTATATCCGTATTCTGGATCTGCTTGGCATCTTGGTCTGAACATCTGAACAACAAATTTGGCTTGTCCAAAATGGGGTCCATCCCCTTTTCCCAAAGCCTCCTCTTCCTCCTGCTTTTACTTACTTTGGCCAGTGACATAACAGGCACACTGGCCCCCAGTCCAGACACTGGGGTTCATCACAGACACCTCTTTCTCCTTCACCTCCAACTTCCAATTAGCCACTCATCTCATTAAATCTATTTCTATCATATCTCTTCCGTGCCCTCCCCTCCATTTCTTCTGCCCCTGGTTGATTCAAACTGGCTTGTGTTATTGTGATTGCTTCTGAGCTGTTCTCCTTATCAAAAGTACCCCTCCCCTTTCATCAAGTGAAGATCCATGAGCAAGTGTCCCATTTAGTAGATTGCAAGCTTTGCGGAAACAGGGATTGTCTCTGCTCTTGTCCAGCTTTTATCAAGGTAGGGAGTGCAGTGCTCGTAGTAAGACTGCAGTCTCTGCGGGCACTGCCTGAGCACCAAGACGAGTTCCTAGCTGTGTGCCTCTGGATAAGCCACTCTCTATGTTTTGCCTTTATTTTCACATCTGTAAGATAAGGATAATATTAGTATTTACTTTATATGCTTGTTTTAACATGTGTAAAGGGCATAGATTAGTACCTGTTTTATAATCAACACTAAGTAAATGTTAGTGTTTATGTTAAGCATTTAATATTAATTTGTGTGAATGAATGAATTATTCCTAATTTAACTTTAGCTTATCTTATATTCTTCCCTAGAATATTCGTCTTTATTGTGGGTCAAGTAGTATTCTTCCTTGTTGTGGGTCAATGGTCCTTGATCAATTTTAATTCCTCGAATTGAGAGACCATGGACTTTTCACCCTCCAAAGGACCTAGGCAAGTGTGGAGCACACAGTGTTCATTCAATAGACACTTACTGAATGGTTTAATGTTCTGGAGAGATTAAGTATTCCCCCAGTAAAATCCTATGATGTCCTGGGAGATTGTTCTCTGTGGGTCTTTTGGCTTTGCATATCTAATGAGCATAGGCATTGAGAGTTTTTTTTTCTAGATTCCCTTTTCAAGGATGATTGTATAATGAATGGCCTTGGAAAATATAGATAGTGAACCCACTGTGTGGCGGGCAGGTTTATTCACTGCCCAGTGTAATAAAGATTATGTCTCCCTCCGGGGTAATATGTGGGTAAGCTCACTTGCAGGCCATTATGAAAGATTGGGAGATTTTCAAGCTCCGGGGTTCTCAGCTGTGGTGTACACCTGCTGAGTCCTCAGCATCCACTCGTGCCAGTCCACCTTGTCCCGGTGGGACCCGAGAGGCAAGTGGAAACCTCAGGAACATGAAGCCTGGGTTGCTTGCTGTGCCTGGTGTAATAAGCTCCTTTTGTCTCTGTCCCAGGCGTCTCATGTCATCTGGCAGCATCCCGAAACTGTGGCAGGCTCACTTGCTAGCATGCGAGTAGGGTAAAACTTCAGACTCTTTGCCATGCTCGACATAATGTTGAAATGAATGTTGAAAAGCACATCCGTTCAGTTGTATGGAGAACTAAGTCAACAGGACACCCAGGTTTAAATTCTCCAGGCACTGCACCCTGTGGTTCCAGTTTCTCACGTTGCCTTTCAGTATGCTCGGTACTCGATTCTGACGTGCAGAACAGAACCCAGGGAAGAGATCAAATAATTTTACTTTGAAATGTGCTGTCAAGGGCGCCTGGGTGTCTCAGTTGGTTAAGCATCTGCCTTCAGCTCAGGTCATGATCCCAGGGTCCTCGGATCGAGTCCCGCATAGGACTCCCTGCTCAGCAGGGAGTCTGCTTCTCCCTCTCCCTCTGCTCTCCCTGCTTGTGCTCTCTCTCTCTCTCTGTTAAGTAAATAAATAAAATCTTAAAAAAAAAAAAAAAAAAGAAATGTGCTCTCAAACATAGGAGTGGGTTGGAGAGCATATTTAGAATACTTTGATCTAGCTGCACAGTGTGGTAAATTTATGTGGTTGTACATTTGCCAGAGGGCAGAGTCCAGGGCAGGTGAGCTATTTTACAAAGAAAGGGGTTGTGTGGTACTTGAAGCACAATAGGTTACATGGCCAGGATGGTGAGGGTCCCACCGATCCTGTGGTATGGCGAACAGTGGAAGGGACTGGAGAAGTTAATGCAGGAGCAGTGTAGACGATCACATCAAATACTCAGTGATCGGTCAAAGGTGAGCGGTATCAAGATTTGGCTCCGGAGTGTGGAACTTGGTCCAAAGAATGTAAGCACCAAAGAAATCCTTTTCACTTCAGTCAAAGAAATAGTCTCAAATAGAAATAGGTTGCCTCAGAGGATGGTGCTTTCCTTACCATGGAGAGGGGCAGAATGACCTAATGAGCCAGGTGGTTGAACCAGATAAATCCTAAGATTTCCTAGGAGTTTAAGAGAGCCTAAGGGAAAAACGATTGTTTTCGTGGACTTAAGCTAATACCTATGATATTTCTGTCCATATAATTGATATATTTTACCCACTGCCTTGATAAACAGAAGAGGCTCTTTCTTTTTGAATGTGCTTAATCCGCTGACAGATGGTTTTGTTGACGATAACTGTTATTTGTCTCTGGCCCTATTTCTACAAGTTTATAACCATGCAACCGTGGTGTTTGCTACAACAACAAAACAGAAGATTCTCATCGCTCTGTCCATGCCCCAGTGAGACCACAATCTTTCATCATGGACCATATTATTGACCATTTCCTAAATGCCAGGCACTGTGCTAAGGACTTTCCAGGCTATGTCCCATTTAATTCCCACAATATACTGTGGAGTGGTGTTGTATGAGCCCCATCATGTGGTTGACTCAAAGTCACACAACGAAAGTACCAGAGGGGAATTTGGGTCCTGGGCCATCTGAGTTCCAAGCTAGGGCTCTCACCAACTACACATTTAAAAAAGCAAAATCAGATGTGGAGAACAAAAATCTTGCAAGTTGTTAAAAAAGCATGAAATGTGGTAGCTTTCCTAAGGTGTTAGCGGAAAAGATTCACGTGCTTTTCCCTGTATATCAAAATAACCTAAGTGCTACTTGTTCATTTCTGTAAATTGTGATGTTCATGCTGAATCTTTGCAGGTTATTTTAAAAGATGAAGTATTTCAGAACACGGACAGTATGGGAACTTTTTTTTTTTTTTAAAGAAAAGTTTGTTTTCTGCTGACGCTCTTTTGAACTTGACTGCTCAATGGGGGGAACAAGTTAAGTTTGGAAAAGCTGAAGATTTCTAAATACAGTTAAAAATTGTACACTTTATGCCTGGGGAAAATCTTTTTCATGGTACTTAAAGGTTTCCGGTCATATAACACGATTATCCTACAGTTATGTAATATTTTAGGACTCTTCAAAGCTGGATGTGTTGCAGTTCTCTTTCCAGACCAGGGACTCTGGGGTCAACGCTGATGGATTTCAGGGACAATACCATTATCCCTTCAGGCTCAGGAATGGGATTGTTAATTCTCAGATGACTGCTCTTGTGACAAGTAGCTGAAAAAGGTCTATTAAAAGTGGATCTTTAAAAAAATAGCAATGCTACTTTTCCAATGTGAAAAATCCATTAAATAAAGTTGGCTTTAAAAAGGGCGTAGCCTTCCATGAACTTAACAATATTTTCAGAACCGCGGAAAGCTATTAGGCCCAGATGGTTTATACTTGGGGTTGGCACACTGGGGCCAGATAGTGAATAATTCCGGCTTTGTCTTTAGGCAGACAGCCTTTGTTGCCACCATTTAACTCGGTCATTGTAGTGTGAAAGCAACCATAGATAATGCATAAACAAGTGAGTATGGTTGTGTTCTGACAAAACTTTATTGTGGACAATGAAATTTTCCAGTGTCACAAAATAGCGTTCTTTCCTTTGATTTTTCTTTCAGCCCTTTCAATGTAAAACTCATCCTTAGCACCCAGGCCTGTACAAACACAGGCAGAGGGCTGGGTGTGATCTGCGGGCTGTGGCTTAGCTGATCCTGGCTTCCCCTGGTGTCAGCCTGGCTATAGCATGTAGAATGAGAATGGCCCTTGAGAGCCAGCAGGGGAGGTTGGTGTTTGTGCATTTTTACCTCTTCTTTCTAGATCCTCTCTCCATTCTTGTACCTCCCAAAGACTACTTGCCTCCAGTCAGGAGAGTTTAATACATGCAGCATGATCACCTACTTTAATGATTATAACTACCAATAAACCCTTATTGGTACCATTACAAGTGTCATTATCTTTTCTTGAACTCTGTCAGTTGTGTTCATAGGAAGTGATTCAGGGATTGCTACTGAGTTTTCCTCAAGCCAGACTTAGTTCAACCTGCAAGGCTTTGATAGCAAAAACAAAATGTTCTATTTTTCCATCTGTTCACAGATGTTGTTCATTATTGACACAAAGCCTAGCCAGATAGATACTCCATTACCTCTTCTTGGAAGATCGAATTTCCTAACCTCCCTTGCAGTTAGGTAGAGACTATGTGACTGGTTTTGGCCAATGGAATGTAGACAAAAGTGATGTATGCCATATGCATGTCCAATTTTTAAAACATCCAGAGCTATCTTTCATATCTTCTCCTTCCTTCTTCCTGCCACCCAGCTAAAAGCAAAGATGGCAGAGATGCTGGAGCCCCACAATACAAGGAGCCTGACCCACACAGCATATTGATTAAGAAACAAACTGTTATTGTTTTGAGCTACTGATTGTAGGGTTGTTTGTCAGAACAGCTACATTAATTATCCTGACCAGTATAATTTTGTAATATTACCCAAAGATTTTATTCAACTTCTTTTTGTCTTTGATGGAATTTATTGACAATCGCTTGTATTGCAACAATTACACCTTCGTGAGTCATAACAGTAAGGAAATTGTTATAAAAGTTCACAAAATGTAGCAATCATACTCTTGAGAATTTATCTCAGAAAAATAAACATTTATATTCAGACAAACACCTGTATAGGGTTGTTCATAAGTAGCTTTATTTGCAATAGCCCCAAATTGGAAACAACTGACATGTCCCTCAATACATGAATGGTTAAGAAAAAATGGCACTTCCATATCATGGAATGCTACTCAGGAATAAAAAGAAACAAACTATTGGTAAAGATCTAACTGTGAGACCGGAAACCATAGAACTCCTAAAAGGAAACATAGGCAGTTATCTCTTAAAAATTGGCCTTAGCAACATATTTATGGATATGTCTCTTCAGGCAAGGAAAACAAAAGCACAAATAAACTATTGGGACTACACCAAAATAAAAAGCTTTTACACAGAGAAGGAAACCACCAACAAAATGAAGAGGCAACCTACTGGATGGGAGAGGATATTTGCAAATGATATATCCAATAAGAGGTTAAAATCCAAAATATATAAAGAACTTATACAACTCAAAACAAAAAAAAAGAACAAAAACCCAAATAATCTAATTTAAAAATGGACAGAAGATCTGAATAGACATTTTTCCAAAGACATCCAGATGGCCAACAGACATATGAAAAGTTGTTCAACATCACTCATCATCAAGGAAATGCAAATCAAAAAAACAATGAGATCTCACATCACACCTGCCAGAATGGCTAGAATCAAAAAGACAAGAAATAACAGGTATTGGTGAGGCTGTGGAGAAAAGGAAACCCTCATGCACTGTTGGTGGGAATGTAAATTGGTACAATCACTGTGGAAAACAGTATGGAGTTTCCTCAAAAAATTAAAAATAGAAATACCATAAAATCCAGTAATTCCAGTACTGTGTATTTACCCAAGGGAAACAAAAACACTATTTCAAAAAAATATATGCACCCCTTATGTTCATTGCAGCATTATTTATAATAGCTAAGATATGGAGCGAGAGGTCCACAAGACCTTTGCACTTTCTGTTCTCTCCAGAGCACTCTTCCATGGGATCATCACATAGCAATTTCCTTGGCTTTAATGGAGACCCTCCCTGAATTTCTTCTTCCCAGAGAAGCTGTTCCTCAAATATCTGTCAATAGACGACTAGATAAAGATGATGTGAGATATATATATATATGGCTATCACACAACCATAAAAAAGAATGAGATCTTGCCATTTGCAAAAATATGGATGGACCGAGAGGATATTATAGTAAGTGAAATAAGTCAGAAAAAGACAAATACTTTGTGATTTCACTTGTATGTGGAATCTAAGAAACAAAACAAATGGGCAAACAAATAAACGGAACAGAAACAGACTCAAATACAGAAACAAATAGGTGGTTGCCAGAGGGGAAAGGCGGGGAAATGGGCAGAATATGTGAAGGGGATTAAGAGGTACAAACTTTCAGTTATAAGTAATTAAGTCATGGAGATGAAAGGTATGACACAAAGAATACAGTCAGTAATATTGTAATAACGTTGTATGGTGATAGGTGGTAACTACACTTATCATGGTGAGCATTGCATGATGTATTTTTTTAAAAAAAACAAATTTACTGATACATGTCATTACTTGGATAGATCTCAAAGGCATTATGCATAGTGAAAAAAAGTCCATTTCAGAAGGTCACATACTATGTTATTGTATTTACATAAAACATTTCTGTAATGACAAAATTACAGAGATGGGAAACAGATCAGTAGTGGTTGATAAGAGGATAGAGATGGTGAGGGCTGGGGTGACAGGGTGTGTGACTTCCTGAGTAGCATGTGGGCCCCCTTTGGAGTGATGGGATAGTTCTGTATGTTGGTCATGGTGGTGATTATATGAATCCACATATGTGAAAAAATCCATAGATCTATACACATACATCGTAGTGATGTCAATTCCCTATCAAACTATGTCAGATGAAGCCACCGAAGGAAACCAGGTGACCCTGCTATACTCTTATTGCAACTTTCTGTGAATCTATAATTATTACAAAACTACCACTGATGAAGCCCTTATTCTATGTTGGGGTCCCTGTGTTATCTCAGTCCTCACAACATTATGAGGTGGGTATTTTTTTTTTAAAGATTTTATTTATTTATTTGACAGAGAGAGAGAGAGAGCACAAGCAGGGGGAGTAGGAGAGGGAGGGGGGAAGCAGGCTCCCAGCTGAGCAGGGAGCCTGACCCAGGGCTCAATTCCAGGACCCTGGGATCATGCCTGAGCCGAAGGCAGACGTTTAACTGACTGAGCCACCCAGGTGCCCCTGAGGTGGATATTTTTATCCTTGTTTTACAGATGTGGAAACCGAGGAATGAAAAGTTGAAATAACACAGTGAAGCCCACACAACTAGACAGTAATGGAACCAGGAGGCGAGTTAGTTTATCTGCATCCACAAACCCCATTCCTCACACCTACCTGTATATCTATTTTGTATTTTCTCAAGAACAATGCCCTATCGCTTTAGTACCACCTGGTAAATGGTCATTATTTTGATAAAAAGCAAAAGCAAGATACTGGAACTTGAAATATTTTTATGGCAGGTAGCAGGGCTAAATGACACTTCAGTTTATAAAAATGAGTGGCTAAATAGCATTGGATCCGGCATATCTCCATGGCTAAATGTTCCAAAATGAAAACCGAACACAACTGCTTATCCAGCTCTAACAATGTTTGTTAATTAATTATGGCCCAACTTTCCTTATCCAGTGTGTAAACTCTGAATTTCCTATCCTGGCATGGAAATGATTTTATTTTTGCTTTACTTTTCTGGTTATATTTTATATCGAGGAAAGAATATGAATCCATTTTCCCCGTAACTTTAAACAGAAAGATTCTGGGACTTCAAAACAATTCCCCCTATATTTTTTTTCTTTCTTTTTAAATTCAGAGGAATGCACTTGCAAATATACAATGAGCTCTGGAAACTGCATGTTTGTGGACATCTGAGGAATGCTCCCCTCTGGCCCAGTTGATTATCTAGACTGGACTTGGGCTTTGTAAATGGCACGTGCACATGGCATTAGCCACTTCATGCTGGGTTCCAGCACTGCCATTTAAAGACCCCTGTGGGTTGTGGAGACAGCAAAATGGACTTGTGGTCAAGAGCCCCACGGGGCGAGTGATGCTGATGTTGACTTTGCGTGGAGCGGTTATGTTGCCTGTGACAACAATGAATAGTTATAAGGCCCAGAGTGAAAATCTGTGGTAACCAAGAGGCGGTGGGGAGGAGAGAGTGGATGAGAAAAATATCTCAACAATAAAATCCAGACTCCTAACCAGGGCCCATGAGGCCCTTCAACATCTGCCCACTGCTTCTCCAAACTCCTCACTGGCCAGTCTTGCTTTGCTTCCTCGGCTTTCAGCACACCGAACTTGCAATTTCTCAAGCACACCATACTCAGTACCACCACAAGACCTTTGCACTTTCTGTTCTCTCCGGAGCATTCTTCCATGGGATCATCACATAGCAATTTCCTTGGCTTTAATGGAGCCCCTCCCTGAATTTCTTCTTCCCAGAGAAGCTGTTCCTCAAATACAATAAATGTATTTAAAGTGGCCTCCTTTCTCTTATCCCCATCTCCTGGTTTTTATTCAGTTTAAAAAAATTTTTTTTTTTTTTTTTTAGCACTTACCACTACTTGAAATTATTCTCTGCAGTATTTCTCACTTATTTATTATCTTTCTCAATAAAATATAAATTCCTCATAGGCAGAAGATCGTCTGTTTTCATTCACTGCTGTATCCTCAGCACCTAGAATATTGTCTGGCACATCCTAAGCTCTGTGATTTACCTGAGTGAAAAAAAATGAATCGATATGTGTTGTGCCCACCCAAACTTGTCTCTTGACCCCAGCTACAAGATTACACTTGACTTTACCTGCCAGCCCCACGCTCATTGTGTTCAACATTTGGTTATTGTCTTTATAAGAAGCCTGTGTAGGGGTGCCTGGGTGGCTCAGTCAATTAAGCGTCTGCCTTCAGCTCAGGTCATGATCTCGGGGTCCTGGGATTGAGCCCCAGGTTGGGTTCCCTGCTCAGCAGGGAGTCTGCTTCTCCCTCTGCCCCACCCCCTGCTCATGCTTGTGCTCTCTCTCTCTCTCCCTCTCTCAAATAAATAAATAAAATCTTTTTAAAATTATGAGAATAAAATACAAATACAATGACGGCAATATGAAGTACCCTCTTTTCATTGTACAAGAGAAGAAAGTGCAAAATGTGCCAGACACACATTTTCCATAGCTCTCCAGAGCTCCTTCTAAGGGCTTGCCAGGCCTCACTGACCAACTCTGTTTGATAAAACACTTCAAATAGTGATAACACAGGTAAACCACAATGCAGTTATTCTTCCTGTTGGAACGTTCTGCCGGTGGTCCGCCTGGAAAGTATAAAAGTTGAAGCTGTCACAGTGAAATAAAGAAACACAAAAATGATTACGTGGAATTATTGTGGAAGAGGCAGTTTGGGAAGTGCCTGGATGTCAGCTTGTCTGACAAAAGCTGGACTTTTAAAATTTGAAGTGGTGGCACCTAAGATGCTTCCACTGTTAATTAGGTAATTAAAAGTTATGTAAGGGCGCCTGGGTGGCTCAGTTGGTTAAGCGACTGCCTTCGGCTCAGGTCATGATCCTGGAGTCCCTGGATCGAGTCCCGCGTCGGGTTCCCTGCTCGGCAGGGAGTCTGCTTCTCCCTCTGACCCTTCCCCCTCTCATGTCTCTCTGTCTCATTCTCTCTCTCAAATAAATAAATAAAATCTTTAAAAGTTATGTAATATTATCCTCTTCTGAGCCTTAAATCATAAATTACTATGAACTTTTAAAATTTTGAGTCTCAGCTCTTATTTCTATGTTCAGACAGGATTAGATAGATGATATCTCAGCAAATAAGTATCTGCTTATTAAAAAAAAAAAAAGTGAGGAAAAGGCCTTTACTATTTTTGCCACTTTTCTTTACATCTACTAGAGGACTTTATCTGACATTCCAGAACCTGGTATCAGTGGAAAAATCACAGGAAAATCACAATTCACTTTGTAATTTATATTTTTAAAGGTGATTTTCATTTCATGCTGCAATACATTTATTTATTTAGTTAGTTAGTTACTTTAATCTGGTGAATATGGAGAAATGAGTAGGTGAAAGATACAAGAAGTAGAAGTCTGTATGTCATAAATTAGGTGTTTATGAGGTGTAACAGATTAATCAAAATACAAGTTTTTATTAAGTAGTAGTGAATGGCCAAAGGAACAGAATGTGAAGAAGGAATAAAAAGTGCAACTTCCACTTCCAGGAAAATGGAGTAGATGTATTTTTCCCTGTTCTCCCTCTAATAATAACTGACCCCTGTGGACATTAGAAATAAAACAAACATGCTCACATTCTGAAAGGTGGAGAGCCAGACAGCAGATCAGGTAGGGTCCTCAGAACTGAGGAACCACGTGGGGGGAGTCCCTGTGTTTGCTTTGTGGCGTTATATATCCCTGACCGAGAACAGAAGATGGAAGCTGGTATCGCCAACAGGCAAACAGAAAAAGCCCCACGAAAAGCCTGCTCCTTCTAGCCAAAGGAGGAGGAAAGGAGTAGGATAGCAAGACAGAAAACTTTTTTTTTTTTAAGATTTTATTTATTTATTTGACAGAGAAAAAGATAGCGAGAGCAGGAACACAAGCAGGGGGAGTGGGAAAGGAAGAAGCAGACTTCTCGTGGAGGAGGGAGCCCTATGTGGGGCTTGATCCCAGGACCCAGAGATCATGACCTGAGCAGAAGGCAAATGCTTAACGACTGAGCCACCCAGGCGCCCCAGGACAGAAAACTTTTAGAAGATAACAAGACCACTTAAGCCAACTCCCTTGACCCCCGCAACAAAGACTGAGTGTGGAGTATAAACTTCCACCCAGTGTAGGGCACATAGCCCCTCCTCCATGGGTGTGATGTCAGAGAAGGAGCCTGGTGACAAGGAGCCCTCCCACTGTGGTCTCAGTGAGCCCTCCTCTCTGGGGAACCTGGTCTTCCACCCCCATTGCAGTAATAAGGCCAAAAGGACCACCCTTCACTCCTACAACCCACACACAGTGTTAGTGGGGCTGCCCCTCCTCCTTTCGGGGAGGGGAAATTAGTAGGACACCAAGTGGGAAGCCTGAACTCCCTCTTAGCTCAGCACTAACTGCAATCTACCCTCACCACCACAAAGGAGGCCCAGTGGGGAACCTGGACTTTCACCTGTCCTTGGGTAGAATGGTGTCAGAGGAGGTAGAGTGGTAGAGGTAGAGGTGGAGTGGTGTCAGAGGAAGCCTGATAGAACACAAAATCTAATGAGATCTATTATGTTATAAGGCTATAACATAATATCCAAAATGACCATGTTTCAATTAAAAAAAAAATCACTTGTTATACCAAGAACCAGGATGATGTCAATCTGAATAAGACAAGACAATCAACAAATGCCAACACAGAGATGACACAGAATGGTTAAAGGAAGTTCTCCAAACAAAAAGGAAATGATCCACAATAACCAAACTGTGGAAAGAGCCCAGATGTCCATCGACAGGTGAATGGATAAAGAAGATGTGGGATATATATACAATGGAATACTACTCAGCCATCAAAAAAATGAAATTTTGCCATTTTGCAATGACGTGGATAGAACTAGAGGGTATTATGTTAAGTGAAATAAGTCAATCAGAGAAAGACAATTATCATATGATCTTACTCATATGTGGAATTTAAGAAACAAAATAAAGGATCATAGGGGAAGGGAAGAAAAAATAAAACAAGACAAAATCAGAGAGGGAGACAAACCATAAAAGACTCTTAATTGTAGGAAATAAACTGAGGGTCGCTGGAGGGGAGAAGAGTGGGGAGGTGGGGTAACTGGGTGATGAACACTGAGGAGGGCATGTGATGTAATGAGCACTGGGTATTTTATGAGAGTGATGAATCACTGAACTCTACCTATGAAACTAATAATACACTATATGTTAATTAATTGAATTTAAATGTAAAAACCCCACAAAAAACAAAATGGCAATCTTTGACCTTAACTGGAGGGTTTATCCTATTAATAATTTTTTATTACTATCATGTAATAAAAAATATGAACTTTAAATATGAAAAACAAAAAAACCCCAAAAACAAACAAACAAAAAAAGGAAAGATAAAAAAAGGACTCTTGAAGTATTAGGAAGGAAGAGAACACAAAAACATAAAAATATGAATTAATACAAATAGACTCTGCTTCTTATGAGTTTTCTTAAGTATGTTTGATAGCTGAAGCCAAAACTACAATCACAAATATGGTTCTCAATGTATGTAGTGGAAATGTTCAAGACAGTTGTAAAAGGGGGAGGGTAAAGGTACATAAGAGGACGTAAGTTTTCGACACTCCACTTAAATGGATATAATGTCTATACCACCAGACTTTAATAAATTATATGCATTTAACACATACCTGGAGCAACCCCTAAGAAGGTTAAATAAAGAAATACACTTAAAAACACTGTAGATAAATCTAAATGGCATTCTAAAAAATGTCCAATAATCCCAAAGGAGACAGGTAAAAGAAAACAGGCAAACAAAAATCAGAGAGAACAAGCAAAACAAAAAATAAAATGGAAGACATATCAATAATTAATAACAGTAAATGGTCTGCATGTACCCATTTAAAAAACAGGGATTGGCAGAATGGATAAAAATACGACCCAGCTACATGCTGTCTACAAGAACCTCACTTCAAATATAATGATATAGGTATGTTTGAATTAAAAGGATGAAAAAGATAAACAGTGCAAAAATTTAATCAAAAGAAAGCAGGAGTGGTCATATTAATGTCTGCTAAAATAGACTTCTGAGCAATACCCAGGACAGAAAGGGACATGACACGATAAAGTGATCAATCCACCAGAAAGATATGGTGATTGTAATTTGCACAACTAAAAACAGAGCTGCAAATTATATGAAGGAAAATCTCACAGAGCTGAAAAGAGAGACAATCTGCAATTATAATTGAAGATCTCAACATCCCTCTCTCAACAATTGACAAACAACCAGACAGAAAATCATCAAGGATGATCTAATAAACGTTTATACAATGCTCCACCTAACAACAGCGGAACACACATTCTTTTCAAGAGTGCAGGGACCACATACTAAGATAGTCTATACACTGGGCCATAAAGCAAGCCTTCACAAATTTAAAAGCATTGAAGTCATACAGAGTATATTCTCTGTCAACATTGAAATCAAATTAGAAATTAATAATGGAAACATAACAGAGACACCTCCAAACACTTGGAAACCAAACAGTACACCTCTAAATGTCCGTGGGTCAAAGACAGTGTATCAAGAAAAAATAAACAAAGAAACAAACATGCACACAGACATTGAACTAAATAAGATGAAAATAAAACATTCAAAACTTGTGGGATGCAGCTAAAGCATAACTAAGGAAAATTTATAACACTAAATGCTTATATTTGAAAAGAGGAAAAGTTTCAAATCAATAATATAAACTCTCACCTCCAAAAAACTAGAAAAGTGGAGCAAAATTTATCCAAAGTCGAAGGAAGGAAATAATAAACATAAGAGCAAAAATCAATGAAATTGAAAAGAGAAAAACAATGAAGAAAAAAGTTGGTTCTTTAAAAAGTTTGATAAAATTGACAGAGTTCTAACAAAACTGACCAAAGAGAGAGAAGAAACAAATCATTAATCTCAGTGGGATCATGAATGAAAGAGGAGATATCACCGTAAAGCCCACAGAAATGAAGGTATGTAAGGGAATAATACTTAAGCAATTTTACAATAATAAATTTTACAACCTAGATAAAATGGAGCCAATTCCTCAAAACGCATCATCTATAACTCACCTAATATGAAACAGATCACTTGATTATTCTAACTATTAAGGAAGTGGAATTTATAATTCTATTTTTTTAAAAGATTTTATTTATTTATTCGTGAGAGACAGAGAGAGAGAGGCAGAGGGAGAAGCAGGCTCCCAAGGAGCAGAGAGCCTGATGCGGCACTCAATCCCAGGACCCTGGGATCATGACCTGAGTCGAAGGCAGACGCTTAACCATCTGAGCCACCTAGGCGCCCGGAATTTATAATTCTAAATCTTCCAAAAAAGAATTCTTCAGTACCATATGGTTTCACTGGGGAGTTCTTCCAAATGTTTAAGGAGCTTATATCAATCTTACACAATCTCTTGCAGAAAACAGAAGAGGAGAAAACACTTCCCCTCATTCTCTGATTTAAAAAAAAACAAAAAACAGACAGACACAGTATAAAGCAAGAAAAACAAAAACAAAACCAAAAACTATTAACGGTATCACTCATGAATACAGATGCAAAAAAAAAATTTTTTTAAGATTATTTATTTATTTATTTGACAGAGAGAGGCACAGCAAGAGAGGGAACACAAGCAGGGAGAGTGGAAGAGGGAGAAGCAGGCTTTCCGCTGAGCAGGAACTCGATGCAGGGCTCCATCCCAGGACCCTGGGATCATGACCTGAGCCAAAGGCAGATGCTTAATGACTGAGCCACCCAGGCGCCACAGGTGCAAAAATTCTTAACAAATTATTAGCAAACAAAATTAAGCAATACATAAAAGGAATTATGCACCATGACCTAGTGGAGTTTATTACATAGATGCTAGATTGGCTCAATTTTGAAAAATCAATATTATCCACCTTTTATCAGGTTAAAGAAGAAAGATCATATAACTCTATCAATTGAAGCAGAAAAAGCATTTGACAAAATTCAACATCAATTATTGATTAGAACTCTCAGAAAAATAATAGAGGGGAACGTCCTTAACTTGATAAAGAACATTATTAAAAAACTTACAGCTAACATCATACTTAATGGTGAAAGACTAAATGCTTTGCATCTGAGATAGGAAATAAGACAAGGATGTTTGCTCTCACCATTGCTATCCAACATTGTAATGGAAGTTTGAGCAAGCATCATAAGACAAGAAAAAAAATAATAAAATCCTATAGCTTAGAAAGGAAGAAATAAAGCTGTAACTATTTGCAGATGAAATGAAAGTTTATGTAGGAAATCTCAAGGAATCTTTAAAAGACTTGAAATAATAAGTTAATTCACCAAAGTCATAAACTATAAGGTCAACATACAAAAATCACCATATTTCTGTATACTAGCAATATACACGTGGAAATTGAAATGAAAAATACAATACCATTTATAATCACTCAAAAGAAATGAAACGCTTGTGTGTAAATTAACAAAACATGTATAGGATTTATATGCTGAAAGCTAAAAAATGCTGGTCAGAGAAATCAAAGATCTAAATAAATGGAAAGATATTCTGTGTTCATGGATTAGAAGATTCAACATAGTAAAATATGTTAATTCTCCCCAACTGGTATTCATATTGCAATTCCTATAAAAATATCAGCAAAGATTTTTTTTTTGTAAAAATCCCTTTTTTTGTTGATATAGATAACTCCAAAATATATATAGAAAAGCAAAGGAACTAGAATAGCTAAAAGAACTTAAAAAAAAAAAGAAGTGGGAAGAATTATTTTATCTGATTTCAAGATGTGCAGTAACCAGAACTATATGGTATTGGTGGAGACAAACTTAGATCCATGGAACAGAGCAGAGAACCCAGAAATAGCCACACACACGTATAATCAACTGTTGTTTTTGTTTTTTGTTTTTTACGATGGTGCAAAAGCAATTCAATGGAAGAATAGTTTTTTAACAAATTGTGTGAGAGAAATCGTACATGCATATCCAAAGATAAATCCATAACTAAAAAAATTAACCACAACCTAAACTTCACATGTTGTACAAAGACTAACATCAGATTAATCATAGATTCTTGTTGCTACACCCATGGGCATACTGAGAGCATTTAAAGAAGGAGCCTTTTCTCAAACAACGAAATGCCCCCTCAGACTTTCTTCCTTGTCTCCTTTTACAGCCTGGTTGACCTGTTCCAACAAGCTGTACTTAGGCCAGAAGGAACATAAGGTTATATAATAATACCTTATTAACTGAGTCTTGATAGGAGAGAGCTACTATAACTACGGGTGATATGTGATCTGATACACCAAAAGAATCAAAAGACTTATAATTGATGTCCCAACGAAGAGGGGAACTTTGTTCATGTCCTAACTCTCTGCTTGGGAATATCTCCTGCCAAAGAGCAGGCAGGGGTAAGACCCAGCACAGCATGGGGAAAGTTAAACCCTTGCAAATACTGAGACCCTATTCTTAAGGGACAGGTGGCTTGTATATTTCATACAACATTGAAGGAGCACACCTTTTGAAATTCTAGCCCTTCATAATTTGGACAGTATTTTGAGATATAAAAATTTAGTTGAAAAGCCCAGTCCTCAAAGTCTAAACTCTGAGTAATTATAAACTGAAAGACAAAAAAAAAATTACTTGAACTTAGTAACAGAAATAGATCATGATTAGAACTAACATCACTGAGCACTCTACCAAAAACATGATGGAATCGGCACAAGTATTATTGTTATTTTATGGATAAAACCAAACGACATGCCCTAGGTCAGAGGGCGAGTAAGTGGAGAATCAGGATTTGAACTTAGGGCCACTTCTGTTTCTCACCACTGATAGGTACTGTCATAAGCCACTTTTCCCATGCAGAACTATGTGATAATTGAATGGGGAGAGACCCAGAAACACTTAGAACTATATTTCCCAGATTTGTATTTGATACATCAGCATTACTTTAAAAAAAAAAGAAAAGAAAAAGAAGAGGAAAACAATATACAGTTGCCAGTATTTATTGTGCCAAGAAAAAATACTTTTAAAAACTGCCATTTGTTTTCACCATTATTTCATAAAAGAAAGGATATTTTATTTTATTTTATTTTTAAAGATTCTATTTATTTATTTGACAGTGAGAGAAACAGTGAAAGAGGGAACACAAGCAGAGGGAGTGAGAGAGGGAGAAGAAAACTCCCCACTGAGCAGCGAGCCCGATGTGGGGCTCGATCCCAGGTCCCTGGGATCATGACCTGAGCCGAAGGCAGATGCTCAACGACTGAGCCACCCAGGTGCCCCCAAAGAAAGGATATTTTAAAATCAAAATGTGTTAGAAGGATATACTTTAGAATGAAAGTCCTTTAAATCGAATAAATTTAGTTTTATGAAAACCTTGCTGCAGCAATTTTAATTTCTCTCTCTCTCTCTTTTTTTATTTGACTACAAATCAGTAAAAATGTTGTCACGGCTCAGCCCAGGTCTACAGACTGGCATTTGGAAAACAGTAGTTCAAAGATGACAGAGAAATTCACATGAAAGATATAGAGAATCTGATCAAGACAAGGACAGAAACAAGTCAGCAGTTTCATCTGGTAAAGAGTTGGCCCAGTTCTTTTGTTTGGAGTCATAGAAATTAGTATCTCTCCAGCCCTGTAGAACCTTTTTACATGAGCCCTTGAAGCATATTATCTGTGGCCATTGGAAATACTCTGGGAACAGAAAACCAAGAAATGTTTCATTTTATCCTTATTCATGGATTTAATTCTGAACGGGATGCTTTACCTTTTTCAAACCAAACTCATCTTGCCCTTTATTTTCCCAGTCTCTAATTCCTACTCATTTTCTTGTTTCATGTTGTTCAATAGCCAGGTCTTCCCATCTAGGACCTTGGCACCCCACCATCATAATTCAGATTTCCCTATAGGCTCAAATGTTGTCAATTGCTTTGGGTAAACCATCCCTCCCAGCTCTACCATTCTAGGAATACTTATCCTAAGACCACACCCTTGCAGGCAGCTTGTCCACCTGTTTCACTTCTGTTTCACGGGAAGGAAATAGACAATAACAGAAAATTATCCATATCTTATACAAATACTGGGTAATTTATAGTTTATCATAAAAATATGTGTAAAGGACATCTATTGTTTTTACTTGCAAAGCATTCCTTACTCCTTCTTTTGATAACAGCACTCCAATTTTACCTTGAGGGATAATCTACATTCCCTTGAAAATAATATTTTTTTAAAAAAAGACTTTTTTAAATTTATTTATTTGAGAGAGTGAGAAAGAGAGCAAGAGAGCACCAGCGGGGTGAGGGGCAGAGGGAGAGGGAGAAGCAGACTTCCCCCCCCGAGCAGGGAGCCCGATGCGGGACTTCATCCCAGGACCCTGGGATCAGGACCTGAGCTAAAGGCAGACATTTAACTGACTGAGCCACCCAGGTTCCCCCTTGAAAATATTCTTGGAGGAACTGTCAGTCAAGATGCTGCAATTCTGCTACCCCTATCCCACGTACCAAGGGGTTGGCACAAAACCCATGGTAAGCTAATCAGATTGTCTGCCAGGAACTTAGAATTCAAATACCTAACCTAGTAGCACAGGGCAGAAAAATCATTACAGCTGAATCATTTTAATCTTTATGGCACCTTGAAGAGATTGTATTTTATTTACAAAATGTTGGTTCTCAGAGCTGTCCTGCTTCCTGTTTTTCTTGATTTAGTCTTTTTTTTTTTTCTGTTCTCTGCTGTTTTATAATCTTCCAATTATGCCATCCCCTTCTCCTCTGACCCTTTCTCTTTCTTAAGTTAATCGGAATCTTAGAGTCAGATGCTAACAATCAAATACTCTAGCAGATACACTTTACTTATTATTCATAATATTCATAATATAAATTGCTAAGGTTTATTGAGGCCTTTCCATACCAGCTTTGTGTTAAGTGTTCTGTATACTTCCTGATCTTTACAATGACCTCAGGAGATGACAATATCCTAATATCTTTGACATTTTCCTGGTGAGTAAATTAAGGTTTAGAGAGAGAAAGTAGGCTACCTGAAATTACAACACTATCGGGTAGAGGAGACAGGGTTGAATCCCAGGTCTGTCTGACCTCTTACACTGCCTCTAGTCATGACAAGTTAAGTGTGCTTTGTTTTGATTCCTTGGTACAAGCGAGATCTTCTCAATAAAATGTGTAAAGCTTGGAATTAATAACACCCTTTTCTGATAGATAGCGTTCTGAATATTTGAACTCTTAACATTTAAGACTCATACCGAGAAAATAAAGTATGGAGAATCTCTTTCAGCATTGCCTTATTATTAAAGCCATTTCCCCCTCTTTTTGCTAGATATGACATATACTGCATAAAGAACACATCTAGGCATCTACAGCATGCTACAATACTGCACATTAGGCCAGAGGAAGGTGTAGGAGGGAAAAGGTACATGGCAGGGTCCCGATTCTACTCAATCAACAAATGTTTATTTAGCACTTATTCTATACTGTATACACTACTAGGCACTAGAAGTACAGAGCAGAAAAATACCTAGCTCTTTGCAGCCCAAAGAGCTCATGGGCAAGGGCGTTAAGAGATAAATAAACTAGAAAAATGATTCAATTATATGACAGTTAAAATAATAAATACTTCAATTTAATCACAAATTTTGATTTACATAGGTATACTGTAACTTATGCTCCACATATAAAATATTCAAATAAATACATTACAATGTTGTATCAGTGGCTAGAAAAAAATTGCTTAAACTGAAATAAACCTTTGACAATGGCTAGAAATAGACAATGTACCCATTATTATGATAATTATGTCTTACATGTTGCAATGGTTGTAAAAACAGTTTGACCAAAACAATAAAATTATATTAACAGAAAAGTATTTAACACAGTATCTAACATTGGTTTTATTTTTTTATTTTTATTTTTTTAAAGATTTTATTTATTTATTTGAGACAGAATGAGAGAGACAGAGAGCACATGAGAGGGGGGAGGGTCAGAGGGAGAAGCAGACTCCCTGCCGAGCAGGGAGCCCGATGCGGGACTCGATCCAGGGACTCCAGGATCATGACCTGAGCCGAAGGCAGTCGCTTAACCAACTGAGCCACCCAGGTGCCCTAACATTGGTTTTAAAATACAAATTTAAATGAACTTCAATTAACTAAAATTAAAAATTCATTTCCTCAGTTGCATTAACCACATTTCAAGTGCACAGTAACCACAAAAGAATGCTTACTATATAGTCGGATAATATTTCAGTGTGATTTACATTTTCTCACTGATATCACACTGTGTATGAATGAGCTAAATTTGAAGGCCCAAGGAGGGAAATGCTTATTCATGACCTAGCTATGCAGATACGAGAATTTACGTTGAAATGGAAACTTTCTATAATAAAAATCAAAATGATTTTACAGAATTTTTTATCATGACTCAATATGCAGAAGATTTTGATTATAATTCACAGAGTTCTATAATTTGACTATAAGAACAACGGGAAAATTTGAAGACTGCTTTGTTGATATTGGTAAATGTAGAGCTTCTTTTTAAATTTATGTAATTCTCTTTAGAATTTGCTGTTATTCCTAGGTTGACATAGGAAGGAATTTACTAAACTTGGAGAGTTGTTGTGCTTTTGCTTCAAAGTCATACCCATTCTGTAAACATCATGAACCTGTTCTGTCAATGTTCTGTCATGAACCTGTTCTGCCAATGTGGAAATATGAAACAATGATTTTTGGTACTCATTCAATTTTGTTGGAAAACTTAAGTGTATTTCAAACATCTTGAGTATCTAAATCTACTTTCTTAACTGTAAATTTTATTAAATTTAAAGAGATAAAATATTTTAATGAAATTTAGCATGTGAATTGAGATATGCTGTGTAAAAGATCATAGTATTGATTTATAATAAGAAGTCTATATTTGATTTTCCTCCATGGTTCCTGGCATATGGCTCCTAAAACCTTTGCGATGTCCTAATTGATGAGAACTATCCAGACATCTTTTGTCTCTAGCTGCTGAAATAGCTCCAGAGGGGAAAAAGGTGAAATCATTATTCCTAAGAAGCTCCTTTCCACCACACCTGAGTTTATGTTAATACGGTAACTTTCGGAAAGCTCTGAAGAATGGGAGCTGGTTGTCAAAAAAAAAACAACAACATGACTAGAGGGTTGGAGCTTTCAGTCCTAGTAAGGTCTGGGAGAGGGACCACCAATGGCCAATGATGTAGTCAATCATGTCTGCATAATGAAGACTCCATAAAAACTCAAAAGGACAGATTTCAGAGGGGTTCCAGGTTGATAAACAGATGGAAGTGCTTGGAAAGTGGCACCAGGCTAGTGTAGGAGAATTGTTGGAGGTGTGGGAAACTCACACATGTGGTGTCAGAAGTGAAATAATTTTGTAGCCGACTATTTAGAGTAGACACTTAAGAAGAGTGTTTTTTTTTTCTTTACAAATACACACTAGATTTTGAAGACTTTATTTAAAAAACCTAAAATACAGTCATTAATAACTTTCATTTTGGTTATGTGATGAATGATAATACTTTAGATACAGTAGATTAAATAATATGTATTACTAAAATTAATTTCATCTGTCTATTTTTACTTTTTATAACATGGCTACTAGAAAATTTAAAATTATATATGTGGTTTGCATTATATTTCTATTGGACAAAGCTGCTCTAGAGCATGGGGCAAGGTTAGAAACAACTTTTTAAAAATGTAGAGCAATAAGAGCTTACAAAATGGAAAAATAGATAAGGAAAGAGGATGGAAATAAGGAGGGAGAAGGATCAGTGAGGAAAGCATTTCAGGGAGGAAGTAGTGAAAATATCAAATAGCATGGAGAGATTAATTAAGATGTAATGGAGAGAAAAAAAGAATATTCCCAATTGTTTTAGAAGGAGGACTTGATTTTGCTAAATGGACATCTGTTAGTTCTTCTAGGCTTGCTAAGCTTGATTAGGTGGGCCCCGTGCAGTGTTTGGGAGAAGGACCGGAGAGGGGTGAATTACTTTGCCTAACAGCAGGGAAGAAATTGGTGTCTCTGTGGGGGAGGAAGAGAGGTCAGGAGAAATGTAGGAAAGGGGTAAAAGGGAGAGATCAGAGGGGAAGGAAGAGAGAAGAGCCAGTGAAAAGTCTTGACACTAAATACCAGTGGGATGGAGGAGAGGTGTACTAGTTCAGTGATGGGAAGGCTGAATAGCTCCTCAAAGGAAGGATGGCTAATGTTATTTTTGAAGTGGTTTGCTTTGGCTCGGTGTAGTTTATCTCCTGTGTTTTTGCCAAACTATCAGCACATTCTACTGCCCCATACAGACCTGTATTTTGTATAAATGAGTGTATGTTGTATAATACCAAAATACCAGTGTATTTTGTATAAATGAGGGTATGTTGTATAAACCCTTTGTGAAAAGGGTTAAGTTGCAAGCATGGATTGTTCCAACGTAAAACAACGTACATGGCTTGCAAAATGATCCACAGAACTAGTTGAGTGAGGCCATGAATCCAGGATCACAGTGAGCCTAAAGAGATGGGGAGTGCTTTCTGTCCGGGAGAATGAAAATACTCAACTCTAGCCTGTTCTAGCCATCCTGTCTCACCTAAGGGAGGTTGGGGGGCGGGGGACACTGAGAAACATCTGTGAACTTCATAGTCCAGAGCCATAGTTACTCTAAAATATTGAAACCTAATCATAGGACTACCAATTGCTTCCCCAACTCCATGCCTTAGCACCAAATTACTAGAAAACTATTTACAGAAGTACCTTTTATCTAGCACATCACATCTGGCTGTCAAGAAAAAATATGTATACTTACTAAAAGGCCCAAAACACAATTTGAAAAGGAGAGGAAACATTAGAACCAGACATGGCAAGGATGTTGGCATTATCAGACTGGGAATTTGAAACAACTATGATTAATATGCTAAGGGATCTAATGGATAAAGTAGATAGCATGCAGGAACAAATAGGCAATACAAGCAGAAAGACGGAAATCCTAAGAAAGAACCAAAAAGAAATACACAAGATAAAAACACTGTAACAGAAATGATGAATGTCTTTGATGGGCTCATTAGTAGACTGAACACAGCTGAGGAAAGAACCTTTGAGCCAGAGGGTATATCAATAGAATTCCTGAAGCTAACAAGTCAAGAGAACAAAGACTTAAACAAAAACAAAAACAAAGAAAAACAGAACAGAACAGAACATCCAAGGACGGTGGGACAGCTATAAGAGATGTAGCACATGTGAAATGGGATGGCAGAAGAAGAAAGCGAGAAAGGAACAGAAATATTTGAGACAATAATGACTAAGAATTTCCCCAGATTAATGTCAGACACCAAATCACAGATTCAGGAAGTTCAGAAAACATCAAGCAAGCAAGATAGATAGATGATAGATAGATAGATAGATAGATAGATAGATAGATAGATAGATAGATAGATAGA
>NW_023270415.1:9959182-10028573 GCF_011800145.1 Mirounga leonina
AGATAGATAGATAGATAGATAGATAGATAGATAGATAGATAGATAGACACCCCAAACCTACACCTAAGGGTGTAGTTTTCAAATTATAGAAAATCAAAGATAATATGCAAGATAAAAACGCTAAAACACGAATGATGAAAAAAGAGTGAAAAAAGTCAGAAGAGCAAAACACCTTACTTACAGAGGAACAAAGGTAAGAATTATATCTGATTTCTCCTTAAAAACCATGCAAGCTGCTATAAACATCAGGGTACATGTACCCCTTCAGATCCCTACATTTGTATCTCTGGGGTAAATACCCAGTAGTGCAATTGCCGGATCGTATGGTAGCTCTATTTTCAACTTTTTGAGGAACCTCCATACTGTTTTCCAGAGTGGCTGCATCAGCTTGCATTCCCACCAACAGTGTAGGAGGGTTCTCCTTTCTCCGCATCCTCGCCAACATCTGTCATTCCCTGACTTGTTAATTTTAGCCATTCTGACTGGTGTGAGGTGGTATCTCATTGAGGTTTTGATTTGGATTTCCCTGATGCCAAGCGATGTTGAGCACTTTTTCATGTGTCTGTTGGCCATTTGGATGTCTTCTTTGGAAAAATGTCTGTTCATGTCTTCTGCCCATTTCTTGATTAGATTATTTGTTCTTTGGGTGTTGAGTTTGATAAGTTCTTTATAGATTTTGGATACTAGCCCTTAATCTGATATGTCATTTGCAAATATATTCTCCCTTTCTGTTGGTTGTCTTTTGGTTTTGTTGACTGTTTCTTTTGCTATGCAAAAGCCTTTTATCTTGATGAAGTCCCAATAGTTCATTTTTGCCTTTGCTTCCCTACAATAGCCAAACTGTGGAAAGAGCCAAGATGTCCATCGACAGATGAATGGATAAAGAAGATGTGGTATATATACACAATGGAATATTATGCAGCCATCAAAAGAAATGAGATCTTGCCATTTGCAACGACGTGGATGGAACTGGAGGGTATTATGCTGAGCGAAATAAGTCAATCAGAGGAAGACATGTATCACATGACCTCACTGATACGAGGAATTCTTAATCTCAGGAAACAAATTGAGGGTTGCTGGAGTGGGGGGTGGGGTGGGAGGGATGGGGTGGCTGGGTGATAGACATTGGGGAGGGTATGTGCTGTGGTGAGCACTGTGAATTGTACAAGACTGTGAATCACAGATCTGTACCTCTGAAACAAATAATGCAATATATGTTAGGAAAAAAAAAAAAGAAGAAGATAGCAGTAGGGGAAGAATGAAGTGGGGGAAATCAGAGGGGGAGACGAACCATGAGAGACAATGGACTCTGAAAAACAAACTGAGGGTTTTAGAGGAGAGGGGGGTGGGAGGATGGGTTAGCCTGGTGATGGGTAATAAAGAGGGCACGTTCTGCATGGAGCACTGGGTGTTATGCACAAACAATGAATCATGGAACACTACATCAAAAACTAATGATGTAATGTATGGTGATTAACATAACAATAAATTTTTTTTTAAAAAAGCAAGCAACAAGAGAGTGGAGTGCAATATTTAAAATGCTGAGAGGAAAACCCCACCAACCTAGATTCCTGTACCAAGCAAAATGACTTTTCAAAAGTGAAGGAGAAATAAAAACTTTCCCAGACAAATAAAAACTGAGGGACTTTGCTGCCAGTAGGTCTGCCTTGCAAGAAATATTATAAAGGAAGTTCTTTAGAGAAAAGAAAAATAGCATAGGTCAGAAACTCAGAATCTCAGATCTGTGTAAAGTAAGGAAGACCATCAAAGTAGGAATTAGAGAAGGAGAATAAAAACTTATTTTTCTTATTTCAATGGTCTAACAGCAGTTTGTGTAAAATAATAGTCAGCAATGTGTTCGATTATGTATGCTTATATATGTGTGTTTATATATGCATGCTTATATATATGGAATGAATGACTGCCAGGATATAAGGGATGGGAAGGAGGAATTAGGATTATTTTGTTATTATAAGGTACTCACACTATCTGTGAAGCAGTATAGTGTTATTTTAAAGTGAAATTGGATTAGCTGTAGGGGCGCCTGGGTGGCTCAGTTGGTTAAGCGACTGCCTTCGGCTCAGGTCATGATCCTGGAGTCCGGGGATCGAGTCCCGCATCGGGCTCCCTGCTCGGCAGGAAGTCTGCTTCTCCCTCTGACCCTCCCCCCTCTCATGTGCTCTCTCTCTCTCTCTCTCTCATTCTCTCTCTCAAATAAATAAATAAATAAAATCTTAAAAAAAAAGAAATTGGATTAGCTGTAAATATATATTATAAATTCTAGAGCAGTGACAAAAAAAAAAGGAATATAACCAATCAATATACTAAGACAGGAGAGAAAATGGAATGCTCAGTTAAAACCATGAAAGGCAGACAAATGATGGAAGACAAAAACAGAAACAAAGAAAAGGCCAACAAATAGAAAACCGTAACAAATAGGGCAGATACTGAGCCAACAGTATCAGTAATCACTTTGAATGGTTTTAAGTGCACCAATTAGAAAGCAGAGATTGTCAGAGTGGATCAAAAATTCAAGCAGCGGAAAGTGAGTTTCATCATCACTGTTCGGTGCTGGCAGAAATGATGATAGTCAGGAAACTGAGTGTGGTTAGCTGTAGATTGGAATGTCATACAGCATGGCTTCTGCTCGGAACTAACATATACTGACATGGAGAATGTTGTGAGTTACAAGCTGACATTGGGCCAACTGGTGGATCTAAGAGATTAATCTGTGCTTGGCAGATCCTTACTAAAATTTCTTGAACTTTGTTTAGTGCCTTTTGATTCATAAAGCAACTTTATTTTTATTACCTCATTTACTGAATGACTGAGACTGAAATTAGTGTCTAGGTATGTGTTTTGGAATTCCAGAGGGCTGCATCAGGTTAACAAGAAAGTCACACTAGTGATTAATGTGATGAAATTTATTAGTAAGATGTGTAAAGTAATGGAGGCTATTTAGTGCAGTTCCTTCCTAAATATTGGATGGATGGATCGATGGATGGATGGATGGATGGATAATGGAGTAATGGATGGGTGGAAAGAGCAACCATGGAGGAAATTTAACAGTGACCTTCAGGTTTGCAGAAGCTCCTACACAAACCATTCACAGAATTTTTAATATTTCTTACAAGGCAGATCTACTGGCAATGAATTCTCTCAATTTTTTAACCAAGATCTCCTGAAAATTCTTTGGGCACAAGTCATAGGAGGATGGAATTTTGACCTGCAATTAAAAGTAAAGCCACCAAAACTAAAGATCCCTCCTTCACACACTGGCCTGACAATATCCCTTCTCTGTATTGTTCAGTTGTCATCTGACAGAGTCTCATACTCTGCTGAGAGCAGCAGAGCTGGCTCTCACTCCCAGATCATTTTCTGTTGGTGAGGAGTTGCTTGGCTTATACAAGGGCCACATGCCATCGGTGTTGATGGCAGAGTGCTAAGCATCTATATAGTCAGAGGGTTTTAAGGAAACTGAGTTGAGCCTGTTGAAGAGGGCCTATTTTCCCAGACCCACCCTGGCTTTTTCCATCTTCACTAAAGGCAGACATAGAGGAGGCTTGGTTAGCCCATTGCATAAAGCTATAGATTAGACATGACACAAATTCTAATATGTTAAAATTATACACTATAACAGGTCATCGACTTCTTTTTTTTTTTTTTTTTTTTTAGGTATGGGGTTCTTTAAATGTGACAGAAATGCCAACCTCTAAGATGTTTGAGTTGTGGACCTACGGGAATATTCAGACGAGTCATCAGGGACCTGCACCTTTTAGGTTCACACACTCTATTTCCCCTCCCCCCCAGTAGACGTGATAAACACTACTTACATGTTGCAGCATCTTTATCCCCTGCTCATGGCCTCTGAATCCCGAATTTGGTAATTTTAGCCTCCACCAAACAATTAGAGTATGCCCAAGAGTTGAAATATGTTTGTCACTCTGGGATTAGAAGATTTCTCAAGTTATTCCTAGTACAACATTTTATAATAATTCTAGTTAATGAAAAGAACCAGTTTGGGGCGTCTGGGTGGCTCAGTTGGGTAAGCAACTGCCTTCGGCTCAGGTCATGATCCCAGGGTCCTGGGATCGAGCCCCGCATCGGGTTCCCTGCTCGGCGGAAAGTCTGCTTCTCCCTCTCCCACTCCCCCTGCTTGTGTCTCTCTCTCTCTGTCAATTAAATAAATAAATAAAATCTTAAAAAAAAAAAAAAAAAGAAAAGAACCAGCTCTACTCACTCCCATAACTTACCAGCATAATCCCCTGATTACATCACCAATGTGCTTTCATGATTGTTCAATTATGTGATGCATTTGTATAGATTCCTGGAATTAATCATATCTATTTTAGATTATAGCTTGTCCTAAATATAAACTTTCATGCAACTTATTAATTAAATTGACTTTACTGATCACTTTCTATGTGCTGGATAGAGAAACAAAGATACATAAGAAGGTGGACCAGTTAAACAATAACTGGGTGGTAAGGGCTGTTCTGGTGGTTCAAAAATTATGTGAGCTCAGAGAAACAGTATTTTTGCTTGGGTGGCAGTGACAGGTTTCATTGAGGAAGTGCGGGCCAAAAGGACCTTGAAAATAAAGAGAACTTTATGAGATGGAAAAAAGCCTTTATGGATAGTAAAACAGTAGGAACAAAGACTCAAGGAAAGTAACATAGATGTCATGTCAGGGATGGTATTTAAAGCTGGAGAATGGAGCACATTATTCAGCTAGAGGCATTAATAGGAGATGAGGGGTTCGAAGGACTTAGATTGAAGTTAGATATGCTCTTACTTGCAATTGAAAGTCACCTGGGGCTTTGGAAAACTGACTTGACCAGTGTGATTTATAATAAAAATATATATTTGGTCTTCATCAAATTTCTGGCATAGAGCTCCCCAAACTGTTGGAATTTCCCATGATGAGAGCAATAAAGATGTCTCTTGTTATGTTAATGGGGTGTCTTTGTGAAGCACCAAAGGATGGGGGCTGGTTACCAATTGAACCAGCTATGTGATTGGAGGGTTGGAACTTTCATTTCCACCCTCCTGACCTCTGGTTGTTAAATCAATTACCAATGACCAGTGATTTGATCAGTCATGCCTGTGTAATGAAGCCTCCATGAAAACCCAAAAGGACAAGGTCCATGAGCTTCCAGGTTGGTGAATATATGGAGATTCAAGGAGACTGGCACTCCTGTAGGAAGAACTAAAGGTCCATGACTTTTCCCCATACCTTGTCTTATGCATCTCTGCCATCTGGCTGTTCCTGAGTTACATTCTTTTGTAATAAGCAGGTAATCTAATAAATAAAATGATGAGTTAGAGAGGCTTATTGTAAACCTTAAACAATAGAAAATATAACAATTAATTATGGCTAATAAATCAATAGCGGGGATAAAATAATAAACACTAAAAAGAATTAAATTAATCCAAAAGGCAGGAAAAGAAGAATAAAGAAACAGAACAGATGGGATCAATAGGGAACAAGATGGTAGTCTTGAAACCAATCATATTGGTAATTCCTTTTTATGAAAGTGGTCCAAAAACTCTAATTAACAGGCAGAAATTTACAGACTGAATACAAAAGCAAAACTTAACTATATACTACCTATAAGAAATCTATTTTAAATATAAAGACACAGTTTGGTTAAAAGTAAGGATAGAAGATAGACCATGCAAATATTTATCATAAGAAAGCCATAATATATTAATATTATACAACATGGAATTCAAGACAAGAAATATTACCCAGGATAAAGACTAACATTCTATAATGCTAGAGCACTTAATTCCTCAGTAAGACATAATTCTCTCAAATGTGGAGGCACTTTTTTCTATAGCACCAATATGTTTTATGAAATAAAAACTGGGAGAACTAGAGGAAATAGACAAATGCATGAATGTGAAAGAGGATTTCCACACTCCTCTCTCTGTCATCATTAAATAGACCAAAAAAAATTAATAAATAAATAGCAAGCACATAGAAAATTTAAACAATACTAATTTAAACAACTGGCTGGACCCAACTGAGATGAATAGAACACTTCACCCAATACGGCAGGTAACACATTCTTTTAAAGTGTACTTGGACCATTAACCAAGATAGACCATTTCCTGGGGCATTAAAAAAATATGTCAACATATTTTAAAAGGTTGAAATCATGTGGAGCATGTGCTCAGACCACAACAGAATTAAATTGGAAATAAATAACAGAACATAGTCTGGAAAATCTCCCAATAGGTGGGAATTTAAACAATGTTTCTTTAAATAATCCATGGATCAAAAAGTAAACATAAGAGAAAATAGAAAAGATTTTGAACTGATTGATAAAAAAGACTATTTATTGTCAAAAGTTATGTGATGCAACTAAGGCAGAAAATTAATAGCTTTAAGTGATTATATTAGAAAAGACAAAAGATCTAAAAGTAATGACCTAAGGTAGTGAGAAAAAGAACAATTTAAATCCAAGAAAGAAGAAGCCAAGAAATAATAATGTCTAAAATCAATGTAACAGATAAATGAGAGAAAACTAGTAAGACAAAAAGCTGGTTATTTTAAAAGATCAATAAAATTGATACATTTCTGGTTAGACTAAAAAAGTAAGCAAGAAAGGAGACACAAATGAGCAATATCAGAAATCTAAAGGAGATAGCACTGTAAATCTTGCAAATATTAGAAGAATAATATGGTATTATGAGCAGTTATATGCCAATAAATTCAATAGCTTAGGTGAAATGAAGACATTCCCTAAAATACGCCTAATACCAAAATGCAGAGAAGAAGAAATAGGAAATCTAAATAATCCTCTATGAAAAATTTGATTTCTTAGTTGAAAATATTCAAAGAACAACCCAGGCCCAGAAACAACCCTGGTTTCATTTGTGAATTGTGCTAATCCTACACAAAAACTGCTTCACATAAGAGAAGTGTTCTGAATACCTCTCTACTCATTTATTGAGACCAAATTTATCCTAATAGCAAAACTAGACAAAGGCACTGCAGTCTAAAGATGTAAAAATCTTTAACAAAATGCTAACACATTGAGTCCAGGAATATATAAAAATGATAATAAATCAGCAATTGAGTCTATCTCACGAATATAAAGTTGGTTTAACATTTAAAAATAACCAATACAATTCACCATCTTAACAGAATAAAGGGGAGGAATATATTAATATTTTGGATGAAAATTAAAACAGCGAAATACCATTGTATCACCAATCAGAATTGCTACAATTAAAAACAAAATATTAAGTATTAGCAAGAATGTGGCACAACCGGGGGCGCCTGGGTGGCTCAGTCGTTAAGCATCTGCCTTCGGCTCAGGTCATGATCCCAGGGTCCTGGAATCGAGTCCTGCATCAGGCTCCCTGCTCTGCGGGAAGCCTGCTTCTCCCTCTCCCACTCCCCCTGCTTGTGTTCCCTCTCTCGCCGTGTCTCTCTCTGTCAAATAAATAAGATCTTAAAAAAAAAAGAATGTGGCACAACCGGACATTCCTTTATCGGAGGGTACGCACATGTGACAGTTACTCTGGAAATCCATACAGTCATTTCTTACCAAATTAAACATATCTCACCATGGAGCTGAACAACTGGTCTCTTAGATGTTCATATTTACACAAGTGAAATGAAAACATGCCCACACAAAATTTGTGCAGAAATGTTATTCATAATAGCTTCAAACTGGAAACAACTGATAGGTACATCGAATGTGATTTCATAACAGAAACTGCTAGGTATCTGCGCAATAGACTACTACTTGGCAGTAAAACATAATGAACTTTCAGTACGTGCAACAATGTCGATAAATTCCAAAAAATTAGTTGAATAAAAGAAATCAGACTCAAAAAACACATATTGAATGATTCCACTTATATTATTTTCAAATAGGCAAAGTGAAAGTCTAAGTATAGAAAGCCCATCAGGGGATGCTTGGGGGCTGTAGTGGGGGAGGGAAGTTGAGTGCAAAGAGTCACGGGAAAATGTGGGGGGCAATATATCTTAAATCTTGAGTCTGACTGTAATTACATGGGTGTACATCATGCAGTTGTTAAACTCAATGTACTATATGTTTGAAATGAGTGTAATAAAACCATAAAATTGATTTAAAACTTTAAAGAAAGCCAATAGAAGACCGTAGCTGACAAATATAAAGAAGGAATCTTGTCCAGGAACTTTCTGAGGAAATGAGAGCTTAATTCACTTTTTTGGCTTACCTCTGCTAACACAAATATAAAATCAGAAACTTCCAGGGCCGATTTAAGAGCTTAATAAATATAAATATCACAAGATCATCAGCAGGTTTGTTCTATGTTGTTCTTCTTCATTTGCAATATTAGAAGTTACATCTCACTTGAATTAGTGACCTATGTTGTTCCAAACCATGGGAGAAAGAAATACTATGTAAAATATTCATATGGCAAAACTGCATTGTAAAATAGCTTTGGGGGCACCTGGATGACTCAGTCCATTAAGTGTCCAACTCTTGATTTTGGCTCAGGTCATGATCTCAGGGTCATGAGATCAAGACCTGTGCTCAGCTTCATTCTAGGTATGGAGCCTGCTTAAGATTCTCTCTATCCCTCCCCTTCTGCCCCTCCCCTAGCTCTCTCTCACTCTCAAAATAAAATAAAATATAGTGTGGTACTAAAAAAGTAATACATATTTATTGTAAAAAATTAGGAAACAAAAAAGTAAATGTCATTTATTTCACTTATAGTTATGCATCTCAGTAATCATATATATATGTATATATAAATATTTACTGAGTGACTACTATATGTCAGGTATTGTCCTAGACATAGTGAGCAAAACAAAGTCCTTTCCCAGATGGGAGAGATAGCCATTAATTCAATAGTACACAAATGCACATAGTATTTTATAGTGTTTTGTAACCTGCTTTTGTACTTAACAATATATTACAAATCTATTTCCATGTCATTTATATTTTTTCATAATTTTTAATGTATGCATAGTATCCAACTTCATGGTTCCATCTTTTTTTTAGCCAAATTTTCTTTTATTGGTTATTTAGGTAATCCTCCTTCCCCTTCTATGTTTGCTGTTCTTAATGATAATACTAATGTAGCAAAATCTATGTACCTATTCTAAGTATTTTCCAAGGATGATAATTCTAAGAAATGAACTTAGTTAAAAGATATAGATTCTAAATAATTTGACATGTACTGCTTCATCTGTAATCTTATGGTAGACATTTTATCGACTTAGATGTTTATGTGGTCAAGTTGTCTGTGGTCTTGCATCATCAATGCAAAAGGAACACATTTAATTGTGTCCACTGAGACTTTGCCTCCCCTGAACTTAATCCCTCTAAAATGTTGCTGTCTCCGGAACTGAGGTACAAAACTACTGGTTGTTCTAGTTTTGAATGTTCACAATTTAACCTTTAAAACGCCCATGTTTCTACTAATTAGCCCACATGAACGAATGTATATCCCAGGCAGTATAATGAAAACGTAATTTTGACATGAGTTCCTCTGCTGTTTGAACCAATCAAGTTCTCCATAATTTCATCTGGGAAATACAAATGCAGAAAAATAACCGTCTGGACTAGCAATGACTGTTAAGGCTAATGCTGATCGTCCAGAATTTCTTTTCTTTTCTTTTTTTTTTAAAAGATTTTATTTATTTATTTGACAGAGAGAAACACAGCGAGAGAGGGAACACAAACAGGGGGAGTGGCAGAGGGAGAAGCAGGGTTCCCGCCGAGCAGGGAGCCTGACATGGGGCTCTATCCCAGGACCCTGGGATCATGACCTGAGCTGAACCGACTGAGCCACCCAGGCGCCCCCCTAATTTCTTGTTGATTTTTCTTGGCGGATATTTTTAGGCTAACTCTGTTTCTTAGAAAACACGTGGACGTGTTCCCTTCTCATTCAGTCAATGTAATTCTTTTTGACATTAATGGATACTACATAAAGATCACGTACACAAAATATCAGCTAATAAGCTGATAGCAGTAGAAACAGCAGTTCACACAAATAGAATTTACATAAATTCTTTCTGCCGTGTTTCCAACAAATAGAGCTTTTATAAAACACTCAATTGCTGATGCAATCTAACTCATTATACAAAAGCAGATTACCATAAAGGGGGCTGTGTTCTCCATCTCTTTAGATAATTCCTTTTGAGATTGAAAGGGGCTTTATAACACTTTCAAGGAAGGAAGTGCTTCCTTTTAAAAGGTGTTTATCTTTAAATGTTACAAATAAGACATTTTTTTTTTCAGATTGTTAAAATCACAACATGTTCAGAATTAAAATGTTCGGCTCATCATCAGAAACTTAGGAATGCTAAGAGATGGTAGTCAAGTGTGCTAGAAAACCCATCTCGTACCAGCTCAGATTTTCTTTATAATAAACTTCCTAATCCCCATCCCCACAAACTATACCACTTTTTTTTAACAAATCTAAAATGAAAGGCTTATAAGCATAGAAAAATATTGACCTTCTGTAAAATCCACAAAGATCCCTATATTCTGACAATGGCAACCTACTCACAGCAGAAGAATAGGAAAGGATCATGGAAAAATACAATTTTTCTTTAATTGCACTCAACATTATCATTATATTCCTCCAACTTCAGATATTCTTAAGCTTAGTGGTTGCTGGTAATAATAATTTCAACAGCAATAATAAATCATTTCTTCATTAAAACTGTCATAATTTAAGGTATTTTAGACTGGTGTCTACATTAGACATGAATCCCTCCTCTACTCAGATTGTGACTTTAAGCTATAGGTTGTATGCATTTATAAGCTGAGTGAATTTAGGTTATGTTTGTATTAGACCTTGTATGAGATACTGCAAAATTTAAAGATAAAGTCCTAACAATTCCCCTAACAGGGCGAATTAGACCTCGTAGTCACATAATGCAGAAGAATTCAAAGTATTTAAACCATTTGATTTACTCTCTTATCATTTAAAAATGCATATAATTGTGAGATTGGTCTATTGAATATTCTGAGTGTCATTGGCTGTGGCATCATTCCCTAACTGTATCCAAGTCCAAATTTGTATCAGTTGGGATGCATTGGTTTCAAGAAAAAGAATACTGAATTATAACTGACTTCAACAATAAAGGTTCATTAGGGTGCCTGGGTGGCTCAGTTGGTTAAGCATCTGCCTTCAGCTCAGGTCATGATCCTGGGGTCCTGGGATGGATCGGGCTTCCTGCTCGGTGGGGAGCCTGCTTCTCCCTCTCCCTCTGCCCCTCCCCCTGCTTATGCTTGCTCTCTCTCTCTCTGTCAAATAAGTAAATAACATCTTAAGACAACAACAACAACAATAGAGGTTCATTAATAAAACCAAAGCAGCAAAAATCCCAGGGTTGGGGTTTCAGCAGGTTCGCAAGGCAGAGGTCTCGGCTGGCCTGAGTGCGCCTCTCTGATTCTGCTCACCTCACCATGGTAGGAGGTGGCCCAACAGCCACAGACCACAACTCCACTTATCAGAACCCAAAGCCTGCAAGACACCAGCAGAGCTTCTTTTGTGGGCATCTCACTCTTATCAAGGAAGAAAAAGTGTCCAAGAAATCCTAACACCCAACCCCCAAATGGATCTCTCCTCAGGTCTCCTTGGCCAGAACAAGATCATCACCAAAGCCTCACCTGAAAAGGAAATCAGAAAGCTAGTTTCTAGAATTTCAGCCTTAGTAGTGGGAGGCAAGCTCAGGATTACAAAGGAAGAAGAGCCGGAGAAAGGCTGTTGGCCAGGCAGCCACGGCACTTTCTGAATAAAGGGGAAAATATGATGATGTCACTTGTGACTCTTAGTATTTTAGGGTTTTGATAGAGCCCGCAGGAAGGGAGAGAGTAAGGCATTTTCCATGTCAATGTACTCTTTTCCTTTGTGAGACAACTGTTCTGCAACTCCTCTCTCCTCACACTTCTAGAAGCCCCCTTTCCTATGATCATTCTCCAATCTGTGGACTTTGTCCTTGTTTCAGTTACCAACTAGAAAGATTCCAAAAAGGATTTCCAAATGCCCTTGTCATCTAACCTGCTACCCTACTGGGACCTGAACTGCATTTCTGATGTGGTCAATAGACTCTCTTTTGCTGCCAGGCTCCAGACTTACCCACGGATCCTGTCTTTTCTCACTTTCAAGGTCTTGACTCCCCAGATATGCTCATCTCTCTCCTGTACAGTCAGTAATTCTGTTCTCAGCTGGAGTCATCTTGTCAATATGCCAATATGCTGTAATTGCTTTCTTCTTAATAAAACAAAAGAAAAGCCACCCTGGACTCTTAATATCCCTCTAGGAATCACAGTGCTTTTCCAGTCCATTTTTACAGTAAAACATTTGGAAAGAGCTCTAGGAGCTGCTGCTTCTTTACCTTATTTTCTCCTCAACTAGTCCAATCGGGCTTGGAACCTGCAGCTTCACCGAAACCATTTTATTATGACTACTTACTTTGACGACTCTAACAAGCCCGGTTTTTCTCAACAAGCAGCTTTTGAGACAACTGAACAACTCCTTCCTCTTAAAACCACTTCTTCCCTTGGCTTCAGGGGACTGCATTTGTCTGGCTTTCTTTCCACCCATTTGCAGCTCCTTCTTGCCCTCTCGATGTGGAAGAAGCATAGGGCCCAGGCTTCGGTCGTGTTCTCTTTTTTATTTCTCCACTCAGGCCCTGGGGCCCAGAGCTCTCGGATTTAAACACCCTGAGCTGCCCACCAGCTTTCTCTTGTGTACCTGTCTGCTTGACATATCCTCCAATAGGCAACTCTTCCGACGTAGAATTCGATTGTCCCCCATCACCAACTCCTTCCCAGGTCCCCAGTAAATGTCATCTCTATTCATCCAGGTAAACAGGATGGAAATTTAGTATTTATTCTTGATTCTTCCCTTTCCCTCACCCTCCACAGCTAATCTACCAGCAAGTTGGGTCATATATACACACACACACACACACACACACACACACACACACACACTTTTCCCCACTTCCATTGCTTCCTACCACCATCATCTTTAACTTCTATTATGCATTGGCCTCCTAGCTGGTCTCCCTGATTCTGCTCTTGTTTATCTATAATATAGTGTCCACGTGACTATTTCACTCCCAATAGAACCCAAAATTATGCCTTGACCTGTAAGACCTGCATGCTCTGGCCCCTCTCTGACTCTACACTTACCTGCTGTATGCTTCTTTTTAACCAGTGCCTTCCAGACACCGTGTCTCCTAATTGTTCTTCGCAAGAGTCATGCTTATTTTACTCTGAAAGTTTTTCCAGGTGCTGTTCACTCTACCAGGAATAATGCTCTTCCAGCAGCTCTTCTCATGCCTTGCTTCCCACTGATTTTGCATCTATATTCAGATGCTATGTCACGAAGTCTTTAGTGCTCATCCTATCATAAGCAGCACCTCTCATGGTCATTCCCACATTCATTTCTATTTCCTTTCTCTGCTGTATTTTTTTTCACATTACTTATCTCTACCTGACATTATATTAAATGTTTATTTGTTGTATGTTTATTATACAGACTTGTTTACTAGAATGTAAGCTCTATAGGAGAGTCGTTTTTATTGCTATATCCCCATCACATAAAATAGTGCTTACACATAGTAATCAGTACTATATATTTGTTTAATGAATGAATGAATGAATGAATGAATGAATGAATGAATGAAAATACTGGAATTTCTTTTTAACATTGTGGGGGAGAAAAGAATGGCTTCTAGGAGTATAAAAACCCTGAATTATATGAGATCTTAAATAGTAATTACACTTAATGATACACAAGGGCCAGAGCTGTGGTGATATCATATGTATTTGGCATATAGATGACTGGCAATATGTACATACAGATTCTACTTATAAACTTCTAGGGGAACAGGGATTATATGTATTTTATTCAATTTGCCTAGCCACTGAAGAACTAACTATATTATAGAGTCTCAGGACCTCTGTGAGAAGGGCATCATTATTATATATTTGATCACCAAGTATTTCTTGAATATTTTACTCCAAGGTTTTTCCTGATAAAATCATACTGAAAATAAATCAGGCAATATACACATCCAGGTGTAAAAGAAAGGATCACATAGCTTTGTTTTAAAAGCTCATACCAAATCCAACTTTTGAACTCCACCATGATGAGAAGCCTGACCTAAGGAATGTTTTATTGGTCTCACCTTGGCTTCCACAAGCATTTGGGGGCATGTAACTCTACAATGCCTAGTAAATTGGAAGAAAGCCTCTGGACATTCCTAGAAGCTTTTTCTCTAAACCCTGTGGTCCTTTGAAAGGCATGTCACCCCAACCCAAGTGCTCAGCATAAGAACAGGTGGTCTTTTTTTTTTTTTTTTTTAAGATTTTATTTATTTATTTGACAGAGAGACACAGCGAGAGAGGGAACACAAGCAGGGGGAGTGGGAGAGGGAGAAGCAGGCCCCCAGCCGAGCAGGGAGCCCGATGTGGGGCTCGATCCCAGGACCCTGGGATCATGACCTGAGCCGAAGGCAGACGCTTAACGACTGAGCCACCCAGGCGCCCCAAGAACAGGTGGTCTTTATTGCAGCTCCTACCAACTCAGTTCCTTGACCTCTCGTAGGCTGCATGGAACGTAGGCCTTGGTCTTCGCTTGAAGCAACCTGTCCCTCTCACACTTTGTCCCCAGTCATTTCTTCAGTCTTAGAGTTCCTGAGATCCTTCTGAGCCCTTGGACAGTTGAAGTCACTTCAAAAGCCAAAGCTCCCAATTTTATACTAGGGGCAAGGACTAAAAGCCAACATACTTCGTTCTTCCGCATGTTTTTACAGCAGGAAGAATAGTCCCCTAATCCACAAATTACTGTCTCCATTGACTTTCCATATGGACAAAATGTGCATCCTCTACCCTAGGACAAACACATCTGTTGCCATATATATTGCATATAGTCCTGGGGCTCCAAGATTCTATAATGACTGAAGCATTGATGATAGAATGAAAAGACGACTCAGTGACAGGAAAGGACAATGATGTGACTGTTACCATTGTTACCAAGCAATAAAGCTGTAATTATTGCATACTGCTACTTCGCAAATCTGTCTGATATGATCAAAGTGTCAACAGTTATTTAATTATGAATTTTCATGCAGGTGTTAATACGAATGCAAGTCGTAAGAAGAGAAAGTCATCCTTTTAATAAAGTAAATGGCTTTAATTAAATGATTCTCAAATACTTACACAGTAGGTCAGTATCAGAAGCTGAGGATATAAAAATGAACAAAACATAGGCCCTTCTCAAAAGGATCACAGTTTAGGACAATATCTCTTTAACAGGAAATGTCACAATTTACACATCACATTTTATTCTCCTTGAGATACTTGGCATCACTTTGATTAAAGAAATATCAATTATCTGACATCCTTAATTTTCTAGGGAGTTAGTAAAGAAGTAATTTATCAAATTCGATTCTGTCAATAAGGAAATGGTAGGAAAAAGCAGCAGCAACAACATATCACACCATTTCAGTTACGGATCTTCAGAATGCAATTATCATCTAATTTCTACATTATTAGAATCTAAATTTCCATCTAAAGTAAAAATTAATATAATTGTTACAGAAATTCTTACTCCCGAAGCTTAGATTTTATGACAGAAATGGAAAGGAACTTTATATCTTTTCATGAGGATGCACTTATCTAACTATAATTATTAACAAATAATTCCCTATGTGGTTTTCCTATGAATCTTCTTGTATTATGTGTACTGCTAGGTGAGAAACATGGCCAGTTAAGTAAGTTTTTTGGTTTTGGTTTTGGTTTTTTTTGGAGTCACGGTCGCTTTGCTAGTAAGAGTGTTGTCATGATGGCTGATGATAAGCATACTTTAGAGATGCAAAATGTATTGGTCCTATTGAATTTTATAGAACCTGCCAGAGAGTTGCAACTGAGCAGGAAAAGGGGATACATTTGTAACAGCTGGGGTAAGGAAAGGTCTTGATATTCATCCGATTGAACAGAAGTTATTGGAAAGCTATTTTAAATATGTTTTATGTTAATGTGGTACAAATAGAGATACAAATATTTTTAGATTTTGTATACTTTTAGACTGACAGTTTTGTTCCATATGAAACACAGTATTTCTGGGGCTAAGGTCTAAGTTGAAATAATTCTAATACTGTTTTAATGGCATGTTTTGGCTATGGGATTACTTTTTGAGCAAAAATCCTCCTAATAAATTTACAAATATCTAAGACAGAGCTTTGGTTCTGATTCTTAAGCATGTTGCTTCTAATTTCTAAAAGGGAAGGATATAATGTATGAACATCAGAAATACCATGTAAATATTTACATTTGAGTGAGAATTTAGAAAAAAAAACGCATAATACTTTACCTTGCTATTCCATATAAGTAATTTTGGAAAAATGCCAAGTATAGTGTTTGGTTGGATTTAGTGCAGGAGGTGATGTGAGTAATGGGAATGTAGGGTTAACTAACTGAAGCATAGACTATTGTGCTTCCAATTCTCTTTCCCAAAAGTACATAGAGATAGAAGTCTCTAGAGTTGCTACAGAGGGTGGAATTCTCCGATTCACCCAGAGCAGTCCTGTTTTTCTTCTCTCTAAGCATTGACATTCCAAATATAATTTGGTGCTGACATTAAAAAATGAAATAAAACCACTCTTTTCACTTATACACCTATGACTTGGTTAAGTGCAAGCATGGATAGAATGGAAGAGAGAAGAAAAAGAATGTTTTAAGTGCTCATTTTCTTGTGACTTAAGTACAAGGGTGTTTATTTCAGCATTCGCTCCTTGATTTACAAATATTTATTGAGCATGTGCTACGAACTTGGCACTATTTGGGCATCCTTAGTAACAGCACAAATTAAAAAAAAAAAATCTAAATGTCTGTCAGCATGGGGTTGGTTGAATAAATTGAGGTCTATCCAGTCTCTGGAAAACTATACAGCTTTTAAAAATTATTAGTTGGATTTCTTGGTATTAATTTAAACACATGTTCAAAATATGTTCCTCAATGAAAAACAAGTTATACAGGATATGTACATTATATACCTATCTATATACTATACGTTATAAAGAATATGATCCCATTTTTGTAAGCAAAGGGAAAAAAACCTCTTTACTATAAATGGGATGTTTGTATGTGTTTAGGTGAACAAAGAGAGGGTATGGCAGAATATGGAGGAAATAGTTTACATTGTTTTTCTCAAGTGATGAGGATCAGAGAGAGAGGATTGGGCATACACTTGGGATAGCTGGGACTATTCATTTTTGGATACATTTCTGAATTGTTTGGCTTGTAAAGATGAGCACACATTACTCAAATCCATAATACAGAAAAAAATTTAAAACAAGTTTCTCTTGGGGAGCTTGGGTGGCACAGTAGGTTAATCATCTGCCTTTGGCTCAGTTCATGACCCCAGGGTTCTGGGATGGAGCCCCATGTTGGGCTCCCTGCTCAGCAGAGAGCCTGCTTTTCCCTCTCCCTCTGCTGCTTCGCCTGCTTGTGCCCTCTCCCTCTGTCAAATAAATAAAGAAAATCTTAAAACAAAACAACACAAGTTTCTCTTTTAGTGTTGCCATATGAAGTTTTTTTAAATTTAAGTGTGACCTTAAATCATAATAGGCAAGAACTGTTAAATACACTTAAAATTTTTATGCTGAGAACATCAGTGCTTCAAATTTATATATAAATTTATATATATAAATACTTATATAAAGACTTTATGCTCTAACTGAGTTCTAATCAAGGTTTGTTTGTCTTATAAATTTTTAGACATGAAAAAATATGTATTTATTTGCATATAGTTGACACACAATGTTAAATTAGTTTCTGGTGTACAACTTAGTGATTTGACAAGTATATACATTATGCTATGTTCACAAGTGTAGCTACCATCCACCCTATTACCCAAGGAAAATGAAAACCCTAATTCAAAAAGATATATGCACCCTTATGTTTATTGCAGCATTATTTATAATAGCCAAGATACGGAAGCAACCTAAACGTCCATCAATAGACAAATGGATAAGGAAATGTGACATATATACATATACATACATATATATATGTATACATATATATACATATATACATATACATATACATATATATGTATATATATTACATAGCCATAAAAAGGATGAGATTGTATCATTTGAGACAACATAGATGGACCTAGAGTTTATTACGCTAAGTAAAATAAGTCAGATTGAGAAAGACAAATAGCATTCCACTCAGAAGTGGAATCTAAAAAACAAATCTATTTTTATTTTAAGTAAAATTTGAGATATAATTACATATATTAAAATGCAACCACTTTGGTTTATTGTTCAGTTAATTTTGATAAAATATATGTATTCATAGAAACTTAGTCAAGATATAGTACCTTTCCAGCATACCTACAAGTTTCTTTTATGCACTTTTGCAGACAGTAACTCTGATACTTCCAGACCTAGGCAACCACGGATTTGATTCCTATCACCACGGATTACTATTACCTATTTCATAACATATTAATAGAATCATGTACTATGTACTCTATTGTTTTGGCTTTTTGCTCAACATAATGTTTTTGAGATTAACCCATGTTGTGATGTCATTCCTTTTTACTGTTGAATGGTGTTCCATTGCATTACTATACGTCACAATTTTTTATCCATTCACCTTTTTCACCACAAATGGATATTTATGCTGGTTCCAGTTATTAGTTATAATGAATAAAGTGGCTACAAACATTTATGTCCGTGTCTTTAATTATTGATATATATATTTTTTTTCATTTGGAGCAAATACCTAGGAGTGAAATTACTGGGGTTGTATGTTTAATTTTATAAGAATCTGCCAAACTCTTGTCCAAGGTGGGTGTATTAGGGTTTTCCCGAAGAAAAGAACCAATAGGACATATGTCTATATCTACATCTGTTCTGTACCTATTCATCTATCTCTATCTATGTCATCTATCTGGATTTACAATAGGAATTGGCTCACACAGTTATGAGGCCAAGAGCTTCCATGATCTGCTGTCTACAGGCTGAAGAACCAGGAAAGCCCATGTTGTAATTCAGTCCTTAGGCCAATGGCCTGAGAATGCAAGGAGGAACCAATGGTGTAAATCTCTGTCTGAGTCCAAACACCCAAGAACCAGGAGCACTGATATCTTAGAGCAGGAGAAGCTGAATGGCTCAGCTCAAGCAGAAAAAAAATTTACTTTTTTCTCCTCTACTTTTTGTTCTATTCAGGCCCTCAATGGATTGGATAATGCCCACCTGCATTGGGGAGAATGATCTTTACTCAATCTACTGAATCAAATGCTAATCCCTTCCAGACCCAGCCTCAGAGACAAACCCAGAATTACTGTTTTACCAGCTATCTGACCATCCCTTAGCCTAGGCAAGCTGACACATAAAATTAACCATCACAGTAACATGTAACATTTTACATTTCCACTAGTAGATTGCATTCCAGTTGCTCCACATCCTTGCTGATACTCGGTATTATCTCTCTTTTTATTTCTTTTTAATATTAGTTAGTCTAGAGAGTGTGTAGTGGTATCTCATGGTGGTTTTAATTTGCATTTCTCTACTGATGAATGATGTAGAACATTTTTTCATGCATTTATTGGCCATTCTTATATCTTCTTTTGTAAAGTTGATATTCAAATAGTGTGTATTTTTTAGTTGGTTTGTTATCTGATTACTGAATTATTGGAATTCTTTATGTATTCTGGATATAAGATCTTTGTTAGATACATGAATTTCAAATAGTTTCTCCAACTCTGTGTCCTGCTTTCCTATTTCTTTAATGGTGTCTTTTGACAAGCAAAAATTTTAATTCTGAAGTTCAATTTATTTGTTTTATGGTATGTGCCTTATGTGTCTTAAGAAATCAGTGCATAGGGGCACCTGGGTGGCTCAGTCATTAAGTGTCTGCCTTCCACTCAGGTCATGATCTTGGGGTCCTGGGATCGAGCCCCGCATCAGGCTCCCTGTTCCATGGGAAGCCTGCTTCTCCGTCTCCCACTCCCCATGCTTGTGTTCCCTCTCTCACTGTGTCTCTCTCTGTCAAATAAATAAATAAAATCTTAAAAAAAAAAAAAAAGAAATCAGTTCCTACCAGAATATTGCGAACATTTCTTCAAGAAGTTTTCCAGTTTGAGTTTTGGTGTTTAAGTGTTTGATCCGTATCAAATTTATTTCTTTTTTTCACCAAGTTTTTATTTAAATTCCAGCTAGTTAACATACAATGCAATACTAGTTTCAGGTGTAGAATCTAGCAATTCATCACTTACATACAACATCCACTGCTTATCAGAACATATAACCTCCTTAACATTCATCACCTGTTTAATCCATCACCCTACCCATCTCGCTCCTGGTAGCCATCAGTTCATTCTCTATAGTTAACGGCCTGTTTCTTGGTTTGCGTCTCTCTTTTTTCCCCCTCCTATGTTCATTTGTTTTGTTTTTTAAATTCCACATATGAGTGAAATCATATGGTATATGTCTTTCTCTGACTCACTTATTTCACTTAGCAAAATACTCTAGCTCTATCCATGTCATTGCAAGTGGCAAGATTTCACTCTTTTTATGGCTGAGTAATATTCCACTGTGTATATATACCACATCTTCTTTATCCATACATCTGTCAATGGACATTTGGGTTCATTCCATAATTTGGCTATTGTTGATAATGTTGTTATAAACATCAGGGTGCACGTACCCATTCAAATCAGTATTTTTGTATCCTTTGGGAAAATGCCTAGTAGTGTAATTGTTGGACTGTAGGGCAGTTCTATTTTTAACTTTTTGAGGAACCTCCATACTGTTTTCCAGAGTGGCTGCACCAGTTTGCATTACCATCAACAGTGTAAGAGTGTTCCCCTTTGTCCACATCCTCACAAACACCTGTTGTTCCCTGTGTTGTTAATTTTAGCCATTCTGACAGGTGTAAGGTGGTATCTCATTGTGGTTTTGGTTTGGTTTGGTTTGTATTTCCCTGATGATGAGTGATGTTTAGCATCTTTTCATGTATCTCTTAGCCATCTTTGGATGTTTTCTTTGGAAAAATGTCTATTCATATCTTCTGCCCATTTTTTAGCTAGATTATTTGGGTCTTTTTGGGCTGAGTTTTGTTAAGTTCTTTATAGATTTTGGATACTAACCCTTTATTAGATATGTCATTTGCATTTATCTTCTCCCATTCCATAGGTTGCCTTTAGTTTTGTTGATGGTTTCCTTCACTGTGCAGAAGTTTCTTTTTGATGAAGTCTCAATAGTTTATTTTTGCTTTTGTTTCCCTTGCCTCAGGAGACGTATCTAGTAAGTAGTTGCTATGGCAATGTCAAAGAGGTTACTGCCTGTGTTCTCCCCTAGGATTTTGTTTCCTATATCACATTTAAGTCTTTCATCCATTTTGAATTTATTTTTGTGTATGGTGTAAGAAAGTGGTTGAGTTTCATTCTTTTGGATGCAGCTGTCCAGTTTTCCCGACACTTTGTTGAAGAGACTGTCTTTTTATTTCATTGGATATTCTTTCCTGCTTTGTTGAAGATTATTTGACCATGTAGTTGTGGGTTCATTTCAAAGTTATTTATTTATTTAATTATTTATTAAATAATTATTTAACTATTAAATATAATAGTTGTTTTTAGTTTCTTTAGAATTTTCTACATATACAGTTATGTCATCTGTTAATAATTTTAATTTTTTTCTTTCTAATCTGTAAGTTTTAAAATTCATTCTCTTTTACGTATATATGTTTGGCTGGACCTCCAGGACAAGTTTGTACAAATAGAAAGTATTTAGTAGAAATTCTTGTTTAGCTTCCAGTCTTAGAGGAAAACATTCTATATGTTACCATTAACTATCAGATTAGCTATAGACTTTTTATATATGCCCTTACTCAAATGGGGAAATTTCCTTATGTGTCTAGTTTTTGGAGAGTTTTTAAACATAATTAGGTATTAAATTTTGTTCAGTACATTTTTTGCATCTATTGAGATGATTATGTGATTTTGTACTATGTTCTGTTGATATATACTTATATTGAATATTCAAATGTTATACTAACCTTGAATTTCTTTGATAAATCCCACTTGGTTATAATATATAAGCATTTTTATGTACTATTGGAGTCTAGGTATCACCATTTTGGTAGGAATTTTGTGTTTATGTTCATCAGCGATCTTGGTGTGTAGTTTTCTTGCAATAACTTTGTCTGATTTTGTCATCAAAGTCATGGTGGACTCTTAAAATGAGTTTGAAAATGTCAACTTCTATTTTCTTTCTTTTTTTTTTTTTTTTTAAGATTTTATTTATTTATTCATGAGAGACACAGAGAGAGAGGCAGAGGGAGAAGCAGGCTCCCAAGGAGCAGAGAGCCTGATGCGGGACTCGATCCCAGGACTCTGGGATCATGACCTGAGCCGAAGGCAGACGCTTAACCATCTGAGCCACCCAGGCGCCCTCAACTTCTATTTTCTAAAGGAGTTTACAGAGCTCTATTATTTTTTATTTCATGGATCTTAGCTCCTATCTTTTTTATTTCCCTGTTTGTATGCATTCCTGTTTATTCAATTTGGTGTATTTTCTTCCAGAGTATGAAGCCAGAAGCTTAGATTATTAATGTTAATCTTTTTTTAACATAATAATTTAGGCTATAAAGTTTCTTATATGTTTTGCTTTACCTGTACCTCACAAATTTTGATATATTGTGCTTTCTTTATCACTCAATTTGAAATATTTTCTAATGTGTCTCATGATGAATTCTTTGACCCAAGTGTTAATTGAGAAGTTCTTTTTTTTTTTTTAACTTCCTAGTATTTGCTGATATCCTATATATCTTTTTGTTATTGATTTTTAATTTGACTCTGGTATAGTCAGAAAACATTGCTTATTTGATTTCAGTTATCTTAAATTTAATGAAAATTTTCTTTCTTTCTTCATTATTTCAGTGTTTTCTTTTAAGGATCTGAATATGTTTTTAATAGCTTTTTAAAGGACTTTATCTGGCAATTCCATCATCTCCATCATTCTTGGTCCAATTCCATCGACTGAATTTTCTCCTCCTTACACATCACATTTTCCTGCTTCTCTACATGTCTAGCAGCTTTAATAGGATGTTTATTACTATTAATATTATATTGTTGTGTCTCTAGTCTTGCTAACTTCCTTCAAAGACTATTAAGTTTTGCTCTGGCAGATAGTTAATTTGGAGGCAGATGAGCCTGAGCCTTTTGAAACATTCAGAAATTTTGTTGGGGTGAGTTCAGAGCAGTCTTTAAAACTAAGTAATAGCATGGCCTGGGTCTCCTCTGAATGCTCCAGCTTCTCAGTGAGGTTGCTTTATGCTGGCTGGTTGAACTAAAAATCCCAAATCCCCGCGTTTTGTTAACGTTTCCTTTCTCAATCTCAACTTAGTCATCAGGCAAAGGAGACAATGCAGATATTTGGACAGAGTGCAGATAGGCAGAAAACCCAAAAAGCAGTACACTGCCTTTGTTTCGGGAAAGCAAAAGGAAGGAAGGCCAGTGATTCTAAGTCTTCCTAGTCAAGGAAGGGGCTTATAGCATTCCATTTACGGTGTCTACACCGTATCAGGAGGTAGACAAAAGGGGAGGGCACGCCAGGCCACGTGCTTTCTACATAGTCCCCTTTACTTTGGGACTCTATGCCAAGTTCTGTCACTTGGGCCTCCCTAATATTTGATTACTATCTCCCCAGCTCAAGAACACCTCTGTGCTCCTCTTGCTCTGGGCCACTCTGCATTTGCCTGACCCCGCAAGTGAGTGCCCCCTTCAGTTTGCAACCCTTGTGGAGGCAACCGTTCGCCTCACTGCAGGCCTGCCCCTGCCCCTGCTTCACAGCGCCTGAGCCAGGATCCACTGAACGCCCAGAGGCAGAAAACACAGATGAACGTAGGACTTACGTAGTCTGTTTTCCTTCACTGGGGGCCACTATCCTGAGCTCCCTGTTGTTCAATGCCTGAAAAGTATTGTTTTCATACCTTTTATCGAGATTTTTAGTTGTGTAAGGTAGGAGTGTGAATCTAGTTTTTGTTCTTTGATCGTGCCCGGAGTGAAAATCCCCTAAATCCTCTTAAAAATCTAAATAAATGACTCACGGATTTGTCAAGTGACGTTTAAAACATCTCTAAAAACAAAATGCAAAAAAAAAAAAAAAAATCAATAAAAAACTGACCAATCATTAAACAAGATAAATTGTTCAAACTCATCCCCATCCAGTAATATGTGAATTTCTATCTTAAATCCTAAATATACTTAAATATATATTTAGATTTAGATTTTAGCCTGGGGAAACTGATTTCAGACTTCCATCTTTTAGAACTGTCAGAGAATATGTGTTGTTTTAAGCAATATATATACATATATATGAGTTATATATATGTATATATATAAATAGCAAAGACATAATTCTGTTTTACAATGTTATTTAATGTAGATGTCACAATAATAATAACTAATATTTTTACATTCTCTTACGATTTCAGGCAATATTCACATACCTTGTTTCTTGCAATTCTAATGTAAAACCTGTGAGATATATATGGAATCACTAGACCGGGAAGATTCATGTCTTAATTCCAAATCATTATTAGACTAAATAAATGCAGTATATTTAAATAGCTCTAAAGTCCTTCTGGCTCATGTAAGTTACTGCATAGTGTAGAAGCTGCAAATCATCCTGAAGACCTATTAGGCTGAAAGAGGAAACTGAGAGTTTGCATTTAAATAATAGTTGGGTTTGTCCCTTTCTAAATGTAAATTTAAACGCAGGGTATGGAAGTAGATGAGGTTTTATAGGGAAAACCAAAAAGAGTCCTTGCCCACCACCTCGATTCATCTTTTCCAATATTTCTAGGTTAGAAACATAATAACCGTAATAAAAATAATGAGAGTTTTTAATTAGATACTGTATGATCAGCCCTGTACTAAGTGCCTATTATAGAAGTTAATCCTCACATCAATGCATGTGGTAGGTACAATTACTAACCACTTTTACAGCTGCACAAACCAAAGCTTAGGGAAATTAAGAACCTAGCTCAAGTGTATGTAGTTAAGGAGTTAACAGAGGCTGCTCGTGATCCAACTTGAAATTCTGACTTTAAAGCTCACACTCTTAATCATAATTATATCACTACCTCATAAAAGAAACCCCATTTATGCTCTCATCATGTTGGGACAAAGGTTCTTAACTTTTCTTTGCCACATTCCTGCTTCTTTCAAGTATCATTAGGCTTTACTGTAAAATGTATATATTAACCGAGCAATATTAGGTTGACTTTACAATTATCTCATGTAAAACTTGGCAACACGTGAAAGAAGAGTAGCCAAATCAAATACACAAAGATGCATATCACAGCTTTGAAAAGATTAAAGTGACCTTTGGTTCCAGCAATTTCCAAGACTATGCCAATCCCCAAGCCCTCATGTCTTAAAGTCCCTACAATGCTGAATAACATGAAATGACCTTGAATGTGTATCTGCAATAGTATGAGTCAGGGGAAATACCCAGGTGCCAGAAATAAAAAGCAATAAACTAGATTATAGATTTCTGTCAGGATATCAAATAAACACAGGCTGCTGGCCCTCTCTTCCAAAGTCAAACCTGAAGAAACAAGGGAAAGAAAGAAAAGAGGATTTGTGGAATTAAAAACAAAAAAAAAGAAAAGGAAGGCTGAGGTCAGTCAGGACTCATGTGTGGATGGGCAGCTACATCCTGGGCACAGGACTGCCAGATGCAGTGTGAGAGGAAAATTTAGAAGAAAGCTGTAATATTTTACAATACTCTGGCGTCTTCCTGAGCTGTCTTGGAGCAATCATTGCTTCCCCCTTACAGGTCAGAATTACCCATGAAGTACAGACTATTCTGAATGGAATAATATCAGGGCAGTGCAAAGCTCCAGGATCAGTGACCAGTGAGCGCCTGGGTGGCTCAGTCAGTTAAGCGTCTGCCTTCAGCTTGGGTCATGATCTCAGGGTCCTGGGATCGAGCCCCACATCCGGCTCCCTGCTCAGCAGGGGGCCTGCTTCTCCCTCTCCCTCTGCCTGCCGCTCCCCCTGCTTGCACTCTCTCTAGCAAAAAAAAAAAAAAAAGAAAGAAAGAATCAGTGGCCAGCCACATCAGGCATTTACTATTCCAACCTCTCTCTCCAAACCCCCTGGGAGGGATAGGTAAAACCTAAAGGACTACTGTCTCTCCACCCTTTTTCCTAATGGCAATATCTGTGGCATGGCCACGCATGGGAAAGGCCAAACAGTGGTTCTCTGTGCATGGGTCTCCTTGCCTGAGACTCATCCCCTCTTCTCTTCATAAACTCTCTGGGAGGGATACAGACCGCGAAACTTTGCCAGACAGAACAGATGATGTATGCATCCAAACTTGAGTTCAGGAACTCAAATATTTAAACAGCAGATGAATACAAACAGTATAAAAGAAAGACAACACACGGAACTACATATAATACACCAAGAAGAATTCTGAGAAATTACAATAAGTGATTATCAATATACATAAGATAATAAAGAAGGAAATTAGCATCAGAAGAAAGAAAGAAAGAAAGAAAGAAAGAAAGAAAGAAAGAAAGAAAGAAAGAAAGAAAGAAAGAAAATGGCTAGCAGTCAATACTCACATGCACACAAAAATACTTAAGTTACCCTCCCTGCGGTACTCAGCGCTTCAGTGATCTGTAAAAAGTTTGTTCATTGACTTAAGAAGAATGTTCTCTTTCTGAGTAGTGTGAAAAAGAGTTACTCTTGAAAATTTTCAAAAATGGGTACCTATATCCTCTGTCTGGGGTGAGAAACTCCAGGCTGAGAAGTCAACATAAAGCTGCTCTTTTGGGGCGCCTGGGTGGCTCAGTCATTGAAGTATCTGCCTTCAGCTCAGGTCATGATCCCAAAGTCCTGGGATGAAGTCCCACATCAGGTGCCCTGTTCAGTGGGGAGTCTGCTTCTCCCTCTCCCTCTGTGTGCTCGCTTGCTCTCTCCCTCTCTCTAATAAATAAATAAAAATCTTTAAAAAAAAAAAAAAAAAACCCTGCTCTTTTACCAGTAACATCCCTGGAAAGCCTGGCGGAAGAAAATGCAAAACTGCTCCTTTTTGTAAGGAGCGTTGCTCTTGAGCAAACAGGAACCATGAGTGAGCCAGCAGACTTAGCACTCCAATGGCTTGCTTTACAGAAGCAAACTAAGACATGATTTTAAAAACTATGTTGAAAATAACAGAAGGATTTGAGATCTAAGAATAAAAGTGTTAAAAAAGGAAAATTAAAAAAAATGCTAGGAATAAAACATACAGCTACTAAAATTAAAAATTAAATCGATTTATTAATAGCAATTAGGCTATGCAGTTAATAAAATGACCCCAAACCCAGGGATTTATTAGGATGAAATTGGGACAGAAAGTTGGAGACAGGAAGGAAGAATATATGTGTAACTAGAGTTGGGGAAGAAGAGACTAGAAATGATTTGAGGAAAAGAATGCATTTGAAAAGATAATGACAAATAAATAATTTTCAAAAATTACTGGAAGAAAACTTAGATTCCAGACACACAGGAAGTCTTAAGATTTGAAAATATTCACAGTTAGAATATAGTACAGTACGATAAAGGAAAAAAATATTAAGGAAGCCAGAGGGAAAAGACAGAAACAACTACAGTTAACCCTTGAACAGCACAGGTTTAAATTGCACGAGTCCATTGATACATGTTTTTTTTCTGATAAAGACAGTACTATAAATGTATTTTCTCTTCCTTATGATATTCCTAACATTTTCTTTTCTCTAGCTTACTTTATTATAGGAATACAGTATATAATACATGTATGTTACATATGTTATAAAATATGTGTTAATTGACTGTTTATGTTGTTGGTAAGGCTTCCAATCAACACTGGACTATTAGTAGTTAAATTTGGGGGGGGAGTCAAAAGTTCCACACAGATTTTTGACTCTGGGGACAGTCAGCGACCCTAACCCCTACATTGTTCAAGGGTCAGCTGTACTTTAGTTTGAGCTGATTCTCCAACAGCTTTGGGAGGAGTCTTCAAACTCCTGAGGGAAAATACCTCATAGATGAATCTCTCTACCTGTATTAGTTTGCTAGGCTGCTATAACAAAATACCAGCCTGGGAGGCTTAAATCTCTCTCTGTCAGCATATCTCAAGCTTGCCTATGCCTGAGACAGTTTAAAAGAGGATCATTAACCAGTTTATTCATTTGGCAAACATTTTACTGCCATTGTAGACCAGCTACTACTAGGTGTAAGTGGTACAAAGATAAATAACACAAGCTCCAGTTTTTGGAGATCACCTATTTAAAAGGTGTTGAAGGGGTGCCTGGATGGCTCAATCTATTAAGCATCTGCCTGCGGCTCAGGTCATGATCCCGGGGTCCTCGGATCGAGTCCCACATCGGGATCCTTGCTCAGCAGGGAGCCTGCTTCTCCCTCTCCCTCTGCCTGCCACTCCCCCTGCTTGTGCTCTCTCTCTCCGTGTCAAATAAATAAAATCTTAAACAAACAAACAAACAAACAAACAAACAAACAAAAGGTGTTAGAAAGGCGTTCTTGGGGCGCCTGGGTGGCTCAGTTGGTTAAGTGACTGCCTTCGGCTCAGGTCATGATCCTGGGGTCCTGGGATCAAGTCCCACATTGGGCTTCCTTTGCTCTGCGGGGAACCTGCTTCTCTCTCTGCTTCTGCCTGCCACTCCCCCTGCTTGTGCTCTCTCTCTCTGTCAAATAAAGAAATGAAATCTTAAAAAAAAAAAAAAAAAGGCGTTCTTTTTCCCCTCCATGCTTTTCATTCCCCAAAGTAGACAAAGAATTCTAAATCCTCTCCCTCTAACACACAGAAGAAACACCTGGGCATCTGTTAAAATGCAAATGTTAGGTCTGCATTTCTAATAAGCTCTCAGGGGACACTGAGCTGTTGCTGTTGGTCTTTGGCCCATACTTTGAATGAAAAGGTCTTTTTTTCAAGCCACCATGTATTTCTTTGCTATTGGGGTATTCTGATTCAAGTATTACAAAGTGCTTTACTTTAGGAACCTAGTTATGAATGTTATATTTGACAAATTGACAGTTCTGCTCTGTTTGTTTTATAAAATTATGCCTGTCAACCTTACTCTATTCAGTTGAATTAACGCAATCCATGTCACTTAACTAAGTTGGCATTTTCTGTAAATCATACTGTTGGCTAACACAGAGGAAATGGTAGTTTTTGCTTCAGAGTACCTTGCGTTTTCCTAATTATAATGCAGGTCCATGCAAGAAAAAAGTGCCATTTCAATGGTAGGAGGAAACCAGAAGAATGCCAGGCATGTGCCAAAACCCTGGAAAGAAAAGACTGTTGTGCAAAAATTAGATTTTTTTCCGTTGTTCTGTCTTTTCTCAGCAGCCTGTTCTAGACTTTTCCCCATCTCTCTCTCTAGAACTTTCTGGGAAGGAAATGTAGTCTCCCTAATTCTTGTTTGAGTTGTTACTCACTTATGACCATATTACTGTACCAAACCAGAACATTTTCAGTTCTCCTTGCATCTATGTTTAGAATATTCTAGAATTAGCTTTTCCCTACACATTTTCTATTATTCTTTTCCAGATCAAACCAGTTATTTAGCAGTGACATTTAATAACAAATTTTGCTTATGGCTCACATTTTTTACTTAAAGCTTAGTCTGTGTATTCCATACTATGGAAGATTAAAAGTTATAAAGATTCTTTCAAAAGTAAGCTAAGGGGCACTCGCGTGGCTCAGTGGGTTAAGTGCCCGACTCCTGATTTTGGCTCAGGTCATGATCTCAGGGTCATGAGATTAAGCCCTAGGTCAGTCTCTGTGCTCAGCAGGGAGTCTGCTTCTCTCCCTCTCCCTCTGCCCCTCCCCCACCCATGGGCATGTGCGCCTGCTCTCTCTCTCTCAAATAAATAAATCTTAAAAAAAAGTAAGCTAAGTAATCAAATTGAAAAGTACCAATTTCCCACAGGATGAATATGTCTTCCACAAAAGAGTTGTAATTTTCTTTCTGTCTCTGTTTCTCTAAGTCAACTATTCTGTATCACTGCAATGAATATGTATGCGCTATATACATATATATAGTATATAGCATATATATGATACAGTGATAACATACATAGGAATAAAAGGCAAAGGAGGATCAAGAAAGGGGTATGTGATGAAGATAAAAAGTTGGTCCAGCAAATAAAAATGAAGGAATTGGACAGGATATGTCTCACCTAGGGAAGAGTTGAGACTGATACAAGATTAATGCAGATTAATGCAAGAGAATTGATGACATAGTGACCCTAGTTTATAATAACTCATAGATAATTAAGACTTTAAAAAGAAAACGTTGATTTTCCAACCCAATTAAGTTGCTGTATATAACAGGTCAATGCAGAAAAAAGCAAGATTAAATATTCCAGTAGAGATATTAAAAACCATTCTTTGTAGCTTTCATTAAATGAAATAATAACTCAGGTATAGGTATAAAGTAAGTGCTCAATAAATATTAGCTATTTTTTATAACCAGCTAAATGGTTTTCTTCTGTATTTTTCCATACTTAGAATTAGATGTTTTAAGATATATTTTTATTTAGAAATTAATCTCAAAATCATTAATATTTAAGAGGCATTGATGGAATCAGACCATATAATTCCCACGATTCTTAGATTTCTATACACAAATTTATCATGTGTTTTTTTTTTAAAAAAAAGAAAAGATCCCATTAATCACCTGATAGCCTGGTAATAAGAGCTAAATATAAGAAGAGCAAGAACTAAGTTCTTGGAGTTGTCACCAAAAACTTTGCACCACAGCTGCCATGTAATGCATGTGATTAAAATGTCTTGGGCAATAGTAGTTTGAGTGATTTCTCCTGGAGCAAACAGCTTCAGAATGGAATATACAGATACGTAGAAGAGATAACATCAACTCATAGAGCACAGATCTGAGATGTCAGCTCGTCTATATTTCTGAACTTAGATGAAAATTATAAGAAAGGGTCATGAATTGACTCAAAGAAAGATCCCCTGGAGACCATCCCCACCCCATGTATTTATAGTCATTCCTGATTATTTTGTTAATGAAAAGGAGAGATACAGAGATAATCCACATGGCAAGTACACTGATGGTGGAGACTCAGTCTCTTCACCTAGGTTGGTAGCCTCATTCCCCTGAGATAATGCAGGAGTTTGACATCAGTAATATTAAATGCCTTTTGAGTATATGAAGAGTGATAGGATATCTACTCAAAGGCTTGCAAGAAACATAATGAACATCGGACTCCACAATTTCATTGCTGGATTTTAGTTTGCAGCTTTATTAATCATCTAAAGAGAGACAATCAGTTTGTCAAATTTCCAGACGCTATTCAACTAGGAGTTATTCCAGCAACAAACCAACCAACCAACAAACAAAAGGAAGGGTAATGAAGTGATACTACTGGATTAGAGAAGTCAAATAATCTGTCTAGAAATACAAAGAAAAAACACATTTACCATCTATTAAGTCATCCTCTTTCTTGCCAAGAAAAATGAAAAAAGAATTCCTAAGCAGTTCAAATATTTTTTATTTAAAACAAAAGATAGAATGTGGAGGACATTTCTCTTTGTTATTATCACACGGTGGTTCACTCAAAACAACTTCACTGACTGCCATATGTGGGATCAAGGATCCTGTAAAAAGATTTGAAGAATTGTAAGTGAAGGAGGATGCAATTATGCATCATGAGCCTGTTTCCTTTTTCCATAAACACAAATGGATTCATCCAGGGTGTTTTCTCTAATTCTCTAAACACACTATTTTAACAGAACACTAAACTTTACTTGCCTGGTAACTAAAATTTACTCTCCCTTAATGGATATAATCCCATCTACACCTTTTTTTTGATTCTCATTTTCATTTACTTTGAAGCGTGATCAGTTGGAAACTCCACAAAATAGACCCTAACAAGTGAATCTTAGGCAGATGGATGATTTCAGTGACGTATCCAGAATCTCTTAGCAAGTAGGTGGTAACTGTGGGCCAACTTTCTTAATGCTACTCCAATGCTCTGGTCATTAAACCACCCCAGTGTTTCTTGGGATTTTTTTTCTTTTATAAGAGTTTCTGCTATTAGATGTACTGTGCTTGTGAAATCCATCTACCTAATGGGGCTAGAGTTTCAGATTTTATAATGTTCACGCAGGGGCTCGAGACTAAAGGATGATACCATACAAATGAGTATTCTCAACTCTGGTTGAGCATTAAAATCATCCAAGGGAATTTTAAAGTAAATCAATGTTTGAACTCTCAGTACCAAAACCAAACATCTTGCAGAGGAATATGGACATCAGTATTTCTAGAAGCCTCCGTAGAAGATTCTGTTGCGCAGTGAAGGTTAAGAACTTCCACCATAGACAGTGTCTGTGTTTGGTAAAGGATGTGTTCTCTACCACAGTACAATCAATTGTTACCACCAGCAGAGGGCCTGCTAGGTCTTACACAAAAGCTTAAAAAATGTGAGTGATTTAAACCTCAACTCTCCATTATACCCTTGTTCTTTTTATTTTTTTTATTTTTTAAGATTTTATTTGTTTGACAGAGAGAGACACAGCGAGAGAACGAACACAAGCAGGGGGAGCGGGAGAGGGAGAAGCAGGCTTCCCGCTGAGCCAGGAGCCCGATTCGGGACTTGACCCCAGGACCCTGGGATCATGACCTGAGCCGAAGGCAGACACTTTACCGACTGACCCACCCAGGCACCCCTATGCCCTTGTTCTGACATCATGGGTCATCAAGGTCTATACGTCATTCTAATCAGAAAGCATGCAGAAGCCGCCCAACACAGCATATCAAACAGCTGGCTATTGCAATAATTTTACTGGGAAGCTGTACATTTTCACTTTGAAAATCATCTTATCTGGCAATTCAGACAAGTTTTAGGGAAATAAAACTGATGGCTAATTAAGTGCTTTTTGAAGGCCAAAAGCAAAGCAAAGCTAACAGACTAATTTTTTTTTAAACAAATCTGTGTATATATTTGTCCTTTTCTAATTAATTTTAATAGGTGGCTTGTCTCCCAGCAAAATGCTAAAGTAAGAGAGCCCAGGAGAATAGTGTTTGCATATGTATCACTTATGATACTTGTCTCATTTGTGCCCATGGGATTTTAATTTATAGAAGTGACTGAGTTAAGATATAGAGAGGTCAATGCCATTGAAAGAATTTATTACTTACATTTCCTGAAAGGAGGGGGCATGCCACATCACACAGGGCCATGGGAGAAGCACGGGCTTTGGTCAGGACTAGAAGGAGGAGGGAGGGGAAATCCTAGGCCAGAGCCTTTTTTTGGAGTTTCTGCAGGAAAAGCAGGGCAGAGTGAACAGTTTAGGACTGGCTTGTTTGAATAATTCTGGTAGGCTTTGGGCTGTAGGGGTGGTCTCTAGTTGCTTGGTAACAGGCCCTGGGATGATCTAGGACAGGAGATATACTGGTTTGGTGTAAAGGAAGAAGTTGGGCCAATGGACTCAGCTTTGTTAGTTTGCATGTGAGAGGTGAGCTGTTGGCCTAGCCCTTTGCTATCTCTAGGAATTGGCTAGCCCTGGGAGGGCAGTCTCCTCCCAGTAGCAAAATTTTAAGATGTCAAAACATCACAAGATACAGCAATTTAAAAATATATATATTATTCATATTCAAATGAATAATACAATATTTCCATCTGGACCAAGAAGTTTCATGAGCTGGAAGACACTGGGGCATCAGCTGGCCGTGTTGGGAATAATGTCTCATTCAGCCTCTCGGTGCAGCTTGTCAGTGACGAGGGTCCATGCATGGCCCTTGGTGAGTAGAAATAGAGCAGGAATAGAGCAGGATCAGTTCTCTCTCACTCTTCAGGTGAGTAAGAAGACAAAATGACGATAAAGTCTCAAAATCGGATTGTTATATGTCCTGGAAAGAGGGAGGGTGGTTTGTTTTGTTTTGTTTTTTAAGATTTTATTTATTTATCTGACAGAGAGAGAGACAGGAGAGAGGGAACACAAGTAGGGGGAGTGGGAGAGGGAGAAGCAGGCTTCCCGCTGAGCAGGGAGCCCGATGTGGGACTCGATCCCAGGACCCTGGGATCATGACCTGAGCCGAAGGCAGCCGCTTAACCGACTGAGCCACCCAGGTGCCCCGGGAGGGTGGTTTTTATTTGTCAGTCTTGTTTATGCAGTTTCTCCCATATATATCTAAAACTTCATTACATTTTTGGTCTGAAATTAATGAACAACAAAGATTAGAAAAGCACTTTTCTCCCTCTTCCTAAAGCCGAAAAGGAAAGCCTAAAACAGCTGAAATCTTGAAAGTTGTATACATTATATGTAGCTGTAATATATTTAGTTGACCTACCTGATCTTTTAAATTAGAAATATGTTGTTTTTTTTTTTTCCAGATTCTACGTCCAGCTTTGCCCAGAATATTTGTAGTCAGAATTTTGAGGCAATATTGTCATTGGATATTTTATAGTAGAGTTTCATTTTATATTTAATTATTTCAATTAAATATACTTAGGAAAATAAAACATGTAAGGAAAGTCAGTGATAATCAAATACTAAAATTTGTGGGAACTGGGGAAAAAAGTGAGAAAAGGAAAGAGTGTAGTTCTCTTGTTTTTATGTCTGTTTTAGGGATCAGCCTAATAAAGCTGCTATAACATTACTTTGAGTCAACATATTATTGGCATAAAATAAGGGCTCCTTGGCAAATGAGATTTGCACTCAGGTGAGTATACTTTAATATAAGGTAAAGAGAAGAGTGCAATAATGCAATTCTTTTGTGTTGTTTTATTTACGGGACTCAGATATTTCTTCTTTAGCCACAGGTATACTCAGCCTGAAATAAGATTACTGGTGAATGACTGAGAAGTCCCCAAGTAGAAGGTGGTGTAGATAAATCAAGATTTAACATTTAAGGCAGACAGTTAACACCATCCGCCTACCAGCCACTGAGTCCTGTGTGTGTATGGCACATCTGTGCAGAACACATAGATGCTTCTGTTCCATTTTTGGAAATTATCACTTCGGGCTAGAACTTTCCTTCTATAGCTTTACCCTAATGAAGATAGTATTGGAAACCCACTGAATTATTTTCCCATTTATATTTAAGTAGCACTTATAACCGTCAAAGAAGAAATGTGTGTGCTCTCTCTGATTCCCAAGTGTTTAAAATTTTAAAAGGTGGCACTTTACCTCATCTCTCTTCACCTGAGGACTAATGGAAGAGGTTTGTTGATTTGTTTTTAAGAACAGCTAGTTCAGGTTTTAATTAACTGAAGTAATTTCTGTAATCAATTTCATGAATCATTCAGTGTATAATTTATATATAGTCTATAGTCCATGTATACATCGTCTATATTCCCTGAAACAGACTTTTCCAGGGTCCGTGAATGAGTTATTATTGTTGTTATATTTATTTTATTTATTTTTTTGGGGGGGAGGCACAAGTTTGGAATGTCTGTGGGGGCAGATGAAATCAAAAGAGGGGTTGTTGTCATGTTTGTTTGGGTTTTTTTTTTTTTTTTTTGGTTTAGTTTTTGGGGTTTTTTTCTTTATATAGAATTCAGTCTTATGTTTCAAACTCCATGAATAGAAAATTTGCAAATCACATAGGGCTGTTCCCTGGTTTGGCTTTGCTGTGGTCTGTGGGATTCTTCAGGAGTCATGTTGAAGACTGTGACTTGCTTGGTTACTGTGGTGGGAAGTTGAATGTAGGTGGTTTAATGTTCTCTGCGATTTAGTAATGGGAACAAAGGGCACTTGAATTTCGTATCCTCCAGGAATTTTTCATGGATGACTCACACTATAAATGACTTCTCTTTAAGGCCACAATTTAAATAATACCAAAATGTTGTAGGAATGTAACGACCAACCCAAATCGAGGTTAAAGTTAGATCATACAAGCTTATTTTGTACCTCTTCATTACAAGATTGTCTTCAGCACTGTAGGGTGCAGCTGGGGAGGTGGGGTCAGAAACTGTTCAATAAGTGTTACTGAGTTATTGCACAGCAGAAATTTTGCTGAGCACTAGCGATTTTGTCATGAGAAAGCACAATCCCTGCTCTTGAATAGATAGTCTGCACAAATATCAAATACATAAAAAATAAATTCCATGCAGTTAGTATATACTAACCAGAAATAGAATGCAGAGTATAGTCAAATATCAATAAAGAATGGATAAATCAGTTTTGAGCTTAAATTTTTTTAAAGATTTAATAAAACATACATATCAACAATTTAAAATGTGGAATGCAATATGTAAGGATGAACAAGTAGGAGCCAAAGATTATTGTGCCAGGGCTGTGCTGAGTAATTTCTATACATTATGTAATTCCATTCACACAAAGCCAGAGAAGGTAAGTGATGCAATTATTCCCTGTTTATCTTTGAGGAAATTGAGGCTTATTTAGATGAAATGTCTCGCTCCAGATGGGTGCTCCTTAAAGTGGTCCACAAAATGGTGCTGGTCTGCGAATGGTTGATCAGTATCCATAGTGAGTAAGTGTTGGAAACTACAATTTTACCCAGTTATTTTATGACTGTTGAAATGAGTAATAGAAAAATACAGATTCGAGTTTTGTGTATCTTTATTTTTTTAATTATAGCAGAATACACATAGATTTTACCATTTAAAAAATTTTTAAGAGTACAAATGAGTGACATTAAGTACTTTTACAATGTAATGTAACTATCACCGCAATCTATTTACAGAATACTTTCATCATCTGCCCCCCACCCAAAATTTTGTACTCATTAATTCCTCATTCTTTTCTTCCTCTAGATCCTGGTAACCTCTGATCTACTTTCTTTTTCATGAATTTGCCTATTCTAAATATTTCATGTAAGGGGAATCATATAATATTTGTCCTTTTCTGTCTGGCTTATTTCAATTAGCATAATGTTTTCAAGGTTCGTCCATGTTGTCACATGTATTAGAACTTCATTCTTTCTTATGGCTGAATATTTTATTTTATATATATATATACATATATATATATATACCACATTTTGTTTATACATCTATTTATTGATGGCTACCTGTGTTATTTCAATCTTTTTTCTATTGTGAATAATGCTGCTGTGTACATTAGCATATAAGTATGGGTCCCTGTTTGCAGTTCTTTTGGTTATGTATCTAAGAGTACATAGCTGAGTCATATAGTAACTCTATGTTTAATTGTTTTAGAAACCACCAAACGGTTTTCCACAGAAGCAAGAGTTACATTTTTTCCACAACTTCACCAACAAGATTTTCCATTTTTTTGGATTATAGCCATCCTAGTAAGTGTGAGGTAATATCCACTGTGGTGTTGCTTTGCATTTCTCTAAAATCATTATTTTGATATCTTTTAACATGTTTATTGGCCATTTGTACTTGGAGAAATGCTGATTCGAGTTTTTTCCTCATTGAAAAAATTGGGTTGTTTGTCCTTTTTTTGTTGAGTTGTAGGGTTTTGTTTTTTTTTTTTATATATTCTGGATATTAACCTCTTATCAGATAGGAAATTTGCAAACATTCCTTCCATTCTATGAGTTGTTTTTTCATTCTCTTGATGATGTCCTTTGATGGACAACATTTTAAATTTTAATGAAATCCAATTTACCTTTGTTGTTATTGCTTGTGCTTTTCATGTCATATTTAAGGAATTAGTGGCAAATCCAAGCTCATGAATATTTGCCCCTGTTTTCTCCTAAGAGTTTTGTAGTTCTTTGCTCTTAAATCTAGGTTCTTGATCCATACTGATTTAATTTTTGTATATGGTGTAAAGTAAGGGGGTGGGACAAAGGGAGAGGGGGAGAGAGGGGCTAGATCTCACAACCCTGAGATCATGACCTGAGTGGAAATCAAGAGTTGGACGCTTAACTGACTGAGCTACCCAGGTGCCCCAGTCAACTTTACTCCTTAGCATGTGGAAATCCACTCTCTAAGCACCATTTCTTGAAGATTATGCTTCTTAAGATTTTGGCATTGTTGTAAAAAATCAATTGACCATAAATGTAAAGATTTATTTCTGGGTTCTCAACTCTATTCTGTTGGTCTATAGGTCTATCCTTATTTCATTACCTCACTGGTTTGATTAATGTGGCATTGTAGTAAGTTTTGAAATCAGGAAGTGTGTGTCCTCCAACTATGTTCTTCCTCTACATTACTGTTTTGGCTTTTCAGGGTCTCTTGAAATTCCATGTGAATTTGATGGGTTTCTCCATATCTGCAAAAATCTCTGTTGGGATTTTGATAGGGTTTACATTGAATTTGTAGATTATTTAAGTAATATTCTCATTTTAACAATATTAATCCTTCCATTCCATGAACATGGGATGTCTTTCCATTTATTTAGGTCTTCTTTAATTCTTTCAGCAATGATTTGTAGTTTTCAATGTATAAATTGTATGCTTCCTTTGTTGAATTTAATTCTAAGTATTTTATTTGTTTTCATGCTGTTGTACATGCAAACATTTTCTTAATTTCTTTTCAGGTTGTTGTGCATAGAAATACAACTAAATCAGTTGAGTGTTGACTTAATATTCTGCAGCTTTGATGGATTCATTATTAGTTTTAACAGGTTTTTTTGGTATGGATTCTTTAGAGTTTTATACATATAAGGTGGATTTCTTTTCCAATTTGGATATTTTTTTATTTCTCTTTCTTCAGTAATTACTCTAGTTAGAACTTCCAGTTTTTTGGTGTTATGTTGGGGACTTTTGCATAATAAGGGATAAGAGTCTACACTTTTCTTGTAGTATCTTTGTCTGGCATCAGTATCAGGCTAGTACTGGCCTCATAGAATGAATTGGAATGTGCTTGTACTTCTGTTTTTGAAATAACTTCAAAAGGATTGGCGTTAATTCTTTAAGTACTTGGTAGAATTCACCAGTGGAGTCATCTAGTCCTGAACTTTTCTTTGTTAGGAGGTTTTTGTTCACTGATTAAATCTCTTTACTCATCTTAGGTCTACTCAGATTTTCTATTTCTTCTTGAGTAAGTTTGGTAGTTTGTGGTCTTGTTTTCATTCATCTCAAGGTACAATATTTTCTAATTTTCCTTGTTATTTCATCTTTGACCTAATGTTATTTAAGAGTATGTCTTGTAATTTCCCCATATTTGTGAGTTTTTCAGTTTTCCTTCTGTTATTGATCTACTTTCATTCCATCACCATCAGAAAGGAAACTTTGTATGATTTTAATTTTTTACACTTATTAAGACTTGTTTTGCGACCTAACATATGATTTATCCTGGAGAATGTTCCATGTACACTTGAGAAAAATGTATATTCTACTATTGTTGGGTGGGATGTTCCGTATGCATCTGTTAGGTCCAATTGGTCTATAGTGGTGTTCAAATTCTGTTTCCTTCTTGATCTTCTGTCTGGTGGTTCTATGTATTATTGAAAATGGTATTGAAGTCTCCAAGTAGTATTATAAAACTATTTCTCCCTTCAAATCTGTTGATTTTTGCTTCATATATCTTGAAGCTCTGTCAAGTACATATGTTTCTACATATGTCTCTATCTTTTTAATGTATTGCATCTTTTATCGATATGCTATGTCTTTGACTCCAGCAACCTTCTTCTTCTTCTTCTTCTTTTTTTTTTTTTAATAGGCTCTACACCCAGCATGGAGCCCAAGGCAGGGCTCAAACTCATGACACTGAGATCAAGACCTGAGCTGAGATCAAGAGTCAGACACTTAACTGACTGAACCACCCAGACACCCCACTAGTAAACTTTTAGATGTGAGGTCTATTTTGTTTAATAATAATATATCCACTCCAGATTTCTTATAGTAACTATCTACATGGAATATCTTTCTCTATCCTTTATTTTCAATCTCTTTGTGTCTTTGTATCCTAACAAAGTGACAGTCTTGTGGACAGCATAGAGATGAGTCATATTGTTTTTGCTGTTTTTATCCATTTGCCATCTCTGTCTTTTCAATGGGACAGTTTAATCCAGTTACATTGAAATCAATTACTGGCAATGAAGGATTTACTTCTATTATTTAGTTATTTGTTTCCTGTGTGCCCTAAATGTTTTTGTTGTGGTTCCTCAAGTCCTCCACTACTACCCATTTTGTATTTAATTTTTTTATAGTATACAAATGTCATTCTTTTCTTCTTTTCTGTTTATTTTTAAATTCTCAGGGACTATCTTGGGGATTGCAATTAACATCTTAAACATACAACTTAGTTTCAGTAGTATACAAATCAATGTATCAATGTATAATCAACTTAGTTTCAATTGTATACAAACTGCTCCTATACATCTCCTTCTCTCCCCTTTTGAATTGTTATTGTCACAGAATACATCTTTCTATATTGTATGCTTACTGACAGATATATAATTACTGTTTTATGCAATTATGTTTTACCTTTAATCGTATAGATATAAGAGAGTAGTTACAAACCAAAGGTACAATAATACTGGCTTTTATATTTATCAATGTAGTTTCTCTTATCAGTGTTCTTCTTCTTCTTCTTTTCTTTTTCTTTTTTTTTTTTTTTTTTTATGTCTTTGAGTTCCTGCAAGTGTCTTTTCATTTCAGCCTGAAGAACTCCCTTTAAGCATTTCTCCTAGGGAAAATATACTGGCTTCCTTAGCTACTGTGACAGAGAGGGAAGAACTGTTCACCAAACCATTTCCTTTTCATCCAGGCTACCCAACTAGACTACATGGCTAGACTACAGTTCCCAGAATCCTTTTCAGGTTTTAAGTGTGATGTATGATTGAATCTCATAAGATAATGGAATGAAGAGGTGATGCAGGCCTATCCTGCAAGATTTCCTACATGGCCTGCTATTCTTGATCTTCCTTCCTCTGCTGGATGGAGGCTGCTTGTGATCTTGGTAGTCACACGTTGAAGGCAGCAGGTCCTCTGTCCATCCATGGCCCTAAAGGGCTGCATGGGACACGGAATCCCCTTATGGAGTTGTTCCTTTCAGTTGCCAACATTCAAGTCCCTCTCTCTTCGTTTCCATTCTCACACCCAACAAATTCTATTTCCATTTTAGTCTAGGGCCTGTGCTGAGATAATAAAGAAAAGTAAGAAAGACAGTTTTCAATATAGAGTCTGCAGAACAGTGTCCTAACTCTTCCCCTTCTGGACCATCCAGGCCACGGTAGGAACCTCTCCAAATGACTCTTGCCTCTCCATACACTTTATTTTGCATATTATTATTACTCATTAGATAAAACACAAGCCTCTTTGAAGTAGGAAAGAATGTTAGGGTTTGAAGCCTACGGCCAAGAAAGAACTCTTGAGACATCTTTGGTGCAAAAAGGTGATTTTATTAAAGCACTGGGACAGGACTCGTGGGCAAAAAGAGCTGCACCGGGGTCATTAGGAGTGGCTGACTATATACTTTCAAGTTGGAAGGGGCTTAGGGATAGCATAAGTCTCTAAGGAATTTTGGAAGCAAGATTTCCAGGACCTTGAGGGGGCTAGCTATTGTTGGGAAAAGGTCATTTGTTACCATCTAATAAAACCTTAGTCATGAGAAACTTCAGATGTATATCAGTGGGCCATATGCTTGGGGGATGATTGCCAACACGTATCTTGGGTGGTTTAAAGATAAAAGAAGTTTCCAAAGGAATTTTTATATGTTAAAGTAGACTTATAGGCTCCTGGGGGGCAGGGGGGGATGGGGAGAGGTCAGGCTAGGATTGCTTTTTTCCCTTCGTGAAGTATTAACATCGAGGCAGTTGAGTACCTAGAGGAATGTCACTCTGCCTGTTTCAAGGACTTGTCAATGGCCTGTAGGCAGTAAGGAAATTCAATAATTTTTCTTCTGCCTTTGTTTCTCGCATCATCTTGACCTAGTGTGAGCCCTTGCCCTTATCTGTTAGTCATAAATTTTTTCCCACTCCCCATCACAGTACTTTGATCTTCTTCATGGCATCCTTCTTTCCAATTCCAACACAAGCACACTTCCTTGCAAATCCAGGTCTTTGTGTTATATTTCACCCTTTTCCTTTCTTCTTTTCCCCACCTGGGTTTCCAGTGTTTTTACCTCTCCTGTTCATGAAGATCTGTTCTCAAAAAACACTGGGAAACTCATTCACATTCAGATTTGCTCCAGATCATAGTGCTGTGGCAAACAAAGGCAAAAGAACGTTATAACTTGCAGCCCATTGACAATTACTTGGGATACACAGAAGATAACATTCCTCCAGGAAGCTCCCAACTATCTTTTTTTTTTTTTTAAAGATTATATTTATTTATTTGACAGAGACAGAGAGAGCAGGAACACAAGCAGGGGGAGTGGGAGAGGGAGAAGCAGGCCTCCTACCGAGCCGGGAGCCCAATGTGGGACTCAATCCCAGGACCCCAGGATCATGACCTGAGCCAAAGGCAGTCGCTCAACCAACTGAGCCATCCAGGCACCCAGCTCCCAACTATCTTAATGTTAATGTCTTGCTAGAGGGAAAAACAACCTTAGTTTGACATTAGCAAGCCCCGCCCCCCCATCCTGTGAGTCTTCTTTAGCATATGACAATCCTTTTGGAACTTCCTTTACATTTACTTCCTTCAACCCCAAAGTATGCAATCAAGTTGCTCCTCACAATCCTTGGGCAGCAGCTCTTCCTGCCCATGGGTCCTGTCCCCCTGCTTTAATAAAACTACCTTTTTGCACTGAAGCCCTCTGAAGAATTCCTTCTTGGCTATAGGCTCCAGACCCCAACAACACTACTTCAGAAAAGCCTACATCAGTAGCAAAAGGTGTTTTTTCTCACTAAGGATTTCTTTTTCTTTTACTGAGAACAAATATCTAAATAAAATAAAAAATTGTTTGGCACACGATAATTATGTCCAGAGTTGAGAAACTAAGATTTTCCTCATCTCTATCACTAGACCATGTCTGTTCTACTCTGATGGGGGTCAAGTACTGTTCCAGGTACTGGAGATTTGGATGAGGAAGTGGAACAAGAACAAGACTCCAGAAAACTGGATGATTCAGTGTTATTTCTAGAACTAAAGGATTAAAAAGACAAAGTCGAAGTCAAATTTTTCAATTAAATTTTATTTCAGGGAAAAATAGATACAAAAAACCATAAGATAACTAAAAGAAACCACACGGCACAAAATTACTCTGACTTTAATTTCTTTTAACCAAAACTTCTTGTGATTTCTCTTTGAGTAAGGTAAACAGACATGACATTGGGCTGTGAGAAATGCATAGGAGAGAATGGATGATGTTCACAGTTTTGAAAATAATTATGAACAAATTTCACAATTACAATATGATACTACATTTAAAAATATACACTTATCTCATCGATCTACTAGCTTATCATTGAAATTATTTTAATGACACCCTGCTTCTTGAAATCCTGAAGTTAACAATGGGACATGTCTTATGCTTCTTAAAAGTATCCAGGATCAACTAAATGAGGAGGGATCAAGAGTGTCAGTAATGTTGGGCATGAGCACATTCCTTAAAGTATATCTTTCTTTGTTGTCCTTTGATTGATGAGTTTAATATAGTCCTATGCACACTGCCCATTGCATAAAGCCAGAGGCTGCTAGTCAGTGTAATGTTATTGCGTGATGCTCAAAGGCAGTTTTAAGATTGGATTTGTACTGTTGTATTGCACTGAAAGTGTTCCTGTGTGAAATCCATATTTTTAGGTGACATTTGGGGGAATAAAAAGGCAAACAAAATGCACCATAGGAATCAACATGTCATTACTTGCTTTGAACGTTCTCTTGAAAAACAATCCACCTGTTCTGGCTCCTGGAAAGCCTGCCAAGAAAGAAAGATGTTCATAATTAATAAGCCAACAAAAAATATCTCTAAGCTGACACATTATCCTGTCATGTCCTAATGTAATATGGTCCATGCATTAGCCAGGAAATTCCGAGGAAGGCAGTGAGCTTTAATACTCCTCTAACTCATTATACAGTGCCCCTTCTAGAACCCTGAGAAGTTCTTTCAACTCAAACTGAGAATCTTCTAAGGATGTTCATTTGGCAGCTACATTTTTGTAGCATACCACGAATAAAATAAACAAAGTAACATAAAATATTCTATCTGAGACATTCTGATAATTGAATACTGGTCTTATTGCCTACTAGTTGTATGATTGGCTAAGTCATTTAGACTTTCTGAGCTTTAATGTCCTCATCTGAGCAATGGGAACAGTAAAAACTATCTTAGAGGCTTTGTGGGGATTAAATAATTTGCATACATAAAGGACTTATGTCTGTTTATAAAATACTAGTCTCCTTTTCTATATAAGACTGTCTATGTAGGGGCACCTGGGTGGCTCAGTCGTTAAGCGTCTGACTTCGGCTCGGGTCGTGGTCCCAGGGTCCTGGATCGAGCCCCGCATCGGGCTTCCTGCTCGGCTGGGGGCCTGCTTCACCCTCTCCCACTCCCCCTGCTTGTGTTCCCTCTCTTGCTGTGTCTCTCTCTGTCAAATAAATAAATAAAATCCTTAAAAAAAAAAAAGACTATGTATATTTAACCATAGCATCAAATCAACATTTGCTGTACCCAAATAGTAATTTTGACAATATTAAAGAGATTAAAGAGATTATGCTGTCTCATTCCTGGGCAGCCCAGGGGTTCTGTGGTGCTACTGTGTAAACAGATGTTAGAAACCAGTACAGAGGGATACCTGGCTGGCTCAGTTGGTTAAGCTTCTGCCTTCAGCTCAGGTGATGATCCCAGGGTCTTGGGATGGAGTCCCGCATCAGGTTCCCTGCTCAGCGGGGAATCTGCTTCTCCCTCTGCCTGCCGCTTCCCCTGCTTGTTCTCTCTCTGACAAATAAATAAGTAAAAATCCTAAAAAAAAAAAAAAAAAATGAAGAAGAAGAAGAAGCCAATACAGAGCAGATGTTGTGAGCCTTTGTTATAATTGACGGCAGAGAGTTGACCCCCACAGATAAAGCACTATAGTACTTTTCTATTGTGAATAATAAATTTCCATAAATTAGTGGCTTATAACACCAATTTATTATCTCCTAGTTTCTTTGGGTCAGGAGTCCAGGCCCGGCTTGACTGGGTCCTCTGTCTCCCCAGGCTGCAGTCAAGGTATTGGCCGCACGGCAGTTCGTATCTGGAACTCACAGTGCTCTTGTTGGGTCATCCAGGTGTTGGCAGAATTCCTTGGGGTTGTACCACTGATGCCCAGCATAGAGGCAGCCCCGTCCCACAGGAGTTCACAGCATGGCTGTTTGCCTCTTCCCCTGAGGACAGCAGGAGACCATCTCCCTGACATTTCACCTTCTTTTAGAGGTTCCACAGATTATGTCAGGTGCACCCAGGATGGTACCACTCTTGAGGAACTCTCTCAAACGGTTAGTAACTAAATCATGATGCTGATGTTCCTTGATTGTCACAGGTTCTGCCCACACTCAAGGGAAGGCGATTCTAAAGGACATGTACAAAAAGGAGTACACATCTAGGCATTCTGCCTAGTATAGTCATGTGGCCCCAAGGCAGTGTAACATCTTCAGAAGAAGGCAAACTTCAAACCAATACCTGGCCTTGATTTTCAGACCAGATCCATGCTTATTGCTGAGAAGCTATATTCAATCTAGAAAGGCAATGGCATTCTAAGTAGTAGTTGATTGGTGGCTATCGATGCTAGAACACTAGACTGACCAATTTGATATGCAGCCATCAAGAGCAAGATACTCACTTGGAGCAAAGTTTAAGGAGCTGAGCTAAAGGTGGAAAAATCTGTATGCCAGGTATACTCTTAAGTACTTGCTATGAATGATTCCATTTTAAGCTTGTTAATAGTTCTGAGACTTTGGTTTTATGTGAGATGAAGAAATTGCATCTCAGAGAGAATAAATGACTCACCCAAGGCCATAGATTTAGTCTGTGTGAGAGCTGGGGCTGAATATGTGTCTACCTTCCTTGGCCCAGGTTTTTCTAATATAGCTTTCTACTTTTCTTGTTAAAAGTGGATCAGTCATAAATAGAAAAAATTTTTTTCATGCATGCCTTGTAGTATATGGCTATTTATTATTCCTTGAAGTATGTTAGGTACGTAAAAGAGTCAGACTGAATCTCAGTATCTTGAAAGGACACAGGACTAATTTTTTTTATTATTATTAAAAATAGGGGCGCCTGGGTGGCTCAGTCGTTAAGCAGCTGCCCTCGGCTCAGGTCATGATCCCAGGGTCCTGGGATCGAGCCCCGCATCGGGCTCCCTGCTCTGCAGGAAGCCTGCTTCTCCCTCTCCCACTCCCCCTGCTTGTGTTCCCTCTCTCGCTGTGTCTCTCTCTGTCAAATAAATAAATAAAATCTTAAAAAAAATAATAATTAGGAAAGGACACTTGGGTGGCTCAATCAGTTAAGCATCTGTATTTGTCTCAGGTCATGACCTCAGTGCCCTGGGATGGAGCCCTGAGTGGGGCTCCCTGCTCAGTGGGGAGTCTGCTTCTCCCTCTCCTTCTGCCCCTCCCCCAGCTCATGTTCACTCTTTTTCTCTCTATCAAATAAATAAATAAAATCTTTAAAGGTTTATTTAAAGATTTATTTATTTATTTGATAGAGAGAGAGTGCGCCCAAGCAGGGGGAGTGGCAGGCAGAGGGGGAAGCAGACTCCCCACTGAGCAGGGAGCCCAATGGGGGACTCGATCCCAGGACCCTGGGATCATGACCTGAGCCGAAGGCAGACGCTTAACCATCTGAGCCACCCAGGCATCCCCAAAAATAAAATCTTTTAAAAAAATTAGGAAAACAATCTGGTTATAAAGGATGAGATTAGATGGCCAAATTCAGAATTAAGATTTATAAAAGATCTGAATTAGCTGCAGGTGTCATTGACTAAATACTTTGGTCTTTTTAAACTTCTAACCAGAGTTTGCCATAGTTACTCCTATAATTGGGACTTACACAGGACCATTCTTTCCCATTTGATTAAAACTGGCTCTTTCGTATGTCTTCAAGTCCTGCTTTGCTTCCACAGTATTCTTCAGTGGAAAATGGCTTAGCTGAGGTTTTTTTCCAGTTTTAGGTATCTAAACTCCCAAATAGTATAATGATCCCCAAAAAGTTGTTTTGGAATTAAGATATGAAATGTAATATGAAACTTAGTAAAGAAATAATTGACTGTAAAAGATGGTAGGATTTTGAGTGAAAATTATTCATAAGAAGTAAGAGATCCCTGATAGATGCACCTTCAGGTGAAGTAAGAAATATCCATCCAGTGACACAGAGAGGTGGAAACAGTGTATTATGCTCTTTCCTTGGCTGTAGATGTGTGATCAGAGGGGGTAGAGATGGAGACCCTCTTCTTTAAAAGATTGATCCAGGGACACTCAAGCCAATAAATTAACCTAAACACTTGTCCTGGGCTGGTGACATGCCCAGACTTGTAAGTAAAACTACTTTTGGGGTTGTGGGTTCCATATGCTGAATCCTAACTTCTAGTACTTTGGAATGTGACTGTATTCGAAAATAAGGTCTTTAAAAGGTCTTAAGGTAAAATGAGGTCATTAGGGTAAGCCTTAACCCAATATGACTGGTGTCTTTATAATAAGAGTGAACATGCACAGAGGGAAAACCATATGAAGACATAGGGAGAAAGCAGCCATCTTCTAGCCAAGGAGAGGCCTCAGAAGAAACCAACCCTGTATTCACCTTGATCTTGGACTTCCAGCCTCCAGAACTATGAGAAAACAAATTCCTGTTGTTTAAGCCCCCCAATTTATCATACTTTTTTCTGTCAACCCTAGTAAATTAATACAGGGGGTGATTGCACAACCACAGTAGATTCTCACAGAAAAACATAGTCTTACTAATTTTCATATCTCAGTTTATACAATCCATAACAAATGAGGCAACAACCTACCACAGATGAAACATTATTAGAATGTCAAGAAGTTAAAAACTTATGATAGCAATCTGAAGAGCATAATATAAATATATTTAAAATGGTCAAAGTTGTAAATGAAGGAATTGTCATCTTAAGATCAAAGGTTTTTCACTTTGAAAAATGAATAGAAATGACAAATGAATTTACAGAAATTAAAAATATAATCTTTAAAATTAAAAAACAAATAGATCCATTAAATAGAAAATTAGAAACAGGTTTAATAATTAACAACCTTAAAGATAGAGATAAAGAAATTGTACAGCATTCAAAAAAGGGGTGACATAAAAATTACAAGATGTCAAGACACAGAATATAGAATGAGAAAATCATATACATCAGAAATGTTAGAGAATAGAATAGAATGAAGGAGAAGTAATAAAAGTGAGAAGATGATGGAATAATACATTACATTTCTGAGAGAAAATTGCAGTTAGACAATTTTAATGAACTTAAACAGTTTATTAGGGAACTTTGGCTTTCTTACTGACTTCATGAAAATGAGACGTTTCATGATACCTGAATTTCTCTCTCTCTCTCTCTCTTTTTCACCAGCTGATTCTTTTTTTACAGTCTACTCTGCATAGCTGTCACTAAAGGTAATTGTCACCTCTACCTGGTGTCAGCCGGGGAAGTAAAGAAACCTACTAAACAAAGAGCTCTGTTCCCTTGAATAATCTGTTTAGCTTCGTAGATACTGTTTCCTCACCTGTAAAAGAAGAAATTGAAGGTATTATGCAAGTTTTGGCATCAGACAGACCTAAGTATAAAGCCTGGTTCATCCCTGCCTTGCCGACAGGTCTTTTGTGCTGAATAAACATGTGTTGAAGGAGTTACTTCATCTCAATTACCTGGTCTGAAATGTTGTGGGGTTCGGGGTGGGGCGGGGGGAGGGGCACTCCTGGCTCAGGTGGTTGTGGGGAGGGTCACTGATACCCTACGAGATTCGGTTAGTATTGCGCTCAGCACAGGGTATGTGGGCAATCAAAGATAGCTGGGGCTCTTCTTATCTCTACGCTGCCTGTAGTTCTCATATTCTCAGAATCCATGATTTTTCAATACATGTAAAACAATTTGTAGGGAATGTGGGAACTACGTATTTTATATTGAGTTCCGTGCATTTTTATTTGGCAAATATATTGCAGTAAGCTAGCTCATTATGTTCAACATGAAGTGGAAGGTTTGTTTTTTTCTTGGAATCTTTCTCACAGTAGATGTGAATGCTGACCTCTTGTGGCTGAGAGTGATGACTACAGGCTGGAACCTTTTCAGGGGACTCCCGCGGTAAACGTCCGCTGCAGACCAAGGCAATCTTCTGACAGCCAGGGAGTGGTGACAGAAGCTGTGCACAGGATACAATCTGTATGTTGACTGCATTCGAACATTTGATTCCAGAGGGTCACTGGTGTTCCTCAGTAGCAGCGGCCTCAGCCCACCTGTATTTTAAACAGAGTCTGAATAATGTAAGAACACTGCAGCTACGCAGTGAGATTTCAAGATTAGCTCTCTCCCACCTTTTCTTTCCGAAGCTTTAAGGAAAATGATTTGATAGATGAACTTTAATGCCATATTATTGTAGTTAAGATAGCCCTATGAAAATGCAGTATGCCTGCTTAGTAATTTAATTTTTTCTAAGTTAAAAGCAATCCAAGCATTTGACCTAAAAATGTATGAAAATACCTCATAACATGGGGCGCCTGGGCGGCTCAGTCGGTTAAGCGTCTGCCCTCGGCTCAGGTCATGATCCCAGAGTCCTGGGATCGAGCCACGCGTCGGGGTCCTTGCTCAGCGGGGAGTCTGCTTCTCCCTCTCCCACTCCCCCTGCCTGTCTCGCTATCTCTGCCTCTTTCTCTCTCTCAAGTAAATAAAAAATCTTTAAAAAAAACCCCTCAAAACAAAGAGGTGGTATATAATACTCCCTTTACATTATTAGAACATAGAGCAGTTATTAAAATGAAAGGAAAACATTATTTACTTCACGGTTCAAATTACAATAGAGGAGGTTTCCTTATTGCTTTCGTAGTATGCTTGGCGTCTGGCACTGAAGGGTCGCGTGGGACAGTGGCACTTACTGAACGACTGCAGCAGGTCAGGTCCTCCAGATGAAGGCATTGAGGTGGAATGTGGGGCGCAAGATGTTCTAGGAGGAAAAGAGAGGAAGCTGGGTTGGGCAGAGGGAGAAGACAAACAGCAGATGCAGGACCAAGAAAACTTCAGTTAGCCCAGCGGGGGAAGGGAGCTCTTCGAAGAGTGTGGCCGGCCAGTGCTCTCTGTTGGGCTGAATGGCTGGACTGTTAGCGCCCCCCTGGTTCAACCCCAGGCACAGCCAGCTCAGGTCAACAGTGCAGGATCTACAGCAAATCCTTCCTTCAAGGGGGAATCAGGGAGCAGGTATCATGTTTACCACATATCACTGTCTAAGGTGAGGGAACAAAGAACCTCAATTCATTCCCACTTCTAATAGACAATCTTCTTGCTGATCAGATGCAACTTCATTGCAGTTCCATTCATTTATGCTCTAAACTTTTTTTTTTTTTTTAAGATTTTATTTATTTGTCAGAGAGAGAGAGAACACACAGGTAGGAGGAGGGGCAGGCAGAGGGAGAAGGAAGCAGGCTCCCTGCTCAGCAAGGAGCCTGAGGCAGGACTCAGTCCCAGGACCCTGGGATCATGACCTGAGCCAAAGGCAGATGCTTAACCAACTGAGCCACCCAGGCATCCCTATGCTCTAAACTCTTCTGCTCTCTATGCCTTTGTCTCCAAACCCACCAAAAGCCAAGATATCCTTTCCTACACAATTTCCTCTCCTGTTATGGCCTTGGCTAAACTTGCCCTTCTTCCCAGAAGCAAGGCTACTCTGCATTACCAGATTGTACATATCATTTTTTTTAAAGATTTTATTTATTTATTTGAGAGAGAGAATGAGATAGAGAGAGCATGAGAAGGGGGAGGGTCAGAGGGAGAAGCAGACTCCCTGCCGAGCAGGGAGCCCGATGTGGGACTCGATCCCGGGACTCCAGGATCATGACCTGAGCCGAAGGCAGTGGCTTAACCAACTGAGCCACCCAGGCGCCCTGTACGTATAATTTTAATATACATATGTTCTGTCTTCTTAACAAAACTATAAGCCAGAAATTGAAAAAAAAAAAAAAAAAAAAGATGTCCTCTTGCACCACAAAGCTGTTCATTTGTTAATGGCTGCCTGGAGGAGTGGGGTGTTGAGAAGGATTCTGCATCTTAATCCAGGCTCATAACTGATGACCTCCATGGACACACCAGGGAGAAAGGTTTTAATGTCTGTGGTCCAATCCTGTTCTCAACTTCCCATTAGCAGTTAACATGGTGATATGTAAAAAACAGCATGTCACATTACTTGTGGAATGTAGAGATGAATTGCTGGAAGCCTCTCAGGGGATCTTTAGTTGTGGTGTTCATGTCCTCATGGAGAAGTTCCTGTGAGACATTCCCAGAAGTGAAGCTGCTGGATCATGAGGTATGTGAGTTTGTTTTATTAAATACTATTATATTGCTCTCTAGCTTTACATGGGGGGTTCTGTATCTCCCCCCAACCCCCAGTACCTTCCATTATCCAGTTGTAACTCATACATGGAATCAAACGACCTTAGAACATAGCTTTAGCTCCGCCTCCTGCCATACTTTCAGATATTCCAATTGGCTCTTTCTCTGTCCCTACAGGGGAAGTCCAGTAGACCTCATAACTTTTGTTGTATCCTTTAGGTAATAAAAATCCCATGTCAAGTCATGAAAGACAGTTTTAATTAGGTAATCCAATGTGCAGCCCATGTAGGAATCAAATTTTAATCTTGTTTTCAAATGGAATCTTTTCCCTCTCTGCAGCTTGGTTCTGTTGCAATCTGGAAGCCTGCATTTAGAGAGGGGGTGATCAATCAGTGTCTTTTCTCATTCCCCGTAATGTGATCTTATCACTGCTCTCTTATCTAGTCTACCATGATTTCTGGCCCCTCCAGCGGGGGAGAGCAATGTACAAGAGTTGGGCTTGAATGGTTATGTTGTTGCCATTTAGCAGCTGAATTCTCTGAACTTGAGAGAACTGTTTTTAAAATGCTTTTAAAGGGGCGCCTGGGTGGCTCAGTCGGTTAAGTGTCTGCCTTCAGCTCAGGTCATGATCCTAGGGTCCTGGGATCAAGCCCTGCATCAGGTTCCCTGCTCAGTGGGGAGTCTGCTTCTCCCTCTGCCCCTCCCCCCTTTGCTCGTGTGTCTTCTCTCTCTCTCAAATAAATAAATAAAATCTTAAAAAAAAAAAAAGGGGGACGCCTGGGTGGCTCAGTTGCTTAAGTGCCTGCCTTCAGCTCAGGTCATGATCCTAAGGTCCTGGGATAGAGTCCTGCCTCAGGCTCCTTGCTCAGCGGGGATCCTGCTTCTCCCTCTGCCTGCCACTCTCCCTGCTTGTGCTCTCTCTCTGACAAAAATAAAATATTTTAAAAATACTCTTAAAAATTGAGATATAGTTCACATATCATAAAACTCACCTTTTGTTTTTTAGAGAGAGAGAGAGAGAGTGTGTGAGGGTGAGGGGAGGACAGAGGGAGAGGGAGAGAGAGAGTCTGAAGCAGACTCCCTGCCCACCATGGAGCCCTACCCGGGGCTATATCTCATGACCTGAACTGAAATCAAGAGTTGGACGTTCAATCGACAGAGCCACCCAGGCTCCCTAAAATTCACCATTTTAATGTGTAAAATTTAGTGGGCTTTTGTTTCTTCACCAATTTGTGCAACCATCACCACTATCCAATCCCAGAACATTTGTATCACCCTCAAAAGTAACCCTATACCTATTAGCAACCATTTCCCTCTCCCCTCTCATTGCAGTCCCTGAGGACCAATGATCTACTTCCTATTTCTATGGATTTACCTATTCTGAACATTTCATGGAATTATCTCATAAGTGGTCTTTTGTGACTGGCTTTTTTCTCTTAGCACAAAGTTTTTAAGGTTCGTCCATGTTGTAGTATGTGTCACTAGGTCCATTTCTTTTTATGGCCGAATAATATTCCATTGTATGAATATGCCACATTTATCCATTCATCGGTTGTTGGACGTTTAGGTTGCTTCTGTTTTTGGCTATAATAGATAATGTTGCTATGAACATTCATATACAAGCTTTTTAAGTGAACACGTTTTTAATTCTCTAGGGTATATACCAAGAGTAGAATTGCTGGACAATATGAAAGCTCTAAATATTGATATTAATATATTAATATTTGAGGAACTGTCAAGGTGTTTCCAGGCTCTGCACCATTTTTACATTTCTACCAGCCATGTACAAGGGCTCCAATATCTTCATATTTTCACAATAATTGTTATATTCTGGTTTCTGGACTTTTTTTTTTTTTTTTTTTTGATTATTGCTATTCTAGTGGATATGAAGTGGTATCTCATTGTGCTTTTGATTTACATTTCCCTAGTGACTAATGATGTTGAGCATCTTTTCATGTGCTTATTGATCTTTTGTATATTTTATCTGTAATGCTTATTTATAATTTGGTTATTTGTCTTTCTATCATTGAGTTGTATGTATTCTTTGTGTAGTCTTGATACCAGACCCTTATCAGATATATGATTGTAAATATTTTCTCCAATTTTGTGGGTTGTCCCTTTACTTTCTTGATAGTGTCCTTTGACATGCAAAAGTTTTAAATTTTGATGAAGTCTTATTAATCTATTTTTTTTAGTATGCTTTGAGTGTCATATTTAAGAAATCGTTGCTTAATCATGAAGGTCCTAAAGATTTACTTTTATGTTTTTTTCCTAAGGATTTTTATTGTTTAAACTCTAATACTTAGAATATTTAGATCTTTGATGTATTTTGACTTAATTTCATTATATGGTGTGAAGTAGGGTCCAAATTCATTTCTTTGCATGTGGATATCCAGTCATCCTGGTACTATTTACTGAAAAGATTTATTTTCCCATTGAATGGTCTTGACATCCTTGTTGAAAATTAATTGACATAAATGTATGGGTTTATTTCTGGACTCTTAATTCCATTCCCTTGATCTGCATGTCTATCCTTATGCCAGTATTATACTTTATTGACTGGTGTAGCTTTGTAGTTGGTTTTGAAATTAGGAAATCTGAAATCTGAGTCTTCCAATTTTCCTTTTTCTTTTTCAAGATTGTTTTAGGTATTCTGGGTCTCTTGCAATTCCATATGAATATTAGGGTCAGCTTTTCCATTTCTGTAAAAAAGGCAATTGAAATTTTTTTAGAGATTGCAATGAATCTCTAGCTCAATTTTGGGAGTCTTATATTCAGTCTTCCAGTCCATGAACAGGGATGTCTTTCCATTCATTAGGTCTTTCATTTCTTTCATCAATGCTCTGTAGTTTTCAATGAACAAGTCTTGCAATTCTTTGGTTATATTTCTTCTTACATATTTTATTCTTTTTGATGCTATTGTAAATGGAATTGCTTTCTTAATTTCTTAATTTCATTTTCAGATGGCTACTGCTAGTGTCCAATAATACAACTAATTTTTGTGTATTGACATATTTTGCAACTTTGCTGACCTTACTAATATCTCTAATTGTGTGTTTATGTGTGTGTGTGTGTCTCTATGTGGATTCTTAAGGATATTCCATATAGAATATCATGTCACCTACAAATAGAGATAATTTACTTCTTCATTTGCAATCTTGATGTCTTTTATTTATTTTTCTTGCCCAATTACTGTGTCTGAAACCTCCACCACAATGTTAAATAGAATTGCCAAGAGTGGACATTCTTGTCTTGTTCCTGGTTTTAGGAGGAAAGAAACTTTCTTTCACAATTAAATATGTTAGTTGTGGGTTTTTCATAAATGCTTTTTATCATGTTGAGGAAATTCCCTTCTATTCCTAGTTTTCTGATTGTTTTTATTGTGAAAAGGTGTTGGGTTTTGTCAAATGCTTTTTCTGCATCTGTTAAAATGATTGTGTGAGTTTTTCTTTTATTAATGTGGTATATTATATTGATTGATTTTCATAGGTTGAATCAATCTTACTTTTCTGGGATAATTTTTACTTGGTCACAGTGTACAATCTTTTTATATGCTGCTGGGTTTCATCTGCTAGTATTTTGTTGAGAATTTTTACATCTATATTCATAAAGGATATTGGTCTTACTGGTCTATATTTTTCTTCTGATGCCTTTGGTTTTGGTAATGATAGCCTCATAGGATGAGTTAAGAAGTGTTCCCTGACTAAAATATGTATTTTTATTTATATATGATAGAGTCTAACTATAAAGATAATATTGTATTGGTCAGAGTTCTCCAGAGAAACAAAACCAATAGGATAGATAGATAGATAGATAGATAGATAGATAGATAGATAGATGATAGATAAATAGATAGAATATATATAAACTATGCAGAACATGCTTGGAGCACTGGATAGTATACACAAATAATGAATTATGGAACACTACATCAAAAACTAATGATGTAATGTATGGTGCTTAATAACATAATAAAAAATATATAAACTATATATAAATTGTATATTATATATTATATAGACTATATATATATAGTCTTTATATACAGACTCTCTCTCTCTCCCTCTCCACCTCTCTATCTCTCTCTCTCGCTCTCTCTCTATATATGGTCTCTGTATATCTATCTTTTAATTTCTCTATCTAGAGACTTATTATAGGAATTGATTTATTATAGGAAATGATTATGGAGGCTGAGAAGTCCCATGATCTGCCATCTTCAAGCTAGAGGACCAAGAAAGGTGACAGTATAATTCAGTCCTAATCTAAAGGTCTGAGAATTGTGTGTGTGTTGGGACAGGGGGTTGATATAACTCCTGGCCCAAGTCCAAAGCCCCATGAACCAGGAGCACCAGTGTCTGAGGGCAAGAGAAGATCGATGTCCCAGTTCAAAGTCCCCTTTCCTCCACCTTTTTGTTCTATTTAGCCCTCAACAAATTTGATGATGTTCACCCACATTAGTAAGGGTGATCTTCTTTACTCAGTCTATTAATTCAATTGCTAGTCTTGTCCTGAAACACCCACACAGATACAACCAGAAATAATGTTTTAGTAGCTTTCTGGGCATCACTTAGCCCAGTTAAGTTGATGCATAACATTAACTGTCACAAAGACATTCAGGTTTAATCATTTTTTAAAATTCAGGAACAGTACAAAACAGAAAATAAAAATAATCCATAACTACTTTTCAGTATGTGGGTGTATTTTCTTTTAGTACCTTTTCTAGCTATTTCATATATGCATATATTTAATATAGATTACAAATTATTTTAATCATACTTTTCACATATTTTTTCCTTCTTTATTCATTCAATTCTGTCTTATGAGTGGGTTCCTACATCACCAGCAGCTCTTCAAAAACATCACATTAATATTATTGCTCAGTATTCCATTCCATAATTCCTTCAATCACAACAGACTTTTCTCTTTTTGATGTTTAGATTATTTTAATGTTGCTTTTTGCTTTTATAAGTAGTGCTCTCTGAGTCATCTTGGCCTTTGATGCATCTTCGGTTTGCTAAAATATTTCTAGAAGTGGAACATAGGATCAAAAGCCAGGAACATTTTTAAGTTTCTTCATCTGCTTGGTGGGCCAAAAAAGGTTTACCAATTTATACTTCTCACATTAAATGAATTTTTGTTTACAGCACCGCTAATACTACTGTTTTATAAATATTTTTTTATTTTTCCATCCCGCTGGAAACAATTCCATTATATGGGATCTTGAATAACAGTTGGCTTGGAAAATAAAATATAAAAAGCCGTTGCTTACCAGCACAGTTTCTATAGTACCCAAATACATACAGTGCTTGTTCAACTTTATTTTTTAAATCAAAAAATAAGATGGGTCGGTGACACCAAAGGAGATGTTTCCTATTGAAGCCAATTTATTCTTTATAATGTTTTTTAATGTGCTTAGTTAAGTTTACCTAGCACATAACTGGGTTGCAAGGGTAACTCATCCATAAAATTATAAAGGCTTATGGGGTGTAATGCTGACAACACTGTAAATTTGACTTAAAAATATACCTTTGTTGTTGGCTTGATTAAATAAATACATCAACTTGAATGAAGTATTTCTGATTGTTACAACAATCTGCTATTCATGCAAAGCTCCCAGTGTGAACTGTTTGTGTATTAAAGGCACATAATTCCTCCTAGCAGCATCATCCCACCTTCTCCCCAAAACCAAACGTTTTTTTTTTTTTTTTAAGATTTTATGTATTTATTTGACAGAGAGAGAGACAGAGAGCTCAAGCTGGAGGAGCAGGAGAAGGAGAAGCAGACTCCCCACTGAGCAAGGAGCCCGATGTGGGGCTCGATCCCAGGACCCCGGGATCATGACCTGAGCCGAAGGCAGACACTAACCAACTGAGCCCCCCAGGCGCTCATCCCAAAACCAAACTTCTAAAACATAGAGCTAGGAGACTATGTTTGCGGATGTTTATTCAATGAGGCATATAATTTTTCAAGTTTGTAAAAATTCTCCTTCGTAATTCCAGAATGGATAAAGCCATTAAGACACTATAACCGATTTTTCTTTTCTAATGTGTTAGATTCATAAAATGTGCTTCTCTGTATATTATTCAAAGTGGGCTGCTCTTCACTGAGAACTGCAGAGGTGAGCCATGACTGGTTTTCCAGGATAGACACGACTCGCACCAACACCTTTTGTCTTCATCTGCTTCAGGCTTTACAACGATGTGACTTCACCCCATTGCTCAGAGCTCTCCATTCCCTGTTAGCAATGAGGGTGAAAACCAGACCAGGAGCCCAGAGTTCTGAAGGAGCTGTGTGCCTGGCCAGGTCGTCCTTGAGTTTGCTTTAACTCTTAGTTTTGTAGTAAACTGTGAAATAGCTAAGGGCAATCAGTTCACCTCATGGCATGTTTTCAGCAAGTAACAACTAACGAATTTCAACAAAGAAAATTGTATCATTTTTAGACAGTGAATAAGATCAATATTCTAATTTACCTTAAAAGAACCACTATCCTAAAACAGAAAACAGAAAAGTGATTCAGTTACCCCCAGAGATTAGATTTTTCTTTCTCTCTAATTACACTGAACATAAATAAGTCAAAATATCAGAACCTAGCACAACAATTTTAATCCATATTTTCAAACCCTCCACATCCTGCCTTCTTCATCCTGCAAAATTTAAACTGAAAAAAACAAGGAATGAAACAAAGGAAATCTACACAAAGATTGTGAACAAGTAGAAACTGAGCTCTTTTTTTGTACTTCTTTGCTCTCTGCACTGGCCTGTTGGCAAACAAAGTCCCTAGGGCTGAAATGGGAAGATACTTGTAACAGAAGAGGAAAGGGGCAGGTCAAATGAGCCAGAAAAGCCACAAACTCAGTGAGCAGTCCTGAGATAATGGAGAGCTGACTGCAATGAAATGGAAATGAGCAAATAATGACTGCATACACAAATAAACCATCAGTCTTCAGAATCATTTTGGAACTGTGTAATGATATGCAGATCACTCTCTTGCAAAAGGACATTTTCAAAGATTGAAAGGGTGCAGGGGAGGGCAACAGGAATGACTCTGCCTACAGCTTCTGGAATGATGATGTTTTGTCCCTTCTCTGCACCATTCTGAAAAAGAAGCAAAAGTTCCTCATGATCGCAGTCCCCGAGCCCTTCCCACTGCCATAAGTCTGGCTACTGAAGATCATCCCATTTGTGGCTAAGGAGTGGGAAATCCCAGTCCCGATGACCTGTTTTTGCTGAAATCACTTGAAGTTCCTGCCATTTGTGGGTGTTGGTGTTAAACTGGTGGAAATCTTTGAAAATATTTTGCAATGACATTACCATGATAAAAAGCAATCTTGACTTAGGCTACAATAAGCCCTGCTACTTATCGATAATATATTCCAAGGCAGGTCACATAAACAGCCCTGGCTTTGGTTTCTAAGCTGGACCTTATAAAAAATAATAGGCAATTAGCTAGAAATAATTTTAATGGCCAAGAGCTATACAAATGATTAATATTTTAGCAATAGAGTTCTGGTTGGGCATATATGTAATCCATCCTTAGGGAATGGGAAAAAGATAACACTACAAACATAGACTGCTATACTGGGTGGGAAGTTTGAATAAAATCAAAGTAAGTTTCATAACCACGATGCTTCTATGGAGTGGAATAAACATTTTTGTTGGGGAGCGATTTTGTTCCTGCTAAAATCCAAGGAAGTCTGTTTAGTGCCTTCTCACCATCAAAACGGAAAAGGTTGTCATCCAGAGTGAGCGAAAGAAAGAAAGCACGTGGTAGTAATTTTGCAGAACATACTTTGAAAGAGTAGTGACACCTCTATGAAGCCTTGAATTAAGCAGAACTATAAAAATAAAGTCAATGAAGTCAGGGGTAAACCTGGCTCAGTTTTTTAACATAACTTGAGATATCTCTGCAATTAATATAAATACCTAAATGGAAGTGTCCTCTTATTTTATTTTTTCTTTTTTTAAATTGGAGTTTATTTATTTGAGAGAGATCAAGAGAGAGAGACAGCAGGATCAGGGGTAGAGGGAGAGGGAGAAGCAGACCCCCAACTGAGCAGGGAGCCTGATGTGGGGCTCAATCCCAGGACCCCAGGATCATGATCTGAGCTGAAGGCAGATGCTTAACTGACTGAGCTACCCAGGCACCCCTATTTTATTTTATTTTTTGAGATATAATTGACATATAACATCATATTAGTTTTAGATGTACAACATAATGACTCAGTATTTGTATATATTGTGAAAGGAGATGTCCTTTTAAACAAGAACAGACTGATGACAGTCTGGATAGAATCAGAAGAGAGTCAAGAGCCACTATTGGTGAAAAGTCCTCCCCATCTCTTTGATGAGGAAACACTGCAAGTTAACCCAGAAACCTCACTTAATACTATTTGTGATTTGTTATATATTATTATATATGAATATTTGTGTATATATGTGTATGTATATATACATATATATGTATATAAAAGTTGATGTAAACTTTATATACTTTCTATTCTGTACTTTTCAGAATATACCTCAAAAAGTCTTTTTGTTGTCTGAGTGTGTCTCTTGTGACAAATAACCCTTCTAGCTAACTAGTGACCTGTATTTCCTACTCATGTCTCATGTTCACCTCTTTCATTCATCCATCCATCCATTCATTCATTCAATAAACATTTATGAAACATTCACTCTGCCCTAGGTACTGTACTTGGTGCTTGAAGATTATTAAGTAAAGCAGAACCTTGCTTTCCAGAAATTCAGCATCTTGTGAAGGGAGAATGGCATTAAAATAAGTCTCTAAACAATTGTCATCTCTATCTTGTCAATATCTTATGCAACTGGTTTTAGAAAAATTTTCACCTAACTCATTCACTGGTTTGGACACCATGAATATGTAAATCTTCATCAATCCTTCTACTGTTTATTGAATATAAAATGCTGGGCAGGCTTTAAAAACCTGGCTAGGTCTAGCTACTCAATATTTACTCCAAAAAATGTCTCATATTTAATTAAGTGTAAAAATTAGCAAGACTGAGTCAGTTCTGTCTTCAAAGACCAGTCGGCTAGCTGGAATGTAATAGGTCTACTTATAGGACAAACATAACAAAAACATTAGCCTACGACTGCCCAAGATGGTTAGTTGATCTGGTGAGGAAAATTATGAATAAATATTAAAACCCAAAAGCAGCATGATGGTTACTATGTAATTAGTAACTATGTGCCATCCACAGCCTTTAATTATATTACTTGAACTGTAATAAGGCAATACATTAAAACAGCTTGGATTTTGGCTTCAAAAACCTGGCATAACATGCTCACAATGATATTCTCCTCCATTTTGTTATGGCATTTGAATATTCTCCAACAAATCAATGTGCCTCTCACATTTGAACCTACTGAGTTAAAATAGAGGAAACAAGAAAAGCCATCAGCCAGCGCCCCCTCCCATCAGACCCAACGATGCCCTCTTCCCATCATATGAATGCTAACCTCCCCTCTGAGCCACCATCACCTTCATCATTCCATCTGCTCTGAACAGAGGGGAGAGACGCCGGTCATATCGTCCACACCAGGCTTCTAATCCTGCCAGATTGCACTGGTCTTTAACCATATGCCACACATTATTAGAGAACAGATCTTTCTATTTGCATGACAAGCTGTGGATTCTGGCCGGGCCTCCAGGGCCACCTCCAGATAGAGCATCGAGTGTCCGCTGGATGTTTCCCTGATAGCCACCAAGAGCCCAGGCTCTGGCTTTGTGCACACCAGACTCCACCGCACCTCCGCTGTGAGATCTTGAGTAGGTCATTCCTTCTAGGCTTCTGTCCTCTCCTCTGTAAGGTGGAGGTTTGTCCATCTGCCCTATTGAGCTGGATGTTGAAGCAGGGAAGGTGTGGGCTCCTTACCGACCTGCGATCAAAGCCGGCTCTCCATTTACTGATCATTCCACCGTGGGCAATAACTTAGGCTCTAAAATGGAAATAGGGGTGGGAGGGATGGGGTGGCTGGGTGATAGACATTGGGGAGGGTATGTGCTATGGTGAGCGCTGTGAATTGTGTAAGACTGTTGAATCACAGACCTGTACCTCTGAAACAAATAATACATTATATGTTAAAAAAAAGAAGAGAATAGTAGGAAGGGAAAAACGAAGGGGGAGAAATCGGAGGAAGAGACGAACCATGAGAGACTATGGACTCCGAGAAACAAACTGAGGGTTCTAGGGGGGCAGGGGGTGGGGGGATGGGTTAGCCTGGTGATGGGTATTAAAGAGGGCACATACTAAATGGAAAAAAAAAAGAGGAACAGCAAACAAAAATAACTCTCTGGAATTAAAAATATGATAACTGAAAAAAAAATGGAAATACGTAGATTGGCGCCGCGGAGGGCTCTGTGGCAATTAAATGGGCTAATAAGGAATTGCTCATGGCACATAAGTGACTCTATGAAGTGGCAGCCATCAGTGTTACCACGTTTTTGTAAAGATTAAGTGACATAAATGAATTTTTAAATTAAGAGCGGTGACTGGGAACTAGAAAACACTCAAAGATGGTGGCAATCTTACTGTATTGTTATCCCTTTCCCTGTGTTTTATGTGAGCTCTGTCATTCCCATGTAGCGGAGGCTTACTTGTCCCTTGAGGATGGGGTAAAGTTATATAGAGCTGTGTTACTGTTGGTACCCTGAATGCAGAGTATGTACAACTATTTAAACCAAGCATAACAAAACTCGGGGTTGGATTTTTTTTTTCCTTCCGTTGATCAGATTTTAACACAGCAGGCCACGACCGTTCCTTTTGTGACTCCCATGTGTGACCGAGGTCTTTTGGGGATGTGAGCTGTACCGACAAGGCAAGGAAGCACCCGTATAGCGGGGTCAGCTCCTTCTTGGGTTGCAAAAGTGAATTCTACTGTCAAGATGTTGTTTGTGGGTTTTGTGTTTTTCCTTTTTTTTTTTTTTTTTTTAACTGATTACTGTAGAATTGCTGGTCTCTGAATTCTTTGCTCAGATTGGAGAGGAAGCATAAATGGATACCAGGACTTCCAGTTGTATATACAGCCCTCTGCAGGTTTCCCACAAAGAGCTGAGGAAAACAGCATGCCTCTTCCTACAAACTGAAGAGGATTTGGAACACAAGTAAAAGTATATTATTCTCGTACGTGTTTTCTTTTATTTGGTCTTAGAGATACGCCAAACTGCCAGTGTAATGGGATGTCCGGGGGTAAGCTTCTAGTTTTTTCCCTTTCTTACTGTAGAAGCCTTGCAACAGATATATTCAATATTTTAAATAATGGGAAATGAAATTCAACATTGTTGCTATATTATGAGTCTCCAAATTTAACAAGACATATTTTGGCTAGGCCCACAAAGGAATATTTCTCCAAATTTATTGGGCATTACCTTTTTGTCTTCTATATTTTACAGTTAATGGAGGTAAAAAAGCAGATCTTGGAGGGGAAAGAAGGGTTGAGGGGTAAAAGTGATCTAATTAACCCATGTAGGTGTCATAACCTCTATTCTCTGTTGTTGCAGCTGTTATTTGACTGTATATAACTTTAAAAATACCCTCTTAACTTATAATTTTCGTATGTCTTCTTTGCAATATTTTTCAGTGCCGACATATAAGCCGTTTCCTTTTGTTCTGTTCAGAAAAGATTCTCAGCAATTTGCCAGTGCTTTCTGCATAATAGTCATTGATTTTTCTGATCTAAGTGATTAGATGTGGTGATTTTTCTTCCAGATCCTTTACTTAAAAGGAGATAATTTCTAGGAGCCAAGATTCTTTCCATTATGTGCCCCTAATTAGCCTTTAGACATCTGTGCTGATTGCCACACGTACAGAGGTGTGTGGTAAAGGCTGGTGCTTGGCTGCTGGACCCGCACTCACCGCCATCATTCAGTAGGAGCATCAGGCTCACTGCCCACACTGCTCTTTACACCCATCTTAGTCACTGACCAACTGAGGAACTCATTAACTGAGCCTCTCAAATGCCTCTTCATTAATAAAATGCACTTTTGTGTACAAGAAAGACAATATTGGTACAAACAAATATAATACTGGTAAAAATAAATTAAAAAAATAGTAAGTAAAAAAAATACCTCAATGAATGGGGTAGTGAGAAAGGCACAGATATTGGAATTAAGTAGAGCAAAGGTCCTAGCATGGTTTTTTTTGTGGTTTTTGTTTTTGGGTTTTTTTTTTTTTTTTGGCAGTTTATTTAATTCCCTAAATTTTGCTTTGTGGTCTATAAAATAAGGCTATGATACCTCATCGAAGTATTATGAAAATTAAGTGACTCAATGTATGTAAAGTGCCTCTTCATTTCCTTCACATAAAAATACCAACTAAAAGAAAGAATCAGTAAGCTTATTTCCTAGCTGACTGGTTCATTGGTCCCCATGAAGCCTCTTCATAGAAACCATCCTGCTACCAGCTCATCGTAGACTGAGTTGAGACCTACGAGGGGTAGCAGCATAGCTGAGTTTGCATTCACCATGATCTAAAGGACAAGAAGTGACCCACAACAAAGGCCAGATGATACATGCATCCTGAATTATAGTCAAAGTAAACATACGCCTCAGAGAAAGGGGGCTGGGCAATCAAGCTGATCACTCTGATCTAGCCTAAGCTTCTGGTACAATCACTGCTTTTATTTCCATCATTCTAAAACGGTAGGATGTGAACCCGAGATCTCCAAACTGTGGGCAAACCAAGCTTGGAGAAGGAGTGCTTAAGAGTCTGTATCATTGGGGTGCCTGGGTGGCTCAGTCGTTAAGCGTCTGCCTTTGGCTCAGGTCATGATCCCAGGGTCCTGGGATCGAGCCCCACATCAGGGTCCCCACTCAGTAGGCAGCCGGCTTCTCCCTCTGCCTGCCGCTCCCCCCTGCTTTTCTATCTCTCTCTCTCTCTCTGTCAAATAAATAAATAAATAAATAATCTTAAAAAAAAGAGTCTGTATCACGTGGCCACCGCGTCTGAGTCTGACTGAATAATGCTTTACCATCCCACACATTTATTATATTTCTTATCACTGTCAAAGCCAGCTCGATAACTCAGAGATTTCCACAGCCACAATAAAAGGCAATAGCATTATACCAGTAATAACTAATTAGAGAATGTAATAAGAACAAATTATATTCCCAATTAGCAAAAAACACAAATGGGATCTGGGGATAAATCCAATAAAAGGACTGTAAAACTACATGGAGAAAACTTTAAAGCATTATTGAAAGATGTGAAGAGAGATCTGAATAAATCAAGTGAAGTATAAGATGTTCATGGTTAAAAGACTATGTCACAAAGATGCCATTTCCCCCAAATTAATTTTATAAATTCAATGCAAATTAATTCCAGGACCCCAGTAGAATTTCTTTTGTGGAAATTGACAAGTTGATCCTAAAATTCACATGGAAGAGTAAAGAGCCAAGAGTAGTTCAGGTATTTTAAGGAACAACTTGAGAGAGTTCCCCATATAAATAAGACAAATTGCAAAACTATAGGAATCAGGATGATATGGGATAGATAAAGAGACATGCAGAACAGCAAGAGCCCAGATTCATTTATATATGAAAACAGAGGAAGCATTATGAATCAGTGGGGAAAGGAGCAGATATTTATTTGTTAAATAGTTCTAGAATCATTGCTTATCCATATAGGAAAAAGATCCCTTTAACACTCCAGATACAAAAACAAATTTATGATGTATTAAAGCCCAAAATATTCTAGAAGAAACATACCATAGAAGGAAAGAATTTCTTACATAAGGCACATACACAAAAACTACTTAACATTAAAGCTTCTGTTCAAAAATTATATACCATAAACAACTTTGAAGTAAACTATAGACTTGGAGAATATGTTTAAAAGGCATATAACTGGCAGAGATTATAGAACTTTACACAGCAATCATGCACAGACAAATCACCCAATAGAAAATGGACAAAGGCAATGTATAGGTAATTGACAGATGGGAAACCTGAATATATTGTAAATATGTGACAATCTCACCACCCACACAGTAAGTGTAAATTAAAAGTCAAGTACAGTTACATTTACACCCACCAGATTGGCAACTATTTAAAAGGTTAATAATTCCAGGTTTTGGCAAGTATGTGGAGCAATGAACACTTAAATCACACACTGCTTTTGGTCATGTAAATAGGTGCAACCACATTGGAGCAAAATTTGATGATAGAGAATCAGGTTAATATGCCCAAACACTAAGACCAGAAACTCAGCTCATAAAAATATATAATAGGAAAAATCTCTCACATGTGCTCAAGGAAATGTCCCCAAAAATGTTTATGACAAGACTATTTTGAATACTCAGCAACTGGAAACCATCTGTGTATTTCAAAAGAGATTTGATGATTTAATTGTGAATGCATTCAAGAAATGAAATAATATACCAGAGTTAATGAATTAATATTAATATAGATAAATCTAAAAAATGACTTTGAATAAAAAACACATTTTAGAAGAACACATTTCTCAAAAACATGTAAAAATACTTCATACTGTTTATGTATGTAATAATGTACAATTATTATGTTAAGGAATAACTGGGGAAGGAGGGAATGGCATCAGAGAAAAATGTAAAAGAGCACTGAAATGTATCATTAAAGTTTTAAATAAATCTAAGGAAATATGGCAAAAGATTTGTCAAAATATATTAATGGTTCACATCTATTTTAGATTTTAGATATCAGTTCTAGGATTCCCCCAATTTTTTGTTTCTCTATCCCTCCTGAAATTTTTTTATCTTTTTACCTTTATAATTCTCCTTTTCTAAAGATTCTCTTACACATGTATCCTGATTACTTTTAAAATCTTCACCAAGTAATTTCAATATTTGGGTTGTCTGTCAGACTATTTTTATTAACTATTTTTTTTCTCTTGATGGTGGGCCACTCTCTCAACAATTAAATTATTAGCATATATTATTCAGTAAAAGAAACCATGGTTTCTTGCAGTAGTGAAAGTAAAAATATGCTCAATAAAATAAGGGGGTTGGGGAAGCTTGCCAGAAGGCCCCAGGAGCCAATATGAAGGAGTTTCCGGTGGGCAAAACTGAAACAATTTGAACAAGAAAGTAATGATCATATTGAATTATAACTCATAAAATAAAACAGGCATCCCTGAGTCCATGCTGATATAAACAAATAATTGAATAGATAGGTGCATGGGAAAAAAGAGAAAGTTCTTTCTTATAGAAGAATTCTAATTAATATACGTAGAAGGGAGGAAGGAAATATGAAATTAACTTTGGGCAAATACCACAATGATAATTGCTGCAGGCAGAATCCACCCATTGATACGAAAATTAGCATTTTAGGGGTGCCTGGGTGGCTCAGTTGGTTAAGCGTCTTCCTTCGGCTCAGGTCATGATCCCAGGGGTATTGAGCCCCAGGTCTGGCTCTACAGGGAGCATGTGTCTCTCTCTGCCTCTGCTGCTCCCCCTGCTTGTGCATTCTCTCTCTGCCAAATAAATTTTTAAAAAACCCAAAAAACAAAGCAAAACAAATTTTTGCATTTTAGGAGAAGCAGTATGCATAGTCTTAATGTATTTCTCACAAATATTCATCAATTATAAAAAGAAAAATAGTACAGGGTGCCTGGGTGGCTCAGTTGGCTAAGCGTCTGAGTCTTGATTTCAGCTCAGGTCATGATATCAGGGCCATGAGATCAAGCCCCACATTGGGCTCCGTGCTCAGCGGAGAGTCTGCTTGAGATTATCTCTTTTGCTCTCCCTTTACCCCTTCCCCCACTCACTCTCTCTCTCTCAAATAAATAAATAGATAAAAGAAGAAAAAAGAAAGAAAAATGGTAACTTTATAGTGGAGAAATCCAGCAGACTCCATCTTAACCCAATGATTAAGGTTAAGAACTCCCAAAATAAGACATACTGACATCACATATCACCTGATATGATGCAATAACTATGGCACAACATCACTTCTGTGCCATTTTTGCATAAAATGCATAATCTCAATCTAATCATGAGAATACATCGGATAAACCTAAACTGAGGACCAAAATGATACACCGATGTTTGTCAGAAGTGTCAAGATCAGAAAAGACAAGGAAAGACCGGGGATTCGAGGAGATAAAAAGACAAGTTAAAGTACTGTGGGATCCTGGATTGAATCCTGGAACTGAAAAGGACATTAGTGGAAAAACTGATGAAATTTGAATAACGTCTGGTTTGAAGTTTACTAATAGCATAATACCAATGTTAATTTTCTGGTTTTGATCATTGTACAATGAGTATGCAAGATATTAGCACTAGCAAAACGTGGAAAGTATCTATGGGAACTCTCTGTGCTATATCTTCAACTTTTCTATGTGTCTAAATTTATTTCAAAATAGTTAAAAAAGTTACCAGCCTATTACTTTGACTATGTGGAGTCTCATTTTTCACTTTGTTAGGGTGGATCTATTCCAGTTTTGCCCTAAGTTGTAAGGACTTGGTCCTTAGTCTTGGAATTAGCACCAGTGTTTCCCAATATGTATTGAACTGTAGCTATAAATCAGTAAACCTGCCCTTCCTCCTAGCATGTGGCCTTTTTGGAGTTTCAGTGAAAAGTCGTTACTAAGTCTTTCTAACGTGGTGAGGCTTGAACTCTCAACTCCATCTCTGCAACATCAGGCAGTTGCTGCTCACAGTTGGGCTCCTCCAATTCTCTGCTCATACATGAAGTTCAAAGACAGCAAAGAATTCGAGAGGAAGTCAAGTGCAGATGTTAGGGCTGTCCTCTCTGCTGAGTCTTTTTCTCTGGGATTTCCTGCTTGGATTTCTCACTGCTCTGAGAACCTTGAATTCCGACCAGATTCTTCAGTCTACTATGAGGGCTGCTTTCTGCTTGAGTGTTTTCGTGCCATGTGAACTGGCTTTCGGTGGGGGTGGGGCGGGCGGAGCTGGAGAGGTGTGTGTATCCTCCAGCTTCCGCCTGGGTTTGGTTGTCTTCTGCTATCTTACAGCTGCTGTAGTTTTATATTTTCTCAGAGTTTAAAATTGTCATTGAAAGGAGAGGTAGTCTATATAAGCTACTCTACCAGTACCAAGACACCTGTGTGTAATAAACTTTTTAATGCTCAACTAATTTTATATTGTAAATATCTAAAACAATAGAATTATTATTGGTATGTCAGGAAGTTTTTTTTAAGATTTTATTTATTTATTTATTTATTTGACAGAGAGAGAGAGAGAGAGAGCACAAGCAGGGGGAGCGGCGGGAGAGGGAGAAGCAGTCTCCCTGCTCAGCAGGGAGCCTGATGTGGGGCTCGATCCCAGGACCCCAGGATCATGACCAAGCTGAAGGCAGATGCTTAACTGACTGAGCCACCCAGGTGCCCTGGTATGTCAGGAAGTCTTAAAGCTTTTCCAGAACCTTCATGGCCATCTCAGGGTGAAAGGTAAGACCTAATGTTTTCTTTGGCCTTCGCTCCTTCCTGTAAGTGCCTTCCCTTCATGGCAGAGATTCCTGGTCTTACTTTTAGATACTTCTCCAGGACTTCATTGAGTTTCAATTGATTATCAATTCATCCAGTGCCTTCTTCAATTCCCAGCACAAATACCTATTGCATGGAAAGATAAAGGAAGGAAGGCAGGAAGGGTTCCAGCTAAAGCAAAGCCTTAGAGCAGGACACCCAACCTGGCAAACCTCAGGCTCCCTTAAAATTGCTGGTGCAATCAATGACATTTATTTCTTGAACTTCTGTCATTAATCAGCTAATATGGTAGCTGCTCTGTAAATCCACTTTCATCTGCCGTTCCTCTTTGTGGTTCACTCATTCGCTGATCTATTCCGATCTGATACAATGTCATCTCTTTCCTTAAGAGCTCTTATGATCACCTTCTCTGAAGAGCACCACCCCCCGACCCCTGGCACTCTCTATCCTTTTCCTCTGTTTTTTTTCCCCTTCATATTAATTATCTCTACCTTATATTATATCTAGTATTATATATTATATTATATTATATTATATTATATTATATTATATTATATTATATTATATTATATTATATTATATTATATTA
>NW_023270415.1:10028583-10366753 GCF_011800145.1 Mirounga leonina
TATATTATATTATATTATATTATATTATATTATATTATATTATATTACTTGTGGTGTTTTCCCTAGAATATTAGCGACATAAGCACAGAAACTTTGCCCCCCCAACCTCCAAATGCTGTATTTCCAGCATCTAGAACAGTATCTGGTGCTCAGTAAGAGCTCAGTAGATACTTTTTGAATAAATGAATGAATTTTCACAACAATCCTGCAGGGCTATTTTTATCCTCATTAAACAAAGTGAAAAACTAAAGATCAGGAAAATAAACTAGCCAGTCATAAAACAAGTGGCAGACGTGGATTAAAACACAGATGTTCTAAAAGGGCTCAAGGTTTGAAACATGGTGGATGACGTGGACCAGCAACAAACACCCAACACTGTGGAAGAGTCCCCTGGATCTCATCAGGCTCAGCCTGATTGAGCAAATTTATGTGAAAATGAGAAACAACAGAGACCTTCGAGGCAGATAACATGCTTACGACCAGCATTTAAATGTGATATTGGGAGATGTGGAAGACACTGGGACTACTACAGAAGTTAATGAGGGAACATACAAAGAGACATATAAGTCAACAGAAGAGGATATTCCAGCACTCTTTGTCCAGAGAGCCCTCCATTAGGAGTTGGCTTCTGAATCAAAGAATCAAAGAATTCATCATGTATGAAATATAGGAGACTTTGTATGATTGCCTGTGTAAATTTTGATATTAAGAAATGACCAAGGACTCTTCCACTCTTGAAATGACTCAATTTGCAGATAACTCAAAAATTCTTAAGCTAAAGGGCATTTTAATTTTTTTCCAACCCTTTCAATAAATGGGATCACCAAGATGTAGAAAAAAAACCCCAACCCCCCCCCAAAAAACAACAACAAAAAACCTGTCAGATGTTCTGACTCTATGTCCATTTCTTCTTCTGGAACAGTAGAAAGTGGAGTCAAGGGCAGGACGCTCAGCCTGGGGTGAGAGAAGGAAGAAGGATGACATGGTGGGTGGGCAGTTTTGCCCAGGGGCCACTCAGCATGCTTCTAACTTACTTCTTTTTGAGGTCAGCCTGACTGCCCTTTGTTTCTAATCATGTCTTAGGCTAGCAGCATTCACATGACAATCGTTAGTGAAAATGGAGCGAGGTTAACCCCTGACCTTGGAGTCATCTCCTCCACCAGCTTCCCCTTTGTGAATTTGTTTGCTAAACTGGTAGATCTGAGAGGGAAATCGTAGAGGAAAGTGCAGAAGAGGCTAGGAACTAAGTGACATGAGCATATCAGTGCTCATTCTTATTGTACAGAATTCCACAAACCAGAATGACTCATTTAGGGCAGGTTATTCTCTACCTACATACTTCCGGTGTTACTGACTCCTAGGAGGACCCAAACTGGGAAGACAGTTGGGAAAATCTTCTAAATAATTTCATTGTAAAGACCAACACAACTAAAATGCAATGCATTTATTAACCAAGTAATATGTAATATCTCTTCTGTGGACAGAATAGATGCCCTTTTGAAACCATTTGAAAAAATTGCTCAGGAAACACTCTATGAAGATAATTTTCTAAAATCTTTCTATAGACATATTACCAAAATGTATATATTAGCTATGGATTTGGGCATTTTAAATTCTGCAGTTTGTGGGGACATGAGCAATACAATTTTGTCTCGATTTGTTACTACATACAGTCCAAATGTATTGAGAAAGATGTCTGGTAACATGAAAAGGGTCTGCTCTGGGTTGTGTGTGATAATTTGCTGATATTGTGCCTCAACCAGAAAAACAATATGTAGGAAAATAAATACCTGAGAATCATGGCTTCCCCCCCCCCCTCACCCGTATTCATAGACAGGACATTTGTGACTTGAGCAGTGATGCTCTAAGATATTCACCTCAGAGTCCTTGGAGTCTGACACTGCCTCAGTGTGTAGAAAATTGCTTTCCCAACTTCTCACCGCTCTTGCCAATTTTGCAACTCAAAGTTGTGGAAAATGTTTTTTTGTTTGTTTGTTTTGAGAGTGTTTGAAATCTGTGTAAGCCAGATGCCATTTCCATTAGTTATTTTGCAAAGTTCTTTCCCTCAACTCACCACACAAAATGTAAAAATGAAACTGCACAGTGAGCCTTGCTTCACTTCTCCTGGATCTGGGGGGCACGCACACCAGAGGGTGCAGGCCCACTGTGAGTAAGGGCAGGACCACTGAGTGGAGCATGGAGCATGGATCTGTGGAGCGTGAGCTCGCCCTCTAAACGCAGCAACAGCTACTCACTCCTGGAAGGGGCGTTGTTATTCTAGAACATGGGCTTGGTATTGCTAGATTTAAAAAAGTAGAAATCTGAATTTCATTGTAACTTCCCAATTTTCAAATGTCAGCAACTATTTAAAATTTTTATAGACACAAATGGGACACAAGACCCATTGGCCCAGCCACTAAATAAAATCCAACAGGTGTTCAACATTTGATTTGTTAGGTGGGGTCCCAGACAGCCAGTCCTTCCAAAGAAGGATCTGCAAGAAGCCGCAGACTCCCCTACTCTGGAAGGTCATGTGGTTTTTTTGTTTTTGTTTTTTCTAAAGATTTTATTTATTTATCTGACAGAGAGTGAGATAGCGAGAGAGGGAACACAAGCAGGGGGAGTGGGAGAGGGAGAGGCAGGCTCCCCGCTGAGCAGGAAGCCCGATGCGTGACTCGATCCCAGGACCCTGGCATCAAGGTCACATGTTTTTAATATATTTGTGAAAGAAAGAATGTGTCATACCTTCTGTGGAAATGTTTCTTGGCTACTTCCTTTCTCACCCTCTCCTTTCCTACCCACTAGGACCCACCCCCTGGAGCTCCTGGTTATTAGCCACCTTGAGAAGCTACTGAGAAGTCCTCGGGGCCAGCAGAACCTGGATGGATGTGAGGCTGCCCCTGTCTTTGTTCTTGCTTCCCTTTACCTTCCACATCATTACCCCCCCGCCAAGACTCCATGAGAGCCAATTATACTGGAGAGGGGTGACTAGCTAAAGAGTTTAGGCTTTAGAAAGATTTTATTATTTTTATAAACTATATATTTATCTCAATGTCTCTATAATTCAAAGAAGAAACACAATAAGAAAGTCAAAGAGGCCATGGAATGACCTTGCTGTCCCGTCCGTTCTGTTTTCATTAAATCCCCTGGTCAGGAACTCAACATGGTGCCTCCCATTCAGGGAAACCCTATCCTTTCTTCCATAGGCTCCCTCTTCCCTTTTCCTCCCATCCCTCAGCAAGCCAAGGGAGGTAATGACTTGAGTGTGGATTTCCTGATGTCTGTTATTCTGACCAGCTACTATCCAGGGGTCAGTGGTGTGCAGACAGTGAGCAGGGAGGGTGCTCACTCAGCATGATGCCTCAGAGGGGGCTTGAGCGACACAAGTCCAAGTCAGTACAAAACAGCAGTTAGGCTTTTCCCATGCAGCTCGGGGTCCTTTGAAGAAGATGTGCCTCTTCATCCGTCAGCGTCATCCAGGAGCTAAGTATCCAAACAACACACACACACACATCTAAGGACAAGCAGTACTTCTCAGAGCAGTATGGTCTAATCTACGTTAAGGAAGAGAAACATTTTCCTAATTGGGATAAAGTCCACCCGGCTGGCTTCCCCCACAGTGGAGGGAGGGCTCTGTTACTCACAGTGGTGTTGGCTCACCTTTGTTCTTCTGCCAGCTCTCCATTCCCTCCAGGTCTAGTGGGGAATAAAAAATGGGATTCATTAAAGGCAGTCTACCCATTAACTTCTTAATGTCCATCACTTTGTTGCAAAAAACCCAGAAGAGTCTTTGAAATTCTTTTCTTTTATTTTTTTTTCTCCAACAGGGTCATATTTTTGTGAGGACTTTCTGTAATCTTTTTACATAAAGACCATTTCTAAATAACCCCTAAGGATTGAAGAAGGGGTGGATGGATGGTTTGTGAGTTTAGTTACTCTAAAAAGCTGAATACAAATTCCTCATCAATAGGTGAAGAATCAAGATCATGTGTGGGAAATTCTGACATTTTCATCTGCCTTTCTGTATTTTCCCCCACCAGTTTTTTTTTTTTTTTTAAGATTTTATTTATTTGACAGAAAGAGAGCGAGCGCAAGCAGGGGGAGCAGCAGAGGGAGAGGGAGAAGAAGACTCCCCACTGAGCAGGGAGCCCAATGTGGGGCTCAATCCCAGGACCCTGGGATTATGACCTGAGCTGAAGGCAGCCACTTAACCCACTGAGCCACCTAGGTGCCCCTCTGCCACCAGTTTTGTTTTGTTTTGTTTTGTTTTTTTGAGAGAGAGGGAGTGCCTGTGCACGCGGTGGGTGGGGAGGGGCAGAGGGAGAGGGAGAGAATCTTAAGCAGATTCCGAACAGTGCGGAGCCCCACTTGGGGCTCAATCTGAGGACCCTGAGGTCATGACTGAGTCGAAACCAAGAGTCAGACACTTAACTGACTCAGCCACCAGGCACCCCTTTCCCCCACCACTTTTAGGGTCAGAATCTTTCAGCATTAGTAAGACAATAATTTAAGAGAAATGATTGGTATAAATTGTATTGGGGATTGAGATTAAAACGTGTCCGCGACACACATATGTATTTTGCAGCAATAATGAAAATGCACAACTTCATTTCTTTTTGCGGTCAGTGAGAACTATTACTGAATATGCCTTTCACTTTCTAATGCTGGGTCTTACATATTTCTAGTAGGGTAGGAAGAGTTTCATTTTTTATAAATTTCAAAGAGGCCCTCTCTGGGATAGAGGAAGAAAAGACGGGATTTCTGTGGACAAAGCAAGCATTGTGAACTGACTAGTTATGACACAGTGGCCTCTCAATCATTGTTCGCACTGACAGGTACTGTGGCTAGCACAGAGGGGAAAGGCACGTGCCTGGGCTCAGGAAGACTAACATAAATCCTAGCTCTGCCCTTGCGGGCTGGAGAACTTGGACCATCCAGTTGTCAAAGTTTGGGTTTCCCAGGAAGCTGCCTCTGACACAGATGTTAGTGTTCAGGTGTTTATTAGGGAACACCCCCGGAAAGGGCAGCTGTGGAAAGGATGGGAAGGAAGCCGGTTTGGGCAGAAGAGAATTTGAGCCGCGAGATCTATCCAACAGCCTCCACCACCCTACTGGGAACTCAGAAGCGAAGATGTTCTTGCAGATTGATGTTGGGCTTTGCTATCTCCCACTCACTGGATCCGGGCTGCATACGGGGAGGAGTGTGATCTGGGGGAAGCGGCTCTCCATAGTTTGACGCTAGTCCTGAAGGGGATGACCGCACTCCCAACAGCTTGGGACAAGTCCTTCCTTGAAGACGGACCTGGGGAGCGGAGTCTCCATCCGTCTCACTTGACTTCTCTGAGCTTCACTTTTCTTGTAAGGACTCTGTGAAGACTGAAGGCAGTAATGACTGTAACCCACATAGCACAGTGCTTACAGCTTTCTAACCACGACAAACTTTCATTCTCATTATTGTTATTCCTCGACGTGCTGTGGTTGAGGCAGCTAATTTCAACATGCTTGTTCATACCAAAAATGGGAGCATTCTTGTAATGCTTTCCACATCGAAAGGTATATATTCCCAGGCACATTTTTACAGTGCAACAGCGTCTTGCATTTTGTTTAGTTCAGAGAGCGAAATTCCAAGGTGTAGTAGCTTCAGCGAAATGGGGAAGGCAGTATTGTATAAAGATACAAGGATACCGGGGTGTGTCACAGGACCGTGGACATGAGTGTAGATGGATACTGTGAACAACGGGCACAGGAAGACATGAGGGTTTACTCTACATCTTCATCGCTGCTTTTCCAAGCAGCAGCACCGCTGACAACGCACCCACGTAGGCCTTTTTCTCCTCTCTTGTCCCGCAGATCACCTTCCTTCACTCCTTCGGTCTCGCGAGGCCGAGGCCGTAAACTGAAACTGACACCCTCCGGGCTTTATGTATCCGAGTGGCTCCGAGAGGCTTGGAGGACTCCGATTGGCCCGACTTGAGTCAGGTGTCCAGCCCCAGACCAATCAAGAGCGGCCAAGGTCTCATCGTCGTGTGGCTTTCTTTGCTTCCCACATTGTCTGGTTAGGTACGAGGGAGTAGTGGAGTTTCAAGAAAAAGACCTGATTAAATAGTAGGTGGCCACTGGACCCAGAAAGCTGGAAAAAAAAAAAATACTTTTCTTTGATGTCACCTTTGGAAAGAAAAGACCACGAGGATCATTGGAGAAAAGCAGGTTATGGATCAGAGGGAAACAAGTTGTCTATCTGTTGGCAGAAAGAACCGTGACTCCCGGGGCGCCTGGGTGGCTCAGATGGTTAAGCTTCTGCCTTCGGCTCAGGTCATGACCCCAGGGTCCTGGGATCGAGCCCCACATCAGGCCCTTGGCTCAGCAGGGAGCCTGCTTCTTCCTCTCCCTCTGCCTCTCTCCCTGCTCATGCTCTCTCTTTCTCTGTAGCTCTGTGTCTCAAAATGAATAAATAAAATCTTGAAAAAAAAAAAAAAAGAATCGTCACTATGTTTGTTTTCTAAGTAGTCTGGGGAAAAGGAGAGCTGGAGTGGCCCATTGCTCTGGAAAACTAATAATTTCATGTTACAATCTGGAATTGATGGGGATACACTGGATGCAAAATTCATTACATATATACAGATATATATATAGAGAGAGAGGATTAAATACATATAGACAACACCTGGTTTTACTTCCTTTGACCTTGTACTGTCTAATTGCTCACAGTGAAGACATGAATTCGGTCAGAATATTAGAACTTGAGTGATACCATTTTGTTTAGAGGGGTTTAAGGATAGAATATTCCCCAAAAATGTTTTATCAATTATATGCAATATTTAAGAAAATGAATACTAAATGATATACATTAAGCACAGTGCACATGCCTTCAAGATATTTTGCATACTCTTTTCTGCCGGAAGAATCAGCTTTGAGGAGAATTTGATCTTCCCATTGTCATTTTCATTCTGAATAGTTTCCTGTGGGAAGCATCCAGTGCAATAGCAGCTTATAAACAGTGCTTCATAAGCTCTAAGATGACTGTTGTCTCAATTGATTTAGTATCTCTGCCAGCTCCAAAGGCTCACCTGAGTTGTTATGTTCACATCTCGTTTCTGAGGCGAAGGGAAGCTTCTAAAGTCTATTTTCAGGGGCTGCATAACTGTTCCCTCTTCTGTTTTCAGCTACATACATATGCCAGTGAAACAATCTGAATGTCCCAGAAATTGTCGAGAATTAAAGAGATGAAGGAAAAATTTTTTAAAATGTAAAAACATTTTACCACATCCAACACCCAATTCACAAATTTGACTGAGTTTTCCCTCTCTGATAAGCAGCGTGGCCCAGCTTGGGGGTCAGACACACTTGGGTTTGAATTCTGGCAGAGCCACTTACTAGTGCTCTGGTCTTGCACAATTAGCTCTCACTCTTCAAACAGTAAATGTTCTTGCATCTATAACAGCTTCAGCATCTTCTTCATCTTCTGGGAACCTTGTCATAACTTTTTGCCCGCAAGCCAGCTTTTTCTGGAAACATTCCCCTGAGGCCTTCTCAAAAAAGGCTGATTTTCTTTTCTCATATCCCAGTTGCCTAAGAGGTTGCCCTTGCTCCCCCCCGACCCCCAAAAGTGTCATTTCCAGACCATTAGGTCTTTTTTTACTTTGAAAAAAAAATAAAGTAAAATAAAATAAAAACAATGCAGCCTCTTTGAAGCTTATGGTCATTCACTTGAATAAGCTTCCTCTGCTTTCTAACAATCATAATCCTGTCCATTCCATGGAACACTTCAGTCCCTAGGTGGCAGCCTTCTTTTCCCACCCAAACCTTTGCCATCATCTTCGATGACTTCACCACATACGAAGGTGTCTTCGTTCATTTTAGCTTCTCAGGTCCTTGACCACGTCATTTCCATTGCCCACCTTGTGACAACTGCACTACATCTACACATTCCCAAAGTCATGGCTTGCACTATAGCATCACTATAAACTGTACCACCTCTGAAATCTCAGGTTAACATCTCCCAGTCACGGCTTCCTATCATTTCAGCTCCCATGCCTAAGGACTCTTGCAACGATTTTCAACCTCATTGCAAATTCTAATCCGCTAAAACGCCTCAACTCTCTATTCACTGGCCCTCCTCTTGTTATTCTTCTCTCTTGCTGAGCCTGTATTTTATGATTCGTTACTATGATCACTCTCGTGCAAATAGTGTTACCTCTGTTCCTGTCCTCTGCTTTTGTCCTACCCACCTGGTAAAACTCTGACCTTAAATGAACTTGGACACCCACATTCCCATTGCCTGTATCCAAGCAGCAGAGGGTTGCTGGAGAAAACCCTCCAGGCAGGCTGGTATTACAATACATGAATGTATTTTTTAAAAAGATTTATTTATTTATTCCAGAGAGGGAGAGAACACAAGTGGGAGGAGCAGGGAGAGGGAGAGAGAGAATCTCAAGTAGACTCTGTGCTGAGCGCGGAGTCTGACATTGGGCTCGATCTCACGATCCTGTGGTCGTGACCTGAGCTGAAACCAAGAGTCAGGCTCTCAACTGACTGAGCCACCCAGAAGCCCCAATCCGAGGTATTTAAATATGCAACTCCTTCTTACCTTCTCCAAAGCTCCAACTTCTTCCCGCTGTTCTTCAGAGGCAGGGCTAGCCTTTCCTTCACTGATTAAACACAAGCTTTCCAATGTTTATGCTACAGTAGATGTGTGATAAGGGTGAATACTTGATCAGTTAACAGAAAAATCAGACTGAGGCAGAGAATTAAAAGAAATAAACACACACATATCTTAAACATTTTATTTTGATTTTATACATAAAAAGGACATTTATGTATAATCTTTGATTGTATGGGCAAGGTCATTATATCAAGTGTGGCTCTAAGGATTTCAGTTCCTCACTGTCTTTTTTTATAGAGGCTTAGGGTTCCCTATTATGCAATTGAAATCTATGATATCCAGTTTCAATTTTTTAAAAGATTAATAATCACTTCTGTATTTTTGAAAACAAGCTGAATTAGGAAGAGAATGCTTTTTTTTAATGATTTTTTCCCAAACTTTGAGAATGATCTTGCCACACCAAACTAAACATTTTTTTAAATATCTTGCCTTTATTTAATCTTTCCAAAGCATTCAATATAGTTTCATTAGAAACAACTCTCTTTTCATCTTCGTACCTCATGTGTGATAGTTTGTTAATTTACATAATTATTATAACTAATATAATTGGCATTAATAGATTTGGGAACAAACATCATCATCTCTTGATGTGCATACAAACCGGCTGGTGAGAGCACAAGTGTACGTCAGTCAGTGTTCTTTAATACACACAAACCCTTTGATCCTTATCATCTTTTTTCCCTTTCAAAGAAGAGTGGATACCTTTTTATTTAAAAAAATGTAGAGAATGAGCATTGGAATGAGGAGAAAAATATGATTTGTAAGCAGTTGCTGCAAATGAGTCATTTATTTCTAGTGGTAAAATTTAATTGATTGAAAATTGATTTGAATTAAGATGTCGTAATTAAAAGCCAATTATCTAATTAGTATTTTTAAAAAAATGGATAATGGAAATTACTGAAAATGTAATGAAGTACAATATTACTTGCTTTAGTTATATATGTAAATGGCTTTTTGAAGTTTAATCAAATTAGAGCACTCTTTAAAGCTGGTGAATGCTGAGATCTTATTACATGCAGTGTAGATATGACAAAGTTACTTTAGGCATAATATGCATTGAAACAGATTTTGCTTATTAATAGTATTAGTCAAATTGTTATCATATGACATAGCAGGAGCTGGAATATGAGATCCTTTGGCACATATATTGCTTACAAATTTATTTTTTTTGAAAGATATAAGACATATTTAGAAGAAAATAAAACAAAAATCTTTAGCAGATTGTAAGTACACTTAAATAATCTGTTAATTTCACTGGTAATCATTTTTTACTTCAAATATTATCTCTCTGGTATTACAATTGTTTAAAAAAATCAACACTTATCTAAGGGAGCTCAAACTCAACTATTGTAAGGAGAAAGATTTTACACTCTGTTACTATTTGCCTTTTTAAGGATTGTGAATTGTTAGCCATGCATTTCCAATTAGAGGGCAGTCTTTCTCAATGTATGATGTTTAGAGAAAATATTATATAAGAGTAAAGATGTAAGCAATAAGAATTCTGGTTAGTATTTCTAATTCTTAAATCACGGCCACCTAAGTAGAGGTAGTTGTAGAAAATTTAGGAAAATTCTCTTTAACTGTATATTTATGGGTACTAAATTTCTGTGTGGTATCTTAAGAGTCAGTGGCTAGACCCACACTTCTTTACAATCTAATTCGAATTTGAAATTTGAATTTTGGGGTGAAATGAAAAACATTTGCAGAGGTTTGTCCAACTCATCCTCATGTTCATCCAGGTGCTCTCCCCCACGGAATATTTATCTTTTGGAATCAGTCACCACTTCTTGACTTGGCCTTTATCTTCTCTGAAAGTGAAATGCTCAGATAAACTGGAAATGAGCCAGTAGTTCCATATTTCTGTAATAACAATCCGGTACTTATTAGCTTTTGTATTGTCCAGGATAAGGAGTGTTGACAACACATCCTACAAGATGTGGAGGAATGCCTCTGCACCATTTGGCCTGGCAGACTGACAGCAAATGAAGAGGAGAATGAGCTCTCTCTTGCAGTCAGCGTATCCAGGATGTATCCAAAGTTGCACGTGGCAAAGAAGTGTGTAGATGTTAGGGCACTTTCTGCACGGCCAGTGACTGTCACGCCCTTGTCATGGGGTTTCTTGTGCTGTCACACTGCAGACTACTGAGAGAGGACCACTAAAACCATGTGTTTCTTTCCCTTTTCCCTTAACTCACTTCTCTAGGAGGAGAGCAGATGAATGGCAGGAGAGACCATTTTGTCTTGAGGACGACGCCAAGTGGAGAACATTAAAAATGGCACATTCTGCTCTTGATTACATTGTCCTTTCTAGAATCGAGAATCGAGTAATTTTAAGATGAGGGACTTTTCAAAATGTGTGCATGTGTGCGTGCGCATGTGTGTGTGTGACATTTTTTCTTTCTTTTTTTTTAAGATTTATTTGAGAGAAAGCGCTTGTGTGGCATGCACACACACCAGTGGGGGGAGGGGCAGAGGGAAAGAATCTCACGTAGACTCTCCTCTGAGCACAGAGCCCATGCAATGTGGGCTCTATCTCAAAACCTTGAGATCTTGACCCGAGCCTAAATGAAGAGTCTGACGCTTAACTGACTGAGCCACCCAGGCGCCCCAATGACATTTTTTCTTATAGACAAAGGAAAGTTCCCAAGATTTTTCTGTTGAAAAATAGTATTTAGAAAAGTCTGGTGCCAGACATCTATGAAATGTGAACTCTAGCTCTACATATGTATATTACCTTGTGCAAGTTTCTTAGCCATCTTGAAAGTTTCCTTATCTTTAAAATAGGAATAATGCCATCCATCTATCAGGACAGTTTGGGGGTTAAATGATAATGCACTTAAAGTATATAATAAAATATTCAGCACATAGTAGAGATTAAACAATGGTGGTTATTTACACCTAACAATAACGTCAGTGGTGTGATCTTCAGTAAATGTTTTGTCATCTGCACTGAAAATGTAATAAATAGGACAGAAGCTACCAGTTAATTTAATAAGCTACCAAACCACATAATAGAAGTGCACGGGAATTCACTGACCCAGGGAATGCATTAGCCTCTGTTTAGGGTCCAGGTCCCGCAGGTCACCGTGTAGGACGTTGTAGGACTTACAAAGATAAATCCACAAAAGCCTTAGATGCAAGACTTGTTTGAAAATAAGGAATGCACAAAAATATTCTGAGCAAAGAAGTGACATGCTGAAAGTGTTCTTTAGGAAGGTGAACCTCTTGGCAATGTGTGGGACAGACTGGAGAATGGAGAAACAGAGGGGCTGAAGACAGTTAAGATGTTATTATAATCGTCAAGGGAGTGAGGTGGTGAGGTCTGGGGCTTCCTTTCAAAGAATGATAGTCTCCTCTGACAAAAGTGGAAGAGAAAGGTATTAGTACATTTTTTAAAAATTTAACTTTTTATTTTAATTTCAATTAGTTAACCTATAGTGTTATCTTAGTTTCAGGTATACAATATAGTGATTCAACACTTCCACACATCACCTGGTGTTCATCATGACAATTGTGCTCCTTCATCCCCTTCAGTTATTTCACCCAATCCTCCACCCCAAAATGTATTTGTAGCTTGACAATAGTTGCCTGCCCAGTGTGAGGAGGTGTGGGGGCTTGGACCTGTGGAACTGACCCTAAAGCAGAGGCGAACCCTCAGGTGCAGTGAGCATTTAAGGGGCATGCAAGTTACAGTCAACAATTTGAAAGGGAGGAGCACTTGGAAAAAGCTAGAAAGAAGGGTGACAAGTCAATTATGGCCGAGTTTCAGGGGCTTGAGAGTATGGTTCATACAGCAGAAGTTGGAGAACATGAATTCATACACACACATCAATACACATTTGCCATTTTATCCACTTAGCTACTCTACTTTAGCTACCCTCAGTGATGCAGAATCAAGAAGCAAAGGGTGTTTGTGTAAAATAGGGACTGCCAAAATGCACCTAGTAGAACAGGGAAATAGATTATCTAGGGCCCTAATGAAAGCAACTTTGGAGTCCAGGCTGAGAAGGGAGGCAGAGGTGCCAGAAGATGGCTTATGGGTTGATTGAGAGCGGTGGTGAAGAGCTTTCAAGAAATACAAAATCAAGTTCATGAAGTAGGAGTGGAGGTGGGATTCACAGGTGTGGTTGCAACCATTTAAATGGTACTAAGTCAAAGATGCCACAGTGGTAAAGGGCAGTCAGGGTGGAGTGAACACGGTGGGCAATGAGGAGGTTCTGTGACTTTTGGGTCAATTTGTTAGAAGAATCATCTAGGTCCAGGTTGAATTTCCAAGAATGATGGCAAAGAAAGGGGTGGAAAGGAAGAAAATGGATCGGTGCTGGAGTCAGCACAAAAGTCAGCAGAATGTTCTAGAGATCAAAAGATGTCATGGAAGAGATGGAAGAAAGAGCAGTCAACATGGGATAAAGTTATTAAAAGACAGCAGGACTATGATGAAAAATGGCTCTGTGAACTCAGGACCTTAAAAGCTCATCTCCTGACTCTGTTGAGCTAGGGTAGACAGGAGTATCTTCTCAGGAAAGAGTGGCAAGGGTCTTAGGTCAGTTCTTGCAGAGTAGGAACAGCAGGCTAATGAGAAACACAGAGCACAGCCAGGGTTCCTAAGGGCCTAGTGTGTGCGGGGCTGTTAAGGGCAATACGCTAAAGTGGGGGAGTATTTCCGGTCTTCTATTTTTCTTCTAGGTTTTTAGCCATGTCATGAACATTAAGAATTATTTATTTAGAAAAAGAGTACTTCTGGGTTCTTTTTCCTAACACAAGACTACAAAAGCTATTTCCCTCCTTCTGCACTTGTCATTCTTGCTCTGCTTATTTGTGTCTGCAGAGTATGCATAATTTTTGTACGTGCCAAGATGCTGTGAGTATAATAGACTATTTACTTGGTCATAAATTTGAGTTAAACTGAAAGAATAATAAGCAATGTTGATATTTGCTCAGAATTATAATGAATGTGTAACCACAGTGCTCACTAGGTTAAAAGAGCATTTTGTTCCTGCTTTGGAAGAATCTGCCTAATGTGACATTTAAAATATGAATAACTCAAGCAATCTTAGAGATAATACAGCAAAATAAGTTTTTGGATTTTTATCTATTTCTTTAAATGTCAACATTGCTTTGTAATAAATTATTTGGCATTGCAGCATTTTTAAAAAGATTGACTATGCTTTTGCTCTTGCAATTTTCTTGGTTTTATATTTTCTTTCCTTATTTTTATATACTTTATTGGACTATAAGAAAAAATACTCAAAATACTTAGTTCTAAAGGTGACCTAGCAGATAAATTTAAATACTGGGGACCGGGCACTGTGTTGAATGTCTCCATTATTAGCGCATCATGAAATGAATGTCTACCGCATTAGACACTATGACTCAGTTGTCAGGGTTCTGCTTCAAACGGCAGGCTAGCAAAATGTTTCAGAAAGGATATTATGATCCTAACATACGTAGACTTTGAGAGATGGGTACAATATAGCAGCGAAGACTCATGACATTGTTCCCTGCAACCCATGCCTCCTCATGAAATGTTAGAGAATCAGGAAGAAAGAAAAGGTCTGTGATTAACATTTCCAGGGCGATAGATGGCATAAAAGTTCAAGAGTGATATCAGTGAACTTTGGATAATAAAACTGACAAAATTAAGTGACTGATGGAAATAAGCACTGTTGTCTTAGATATTTATTGATGACATAGTTTTTGTTTTGTTTTTAAATTAGGAGCTGCCTTGATGTGTGACTATTGCCTTAGTATTTGTTTTTTCATTTTTTTTAAAGATTTTATTTATTTATTTGAGAGATAGCAAGCGAGGGCAAGTGAGAGAGAGCACAAGAAGGGGGAGGGGCAGAGGGAGAAGCAGACTCCTGGCTCAGCAGGGAGCCCAACGTGGGGCTCAATCCCAGGACCCCGGGATCATGACCTGAGCTGAAGGCAGACGCTTAACTGACTGAGCCACCCAGGCGCCCCAGTATTTTTTTTTTCCAAGAAATATTTGCCGAGCATCTTTTACCTATCAGGCACTGTTCTAGGCACGGGTGACTGAGCAGAGAGCAAGACAGAGTCCCTGCACTCACAAAGCTTTACTCTGTTGATTGGGACTCAGCAAACAAGTAAACAATTACAGGCATAAAGAACACAATTTCAAACACCTGGTGTTTCTCTGCCTATTGACCTAAAGATGGGCAAATAAACCTGTGCCTGCTCAGATCTGTGCTGACTCTGGACAAATACCCACTCCACCACTGAGGAAAAACCTGGTCACTTTTAATATAATATATAGAGCTTATCCAGTATCCACAACTGAATGTATATGTGTGCACATCAGTCCTAAAAACTCTCTCTCCCTCCTTTCTTCCTCCCTCTCTCTTTCTCTCCTTCCTCCATCCTTCCCTCTCCTTTTCTGTCCCCCCCTCCAATTTTTCTTTTATTTAAAGGCTCCTGCCACATTTCCTTTGGCCTGGTTAATGGATCATTCATTTCCCAGGAAATTCCTTTTATTTGGCAAGCACAGCGTTGGAGGGAAACCATTTTTTCACACTCCTCTGGTGTCTGGAGGAAGGATTTTCCTAACCCCTCCGTGCCTCCTGCCCTCCCCCTTATTCTTTCCCAGCGCGGGGTGGGGACTGACAGCTAGCGGCTTAGCCCCGCCTACTTCCCCCTCTCTCCCTCCACCCAGCCCTCCTGTGGAGGGGCGTGCTCGGTCCCACACCAGGGGTGCTAAGGCTACGTTCCCTGGGTGGGGACTCTGCCTAGTTTGATGGTGTGGTATTTGAAAGCTGACTCTGCTCACATAGCAAAGCCACATTCTCCGGTAACAACTTCATTAGGAATGAGGCTGACATCTTGCCACCTCTGTGACTCCAGTGGCTCAAGCAGTTTAGAAATCTGCAAGAGGTAGAAAGAGTGATACTTGCCTGGCATTTTGAAATGAAGACTAAGGACTTGCCTTTGGGTTATCCGATGAGTCAGGTTTAAAGTTTGAGGACCCTCTGGATAACAGCAGTGTGGGACTCCGCTTCCCCTCCATCTCACACACACATATACACACAAAGCAGGAGGCCATCTGATAAACAGAGAATTCAGTTCTTTCTAAAGGGATAAGGACCTGTTTTTATTTCCCCTGAGGTGAGAAGCAGAATTGCTCCCATTCTGCTATTCCTCAGGGTGAACTTGTCACCAGCCTCGCTAAATACTGTACACAGCCACTGCTCCCAGGGGACTAGGTGAGGCACACTCACCATGGCTGTGCGGTCGTGCAATTGCAGACTCAGTCAGCCACGTGTGCGAGGTCTGTGGAAGTGGCTCTGGGTCAAGTGCACAGACCAGTCCTCCGAATGCATTACTGCTTTTAATGAGACAAATGGGTAATGCCAACCTCATACTCGTGGAAAGTACAATAAAGATGAGGAGGTTATTTCAGAAACAAATGAAAACCAAAAAGACATAAATTACTATAAAAGATTTAGCCAGAAAAGAGACATCAAAGTTCTTGGTTTCTGGCGCTTTATCAAGCTTCTACCCAAATATTAAGTCATGTTCAGAAAAAAGCAGAGGTAATTGGTCAACTAAGACTTAGGTAGTTACTATTAACAGAACATCTAAATTACATTAGATCTTCTATATTCAGTCTTAAATTGAGGGCAATAATAAAACTTTGAGAGAGGCGAAAATTACTGGGTATTCTGGCTTCTAGACTAGTTCTTGTCGCTATTGCTGCTACGAATACCACTGTTTTTTTTTGTTGTTTTTTTTTTTAAGATTTTATTTATTTATTTGACAGAGAGAGACAGTGAGAGAGGGAACACAAGCAGGGGGAGTGGGAGAGGGAGAAGCAGGCTTCCCGCCGAGCAGAGAGCCCAATGTGGGACTCGATCCCAGGACCCTGGGATCATGACCCGAGCCGAAGGCAGGCACTTAACGACTGAGCCACCCAGGCGCCCCCGAATACCACTGTTTTAAAGCCATACAGACCTGAAAACTCAGGGTGATCTTTCACTCCTCGTATGTAAATTTGTCCCAGTCCATGTACATTATAGACATGCCTTCTTTTTCTTGCTTTAGGTAGATTTTCTTTTTTTCTTTTTTTTAAAGATTTTATTTATATATTTGAGAGAGAGAGAATGAGATAGAGAGCATGAGAGGGGGGAGGGTCAGAGAGAGAGGCAGACTCCCTGCTGAGCAGGGAGCCCGACGTGGGACTCGATCCCGGGACTCCAGGATCATGACCTGAGCCGAGGCAGTCGCTTAACCAACTGAGCCACCCAGGCGCCCGATTTTATTTTTTTCTTAAATCAGTCATTTATTGGTTTGCTTTTTCTCTCCTTTATTGAACAGATTCTTATGGGGCACCTGGTAATTCCCAGTAATGCATATGGTATTCAGGGGAGTATTCATGAGGAGTTTATATTCTAGAACTTTATATTTATAATGGAAAATACGAGATTTGCTGAATGCACCAGCTGTCATTCTTTTGAGGCAGTTTCAGGGAAAGCTGAGGAGGCAAACTAAATTTGCATAATTAAGAGACCAAGCATTTCATATTTTTTTTATTGTGCCAAAAATATATAACATAAAATAACTCATCTGCAAGTTCCAACAGGTACAGCAGTGTCAGCTCAGGCAAAAAGAGAGTGTTCTCATTGTGTTTTGCCCCAGGGGGTAGCAGAGGAATCCCATTTTCTGTGGCTAATATTTGTAATCTTACTAGCTGCCACCAGGTGAGCCCATGGTTCTGTGATGATTTGTTACAGCAGCAATAGAAAACGAATACACTACTTGCTAACATTGTTTTACGAGTTAAATAAGGCTATGTTGGCAAGACTCAGAGTTCTGTCCCTACTCAGTGCTCAGTCATTTCTATCGTCATCACTGACAAAACACGTCATGACCCAGTGCGCTCTAGAGAAGACACAGCCAGGGCACAGGTCTCACAGGCTGTCTGCACGTTGTACCCTGACATGTGGGGATGGTTCTGGTATCTCACTGTTGGTAGGACCATGGCCAACTGGAGTACAATCTGAGGAGACCCCCAGGGCTACAGACAGATCTTGAAATAATGCTCCATAATGATGGTAGGAGGAAGTTTAGATGCACAGCTTAAGGTTGGGAACACAAGAAAATGCAGGGGCAAGAGTTCCCTTTAAAATAAGGGAAGGGCGCCGGGGTGGCTCAGTTGGTTAAGCGACTGCCTTCGGCTCAGGTCATGATCCTGGAGTCCCAGGATCGAGTCCCGCATCGGGCTCCCTGCTCGGCAGGGAGGCTGCTTCTCCCTCTCCCGCTCCCCCCTCTTGTGCTCTTTCTCTCTCTCTCTCTCTCTCAAATAAATAAAAATAAAATCTTTAAAAAAAAAATAAGGGAATAGTTGCCTTATACAAGTATTAAACTTGCATTGCTTCAGAATGTGGACTTGGATGAATCAGCAAAAACCACCAAAAAATAAATTTGCACTCAATGTAAAAGATAACGTCCTTACATTGTGATCATTTCACAAACTGAGTAAGTTGCCTGGTGAGTCCGTGAGCACCCAGTCCCTGGGAGGGTTCAGACAGATCCAGGACACAAGCGTTAAAGAGTCAGGGACTCTGCCCAGATGGGCTGTGATGAAATTTCCATCACCCCTGCTCCTGCTGCCCCCGTCCACGTCACAGGCATGCCTGGGAAAAATTGCCCACTGTTCACAGAAAAAACAGTGTCCCTGGGGGCACTTCACAAATTGTACTAATATTTTATTTTATTTATTTTTTTTAACTTTTTAAAAAAGATTTATTTATTTACTTGACAGAGAGAGACACAGCAAGAGAGGGAACACAAGCAGGGGGAGTGGGAGAGGGAGAAGCAGGCTCCCCACTCATCAGGGAGCCCGAGGTGGGGCTCAATCCCAGGACCCTGGGATCATGACCTGAGCCGAAGGCAGACGTTTAACGACTGAGCCACCCAGGTGCCCTGCACTAATATTTTAATACAAAAATGTTAAGAGCTTCACACTTTGGGCTTGAGTAGACTAACCACACACGTTACTCTTCAGTTTATACTGTTTTTTATAGAAAAACTTTTGACATAGGTATATTCATATGTGAGGTGTGAGGTTGTCGGGGAAGAGTAGGAAGATGGGTGAGAATGCGTGAAGGAATTTTGCCTTTAGAAACATTTAATACAAGGAAGAGTAATAAACATTTGTTAAGGAGAAATGGAGTATAATACTTTACCTCTGAGACCAAGTTCTCAAAACCTGATGTTTTATATTTTCTAATAGATTTTATTGTTATATTTATTATGTTTATTAAGATCCAATAGACTTCAATTTGTGTCACTAAAACTAATATATACATCTCTATGTATCTATATATACCTATATATATATCTCTCTTTCCATATATAGTATAACAGCAATACACTTCCACCACATTTGGTCAAGTATGTTGATCTCAATTGAATGGCTGTATTTCTTAGACTCTAAAATGTTTTTATGTTGACACTTGTTTATTACCAGAAATCATCAACATGACATTTTCACAAAAATGCATGCATCCCAATTTTAGGAAAGCTATAATATGAAGTAGTTCATCCCTAGGTGATGAAGAAAAGCTCTCCTTAACGGAAGAATATGAGTTAATAAATGTAGCAACTTTTTATTCAGAAAGAATGAAATACCTAGACAATCACCCTTTTGTAATCCCCAATAAAATGGTGGATCCAGGCAAAGATCAATAAAGGATGTTAAGACCATTAGTGATGGTTGTTGAAGAATAAGATATTGGCAAAATGTCCAGCATGTCACACCATAGGTTATCTGATCATTACAAACATACCTTTACAGTGGGTCTCTCTGGTGGTCACTACTTCCATACAGTGATTCAATTTAGCTTTCAAAATAATGGGTCTACATGAATTTACGTATCTCACAATGATTCATTATGGAGGATCCAACATCATTAATTTATGATGTATTCTGACCAAGATTGTTTGCCAAGCTGAAATAAGCCTTTGGAGTTAACTTCAGATTACAGGAAATAAAAATGATAGAGGAACAATTAAACTATACTACAAGGAAATGTTTAGAAAAATTCAGAATGAAGGACATTCAGTAAGACAAAGAGTTTGGTCTTTTCAGTGTGTTATTGTTATGAAAAGAGAAAGGGGGTGTTTTAAATTGAAAGAGAATAACCAAATGGAAGGTGTGAGCCTTGATTAGGTTCTGATGTTAAAAAAAAAATTGCTAAGAGCTGCTTTGGAACAATTAGGGAACTTGGAATATAAACTGAATATTAGATGTCTTCAGAGAATTCCAAGGTTTCACTGTGTGCCTCTCCATTTCAATAGCTAGAGGGGCATCAAGAGTCCTGAGGGGACCACATGGGAGCTTTTTACAGGCAGGCTCAGAAAGAGTGCACATCACTTCTGCTCATACCCCACTGATTAGAATTCAATCACATGGCTACACATTGGCTAACTGCAAGGGAGAGTGGAAAATGCTGCCTGGCTGCATGCTAATGGATAGGCGAAGAATATGGATTTTGATGAGTTTCTGTATCAGTTATAATTGGATACAGGTACTTAATTTTATTGCCCATGTTCACTTTTATGTTTATGAATTTATTTGTGCAACATACCTCAACCGGGATTGTTTCTCAGACTGATACCTCTTAGTTCTTAGTTCTTTATGTTTGAAAATTTACTAAGTGGTTTGAATTTAAAATGCCTTAGAAGTCCTTGGAGATGTTTAAGGCTAGGAATGACATTGTCAAATATGCATTTAATAGAGGAGTCTGTTATGGGTTGGAGAAGGGCCAGACTGGAGGGAGGGGAGAGGCTTTAAAAGTCATCCATCCTTGTGAGATGACAACAGCCCAAGTTCAAGAATGGACAGTGATGGAGGGGACATGTTTGGGAGCTAGTGTTGGAGGAGTGATGGCCGATTAAATGAGAGGGAGAGAGAGAAAAGTGAAGAATAACTTGGACTTAAGTAAATGATGGGAAAGAAAAACTGAAGGGGGTGCACTAAGTGTAAATTCTGCAGACTTGTGTGGATGCACACTTAATATTTTCTTTTTCATCCCTTTCTCTTGCCCTGGTCAAAGTCAATCTCTGCATTATTAGTGATATTTCAGATTTCTTGGAGAACTCTGTTTTCCAAATGGAGATATATATATAGATCTCCTTATTGATATTAATTTTGTGTCTATATCTTATTTGGACATCAAAATTCATTAAGTCCCTGAAGAGTTGCCAAATCAGAGTGATCCATCTCTGAACATTCAATGACTTTTGAAATCGTGTGGAACTCTCCAGGATTGCCCCAATCAAAAGATCTACTAACTCCATCTGCTCTGCTTAATGTGGACATGATCTTCCTGTGCTCTGTTGAAGGGTATATGTATTAATTTCACCCTCTGCTCCATTTATACCAACACATATCTGATGTGCAGCTCATACAGTTTCTCATTTCTTGGTTCCAATTTGTTTTTTATTTGTGTGTCCAGAATATATGTATCTACCTTGCTGTGTTTCTATGTAGATACAGGTGTCTTTGGAGCCAGAACTGGCTGTGTCTATAATATCTCACTCCAGTATCTGACCAACTAAACTTGGTTAAATCCCCAATGTCTTCTGTCCCACATCTCATTAGTTTTCTTGTTTTGTCTTTTTCTTTTCTTTTGAAAATGATCACAAGAAAATTATTGAAATTCATTTAGATGAAGTTGAAACTACTGATAACCATTCATAATATCCCTTTCGATTGGTCCACCTAGGAGCCCATGATTCATATGAAAGGAATACAGTTCTAAGGCAGAACTTTCAGATGCCAGAGGACCAGGAAGGCTGAAGCATGTCTGAACGAGAAAAAAGGATTCACAGGGAGAGTTGGATTCTCCCTACTTCTCACGGACTGTGTTGAGGTCTTGGGCATGTTTCCCAGCTGCTCTCAGTCTCAGCTTACTCATATTATATTGTGGGCAATAATAATCTCCTTACCATATTGATATAACAGCCAGTGAGAAAGAGGGTCTAAGTGTAAGAGGTAGAACCTTAGTCAGAGTTTTTGTTGTTTGTTTGTTTTGTTTTTTTAAAGATTTTATCAGAGAGAATGAGAGAGAGAGAGAGAGCACAAGCAAGGGGAGTGGCAGGCAGAGGGAGAAGCAGGCTCCTCACTGAGCATGAAGCCCAATGCGGGACTCAATCCTAGGACTCTGGCACCATGACCTGAGCCGAAAGCGGACACTAGTCAGTTTTCTAAGTGGAATCACATAGCCAGCTCCCAGTTCCAGCATCACGACTGAATAGGAGATAACAGGAAGGGAGGTCACTTAAAGCCCATTTGTCAGGAATAATTACTTTCTGTTTGGGTTGGGAGATGTAAATGGGTCTTCAGTTTGTTCACCAGCTTGACTTTGAATGTACATATTAAAAATACTACCTTGAAGTTCTGATCAGTCACTTCATATGTAACATGAACTTTACAGGTTTTGTGTAATCTGGTATTTTAACAATTACTTTACCATACATTTGCTGAGGCATGTTATAAATTACAAAATATTTTAACAGCATCTAGGATCTCATTTGAATCTCAAAACAGCCTTATAGGATTCAAATTTTTACTCCATTTGATAATGAGGAAACTGAGTTTTTGACATTTTGTCAATCATTCATTCCATAAATATTGAAATCACTTTTTTATTGTATTGCAGAAGCAATAGCTGCTTCAGTGTTTCTAGAAGACTATTATTTTGAAGACCCGAGAATGTCTTCCTGGTGCCTCCGCGATCAGACCTTTACCCAGCTATGCACACCTATCATGTTCTAGCAGCTGTATGTAATTCCTGGCTTGATCCTTGGCACAGCACTGTACATAATTAAATAGTTTGGAAATGCTTCAATGACAATGTGAAACTGGTATTTGAAGAGTTCAGAATTACCTCTTTTGATCCTCTGCATTTGCTAGATATACACAATTCTACCCCCACTGTCCATCCTCACTCAACACAAATAATTTTTTTAGTGCCTTTGCTTTTAAGGGTGTTTGGGAATTTATTTTTATGCATTTAGTAATGCTTGAAGTTTTTTGATACACTGTTAGCAGCAATCTTTTGTTGCAAGCAAACTTTATGAAAGGGGTTCGTCTTTTCCACTAGTAAATAAATCAGATGAATTTATGTCTGTGTCAATGAGAGATGATCTGGGACACTAAAATCTCTGAGAATTGTGTTAGATGGAGAAAAAAGTGCCACTACAGAAAAGTATAAAAAGACACTCAAGAGCTTTTAGAAACAGCTGTATTTTGATCATTCATTCACATCTTAGCAAAGGCAATTATATTTCAAAATGAAAAAGTGATTTTTCATTTTGAAATATAATTGCCGTTCATGGAGAAATCTGGAAGGATGTTTATTTTAAGGCTCATCTCTATAGGTATTAAATGATAATAGTGGTTATTAGATATGAAAGAGAAATGGAAAACTCAACCACTTCTCAATAGTTCCAAATCAGGTGGTGCTCATTTGGCATGATGGACAATTGTTTCCAATTTGTTCCAAAACAACCAAAAAAGGGAAATCAGAATTTCCAAAAAACCAAAAAAAAACAAGGCAAAAATATTCAGTGACAGCCACTGGGAAGAAGGAACTATGCAATGGGAACTGAAAACAACAATATCAGTAGCAGAACTTATTTAAGGTTAATTTAAAATGTTTAAATAACATGAGCATATTGTTTCCAGTCAATTTATTCATTGGTTTCAGTCTCATATTGGAAAATCACTGAATCACAAGTCAGCAAAAGTCAAAGATGGCACAAATTCTTGCAGTTTTGCATTCCTTTTCCTATGAAAACAGCAAACCATTTTGAGTTCAGTTTATAGAAATCATTTTCATCGTGAAAAAGAAAACTTCTCGTAGTATTCTCAGAGACTCCTGCTCCATACATACTACTTGTGCTTGACTATTCATAGCAGAGTTTTACTAAACATGCAAGGGAGACATTGGACCAAAGGTATAATCCAGTGCCATTTTCTTGTTTTAGAGAAAAAGAGAGAGAAGGAGGAGAGGGGGGAGGGCGGAAAGAGGGAGAGCTTGAAGAGGAGGGAGAGGGGAGAAGAGGTAGAAGAGGCACAAAGAGATAAATCAAGTGATTTTGCCCAGAGCAAACAGAGAGCGAATAGCAACACCTAGACTAGAATTTAGGTCGGTCCTTGACTCCTCATTCATGTCCTTTCCACTGCAAGGCAGGATATCACAGTAGTCAAGATCCTCACTTCTAAGCTTGCATCAGTGTTCACTACTGAACTAGGTGTGTGACCTTGGTAAATTCCCAGACCTATCTCCTCTTTAGTTTCTCCACATGTTGAATGGGGGCCTATAGTACTTACCTCATGGAGTTGCTGAGAGGATTCGATGCAATAGCACGTGTAGAGCATGAAACAGAGTGCCTTTGTGTGTGTGTTTGCATGAGTGTGAATGTGTGTGGTGTAGCCCTGGTTTTATCGTTCATTTAATCATCACTGTTTTCTCTGGCATGCTGGCTCACTCCACTGTAGAGCTCACATCCCAGTTTGTCACCGAGGGCTCCTTCCTCGATTTTCCCAGTCTTGTCTTTGATCAGAAGCGATGCCTGGAGTGGGCTTCCAGCTCCGAACCCTCTGAGCAATGGTTGAGAATTTAAACTTCAAAAGAAATTAATTATCAAGTAAAGCATCACTGAGTGGGTTGGCCTGAATGTTTGCAATCTGTTTGAACTCTGGGAAAAAAAAAAAAAAGGGAAATCAGAATGATTGTTTTTGAATGTGAACTTGCTTTTGAATAGCACAGTTAATCTATTTGTAAAATGTATCATCAGTGCCAGCTCAGGAGGTTGCAAAGCTGACCCCACTTCTATCGTGAGATGAAATTCATTATTTCTTCTATGTGTCACACAGGGAGGCCTGGTTCAGCTGATTACTGAAGGAATTTTCTAATCGAACTATTCAGGAAGAGAATGGTCGGCCTCAGGGGTCTGCTGGCATCTAAGAGTAGAGGCTGAGTGACCCCAGGGGAAGAGCGCAGTCAGGCCGGGTGGGCGGGCTGGTGAACAGATGTTGAAGTCCTTTCCAGAATTGCAATGTTAGGCCTGGAATTCCTGATCTAAAAAGACTGAAGTAGAAAGAAACTTTTCTTCTGTGTTTCCTTCATCCATATGAGTTTATGTTATTTTGTCACAATGAGTAAATAGAAGCGTAATTCTTCCTTGTTTTTTTAATTGCGGTGAACTTGACATAACATAAAATTAGCCATTTAAAAGTGAGCAATTTAGTGGTATTTAGTATATTCACAGTGTTGTGCAAGCACTACTTCTATCTAGATCCAAACCATTTTCATCACCCCTAAAGGAAGCGCTATGTCCTTTAGACAGTTACTCCCCATGTCCCCCTTCTCCCCAATCCTTAAAAAACACTAGCTTGCTTTCTGTCTCTATGGATTTGCTAATTTTGGATATGTCCTATAAATGGAGTCGGGCCATTTGTGATCTTCCGTGTTGGGATTCTTCCACATAAAGTCAAATACTATTCAGCCATAGAAAGGAATGAGTTACTGATTTATGTTTCAATACGGATGAACTTCAAGAACTCTCACCACTGAACATGATGTTAGCCATAGATTTTTCATTAATGCCTTTTATCATGTTGGGAAATTTCCCTTTGATTCTCAGTTTTCTGAGTGTTTTCATCGCAAAAGGATGTTAGATTTTGTCAAATGCTTCTTCTGTGTCAATTGATAAGACCATATGGTTTTTGTGTTTTATTCTCTTAGCGTGGTGCGTTGCATTGATTGATATTTTTTGCATTCCCACTTGGTCATGGCATATAATCCTTTTAATAGGCTATTGGATTTGGTTTGCTAGTAACTTGTTGAGGTTTTAACATCAATATTCATAAGGGAGATTGCCTATAGTATCCTTTTCTTTTCTTTTTTTATAGAGGTAAGTTGACATATAATATATTTTATTAGTTTCAAGTGTACAAGATAATAATTTGATGTTTGTATACACCAGAAGGTCTAGTTATCATCCCTCACCAGAAAATTGAACGCCTTCACTCTTTTCACCCACCCCAACCTTTTTCCCGTTTGATAACCACCAATCTATTGTCTGGTTCTATGACTTTTGTTTGTTCAGTTGTTTTGGTTTTCAGATTCCAGATATAAATGAAATCATACGGTATTTGTCTTTCTCTGTCTGGCTTTAGTTCAGAGTAATACTGGCTTCATAGAATGAGTTATGGTTTATCCCCTCTTTTAGTTTTTGGAAGAGTTTGAGGAGGATTGGCATTAATTCTTCTTTAAATGTTTGGTGGAATTCACCAGTGAGGACATCTGGCCTGGACTTTAATTTGTTAGGATAATTTCTTTCTTTTATCCTGGAAAATTGTTTGGAGATACTCCTCAAGTAGTCTTGATATCTGGAAAAAATAGTCCTGCATACTCTTCTGGGTTAAACTTTGAAGGTCAGCCAGTTCTTTTGAACTACCAACTCAAACTCTTTTTGGTTTTGTTTTGTACGTCATCTTCACTTTCATGAGAAAGAGAGAGAGATGGTCATGGTTCAGATTCTTTTATTCACGTTAGTAATTTCTTTATCCTCAGGATTAACAGTCATCTTTTTTTAATCTTGTATTTGGTTTAATTGGATTTAAAACTGTAATGCTTTTTTGACTTTTGTTATTCAATGTTATTAGGCTTCACTCTATAGATGTATCATGGAGAACTATTGAGCAGAGAAGTGGCTCACAAGTCCCCTGATACAGTTGGCTCTTTTTGGTTTTAATGATAGATAAATAGGGTATAAAATGCTGTTTTGATTTATCCGTATTGAGAGATGCCTTAATTCACATAGGTGAATCTCCAGATTAATTGATGTTTAATTTAATTGATGTTGACTTTAAATAATAAAAATTCCCTAAAAAACATATTGATACATTAAAAAAAATTTCCCACACAGTTCTTTGCCTTTGTTAAATATAGTGTACAGGTTATAATTTGATATTCTTTTTGATGACTCAGGGGCATCATTTGAGCCATATTTATTGGGCCGTACTACATCCAAGCACTCAAGTATATAGCTTTCTACCTGTCTTATAGCTCTTCTTTCCTTCCCCAAGTCATAACCATGATTTCATTTTTGCTATATTACCTGTGCATCTGACCTAAATGTTTTCTACTTTTCTCAATAAATGACAACTGGTTTTCTGACAGAAAGGAGAGAAATGAGTAGATGAATTATATTTTATGTTCAAGTAGATATGAAGTACTTTTCCATGGGGATATTCTACTATTCTTAGAAGAGTGGACAAGATCTGAGACTTATGGCAAGATGACTTATGGCCGATTCTATTAGGAAAAAAGGGAGAAAAGCATATCCCTTTTCAAATGCTTACTGTCTACCTTACTTATGTACAATATGTCATTTATTCTTCAGTCCAATGCTGTTAGCTATATGTTGCTATCCTCATTATTCATTATACTTGATTAAGGGAAAAGTATTCATTATACTTGGTTCAAGTTACACATGGTAGGTAGTGGCAATCATTTATTGGCATGATATCAAAAGTACAGGCAACAAAAGCAAAAATAAACAAAAGAAACTACATCAAACTAAAAAGCTTCTGCACAGCAAAGAAAACAATTACCAAAATGAAAAGGAAATGTACAGAACGGGAGCAAATATTTGTTAACTAGATATATAATAAGGGGTTAATATTCAAAATATATAAGGAAGTCTTTCAACCCAATAGTGAAAAAAAAAAAGTAACTCAATTAAGAAAAGGACAAAGAGGGCGCCTGGGTGGCTCAGTCGGTTAAGCGACTGCCTTTGGCTCAGGTCATGATCCTGGAGTCCCGGGATTGAGTCCTGCATCGGGCTCCCTGCTTGGCAGGGAGTCTGCTTCTCCCTCTGACCCTCTCCCCTCTCATGTGCTCTCTCTCATTCTCTCTCTCTCAAATAAAAAAATAAATAAAATCTTAAAAAAAAAAAAAAGAAAAGGACAAAGAAATAAACATTTAAACAGACATTTCTCCAAAGAAACAAACAAATGACTACACCTGTTCAGTGGGCATTATCAAAAAATCAAGAGGTAACAAGTGTTGGTGGGAATGTGGAGAAAATGTAAGCCCTGTACACTGTGTTGGTCAGAATGTAAATTGGTGAGGCCACTATCGTACCCAGCATGGAGATCCTCAAAACATTAAAAATGCACATCCAGCAATCCCATTTCTGGGTATTTATCCAAAAGAATTGAAATCAGGATCTTGAAGAGATAATCACACACCCAGTGTTCATAGTGGCATTGTACCCAATAGCCAAGAAGTAGAAACAACCTAAATGTCCAGCAATGGATAAAGAAAACGAGGCAGATACACACAGTAGAATAGTGTTCAGCCTGAAAAACAAGAATGAAATCCTGCTGTATGCAACTGCCTAGATGAAATTTGGGGACACTATGCTAAGTGACGTAAGTCAGTTGCAGAAGGACGAATACTCCATGATACCCCTTATATGAGGTAAATAAAATATTCAAACACATAGAAGCGTTGGTGGTATAGTGGTGAGCATAGCTGCCTTCCAAACACATAGAAGAAGAGAGTGGAATAGTGGATGCTAGGGGCTGTGGGCAGAGGGGGATTGTTATTCAACAGGTATAAATGTTCAGGTATGCAGGTATGCAAGATGATTAAGTTCTAGAAATCTGCTGTATACTACCGTGCCTAAAGTGAACAATAGTGTAATTGTACAGCTAAAATTTATTAAGAGGCTAGGTCTCACATTAAGTGATCTTACTACAATAAAAAAAGCGATATGGGGAAAATATGAAAAAAGGAGAGTTTCATCACATAAAAAAAATGGCAGAAGTTTTTTTCGCTTGCCTGCTATGGCGAAATCACTGCATTTCTTGTCGGTTAAGTTCATTTGCTAAGTCTACTCATCAAATGTGCATTGGGGAACTTTTATAAGCCAGGCTCTGTGAATGGTACTGAGGTTACAGAGATGAAGAAGTTGCCAGGCTTACCCTTCATGGACTCAGAGTTTAATAAACACTGACCAAAAGAGATCATACTCAAGATAATGTGTCATAAGGGCCATACTATTGGTGTACAACAAGGAGGAAAAGAAGATAAGGAGAACTTCTGTGTGGGATGGTGCTGGAAAACGCTTTCAAGGGAACATAAGTTTTGTGCTGAGAGTGTGTGAAGAGTTGCTGACCAAGGGGACCACAGGGGAGGCAGGACAGAGCCGCAGCTTCAAATTGCCGGCAAGCAAGGAGTGCGTGGGGAGTTTCAGTCCCCCCACTGTCAAAGGCTGGAGGAAACTCTCACAGTGCTTCTCCCAGGTCCCCTGGGCCTCTTTGACCATCGTTGCCACTCCCGACTTCCATGTGCTTTTCCTGCTAACCTAGGACCTACAGCCCTTTGCAGGAGATGGGAGGCAGGCAGGTGCTCTGGGCACCATCAGCTAACACTCAACTGATGTCAGAATACAAGTCTCTGACTCGGTCAGTACAGACTGTGAAGTGTCATTTACACCCAGAGTTCCTCGATGGGATAAGGCTGAGTCTGGGACTTTCCCTAAAACCACATGCTTGCTTGGCTTCTTCCCCTCTCTTGTCTTAATTGCCCATTACCAGTTGCTCCTGGGAGCCCCTCCTTAATAAATCACTTACACGTTCATCTTTGGCTCAGAGTATGTCTCTGGAAGGCTCATCCTCAGACAACGGGGACTAACACATGCCTTAAAAAACCCCTAAAGTCATTTTCAAATCAAATGCAGTAACATGTATAGGACTTTGCACTTATAAAGCACCACACAGATGCGAAATATGGTTTATTATTAAGAAGTGACGTTCTGGGGGCACCTGAGTGGCTCCGTCAGTTAAGCGCCAGACTCTTGATCTCGGCTCAGGTCATGATCTCAGGGCCGAGATCGAGCCCTATGTCAGTCTCCACGCTCAGCAGGGAGTCTGCTTGCCCCTCTCCCTCTGCTCTTCCCCCCGCTTGCATGCGTGCTCTCTCAAATAAATAAATAAAATATATTAAAAGAGAGAAAGAAGTGATGTTCTGGCATTTTTAGCAATAGAAAGTGAGGATGGCAGTTATACTCCACTCTTGAAGTTAGCAGTATGAGTTGGTTTCTTAGTAGGAACCATTTTGACATCAGCTTTCAGGCATCTGAATGTGAAGAGTATGGCAATTCTTGTTATTCCATAGATTAGCTAGACCAAGAGGGAACTTCTACAGGATATTGTAGAGTATCTGGAAAAAAACCACAGCCACACTGAAATTATGCTTTTGGGGGTAATTAAAAAATTTTTTTGAGATCCACTTGATCATCCATTATGGTTCTTTCTCAATTCTTTGGTCGTGAAGGAACCTGGATGAAGATGGTTGTGTAGGCCAGAAGTAATGTTAACCTACCAGGTGCAGTTTGGGTGGTTTTTTGTTTTTTGGTTTTGTGTTTACTTTTTTTAATGGCTGAAGAGTGTACAGAGAAGTAAAAAGGCTGGCCAGGACAGCACTGTAATACCAAATTCAGATTACATATGGAAAGTTCATAAAATACCACTTAGTTTGCTGCCTCTTAAGGCAAAACAAAGGCTGACATAATTTTTTATTCCTTGGTCCCTAGTCAATGAATGAGACAGTCTGGTAATATTGATTCTATTAAGCTTTTATTTTTTAAAACCAGTAAAGGGAGAGGACTTCACTCTAAGTGATTTATGCAGCGTCTGACATCTCTATTCTGAACATACCATCTCTTGGTGGTAACTACTTTGTTGGGCTCATCAACATGTGTTTTGTGAATTGAGTATAATGCTTGGGTCCATTAAGCAATCAAGCATTGAGGACCACATAACCATGAAAGCTTAATTGCTTTTGTCATGAAGCTGTTTACATTGGATGATAAGATTATTAGTATGATCCACATTCCTTTCCAGTCAAGCTAGTGTGTGTGTGTGTGTGTGTATGTGTGAGCACGTATCACTTTGCACAAAGCATGAATGGGGTCCTATGCTAAGTAAAAAGTAAGGCATCAGTATTCATCCTAAAAATCTCAATCCTGCATCATCCAACTGTGAAAGCTGGCAGAGAAGTCCAGCTGACACCAGATGCTTTCACTTGCTGTGTTTATTGCTGTTGATGTGCAGCCAAGATTTCTGGTGAACTGGTGAACTGGACCTAGGAGAGAAGCCCTGGTCAGATTTTCACCTGCTGAGCAGGTGAGCCCATCCAGTGTGCTGAGATTTATGCAGCTCATCATTTCAGTGCCAGTAGGAGAAGAGTTGCTTTCAATGATGTACTAGCAAGTTCTCTGTCCAGCAGTTCCAAGATTTCACTCCCCATGACACCTTTCCTCTCAAAAATAAATTTGTGGAAAAGCCTTTCCTTTTTCCTAAAACTTAATCCTGCCAAAAACAAACCAACCAACCATCCTCAAAAGATAAATGAAGAGGGGTGCCTGGGTGGCTCAGTTGGTTAAGCCTCTGACTCTTGATTTCTGCTCATGTCATGATCTCAGGGTCATGCGATCCAACCCTACGTGGGGCTCTTGCCTCAGTGAGGAGTCTGCTTGGGATTCTTTCTGTCCCTCTGCCCCTCCCCCCCACTCCCACTCACATGCTCTCTCTCTCTCTCTCTCTCTAAAATAAATAAATAAATCTTTTTAAAAAAAGGATAAATGAAGAAAGGTGGGGGTTGAAGGGTGAAAGGTCATGAAAGTCGGGTGGGTGCTATGAGACTGGAACCCACTCCTTTTTATTTTTTCCTTCATAAAGGCTGTAACATTAGCTCTAGCAGGTTGCACAATGTTGTTAGTGGGTCAAGGCTGTGGAAGGAAGGGTGTGTTAGTGTGTTGGGGCTGCCATAGCAGAGTAACACAGACTGGCTGGCTTAAGCAATGGAAATTTATTTTCTCACAGTTCTCAGGGTTAGAAATCAGAGGTTTTGACAGGGTCGGTGTTTCCTGAGGCCTCCCCTTGGTTTATAGATGGCTACCTTCTCCCTGTGTCTTCACATGGTCTTCCCTCAATGCATGTCTGTGTCCTAATCTCTTCCTATTGGCACACCGGCCATACTGGATTAGTTCACACCCCAGTGACCTCATTTTAGCTCAATTACCTCTTTAAAGACCTTACCTCCAAATGCAGTCGCATTCTGGGTACTGGGCGTTAAGGGTTCAACATACGTGTTTTGAGTGGACACAATTTAGTCCATAACAGAGGGGAAGGATTCAGAGTAAATAGTTACAGATTATCCACACTCACAGAGAAGTTCCGAAAGAGAAGAAAGGATCAACCCGGTACCATTTTGCATAAGACCCTCATACTAGTTTTGTTTTTCAGCTGCATTCACTAGCACTTTCCCAGGGATGAGGCCATAGGATTTGCAATCCATCAAAGAAGAGGAAGAACATATCAAGGACTTTGTCCCAGAATGTTGTTTCTAAAGATTCCCCTAACACCTAACATTATGATTTTCAATAAAGAAAACAATAGTGCTTTTCCAAAGACTTCTGAGTAATTGCCTCCTCTGTGAGCTCTTTTGGCTCTCTTGTCTCTGTACTTTCAGTAGCACATTCTCTCCTGATGGTTGTGTGGCTTCCACTGGATGGTACCAGCCTGCTCCATCCTTGGTGCTTGTTCATGTTAAGAACAAGAACTTTAATTTCAAAGCAATTGGTGCTAGAGACTAGAGTCTAAGCAAAACACTAGGCAAACCAATGCAGAAAGCCTTTGTTAGAAACTAGAAGGTATTATAAAAAGGAACTCTGGAGTCAGCCATTTGGAATAAACCTAGGTCAACAGAGAGAAAGAATATAAGAAAATTGGACCCACCAGAAATTTGGGATGATAGAAGCATTTGTCTCAACCTGTTTTTTTTTTTTTTTTTTTTTGAAGCATTATTTGTTTTTCTTTGCTTAGCTATTCCAAGTGTGAAGAGATGTTTCTCCCCATGTGTATAACCTCCTGTCTGCCTCTCTGCTTCTTTACATTCTAGACAGCTCTAGGCAGTGGGAAAAGGGACCTGCAGGGACTGTGGTCTCCACTCCTTCATGTAACAGTCCTGAGCAGGGGTGGTGGGAGGTGGGTGGAAGAAGGGGTGTTACTACATTGCCCAGCACACTGTAAAGAAGATGGATGGCACCATGTCACCATGTTTTCTCGTGTTCAGGATGCATACACTTCATCTTTGTTCCTATTCTTTTTTTTTTTTTTTTAAAGATTTTATTTATTTATTTGACAGAGAGAAACATAGCGAGAGCAGGAACACAAGCAGGGGGAATGGGAGAAGGAGAGGCAGGCTTCCCATGGAGCAGGGAGCCTGAGGAGGGGCTTGATCCCAGGACCCTGGGATCATGACCTGAGCCGAAGGTAGACGCTTAACGACTGAGTCACCCAGCAGCCCCTGTTCCTATTCTTTTGACATAGAACTGGTTTGATTTCTGGTTTAAAGGGATTGCCTTCTCCCAGAACCCATCTTACCATTTCAGTGCTTATCATTACCATCTTGCCATTTTAGTGCTACTCTACTTACCTCTGAACTGGAGAAAATAATACCTCTCTCAAGGGCTACTAAATTAAATGAGAAAATCTATGTAGAATGCCTAACAGTGGCTGGCACAAAAGGGGAGCTGAGAAAAGTTCTCTGCCCTCCTCTCCTGCACAATCTCTTCCTTCCCAAAGCTGCTAGAAGAGAAAGGGAGACCAAGTACTGACCGTCCAGTGGCTCCTTCTAGATCTGTGGTCTCCCTTGTTTCCTTGGACTCAAGGACACACTTGTCATCATAAGGCACTTTCAGTTCCTTTCTCTTCTACCCTCAGTAATGATATGATATTCTCCTTGGATTTTAAATTGGAAATATCGATTTTTTTTTTTTTTTTTTTTTTGGTATGTGAAGAGTAAACTTTCTTCCCTGAGTATAAGAGGCTCAACTTTTAAGCATCCTTTGTATTCAATTAATGATGTCAGTTTCAGTCAAAATACTATACCAAGCCTGCTCATCCCACAAAAATTCATTCCCTGTTACTTCCCTAGGGTATTTCTCTTTCTTAGATTTCACTTAAAAAGGGGTAAAACTCCCGGGTCATGGGTTCAAAGATACAGTCTCACTTGCATACAGAATCATGGTGAACTAAAATGATCATCTTGCTCTATCCCATCCTCCTTTACTACATTTGTTTTCTCCTCAACATTTAACTGCTAGATAGATCATATAGTTTACTTACTTCTCTATTTGTGCTCAGGCTCCCTGCCACTAGAACATAATCTCCATAGCAGCAGAAATTTTTTTTTTTCCTGTTGTGCCTTCAAGAGTACATAGAATAGTACCTAGCCCAAAGTAGGCAGTTCATAAATCTCTGTTGAGAGAATGAGTGAATGAATTTTCTCCTTCTATCCCTATGGATTTTCAGCCATAGTCAAACATAATCTCTCACTTCATACACCTTCCTCTAACATTTAGCTCTGACTTGTCTCCAAAGCTGCTTTATGACTCACACAGCTTGACCTATTCCCACTACCCCACTAAATTTCCCTCTGCTCCATAATTTTTTTCTTTTTTAATTTTAATGTTCACAAAATACATCTTCATAGTTCATATTTCATTGGGCCTAAAAATTACATGAAAAATAGTGATCTCTGCCCCATATCTCTTATCCACTTTTCACTCTTGATCCTGCTCCCAGTGGTAACTTTTTTTTTTTTTTTAAAGATTTTACTTATTCATTTGAGAGAGAGAATGGGAGAGAGAGCACGAGAGGGGGGAGGGTCAGAGGGAGAAGCAGACTCCCTGCTGAGCAGGGAGCCCGATGCGGGACTCGATCCTGGGACTACAGGATCATGACCTGAGCCGAAGGCAGTCGCTTAACCAACTGAGCCACCCAGGTGCCCCCAGTGGTAACTTTTTATGTATTTGTTTCTTGGTATTTACTTCCCTATTTCAATAATATATTATACTGGTACCAGAGAGGGCTATTTGCTTCCTATTTGTAACAAAATAAGTACAGAAATTGAGAGTGAGTTTTAGAAACTTTCATATCAATTTGACATTGTCATCGTATCCCAGATCATTAACCATTTTTTTGAAATTCATTTTTACTGTAATTTATAAAAGTAAAAAATAAAAACAAAAACTGGTCCTTCCCCAAAGGCAGTTTGGGAAGCAGCGTTCCCAGCTACATATAGTTTACTTGTTCTGGAATCTGCCTTCACTATCACCCTGTGTTTTGTTTGTTTGTTTGTTTGTTTTTTGCTTTTTTTTTTAAGGGTAGTAGGAGGAGAGATAAATCTTTTTTAGACATTTCTGGTCTGATATCTCATTAACTCACAGATGAGTGATAACTTAGCTGGTAGAGGCTTCTGGTTAAAAAATCATTTTCACTAAGAATTTGACAGTATAACTCCATCATCTTCCAGCATTCAATATTCTACTAAGACATTCAATGCCTTTCTCATTTCCCAAACTTAGTTGGTGACATCTATTTTTTTTCCTCCCTAGAAATCTTCAGAGATTTTTCATTACTCTTAATGTTCTGAAATTTCAGGATTTGGTCAAGATTTAACATCTTTCGATTCTAGGTAATTTTTTTTTCTAATTTCTTGGCAATGTTTTATATTTTTTTTCCTCCTTTTAGTCAAGTGTTGAAGATATTGAATCAATGTTTCCTTTTTATGCCTTCTTTATCCCATGGTCTTTTCATTTGTCAATCTGTTCTCCTTTCCAACTGTGCTGGCTAGGGTGGGGACAGAACCACCCCTTATGTAGATTTTCAACCAATTCCATTTTTAGCCCCTTGCCTCACCCCCACCTTCCATGGTACTTTATGATTCCAATCATCAACAGGAAACAAATTTTGTAGGCTTAACTATTTGTTTTATAGCAGTATTTATCTCTGCAAAGACTTACATTTCAAATTTTGCACTTTGCTAAATCAATTCCTACTCCTAAACTTGCTCTATATATCACAGTTTGAGGTAACAGGTGATCTTGGTTTTATTGAAGTTGGAGATTCTCTTTTGTGTTCTTGCCATGTTGAGCTAAATTCTAAGCGAGGAGGATGCAAAAATGTATTTTATATTATCTGAAAGCCCAAAGTCCCTTTTTTTCCCTATTTAATTTGAGTTCTAATCAATACACATCTCCTTTGAGGAGCTTTCTTGAATAACTCATATTTTTAAACACTTTCATATTCTATATGCCTCTTATCTTTATATATGTGTGTGTGCACACATATACTCTTATATTAATAACATGTTAAAACAATTTATATTATTTGGGAGTTGTCTACCTATGATCTGATTTATTTTCAAGGTCCTTGATAGTGGAGATGAACTAAACCAAACCAAACAAATAAACAAAAACCCAGTCAAACCTGTCTGCATACAGTGGCCTATATAGAGCAGTTATTCAAAAATGAATGAAGTTGGGTGCCTGGGTGGCTCAGTTGGTTAAGCGACTGCCTTCGGCTCAGGTCATGATCCTGGAGTCCTGAGATTGAGTCCCACATCGGGCTCCCCCTTCTCTGTGGGGAGCTTGCTTCTCCCTCTGCCTCTGCCTGCCACTCCCCCTGCTTGTGCTCATTCTCTCTCTGTCAAATAAATAAATAAAGTCTTTAAAAAAAAAACAAAAACAAAAACAAAAATGAATGAAGTTTAAAAAAAAGTGAGTGATGTTAGTACAATAATGGGGAAATGATTTTTAAAAATCTTCCTACTCATTTGTAGTAGCCCGATTTCTTCCTATATATCTTCTTTTTCCCTTATTTGACAAATCTTGCTAAAATTCACACATAGTTGTTCTTGTATAAGGATATAAGAATGAATATAGATCAGAGCAAAAAGAATTTTTAGAACACATGCTTCTTTTGAGAGAAAGGAGGTCACTGTGAGTTTACAGAGCTAAAAAAAGGATGAACAAATGGTCACCAAATGCTTTTACCTGGTTAGATGCCATGAGTTGAATAAGTTCCCCTCTGCATAAAGGCACTTAAGGAGGTACTTTGACTCTTTCAAGCCTCCAGGAGGCCTGCTAATAAAAGACTGAACTAATAATGAAATGTTTCTATCATGGCCTAAACGTTACTAAGTACCAAGCTCTTAAAATGTCCTACATCTGAGAGATGAGTAGCTGGGAATATAGTTTCAGGTAAAGATCTTTGGCCCATTGTCACTTGGTGAAGACTACTTAACTTTTAAGACCATTTCTTTTTAAAAGTTTATTGTTGTTGTTGTTATTTTATATTTTGCCCATTTTCAACTGACCACTCCAGCCTGTGAACCACTGTGTAGCCTGTCCATACCTCATTAGACTTATTAACTTATCTCTCTCTTTCTCTCTCTCATAGACTGTCAGCCCATCGAGGGGAAGGGTGATGTCTTATGATTCTTGTATTCATAGAGCAGGACCAAAATGATTACTTAATAAATCCTTATTGTGCAAAAGAGGGAGAAATTACCCAAATAAGTACATTAAATTTATTTACAAGAATACTTCTTTCTTCAAAGAGAAAGTTATAAATGAAAGGCTATCACTGACGTGACCCTATGCAGGTAGGAGAGCCTTTAAAGCTGCTATCCTTGAGTCGTTATTTTCCAAAATTCCTCAAAGTAATTTACAGAAACAGTCTTTTGTCTTCTCAAGTGCATAACAGCCACTGCAGTTTATGATTTTTCCATCTTCCCTCAGGATGCCTGAATACTTTTGTTTCCCTTAGCGATAAAATCATCAGGTTCCTATTGTCTCAGAGCTGTGACTTATGAAATAAACCTATGAGCTTAACAGTAATGAAGAGTGAACAAATGTAATATTCATACATCTTAGAATACTCACAAATGATGAATGGGAGAGTTGAATATGGCTTAGGTTTGGGGTCATTTTCTCTCTCTGGCTATACTTTCTGTGAGGCGTGGGTTCAAAGGAAAACTTGCAAAGTTATGTTCCTTGTAATATTTGCTCTGCCCAGGAAACATTTTGCAAATATACTTTAGCAGACATGTGACTTATACCAAAACCAGATTCTGGTTTTACTGCCAACAAAGCTTGGCCAATGCTTCTTTACACAGATGCATGATGTTTACACATAGCATACCTGATTGCTCTATCATCTACCCACAAAATACACTGCTTCTTCCGCATAGATGGTGGTTTCCAAGGCAACAGAGAGCTCCTTTAACAGTGAAAAGCACACACAAGTTGATTTCCATTTCTATATGCCAAGTTCTAACCACTTTCTCCAGCCATAGAACTTAACATTTGCCAACAGGAAGGCCGAGCTGAGAAGAAAGTACTAATGGTAGAAGAAATGTTTTAATTTCAACAGAGTTAAATGCTACAAAGAAATTTTTGTTTAACAGACTTATAGAGTGAGATTTATGGGGATCATTGAGTAGAGGGTGAAGTATAGAGAAAATACAAGGTGGAGATAACCTTGAAGGACACTAGTAATGTTGGAGGGGAGAAGACCCGTCTTTCTGCGACTATTGAAGTCTTTTGATAAACTAAGTCTCCAGTTCTTTCTTTGTAGGCAAGTTTGTTGAAAATAATCTCCACCTTCCTATTTCCCCTCCAGAACCCAACACAATCTAGAACCTACTTAGAACTGCCCTTGCAAGACCACCCAAGTTTTTCTAGAGGCCAAATTCAGTGGTTCCTTGTCCGTCCTTATACTCTGGTTGAGCATCCTTCTATGCTGCCTCTCCCTTCTCCTTTTTCCAAGAAACTACTCTTCCCCAGTTCTCCTCCACCTTCATGTCTGCTCATTCCCCTTTGCAGTCTCTTCTTCCTCCACCAATGCTTTTACTGTCTTTTTTGTCTCCACCTTTGTCTCTTATAATTCTATACTTTCCTCTAGGCAATAGTCTATTTAAACTTGATTACACAATAGAATCACTTGAGGATCTTGTAAAAATTCCAAATCTCAGGCCACAGTGCAGCTTCATCTCTGGGGGTGAGATGCATCAGTGTATTTTGAAATTCTCCCAGGAGATTCCAGTGTGCAGACAAGTTTGGGAAATGACTGCCTTACAGTGGTCCTTCTCTTCTTAACTAACTCCAGATTAGCTGAACCTCAACATGCTAGGTTTGTGCCTTTTCTGGGACTAATCATGTCTGTGACATACACCCAGTTAGTTACTCCTTAAAATTTCTCAGTTGTGTCTCATTATTTCGGGATAAAATAAAAAAGTGTTACCAGGACATTAAAGACTTCCATAGTCCAAGCTCTACTTACCTTCAAAGGCCCATGGCACACCACTCCCATGTCCTGCTTGAAACTCTCAGGAACATTGCTGCTCCTCTGCCTTGAATAGCCCTCTATCTGGTTAATTCCAACTTGTCCTTTCAGCCTGGACATTTCCTTAATGGTTCCTCCTCTCACAACTTAGTTTTGTGGATCATAGCTCTTTCCCCATTTATATCTTTTTTTATTGGTTTATCTTCCTTATAGTAGACTTTAATTTGAGGACCAAGTATTTGCTTTTTATTTCTCTAGCCAGAGTGCACAGTGCCTTGAGCCCACTGCCTGTTTAGTGTTTGATAAATGAATGAATAAAAGAACATGATGGTTAAAGATTATTTCACTGAAACCTTATTTGGATTTCTTCTTCAGGGGGAAAAACGTCTACAGAGCCATGAAGCTCCCACACAACCTTCCTACAGGCTCCAGAATGGTCTTTCCTTCTTCATGTTCCCTCCTTATTCATCTGGCAAGTGGAGTACGTGGACACGATCCAGGTGGTGAAACCAATTTTCATGACACTTGAGAATCACCTTGAACATCGTTTCTAGCAGCTAAAATTTCAGCAAGAGCTGTTGTGCCATCAGGGAGCTTTTCCAATAGCTAGACATTACAAGCAGCTGTCTGCTGGCAAGAGGCTTGGGCAATTTTTAGGTCAAAAGGGGATCTGAGGGCACATATGTGGCACAAAAAGCCCAAGTGCCCCATCACTTACCAGAAAGGCATAGTAAATCTTTGTTAAAACATTTCTGTTCTGGGCAACATGAAAAGTTTGAACTGTTTCTTACAGCAATGCAGTTCTATGAAATTAATCTTGAGAACGTTCTTTGAGAACTAGCACAAAAAACTACAACTTAAAAAAAATTTTTTGTGGGTAAATATTTCCCTCTCTTGCAAATTATAGTTTAGAACCATTCCATTAGAAATTTTAACAAAAATATTTATAATTAGGGGTGCCTGGTGGCTCTGTCGGTTAAGCATCTGACTCTTGATTTTGGCTCAGGTCATGATCTTGTGGTTGTGGGATCAATCCCCGCATGGGGCTCCACGCTGAGCATGAAGCCTGCTTGGGATTCTCTCTCTCTCCTCCCTCTGCCCCTCCCCTGCTCTAAATAAATAAATAAATAAATAAATAAATAAATAAATAAATAAATAAAATCTTAAAAATATTTATAATTAAAAAATGCACGTAATGACACCAATGGCAAGACACAGTAATTGGGAGAAATGAAAGTAATGGCATCTCTCTCATTTGTATTTTGCAAGCCTCTTTTGCTTTTTATATAGCTGCTATTTTCATGATAAGCATTATAAAACAGAATATAGGGTCTCATAGGTTGAAATATAAGTCATTTTCCCACAATCATCTAGTAAAAACAAACTAATATAAACAAAGAATGGGAGAGAATAACATGATTTCCTGAATGGCCAGCACTTCTGTGATCCAAACACCATTTTCCCGATTTGATTTTTGCATTGTTTTTCGCTGATAACATGCACTTTTCCCAAGCCCGCCATATCAGTTAACCCCCTGTTGTCTGGGCTGCCAGTTGTAGTCTGTGATGTCTTTTCTCAACCCTTTCCTATTGAGAATGGTAGGTAGAAAGTGATACTACAGAATCTCAGTCTCATTAGTTTCATGTGGTTATGCTCAAAGGCATCCAAAAAGACAGGGCTTATTGTCACAACACAATCATCCATTTTAAGTACTGTGTTTGAGTAACACATACTGGGATGAGGGCCTCCATCATGGCCAATGAGCTGAGCAAGCACACAGGGCCCTGTGCCTGTTTTAACGCTCTTCTGCCGCCATCTTGAAATTCTTAATTTTTGAACAAGACTCCCCATATTTTTATTTTGCACTGGACCTTGCAAATTATTTAGCTGGTCCTGTCTGTAAATCCTCACTAAGCATTTCATAGTGAGGGGAATGTGCCTAAAATCAACAACAAAGTCAGCATTAAGAAGGAAGCTGTGGAGAGGGATATCAATTGACTAGCAAGAGAGAGAGAGAACCCATATACCTTTGCTCAGATAATGGAATTCTTCACAGGCTCTCGTTTTTGCATATGAGTCTCTGGTATTCTGACATCACTTCACAGTATCCTTTCTTTCTGCATGCTGATTTCTTGCCTGACAGAGGTACAGGACCCCTAGATAGGATCCCCAGCGTTATCCTTGTTTGCACAAGAATTGTTACTTCTTAGGGAAAGTCTTCTAAATCAAAACACTGCAAATATCTTCAGAAGCTTCAGTCTGGTGACTGTATGTTTGAAGCTCACATATTAGAATATATGCATAAATAAATCCTCCGTTTGCAGAGTCAGTTCAGGATGATGATGGTGGGGTTCAGGGGACTAAGTAACTTACTGATGTCAAGGTAAACTGACAGAATTGATGGGTGTGTTCCACAAATATTTATGTAAGTTTTAGTGTTTCCTTTTAAAAAAATATTTAAACTAGTATAATTTGATTTCTGGCTTGGATTCATTAGCACACTGTACTGACCATTACCTTTTCTCTGAGTTTGTACTTATCTGGCAAAAATGGAGATGCAGTTGGGATATGGATCTTTAGATAATATAGCAAAGAAGGAGATAAGAACTTTTGGTAGTTGAGACATTTATCAAATTTTCACTGAGACAAGAGGGGTTTGAATAATAGGCACTGAATTGTTGTTTTGGTTGAAGAGTCATTGTGGCTCAGATTGATGCAAGAATGGAAGGTAAGCTTTCTTATATCTTTCTCATATCTTATTATCTTTTTTCAAGTGATGTGTGAAACTACTGTTTCAGAATATACATTACTCTAAAACTAGATATTTTCAAAACACTTTCTTTTGCCCTAAGTCCCACCAGGTTGCAGACATGTGACTCAGCTGCCCATGACCTACTTCTTATCCTGGAGAACTTGGAGAAAACAGTTACCATGAGTCTTTCTTTTCTTCACATGCAATAACAAAAAAAATTCAGAAAGTGGGGTAATCATGACCAATCTTAGTAACAAAAGAAAGCAAACTTTAACTCTTAGTTTTTAAAGTTTATTTTAGATAGAAAGAACAATAAATATTTCTTAACTATGAGTAAGTGAGTGTTGCAGACATATGTAATTACCAAGGAGGGGGAGGTTCTTAAGAAGGGAAGGGGCAATGTCCTCAGATGAGCCTAATGGTAAAAATCACACAAAACACTTGTGAAAATGCATATTCTGCCCAGAAGTATAGATTAGGAGATTCTGTCAAGGGATCTGGGGGTCTGTATTATAAAGAGGCCATTCCTGTGATTCTTATGGTCAGGATAGTGTAGGGAAACTTGCCTTAAGCCAGTGGCTCTTAAAGACCCATCAGTAACAGCTGTAGGCTTATTAAAACTGGATCCAAACCTAGTTTCTTATTCAGGTATCTGGTGAGTGGCATGTGTACTTGTATTTCTAGCAAGTTCCCAAGTGACACCAGCGATGCTGGTGCAGGGACCACACACTGAGAACCACTGGTTTTAGGACCCATTGTGATATCTGCTGTTACAATCTGTAAGGCTCAGGTGGCCGCACACCCAGAGAGCATGTGACTCTTCTCTGGCCCTGCCACTCTCTATCCCAAACCTTTCATCACTTTCCATCAAAAGAGATTATGATGCTATTTATAGGGTAGATCCCAACCTGTGATCATTATGTCCCATAGGAAAAGAGCTCCCAGGAAAGGGATCAGCTCTTGCTTAGATCCTGGAATACAACAAAAATGTTGAGTCTTTTAAGAAGGAGAGCTAGTTGTTTGCCATGCTTGGGTGCAGGCATAGTAGGCAAGAGACAACAGTGTCCAGAGGGCATGGAGAGCCTCATAAGCTCTTGAATCCAGAGTCTAGAAAAGCTTAGGTGGCTGACTACATCAGCTACTCCTTTTCCTTTAGAATGGGGTTGAGAGGAGTATAAAGGATATGTTTCCCAGTTACAATAGATTTTCTCCGAGAGGAGGTAGAAAGGGAGATTTAAAATAGCATTTCTCTTTAGCTATATCTCCTTGAGGGAAGTTGGCAGTCCCAGTGTGTGTGTGTGTGTGTGTGTGTGTGTGTGTGTGTGTGTAGGTAGGTAGGTAAAAGTTGTGGTGGGTGTGCTCTTATGTGTAAGGATGGCTGGCGGATGTCACCCTAGCTAAGCTAAACCCTAACAACATTTAGCTACATCTTTCCTCCTGAGCTTTCTCTTTCATCCATGTTCAAGTTCACTTACAAATGCCCTGTTCTGACTTAGGTGACTTCATCTGGTTATTTATCTATCATTACACTAACCACATGTGTGGGAACCTTACCCTCTCTCCAAGTAGCTCCAAGTACATGTCTGGTCCTTGCTAAGCACAAGCCTTAATTCTTGAATGATCACATGAGCAGTATTAAAACAAATTAAAAAAAAACTGTATTGTATTTTAGAATCCTAAGCATTCTTTCTAGATTAAATTTTAGATTATGACTTTCCAATTTGCATATCAAAGATTTGATTTCAACAGCTGCAATGTGCTTCTGTGGAGGGGAAGTTTTAAGAAGCAGTCCAAATAAGACTCTTATGCATCATTTTTGTCACATGGTTCTGGAAATGAACAGATGTTTACTGTACACACATAAGATGACCTGAAGAACTCCTTTGCAACTCTCTGACTCCTTGTAATGTGATAATTCCAAGGAGAAGGCAACCAAAGACATAAAGGCTAATCATAAAAAGTAAAAAAAAAAAAAAAAAAAAAAGCAGGGAAAACTCTATAGTTTTTTGTTAACAACAATTCTCTTAGATTTTCCTCATCTTAATTTTTTTTTTTCATTTCTCCTTAGTTCTTGAAGGATATTTCCTCTGGCTGTAGTATGTGCAGCTAATAGCTCTTTTTCTTTCAATACTTGAAAAATGCTGTGGCACTTCTCTGGCTTCAATAGTTTCTGATGAGAAATTTATGTCATTGGAATTGGTGTTCTGTGAGTAATGTGTCATCTCTCCCTAGCTGCTTTCAAGATTTTTTTCTCTGTCTTTCATTTTCAGAAGTTTAATTATGATATTTCTTGGTGTGGATTTCTTTGGGTTTATCCTGATTGGGTTTATACTGATTCTTCAGTATCTTGAAGGCATGGGTTTATGGCTTTCACCAATTTTAGGAAGCTTACAACTATCCTTTTTTTTGAAAAAGAGAAAGAGAGAGAGAGAGAGAGAGAATATATATGTACACACAGAAGAAAGGCCATGTGTGAACACAGCACAGAAAGAGAGTCCTCACCAGAAATCAAACCCTGCTGGAAAATTGATCTTGGGGTTTCTAACGTCCAAACTGAGAAAATAAATTTCTGTTGTTTAAGCCACAGTCTGTGGTATTTTGCTATGTCAAGCCAAGCAGATTAATAGAGGTTTTGGTACCGTGAAGAATTATACTGCTGTAGCAAACACCTAAGAATGTGGAAGTGGCTTTGGAACCAGAAGAGCTTGGAGAACTTCTGACATGCTCGAAAAAGCCTAGATTGCCATGAAGAGACTGTTGGTGGAAATACAGACACTCAATGCAATTCTGGTGAAGGCTCCAAAAAGAAAAGAGGAGAGCTGGAGAGAAAGCCTGCATCTTCTTGGAGAATACCTAAATAACTCCACTGAGATTGCTATACATTTCATCAACGTATAGATGTTAGGATGATTCTGGTGAGATCTCCAATGGAAATGAAGAACAGGCTATTGAAAACTGGAGGAAAAATGATCCAGGTTACAAAGTGGCAAAGAACTTGGCTGAATTGTATTCTACTATTTTGTGGAAGGTTGAACTTGCAAACAATGAGATTGGATGTTTAGCAGAGATTTCCAAGCAAAGTATTGAAGGCAAAGCTTGGGTCCTCCTGATTACTTAGAGTAAAATATGAGAAAAGAGAGATGAATTGAAGCAGGCAAAGAAACCAGAACTTTAAGATTTGGAAATTCTTGGGGCGCCTGGGTGGCTCAGTTGGTTAAGCGACTGCCTTCGGCTCAGGTCATGATCCTGGAGTCCCGGGATCGAGTCCCACATCGGGCTCCCTGCTCAGCAGGGAGTCTGCTTCTCCCTCTGACCCTCCTCCCTCTCATGCTCTCTGTCTCTCATTGTCTCTCAAATAAATAAAATCTTAAAAAAAAAAAAAAAAGAGATTTGGAAATTCTTGGCCTAGGCATCTAGCAAAAATGAGAAAGTGTGTTCTGAAGAGATCACCAAGGATGTGGCTGGACTATCACATGATAAACAAATTACAGGATTGTACAGACAGAAATCACTACCAGTTTAAACTGAAAAGGATGGACATGGGCTCAAATAACCAAGCCAACATTCTTGGATTCTACAGGATGGGGCCATAGAGATGTTCAGAGATGAACATCTAGAGATGTTCAAGAATAGTGCATATTCTTCAAGAAAAGGGAAAAATTACCATGAACCAATTTGGAGATCATCAGGATTACTATTCCCTCACAGAAATTTTCAAGGGTGGAGCCACCACTGCTAGGCTTTTACCAGGCCAGCTGCCATAATCCAGAACCTCCTATGGGGGGGAGGGGGTGGTTAAAGTGAATATTGCTAAAAAGGTTTTTTGTTAAACCACCTGCTAATTTTTTAGCCAGGGGTGTGGGCTTTTTTTTTTTTTTTTGGACTTTTTTGTTTATGTTGTTGGTGCTTCTGAGTTGGAGGTTCTGTTGGGAAGTATGGGAGGCCCAATGCTATATTGTTCTTCAAGTCCCGATGTCCCTTGGCAGCACATTTTTGTCTTTCTACCTTACAGAGACTTTCTGTGCTTATCACTGTGTCATGTCCAGGGTTCCTAGTTGTATAAGAGAGCACCTGGGAGCAATGGGAGTGCTCCATCTTGGCCAGAACAAGAAATTTCTTGGTCTCTGGAAGATCAAAAAAAAATGTGCTAAATCTGGTAAATTATAGGAAAACAATTACAAATATAGAGAAATTTCCAGCATGTGTGCAGTATGTCTTTTATTTTTCCCTTAATTAGTTTCTTTGCTGACATTCCAAAGTCATTCCATTTCATCATTACCCCTTTAGTAGTCATTATTGCTGAGAGAGAAAACTTTTGTCTGCAACTCTTCCTTCAATGTTTCCTTCAATTTATCTTATATCAACTAGTTAGAGACAGAATAAAAAAGAAGGCAGTAGTCAAGTTGCAAATAAAACTTACTATTTTTTGGGCACCCATGTGGCTCTGTTGGTTAAGCGACTGTCTGGCTCAGGTCATGATCCCAGAGTCGTGGGATTGAGTCCCACATTGGGCTCCCTGATCGATGGGGAGCCTGCTTCTCCCTATGACCCTACCCCCTCTTGTGCTCTCTCTCTCACTCTCTCTCTCAAATAAATAAAATAAAATCTTTATTTAAAAAGCTTTAAAAAAAACTTACTATTTTTTTCCATTGTTCTCTAATAATGTTTTCATCAAACTAATGATCAAGGGGGAAGATAGAAGATTGTATTTCTGTGAGGATAATATTTTTGGACAACCCAACCCTAGCTAAATGAAAACTGGTAAATACATATGTACTGGGGCACCTGGGTGGCTCGGTCCATTAAGCATCTGCCTTCGGCTCAGGTCATGATCCCGGGGTCCTGGGATCGAGCCCCACATCTGGCTCCCTGCTCAGTGGGGAACCTTTTTCTCCCTCTCCCTCTGCCTGCCGCTCCCCCTGCTTGTGCTCTCTCTCTCTAATAAATAAATAAAATATTTAACATATATATACACATATTTTTTAAAGTTCAAAATGTTATCTTGACAACTGAAATCGGATCCCATCATTTAAATCATAAGCACAGAGCTATGAATTAAATTTGGGGGATGTCACCTTGGGTTTCAGAAGAGCTTCTCTCTGTACCAGCTGGAAATGTTAGCTGCTCTAGAGTTTCATGCAAATCAAATCTCCAGAGAATAGTAATTGAGCTGGACATGTGACGTTTCATTCTGTGCTCATTAGAGGTTGATAGCTGAGACCCTGGGGCCAACAAAAAAGAATCTTTGGGAGAAAAATTATTATTTTTTCCATTCTGAGAATTATTTCCTTAAGAGTGAGCTATCTCATTTGAAATTAAAACCTTACATTCTTAGATTTTCATATATTAAAATTCTCAATCAACATCAAATTTTATCTAGAAGAGATTTCTTTATGCTTTTTGTGTTAGAGATTTGTCAATTTTAGCACATCATAAGATGAAAATGGGCTAAGGTCACACATATTAGATTCTCTGAGGGGATTTAAGGGAAAAAAAACCCATGTTATTTGGTATTTGTTTCTCTGTGGTGCTGGAATGGAAATGCTTAAAGGTATTAGAGTTGAAAGTCTCCCATACTGTGCACAATGGGGGCTTTAACAGTTAAATCAGTTTAATTGTCTTTAGTGGTCATCTATGAGGATTTGTCTATAAATCAGTAGATTTATGAGAAAGTTGTTTTTTTAGTGTGATTAGCCAATAAGATAATCTGCAGTTTCTATAAAATGATAAAGGAAAACAGGATGTTGCTAAATAAAGTGTTCTCTGGAACTTACCCTTTCCTCTGCAAAAAACCACCATCCTTGGGTTTCCCTCTCTCATCTCCCACAGAGAGGGCTAAAAGCTCATATGCCTTTGAAGGGAATATTTATTTTTTCAGAGTTGAGGGAGATGGTGCATTATCCTGATTGTATTATAATCCCGACTGGTTTTGTTGCTGGTCCAAATATAACAATACAACAAACTAACCCCAGTGAGAAACGATGATACTGCATCTCATCATGGAATTTTTTTTCTGACTAAAAACCCAATGCCCCCATGCAGTTTTATAGAACATAGAGAGAGAATTGGTGAGTGCTTATGAGTATGGGCTCAGCAGTTCAATTTCCACATCTGAATCCCAAGACTATCACTTCCTAGTCCTGTGACCTTAGGCAATTCACTGACTATGTAGAAGCTCAAGGATTTTTACTTGTGAGATGGGGAAGTTACTACTTGAGAGGCAATGGTTCTCATGCCAGGCTGTGCATGCAAATCCTGGAAGGGAACGTTAAGGAATACAGAGGCCCAGGCGCCAGACTATTTTATTCTCCCCACCCCCAGGGAGTCTAACGTGCTTGCATTTGAGAACCACTGTCAAAACACCATGTTCAAGGAGTGGTCCAAGGATGAGTGGCAGCAGCAGCACCAGGGAGCTTGCTAGAAATGTCAGCTCTTAGGCTCCACCACGGAACTCCTGGATCAGAACCTGCATTTTAACCTGTGATTTTTATTTATGTTGAAGTATGAAGAACATTGGTCTAAATCATCATGAGGATGAAGTGAGAGAATTCATCTAAGCTGCTTGGAGCAGTACCTGGTATAGAAAACTCTGGATAGAAGTTTGCTGTTTTACATTTTGTACCTTCTCTATTGTTTCATTGTGTGTGTGTTCTCTCTTTCCAGTCTGTCTTTTTTTTTTTAATTTTTAAAATTTTTTTATTATTTTTTTGAAGATTTTATTTCTTTATTTGAGAGAGAGCAAAAGTGAGAGAGCTCACAGAGGGAGAGGGAAAGCAGGCTCCCCACTGATTGGAGACCCTGACATGGGACTTGGTCCCAGGGCCCCCGGATCATGATCTGAGCCGAAGGCAGACACTTAACCAACTGAGTCACCCAGGTGCCCTTCCAGTCTATCTTCTTCACTAACTATAAAAACCCTTTAGGGCAGCTTTTGGAGCTGGTTCATTTTTCTATCCCTAGTGCCTAGCGTAGTGTCTGGACTATGATATAGGCAGATAGTACTATCTGTTGAAAGGATAAAGCCACACATATTGTCCTAGGACCTGGGAATTGCTTTCTAGCACTGGCTCTGCCATGCATTTGTTCTGGGACCTGAGCTGAAGTATCCCAGTTCTGAACCTGACTTTCTTACCTGTATATTGAAGAAGGGGCATACCACTTCCAAATCCCCTTTCAGTTCTACTCCTAATTAATTTTATTATACTTGTATACATGGCTGAACTCTTTTGGGGGTGGGGTTTTTTGTTTGTTTTGCTATTGCTTATAAAGCTAACTGAATTTTCTGACATTTTTAATGGACTGGAAGGATATGAGAAAGGCACAGCCTGGTTATTGCTGTGTAAATTAAATGCACTTGACAATGTAGAGCAGCTTTCAACCACCAGTACATAATAGAATCACCAGGAATCTTAAAAATACTGATGCCTAAGTTGACCTTAAAAAAATTCTGATTTAAATATTAGAAAAAAAAAAAAACAAACCTGGATCTTGGGAGAGGTATTTTTTTTTTTTTAAGAAGTGCCCTACTCGTTCAGGTGGAGCGGGATGGCAGAGGAATGGGAGACCTGGATTTCGTGTCCTCTCAGGAATTCAGCTGGATAGGAATCAAACCATTCTGAACACCTATAAACTCAAAAGGAGATTGAAGAAAAGAATAGCAACAACTCTCTGAACAGAAAAGCGACCACTTTCTGGAAGGTAGGACTTGCGGAGAAGTGAATCCGAGGCGATATTCGGGAGGATAGACAGCGGGGGAGGGGCCTCCGTCAGCCGCTTCTGGCAAGTGATAGAAGCACGGAGCACAAAATCGGAACTTTTAAAAGTCTGCTCTGCCGAGGGACGTCACTCTGGTGGCTAAGCGGGGGGTGGAACCCTCCGGGACAGTGTGGTCTCAGGACCCTCGGGGTCACAGAAAGACCGGGGTGCCTGAGTGTGGCAGAGCTCCCAGGTAACAGAGCAGGGAAGCCGGCTGCAGAGGCGGAGCCCGGGCACGGGCTCTCAGCTCAGGGTGGCCATAGACTGTGATCCGCGGCACAGTCGGGCCCCTGCTCCTCCAGCAGGGACCCAACAAGTGGCAGATCCGGGGAGACTCACCTTCCTCCCCTGGGAGGAGCCGCACAGGCGTGCACTGCAGGGATCTGCTGGGTTTGGAGACTCCACACGGGGTCGGGCGCCGGAGATAGAAAGGCATGGTCACAGGCCGGGTGAGCACGGAGTGCGGCCGGAGACCGGGGAGACGGGAGTGACTGGCGGCTTTTCTCTGGGGGCTCACTGAGGAGCGGGCCCCGAGTTCTCGGCTCCTTCCGGGGCAGAGATTGGGAGGCTGCCATTTTCACTCTCCGCCTCCAAAGCTGTATGGAAAGCTCGCAGGGAACAAAAGCCCCGCAGAGCAAACCCGAACAGATTACTTAGCTGGGAGGGGGAAAGGGCGGGGCAATTCCGCCTCCGGCAGAGACATTTGGAAACCACGGCAACAGGCCCCTCCCCAGAAGATCAGCGAGAACAGCCAGCCAAGACCAAGTTTACCGATCAATGAGAACGGCAGAACTCCAGCGCTGGGGGACTACTGCACATAGAATTCACAGCTGTTTTACCATGATTCTTTAGTCTTTCAAAGTTAAGTTTTTTTTTAACTGTCTTTCTTTTTTTTTTTTGAATTTTTCTTTTTCCCTTTTTCAACCAACATCTTATCAATCCCATTTTTTAAAAAAACATTTTTATTTTTCATTTTTAGAGTCATATTCTATCCCTTCATAGTAGTTACCCGTATTTTTGGCATATATATATATAAGTTGTTTTCTCTTTAAAATTTTGAGATAGTTTCTTCTAACAGATTAAAATATACCCTAAATCTCTAGTATGTGGTGTTTTCTATTCCCCTGCCTGATCACATTCTCTCCCTTATTTTTTTCTTTTTTTAAATCCTCTTCTTTCTTTTTTCAAACAACTTCTTATCAATTCCTTTTATAAAATGTTTTATAATTTCCATCTTTACAGTCATATTCCATCCCTTCATCATATCAACCCTTATTTTTGTACATATATAAGTTTTTCTTTCTTTAAAATTTTGGGAGGCACTTTCTTCTAACAGACCAAAATATACCCAAAATCTAGTGTGTGGCACTGATCTATATACCAGCCTGTACATATTTGATCACATTCTGGGGTTTTATTTGTTGTTCTTGTTTTGTTTTGTTTTTGTTTGTTTTTATCTTTATCTTTATCTTTTTCTTTTTTTTCTTTTTCTTTTTTCTCTCTTTCCATTTCTTTTTCCACTGCTTCAGGTCTTTTCTGATTTGTTTAGAGTATATTTTCTGGTGACATTGTTACTCTGCTAGCATTTTGTTCTCTCATTAATCTATTCTCTTCTGCACAAAATGACAAGACGGAAAAAATCACCTCAACAAAAAGAACAAGAGATAGTACCGACTGCCAGGGACCTACTCAATACGGACATTAGTACGATGTCAGATCTAGAGTTCAGAATCATCACTTTAAAGATACTAACTGGGCTTGAAAAAAATATGGAAGTTATTAGAGAAACCCTTTCTGGAGAAATAAAAGAACTAAAATCCAACCAAGTAGAAATCAAAAAGGCTATTAATGAGGTGCAATCAAAAATGAGGGCGCTAACTGCTAGAATAAATGAGACAGAAGAGAGAATCAGTAATATAGAAGACCAAATGATGGAAAATAAAGAAGCTGAGAAAAAGAGAGATAAACAACTACTGGATCACAAGGGCAGAATTCGAGAGATAAGCGATACCATAAGATGAAACAAATTAGAATAATTGGGATCCCAGAAGAAGAAGAAAGAGAGAGAGGGGCAGAAAGTATAATGGAGCAAATTATTGGGGAAGGAAACAGGCATCAAAATCCAGGAAGCACAGAGAACCCCTCTCAAAATCAATAAAAATAGGTCAACACCCCGACATCTAATAGTAAAACTTACGAGTCTCAGAGACAAAGAGAAAATCCTGAAAGCAGCTCGGGACAAGAGGTATGTAACCTACAAGGGTAGAAACATTAGATTGGCAACAGACCTATCCACAGAGACCTGGCAGGCCAGAAAGGACTGGCAGGATATATTCAGAGCACTAAATGAGAAAAATATGCAACCAAGAATACTATATCCAGCTAGGCTGTCATTGAAAATAGAAGGAGAGATAAAACGCTTCCAGGACAAACAAAAACTAAAGGAATTTGCAAACACAAAACCAGCCCTACAGGAAATCTTGAAAGGGGTGCTCTAAGCAAAGAGAGAGCCTAAAAGCAACATAGACCAGAAAGGAACACAGACAATATACGGTAACAGTCACTTACAGGCAATACAATGGCACTAAATTCCTATGTCTCAATAGTTACCCTGAATGTAAATGGGCTAAATTCCCCAATCAAAAGACACAGGCTATCAGACTGGATTAAAAAACAAGACCCATCAATATACTGTCGGCAAGAGACTCATTTTAGAACCAAAGACAGCCCCAGATTGAAAGTGAGGGGGTGGAAAACCATTTACCATGCTAATGGACACCAAAAGAAAGCTGGGGTGGCAATCCTTTTATCAGACAAATTAGATTTTAAATCAAAGACTGTAATAAGAGATGAGGAAGGACATTATACCCTACTTAAAGAATCTATCCAACAAGAAGATCTAACAATTGTAAATATCTATGCCCCTAACATGGGAGCAGCCAATTATATAAGGCAATTAATAATAAAAGCAAAGAAACACATCGACAACAATACAATAATAGTGGGGGACTTTAACACCCCCCTCACTGAAATGTACAGATCGTCTAAGCAAAAGATCAACGAGGAAATAAAGACTTTAAATGACACACTGGACCAAGTGGACTTCACAGATATATTCAGAACATTCTATCCCAAAGCAATGGAATACACATTCTTCTCTAGTGCCCATGGAACATTCTCCAAAATAGATCACATCCTAGGTCATAAATCAGGTCTCAACTGGTACCAAAAGATTGGGATCATTCCCTGCCTATTTTCAGACCACAATGCTTTGAAACTAGAACTCAATCACAAGAGGAAAGTTGGAAAGAACTCAAATACATGGAGGCTAAAGAGCATCCTACTGAAGAATGAATGGGTCAACCAGGAAATTAAAGAAGAATTAAAAAAATACATGGAAACCAATGAAAATGAAAACACAACTATTCAAAATCTTTGGGGTGCAGCAAAGGCAGTCCTAAGAGGAAAGTATATAGCAATACAAGCCTTTCTCAAGAAACAAGAAAGGTCTCAAGTACACAACCTAACCCTACACCTAAAGGAGCTGGAGAAAGAACAGCAAATAAAGCCTAAACCCAGCAGGAGAAGAGAAATAATAAAGATCAGAGCAGAAATCAATGAAATAGAAACTAGAAGAACAGTAGAACAGATCAAGATTGATAAATCCCTGGCCAGACTTATCAAAAAGAAAAGAGAAATGACCCAAATCAACAAAATCATGAATGAAAGAGGAGAGATCACAACCAACACCAAAGAAATACAAACAATTATAAGAACATATTATGAGCAACTCTATGCCAGCAAATTCGATAGCCTGGAAGAAATGGATGCTTTCCTAGAGATGTATCAACTACCTAAACTGAAGCAGGAAGAAATAGAAAACCTGAACAGACCTATAACCACTAAGGAAATTGAAGCAGTCATCAACAATCTCCCAAAAAACAAAAGCCCAGGGCCAGATGGCTTCCCAGGGGAATTCTACCAAACATTTCAAGAAGAATTAATACCTATTCTTCTGAAACTGTTCCAAAAAATAGAAACGGAAGGAAAACTTCCAAACTCATTTTATGAGGCCAGCATTACCTTGATCCCCAAACCAGACAAAGACCCCATCAAAAAGGAGAATTACAGACCAATATCCCTGATGAACATGGATGCCAAATTTCTCACCAAAATACTAGCCAATAGGATCCAACAGTACATTAAAAGGATTATTCACCATGACCAAGTGGGATTTATCCCTGGGCTGCAAGGTTGGTTCAACATCCGCAAATCAATCAATGTGATACAATACATTAACAAAAGAAAGAACAAGAACCATATGATCCTCTCAATAGATGCAGAAAAAGCATTTGACAAAGTACAGCATCCTTTCTTGATCAAAACTCTTCAGAGTATAGGCATAGAGGGTGCATACCTCAATATCATAAAAGCCATCTATGGAAAACCTACAGCGGATATCATTCTCAATGGGGAAAAACTGAGAGCTTTCCCCCTAAGGTCAGGAACGCGGCAGGGATGTCCACTATCACCACTGCTATTCAACATAGTATTGGAAGTCCTAGCCACAGCAATCAGACAACAAAAAGAAATAAAAGGCATCCAAATCGGCAAAGAAGAAGTCAAACTCTCACTCTTTGCAGATGATATGATACTTTATGTGGAAAACCCAAAAGACTCCACCCCAAAACTGCTAGAACTCATACAGGAATTCAGTAAAGTGTCAGGATATAAAATCAGTGGACAGAAATCAGTGGCATTCCTATACACCAACAACAAGACAGAAGAAAGAGAAATTAAGGAGTCGATCCCATTTACAATTGCACCCAAAACCATAAGATACCTAGGAATAAATCTAACCAAAGAGACAAAGGATCTGTACTCAGAAAACTATAAAATACTCATGAAAGAAATTGAGGAAGACACAAAGAAATGGAAAAACGTTCCATGCTCATGGATTGGAAGAACAAATATTGTGAAGATGTCAATGCTACCTAGAGCAATCTACACATTCAATGCAATCCCTATCAAAACACCATCCACTTTTTTCAAAGAAATGGAACAAATCATCCTAAAATTTGTATGGAACCAGAAAAGACCCCGCATAGCCAGAGGAATGTTGAAAAAGAAAAGCAAAGCCGGTGGCATCACAATTCCGGACTTCCAGCTCTATTACAAAGCTGTCATCATGACAGCATGGTACTGGCACAAAAACAGACACATAGATCAGTGGAACAGAATAGAGAGCCCAGAAATGGACCCTCAACTCTATGGTCAACTCATCTTTGACAAAGCAGAAAAGAATGTCCAATGGAAAAAAGATAGTCTCTTCAACAAATGGTGTTGGGAAAATTGGATAGCCACATGCAGAAGAATGAAACTGGACCATTTCCTTACACTACACACAAAAATAGACTCCAAATGGTTGAAAGACCTCAATGTGAGACAGGAGTCCATCAAAATCCTAAAGGAGAACACAGGCAGGAACCTCTTTGACCTCAGCCACAGCAACTTCTTCCTAGAAACATCGCCAAAGGGAAGGGAAGCAAGGGCAAAAATGAACTATTGGGACTTCATCAAGATAAAAATCTTTTGCAAAGCAAAGGAAACAGTCAACAAAACCAAAAGACAACCAACAGAATGGGAGAAGATATTTGCAAATGACATATCAGATAAAGGGCTAGTATCCAAAATCCATAAAGAACTCATCAAACTCAACACCCAAAGAACAAAGAATCCAATCAAGAAATGGGCAGAAGACATGAACAGACATTTTTCCAAAGAAGACATCCAAATGGCCAACAGACACATGAAAAAGTGCTCAATATCGCTCAGCATCAGGGCAATCCAAATCAAAACCTCAATGAGATACCACCTCACGCCAGTCAGAATGGTTAAAATTAACAAGTCAGGAAATGACAGATGTTGGTGGGGATGCGGAGAAAGGGGAACCCTCCTACACTGTTGGTGGGAATGCAAGCTGGTGCAGCCACTCTGGAAAACAGTATGGGCGTTCCTCAAAAAGTTGAAAATAGAGCTACGATATGATCCAGCAATTGCACTACTGGGTATTTACCCCGAAGATACAAAAGTAGGGATCCGAAGGGGTACGTGCACCCCGATGTTTATAGCAGCAATGTCCACAATAGCCAAACTGTGGAAAGAGCCAAGATGTCCATCGACAGATGAATGGATAAAGAAGAAGTGGTATATATATACAATGGAATATTATGCAGCCATCAAAAGGAATGAGATCTTGCCATTTGCAACAACGTGGATGGAACTGGAGGGTATTTTGTTGAGTGAAATAAGTCAAACAGAGAAAGACATGTATCATATGATCTCACTGATATGAGGAATTCTTTATCTCAGGAAACAAACTGAGGGTTCCTGGAGTGGGGGGTGGGGTGGGAGGGATGGGGTGACTGGGTGATAGACACTGGGGAGGGTATGTGCTCTGTTAAGCGCTGTGAATTGTTCAAGACTGTTGAATCTCAGATCTGTACCTCTGAAACAAATAATGCAATATATGTTAAGAAAAAAAAAGAAGAAGAAGGTAGCGGGAGGGGAAGAATGAAGCGGGGGAAATCGGAGGGGTAGACGAAACATGAGAGATGATGGACTCTGAAAAACAAAGTGAGGGTTCTAGAGGGGAGGGGGGTGGGAGGATGGGTTAGCCTGGTGGTGGGTATTGAGGAGGGCACATTCTGCATGGAGCACTGGGTGTTATGCACGAACAATGAATCATGGAACACTTCATCTAAAACTAATGATGTAATGTATGGGGATTAACATAAGAATAAAAAAAAAAAGAAAAAGAAATCTTAAAAAAAAAAAAGAAAAAGAAAAGTGCCCTACTCGATTCTAAAGGGCAGCCAGGGTTGATCTTACTAAAGATAACACCTAATTCTGCATAACTTTAAAAACATTTTACTTACCTTTCTATATTCACATGAATATGGAGAGTATTGAGACACGGCACCCTCAGTGAGGTGAAGGCCTCTGATCCAAGGGCATTTTGCTCTTCAGTCATGTCATCTGCTGTGGGGTTCCTCCTTGGCACTGTTTCTGCCATTTATGATGTTCCCATGTTTGTCAGAGAAGCATGTGATCCTGGGAGAATCCTGGCACTACATTATTAATCATGTTTAAAAGTCTAGTAAGTTAGGACATTTGATATGTATGTATGAACACATGTGTTTTATATATATGAAATACCTGATTACATATGTGCTTGAAACCATGGTTTGGTTTCTATTTTAAACAGTATGTCTGTAACACCCCATTTCAATTCCATTTCGTAGGTGTTTGATATCCATAGTTAGAGCAAATATTGTTTACTTATTTCAGTATTGTGTAGTATTTTTTAAAATTTATTTTATTTTATTTTTTAAGTAATCTCTATAACATGGGGCTCAAACTTACAACCCTGAGATCAAGAGTCACACACTCTACTGACTGAGCCAGCCAGGAACCCCCGTGTAGTGTTATTTTTTAAGGAAAAACAAAAATTGTTCTATGTCTTTACATAGGCCATTACAATGGCATTCTCATTTTATTTCCATCTTCAGAAACCCACATCTAAACCTACTAAACTGAATAAATCTATGGATTCAAATACAATCATGTGAAGGTGGTATTTGAGTTGGTCAACTAAACGAATATTTTGAATGCTTTATTTCCACTTTTTTCTCTCTAAGGAAATAAATGGCTTCTATAGAGTAATGTATATTCATGCTAAAATCACTGGGATGCTTACAGTAAGCTTCAGTAAGCTTCAGCATCCCCAAAGGTGAAGCATGGCCTTTTCTATTTTTTTGTTTTTGTTTTTTCCTAACAGAAATAGATCATACAGAAATGTTGCCTAATAGTTTTCAATTTCAAGAGTAAGAAATATATCTCTAGGTAACTATTTGTAATATGGTTCATTCTATATAGGTAAATAGAGGGGACTTGGAGTCACAGCTATTTTTCAGTGCTGTGTATGATTATATTACATGATTTTCATTTTCCTTTTTTGTTGGGAAGAATTCACAGGTTCCTTATTAGGACTGGAGGCAGATGGATTTGAATTGGTTGTTCCCAGGGAAGGGTCAGAATAGTGGGAGAATGTCTGAGTTAGGCAAGATGGGTGTACTGATATGTTTATATGAAACTGGACTTGGCATAAAATACCCAACTGAAACAATGCAGGTAAGAACCTAATAATCAGCCAGGGGTTAGACCTGGACACTGAGTACAAGAGGCAGTCAGGAACTGGGAAAGAATCAACTTGGGGGTTTTAAGCAATAGCACACTGGCCATTGGTGGTGAATGTGGTCTGAAACTGGTTACACAAAGAGAGTCAGGGGCTGAGGACCAAATGGATTTCTTTGGGAGAGACAAAGAATATTGAAGGGTCAACCAGAAGGCTTCTCAGACCATAGCTGGACATTACTGACAAAGGTTGAGGCTGAAGACATAAATGGCTTCTCTTCAAAGATTAATAATGTTTCCAAACCCAAGAGACTTTTCCCAAAAATATCATAGTCATCCATTCAGAGAAGCAGAGGTTTCATAAGATTCAGCTTTTCATGTCCGACTCTTGATTTTGGCTCAAAGTACGATTTCAGGGTCCTGGGATCGAGCCCTGTGTTGGACTCTGTGCTCAGCGGGTGCCTGCTTGAGGATTCGCCCTCTCTCTCCCCCCTACTTGTGCGTGCACTCTCTCTCTAAAATAAATAAATAATCTTAAAAAAATAAGATCCGGCTTTTCATATATTTTTTTAAGATTTTACTTATTTATTTGACAGAGAGAGACACAGCGAGAGAGGGAACACAAGCAGGGGGAGTGGAAGAAGGATAAACAGGCTTCCTGCTGAGCAGGCAGCCCGATGTGGGGTTTGATCTCAGGATCCTGGGATCATGACCTGAGCCAAAGGCTGATGACACACAACAAGGCAGACGCACAACTATGGAGCCACCCAGGCGCCCCAGCTTTTCATATTTTAATAGAGATGAAGAAGACACTGATGAGCAATTGTGGGGGAGGGAGGGAAGCTTGGAGGTGATCCATCAGTGAATGTTTCACTTTGTTCTCCGACCTCATTCCACATTAGGAAATTTTGTCCTTTATGGTCAAAGGGTAGTTTTTGAATACATAAAGTGAATAAATATATCTTTGTTGATTGATTTTAAGATTTTTGTTAAACACCACTATTAGAGAAGACTCCCAGATCCTCTCTCTTCTTCCAAGGTGTCAATTTTTAGAGATTCTTAGAAATCACTGTTTATTTTCTTCATGTTCTCTCAAATCTTTGATCTGATAATACATTCCTAAAGTTTTCTGGAGTATGACAGACTTCAAGTCTGTGTTTTCCAGTCTCTTTTCTATAATCTTTCCAAAGTCGGAAATTAATTTTCCATGAACCTACTTGCTTATGTTTTTTAATTTAAGGTAGGTATGGTTAGTTAGGTCTTAGTGATTTCATCAAGGTAGTGACTTGTTACTATATCCTATCCTATTGATAATTTCACTTACCCCTTCACCATGTCTGTTTCTACTTTTATTAGTAAGAAAATAAAACCAAAATACAAGTTAATCACAAGGCATTCTTGACATTCATCAGACAAAAATACAAAAACTTTTTGAATCTTTGGATAAAAGTTATGAAAATACACATTTCTAGTTTTCTGCAGAATCACATTTATTTCATGCATCTGATAAGGAAAATCTGTGTCCTAAGATGGCCAACCGAGCCAGCAAGAGAGTCCCAGTCCTTGCCCTGGGGCTCTTCCGGGTTCTTTTCTCTGCTCTGCTTCCCACATGCACCAATCCTGGTCCTTCTCCCTGCCCCGCTTCACGCACGTGCCAAAAGTGCCAAGTATGCAGAAGTAGAAGTGTATAAATTGCCCCCTTTGTTTGTGCTCGGGACTCAGACCTTTGGAGACCATTCTCCTCTGAGCCTGCTGGTGTTAAATAAACCTATTATCCTCCAAGATCTCTGGGTGCTGCTTGGTTCTTCCATTGGGCGATCCAGTCCAGGTTCTGTAACATTTGGTTCCCTGACCGGGAAACCCAACCTCACTGGCCCATTGTTGCCACCGGTTTGGGGCAATGGCGGGACAGTGAAGGAATGAGGGATAGTAATGGAGAAGGCACACCTTGCCTAATTTTTGGGAGACCCCCCCCACAGTCACCTCGGGCCAGCCCTGCTCCTCTGTTCCTGCCAGACTTGAGGAGACTTGGCATGTGAAGACCTGGTCCCAATGACAGATTCCTGTAAGGCTTGGGGCCCCAGGACCCAGACAGACCCATCCCCATTGGGGTGGGAGGGGAGCCTGATCACCTCCCAGAGACCTCTTAGAGGTCTCACAGGTAGGTATTCCCAGGGAGGAAATGTAATATCTTCTGGAGAAGAATGTGTGAGTGAATGTGCAGTCCGACCTTGCTTGCTCAAGCGGACTGATTCTGTGACTCCACAGGCGGGCACCCTTAAGGTCCTCAGAAGCATACAGAGTCTGAGTGGGCCCCTGTGTGATTCCATGGTGAACAGCATATGGTCTATGGCGGCATCGGAATAGTTTCTGATTGTAAGTTACAATGCTGAGACCACTACGGCTAAGCCTCACCTAAGCTTCTTCGGGACACGGCCAGACGGGCATCTGATTGGTCTCATCTCAGGAGGCACCCCCCCTTTTGTCTGTCTCTGCACCACCACACACGGAGACATCACCATGGGGTCAGGGCAAAGTAAACCTACAGTTCTAGAGACCATGATCAAAAATTTCAAGAAGGGGTTTTTGGAAGACTATGGAGTCAGGATGAACCCTGCAAGTTGAGAACCCTATGTGAATTGGAATGGCCCACATTTGATGTCGGGTGGCCTTCAGAAGGGACATTCGATGTCCCCAAGATTTGTCGAGTATGGCGAGTCATAACAGGAAAGCCAGGACACCCTGACCCATTTCCATACATTGACTCCTGGCTAGGAATTGCTCAGACCCTTCCCCCGTGGGTGTGATTCACTTGCATTATGCAGGGACAGGCCAGAGTCTTAATTGCCTCATCCAAGCGACCTAAAGAAAATCAGCAGAAGCCCCAGTCTCCACAAATACTAGCCAGAGATCCCAAGGATGAACTGACCCTGCACCCACCATAATACCCCCAAGACCATCTACACCTGGCCCTTCAGTTTCACTGGTGCCCCCAGGCCCAGAGGATCCACCAGCGCTCCCAGGCCCAAAAGACCCACTTTTTCCAGGACCAGCAGCCAGGCTGCACCCCAGGCCGGGCACAAGAGCCCTCCAAATGCCGGTATGAGAAACACGGGAACCCGAGAGGCACGATGAAGACAGGATGGTCCAGCCCAGCTGTTCCATGATGTATTATCTCAGCCCTTCTCCACCACTGACCTCCTCAACTAGAAACATAATACCCCATCCTATTCCGAGAAACCACAGGCTATGGTAGACCTCATAGAATCCCTCTTCCAGACTCATCAGCCAACCTGGGAAGACTGCCAACAGTTACTCCGCACCCTGTTTAACACAGAGGAAAGGAGGAGAATAATGAAAGGTGCACGGCAGTACCTGGAAGAGCACGCACCAGCGGGAATCATCAACCCTGCTGCCTGGGCTAATACGGCCGCACCCAAAGAGCACCCAGCATGGGACTTCACCACAACTGAGGGACAGGCCCATATCTGCCAGTACAAGGAGGCCCTCCTCCAGGGAATTTGGGCAGGAGCTAAGAAACCCATGAACATGACTAAGGTATCCTCGGTCAGTCAGCAACCAGGGGAGACCTCCGGGGACTACTACAAAAGGCTATATGAAGCCTACAGGATATATACTCCACTTGACCCCGAGGCACAGGAAAGCCAACAGATGTCAAACACCTCCTTCGTGGTTCAGGCCACCCAGACATCAGAAAAAAACTTCAGAAACTAGAGGGTTTTGCTGGAATGAACATCACCCAACTAATAGAGATTGCCAATAAGGTCTACATGAATGGGGAGGTCTCAGACAAACAGGAAGCCGACAAAAAGATGAAAAAGAAAGCCAGCCTCCTTGCCACTGCCCTGAAAGGAAAGGACAACACAAAGATGGGGAGACCCCAACCACCGAAAGAGGGGAAGCCCAGAACCCCCTTGGCAAGGGATCAATGTGCTTACTGTAAAGAGAAAGTCCCAACCGGGGAAAGGCTCAAAAGCCCAGCCGCTACAAGGAAGAACCCCGAGAGGAGAACCTCATAGGTCTTGCAGGAATGGACTCAGACTGAGGGGGACTGGGCTCTTTCCTCCTTGACCCCCATGAACCCATGGTCAAAATGAACATGGGGGGCCAACCAGTGACTTTTTTGGTTGATACTGGGACCGAGCACTCTGTTGTCACCTCCCCAGTGGCACCTTTCAGAAAAGGACTGCGACCCTCCTTTGGGCCACCTGGACACAGGCGATACAACAGCCCTTTTGCCAAGCTCTCCAGTGCAAACTCAGGGGCCACAAGGTCCAACAAGAATTCCTTTATCTGCCCGATTGCCCCATCCCTCTCCTGGGTCGAGACATACTCTCCAAGCTTAGGGTTCAGATAACCTTTGAGCCCACTGGACACACTATCCTCCGATTGAACCCAAGGCAAGAGGAGACAGGGTCTCTAATACTAGCAATTACCATGCCAAGGGAAGAAGAATGGAGGCTATTCTGTGCCCAGGCCCAACCGAGTAGCCCGCCGGAACTCAGACTCGCCTTCCCTTCAGTATGGGCTGAAAACAACCCACCTGGACTAGCCTGGAATCAGGCCCCTATCATTGTTGAACTGATCCCAGGAGCCCAACCTCAGAGACAAAGGCAATACCCTCTTCCACAAGAAGCTAAGATCAGCATCCAAGAACATCTGACCAAACTCAAAGAAGCAGGCATTCTAGTCGAGTGCCAGTTGGCCTGGAATACCCCACTCTTGCCAGTCAAGAAGCCAAGAGGGGGATACTGACCAGTTCAAGACCTGCAGGCCATCAACAAGGTGACCATCTCTCTGCACACAATGGTCCCGAATCCATACACCCTCTTCAGCAAAATTCCAGGGTCAGCCAGATGATTCACTTGCCTAGATTTGAAGGATGCCTTCTTCTGCCTTGGTTAGCTCCCCAGAGCCAGCTGCTATTTGCCTTTGAATGGTCTGAACCCGATACAGGGCGCCAGATGCAACTAACTTGGATGCGCCTCCCTCAGGGGTTTGAACACTCACCAACCCTCTTTGGGGACCTTGCCAGCTCCCCAAGAGAGGCCACATGATGCACCCTCCTCCAGTATGTGGATGACTTTCTCCTCGCCAGTGACACACAAGACGACTGCTCAAAAGGCACAAAGGCCCTCCTACAGCTCCTGTCAGACTCGGGATACCGAGCCTCATGGAAGAAGGCTCAAATCTGCTGACAACAGGTCTGATACCTTGGTTTCCTCCTTACCCAAGGGAAAAGAGAACTAAGGCCAGAGAGGAAAAGGGTCATCATCTCCCTGCCACAACCCCAGACAAAAATGGGCCTATGAGAATTCCTGGGGGCTGCAGGATTCTGCTGCATCAGGATCCCTGGGTTCTCGGCAATAGCAAGACCCTTTTATGATCTCTTAGGGGGACCAGATCAGAACCCCCTGCCTGGACTGAGGAGGCAGAAGCCACTTTCACAGAGGTAAAGACCACCCTTGGGCAGGCTGCAGCCCTGGGCCTACCAGATGTAGAAAAACTCTTCAATCTCTTTGTGCATGAAAAGGAAGAAATAGTGCTCAGGAGACTCACCCAGGCTGTTGAGCCCTGGCAACGGCCAGTTGCTTACCTGTCAAAGAAGCTGGACCCCGTGGCAGCGGGATGGCCACCGTGTCTCAGGGCGCTGGCAGCCACAGTCTTACTCATCAAGGAGGTGGACAAGCTTACCCTGGGGCAAGAACTTAATGTCAAGGTCCCTCATGCAGTTGTGTCTCTCTTGAATGCACAGGGACACCACTTCCTTTCCATCTCTCAGCTAGCACAATACCAAGGGCTCCTCTGTGAAAACCCACGGGTCACCCTCGAAACAGTAAGGACATTAAATTCAGCAACCTTTCTCCCCATGGAAGAGGGGGAACCAGACCATGACTGCTCTGAGGTGACTGATGAAGTCTACGTGAGCCGTTCGGATCTGCGGAATCAAGCCATAAAGAATCCAGAGCTCACCCTGTTCAGCAATGGCAGCAGTTACCTACAGGAGGGTGCCCGGAAAGCGGGTTATGCAGTAACCACAACCACTGAAGTCCTAGAAGCTAAGACATTACCAGCTGGGTGGTCAACTCAACAGGCTGAATTATATGCCTTAGTCCAAGCTCTCACCCTTGGTGAACGCAAGCGAGTCAACATCTATACTGACTCTTAGTAAGCCTTTGCTACTGTACATATACATGGAGTCATCTACAAGGAAAGGGGCCTCCTAACCGCAGCAGGAAAAGCTATAAAGAACAAGGAGGAGATACTGAGACTCCTCGAAGCCATCTGGCTTCCAAAGGAAGTAGCAATCCTGCACTGTAAGGGACACCAGAAAGGGGATGACCCCATAGCATGGGGAAATCGTCTGGCAGATGAGGCAACCAAGGCCGCAGCCAGAGAGGACATGGACAGAGCCCCTTCCCTCCCCATGGCCCTAACACCCCCGGAAGAAGTCCCTCCACCAAGTTACACTAAAAAGGAAAAGGAATGGGCCATGGCTGAGGGAGCCACCTGACTGAAAAGGGATGGTGGATGATACCAGACAGGCACACCTTTATTCCAACAGCAACTGGAGGGCATCTAGTCAAAGAATACCACCAACTCACTCATCTGGGGAAAACTGCATTAGAGCCCTTCTCAAGAAGCACTACTACATCAGTCAGCTGCCAGTACTATGCCGAGCAATGAGTGAATGATGCATAACATGTGCCAAAAATAATGCTCAGTCTGCACCATGGCCCCCACCACGTGTCCAGAGAATGGGAGCAACCCCCTTTGAAGATCTAGAGGTAGACTTCACAGATGTGCAGCTGAGCAGGAGGTTCAGATATCTCCACTCTGGGTGGGTCAAAGCCTTCCCGACCAGGACGGAGCAAAGCGGGAAGTAGCTAAAGTCCTCTTACGGGAGATCATGCCCCGGTTCGGCCTGCCATTAGCAATCCATAGTGACGATGGATCCACATTTGTGGCAGACGTTGTACAGATCTTGACCAAATCTCTCATCACCTGGAGACTCCACACCACTTACTGGCCCCAAAGTTCAGGGAAAGTAGAGCAAATGAATTGCACCTTCAAGAGAACCTTAGCAAAGTTTTGTCAGGAGACTAACCTCCCATGGCCGGATCTGCTACCCCTAGCTCTCCTGCGTGCTTGCTGCACACCCGGGACATCAGGTTTCTCCCCATTCGAATTAATATATGGATGGCCTTGCCTGTGCTTGGGAAGCCTTCCAGGAAACTTGCATCAGGTTGGAGATAAAGGGATAAAGGAGCAGCTTCAGGCCCTCGGGGCCACCCTAAATAAATTACAAAATTACACCATGGGGAGGGCCCCAATCTCCTTAGGGTCTCAGGTACACTCCTTCCAGACAGGGGACTCAGTTTGGGACAAAGATTGGAGGAAAGACCCCCTCAAACTGCAGTGGACAGGGCCCCACACCGTTATTCCAAACGCCTCTACTGCCCTCAAGGTCTCAGGTGTCACCCCGTGGGTCCACAACTCCAGAATGAAGAAAGCTCATCATTCAGACGAGAAGCCATGTCAGTGGAGAGTCCAGCCAGACTTCACAAACCCACTCCAGCTTCAACGAGACCCCACCAACTGATGGACACCTGCTCACCATGGCCCCTGGCTCTCATCGGCATGATTTCCCTCATCTTGGGGGTCGGACTCTACACTGTTGCCCCTCCTGACTGGACTTTCCCCCAGAGGCTTACTATTGTCATTGCTTATTGGATGTCCCTAGGGTGTATTACTGCACTTATTTGTCCATGGGTTTCATCTGCTGACGGGTTAGCCATGATGGCTCCCTCTACCTAAGGTCATAGATCCCACTTTTACTGGCCCTCTGCTTCTACTCCTGAGCACATTTCACCATGGTTTTCCTGGCCCCAGTCAGTCCCAGTCTTCTGCTACCTGGTGTGCTGTTTCTTCTCACTTCCTCTAGCTTGCCCGGCCAGGCAAGGGGGGCAAACTGTCGTATCACCGTTACTGGCAAATGGACTTTCCAGCTTATCCCCCTCAATCCCGCACCAGCGCCCCCACTGACTTCTTCCACCTGGGATGGGCACACACCAAAGGTTAATCTCCATTTTGATGGATGCCAGCTTCTTGATACATCCTGGGAACCTCATAGATGGTGTTCTTACCATGGCCCTCACTCAGGTTACTGGCCAATAGATATCTACATCTGTGGGGCCCCCATGCCTCAACAGCCACACACCTGCCCTCAGTTTTGCTCACAAGCCTGGGGATATGAGTCATGGGTGGTGAGTTGGCCGGGAATGGAGCAATGGTCCACCAGGTTGTGGCACCTTAAACAGCGCAGTGACATCTGGATTTCCTTGTCATGCAACATCACCCCATCCTCTTGCTCTAACAATCACTGTATACCGCTCATCCTCTCAGTCTTAGACCCCAATGCCACGTCATGGGCTACAGGAATCATTCTCCTGTTGGGCCAATATCACCCTATGGGGACCGACCCCATGGCCAAATTTATGATTAAGTCCATGTTCACTCTAAGCCTTATAGTCAACTTCCAGAGTCAGACAGAAAATAACTCGTCCTGGGGCATCCCTGGGTCCCCCATCCACATGCAGCAAGCATCTATAGTGCAACTGTTAGGTATGATTAACGCTTCCCACCAAGCGCTTAACCACTCAAATCCACCCCTCGCGTCTGACTGCTGGATCTGTATGAAACCCAGTCCTGTCCAATACCTAGGTGTCATCCTCAACCAATCTACCATGTCACCTCCCACCTCGGCTCCAGGGACCTCAGATTATCCCTTTCTGGCTCTGGTACCACTGTATGGCAACTTGTCCTCTCCCATCACAGGCCACAGTCAGGTCTGTGTGACTAACAATGCTTTTCTGGCTTGTGATCCAGGTGTATACATCTGCATCACCCCGCACAATCAATCATGCACGCTTGTCAGTCTCTTACCTGATCTTTCAGTCCTCCCCGGGAGCAATGCCCCACTGATATGGAGACCTCCTAGCCACCCTTGACACTCCCCCTGCGGCCATCCCTCTTATCGTGAGCCTGCTGGCCACATCAGGTGTTGCCCTTGGCGCCACTGGTGTTGGGATGTCTCAGGTTCAGTACTAGGGGTTAACTCAACAACTCACAGCAGATTTTTCTGCCCAACTCGATTCACTGGCCTCAGTGGTCCTCCAAAACAGGCACGGGCTCGACTTGCTCACAGCCCACTCGCGCAAGGGGGGGCTCTGCCTCTTCTTACAGGAGGAATGTTGTTTCTATGCTAATGAGTCGGGGGTAGTCCAAGAAACTCTGACCCAATTACAGGAATGAGTATACCTCCGGTGGGAAACACACCAGTGGACGATTTGGTGGGATACCCTCTCACAATGGTTCCCTTGGTTCGCCCCCCTTGTGGCCCCCTCCTATTGCTTCTCCTCATAGTGGCATTTGGTCCTTGTATTCTTAATGCCCTTGCTAGGTTTATCACTACTCAAATTGCTAAAATCAGACTCCAGTTACTCCTTACTCACTATCGCCCCTTAGAAGATGAAGATGATGCCCTCTAAACTAGGTGTTTAAAAGGGCATCAAAGGTGGGGAATGATAAGGAAAATCTGTTTCCTAAGATGGCCAACCAAGCCAGCGAGAGAGTCCCAGTCCTTGCCCTGGGGCTCTTCAGGGTTCTTCTTCCTGCTCTGCTTCCTACGTGCACCAGTCCTGGTCCTTCTCCCTGTCCCACTTCACGCATGCGCCAAAAGTGCCAAGTATGCAGAAGTAGAGATGTATAAATTGCCCTCTTTGTTTGTGCTCGGGGCTCAGACCCTTGGAGACCACTCTCCTCTGAGCCCAGTGGCGTTAAATAAACCTCCTATCCTCCAAGATCTCCGGGTGCCGCTTGGCTCTTCCATCAGGTGATCCAGTCCAGGTTCCGTAACACATCCTTCTGATGCCAGCTGGAATTTTCTTAAGTCCCAGAAATCTTCAATTAGTTTACACAGAATCCTGTTAATTTCATATTGTAAAAAAATACAAAATTCTCCCTTTAGGTTTCTGGAAATAATACATGTTGACTTCTCATGTCTTGTCTGGCCTTCTGGCTCTTAGTTCTGTGTGTGTTCTGTTGTCTCTACACTGTGCTACTTGCACCCAAATACAAAACTCAAATTTTGATTAAAAGAATTCACTTACATAAACCATTTGTGAGCAGTGTAGACTTTCTTGAAGATTTCATGTAGGAAATAAGGAAAGGTTTATACCAAAAGAGTAGAAACTGCATTCCTCAGCATTAGAGGCATTAAAGAAAGATATGGTGAGTCTCATAGGCATCTCAATTCATCCCAACCACCTCCTTGCCTACCTACCCCAGTCACATGAAAAAAAATTCTGCCCTTCTCCCAAATGGGCCCAGCTCAACTATTCCACTCCACGATGTACCTAGATTTTCTTCTAGGTAGACACAGAGTTGTTCCAAAGAGGAAATCTGGTGAATAAAATTTCCCCACTGAGTACACCTTTACTACAGGCCATGACTCAGCAGTTGCATAACTTTGTGCTGGTAGAAATATTTATTGAAACAGATTCGCAAATCTATATAAAATGCAGTCTGTTAATGTCATAGATATAAAAATATTTTATTTGAAATTATTTTCCCAAATTATCTAAGGATTTAAGTTTATGGCTTAGCACCGTAACAGTTTTTAGATCTCTCTACTTTTTTTTTTTTCCTCATCTAATGGACCTTGTTTTGGGGCCAAATTCATGTTATTTATTTATTCATTTATTTTTTAATTTTTATTATTTTTTAATTTTTTATTTTTTAAAGATCTCATTTATTTATTTGACACAGAGAGAGATAGCAAGAGCAAGAACACAAGCAGGGGGAGTGGGAGAGGGAGAAGCAGGCTTCCCACTGAGCAGGGAGCCCGATGCGGGGCTCGATCCCAGGACCCTGGGATCATGACCTGAGCCAAAGGCAGATGCTTAATGACTGAGCCACCCAGGCGCCCCTTTTTGTTTTTTTTTTTTAAGATTTATTTATTTATTTGACAGAGAGAGGGACACAGCGAGAGAGGGAACACAAGCAGGGGGAGTGGGAGAGGGAGAAGCAGGCCTCCCGCCAAGCAGGTAGCCTGATGCAGGGCTCCATCCCAGGACCTGAGCCTGATCATGACCTGAGCCGAAGGCAGAGGCTTAATGACTGAGCCACACAGGTGCCCCCAAATTCGTGTTTTTTAATAAAGCTATAGGTTTTTATATCTCTTCAAGATACTGTGCTTGATATAAGGAGCAGAGAACCGCAAAACTGCATTGAATAGCTCTCTATACAGAGTTATTGAATGAAAGAATGGTCAAGCATGTTCATGAACAAATCATTCTCTCACTCATGCCCGTCTCAGAGCAGACAGAATTTCACACAAATGCCAAGTGTCACTGCACAACTTCACAAGGTGCCATAGCAACACTGACCATGATGTGCAAGGCCCCGCCGGCCTTACGCAAGGCATGAGGCTGTTCTATTCTGGTATTAGTCTGTCTCTATCCAAGTTAGTGAGCCTAGATTTTCCTTATACATTTGGCTCCAAATAGGGAAGCAGAGACACAAGCATTGAGAATAATTTTTCTTCCTTATCTTTTTACCAACCACATTCCATTTGAGGCTTTACTATTCTGATGCACCTTTTAGTATTGGCTTTGTTTTGCAGTTCTTTTTATTTTTTTAAGATTTTATTTATTTATTTGACAGAGAGAGAGCACAAGCAGGTGGAGTGGTAAGCAGAGGGAGGAGGAGAAGCTGAGCAGGGAGCCCGATGCTGGACTCGATCCCAGGACCCTGAGATCATGACCTGAGTTGAAGGCAGATACTTAACTGACTGAGCCACCCAGGCATCCCCGTTTGACAGTTCTCATGACACATTTGTCTATGTCTTTCTAAATTGTGAGCATATCACAGAGCTCTCTTAATCAAAAGCAAAATATAAAAAAGGTACATATTGACTACAATGTTTTGCGATCAGCATCTCACAAATGTCAATAATATGACAGGTATTTGTTGAGTGCCTCTGTCCCTTTTATTAGGACTCCTGCTTTGACCATGTCCTGATTTTTCACAGGGAATCTGTTTTCCTTTTCTTTTGCATTCCTCAGAAAAAGGGGAAATCATGAAAGAGATGGCTCTGGCCTTAAAAATATGGCAATGATAAAACACATAAAACCTGTATTATAGTAAAAGATTGTGTCAAATCTTAGAAGTGATACTGCATGTATTATCAATACTCTTGTAAATACTCACCCCATAAATGTCTGCATGTTTTTTTCTGACTTTGACTTCCGGCCAAGATGGAGCAATAGAGGCTGGATTTACTCTTCTTCCTGAAATGGCCAAAGTAACCAGACAAAATGTCTGTGAAATGGTAGTTTTCAAGGCACATGGCATCAGGAGTGAAGAACAGTGATCCCTGAGTGATGAGAAGCAAAGAAGGTGAGCCCTACAATTGGTCCAGCTTACTGCCTCGAGGAAGTTTCCAGGCCACCGAGTAGGAAAGAGGAACCCAGACAGATCCAGGCAAATTCTTTTGAGTTAAGAACATGGAGCTGACAGTTAAGAAGGCCCAGAAGACTAGAATTCCCAGTACTAGTCTCTTTTCAAAGAAATCATGTAGATAATTCTGAAAATGTTGGTTTGCTTTACTATTTTCTAGCATAAATTCTTATGTAGAAGTTATGTGTAGAGAGTATGATAATACCTTGTATCGTGGTACATTGGGAGAGGCGTTTCGTTTTCCACTTTTACACTTGTCTGTAATCCTGAGTTATGTTCTCCTTTACCCTATATATTTCCCTTAAATGTATAGCCCAACTATAGAGTCCTTTACCTCCATTATCAGTATAACATTGAATATTCTCAGAAGAGTTGGCGTGTCTGTGAAATCTAGCTGAAATATTATAGGATTAGAATCAGTGCTGCTTAGATAATTATTATAATCATAAGTGTACCAGTAATGGGATGTGAATAATGTCAGAAAAATTAATAAAGCTGCGTACAGTTCATTTCCACAAATAGGCAATCTCCCCTATAATTTACATTTATGATATGGTCTTGGTAGGGTTTTAATGTGAGCCACTTAGATATAAATATCATCTAAACATTGCCCTTAGTTACTTAAGCATAACTCCAGGGCATAATTATGTCCTCAAAGCCTGATGTTTGCCATTCATAATCTCCCTCAAATGTCACTTATGATAAACTGAACAGAACTGAAAAATGCATACAGTCATCCATCTTTTAATTCATTCACATGTGAAATCAATTTAACTTTGTGTCTGGAGAAAAGTATGTTGAGTGCTCTCCTTTGCATTGCACGTAGTTGGAAGGTAGCCTCTGGAAGTCTCTGAGAGGCTCTACCTCAGATTGTTCCTCATACCCAACAGCTGCCTGGTGCCCTGCGCTTGAGAGCGAGGGCTTCACAGGTATCTGTGCAGCTCCGGGGCATGGAAGGTATTTAGCTTTGAGAATGTCCTAAAAATTAGGGAACTTAGCCTTGTAGATTCAGCCATCCCGGTGGGCCTCCCCCGCTCCATCCCTCACCAGCCCTCCTCTACCCCAGTGAGCAAGCAAGTCGGCTCACTCTCATGGCAGCCCACCACACGGGTTGAGGCGAGGCCGTGGAATACCCTCCATGGTTTGCATATCTGTTGGCTTTCTATGAGGACAAAGAGGCAATAAAAGGAAAGCATACTAGATGAAAGATGAAAAAGATCCACATAATTTGGATTTTTTTTTTTTCAGAAATTTTTCCTAATCTTTTGAAGTAGTTCTAAGAAAGTGTTGATCATCTGTGTAGATCATAAGGGATTTTTCTCCTTTCTCGTAGTTACACCACTTCCTGTTAGTTAATTTGTCTCTACCGAAGCCATCCCCTGTTCCTGTCCTCTGCTCTTTTCCTATCCTCCCTCCTCATTTCTGCATGTCCCTTCCATCAAAGTGTTTCGCTTTCTATTTTCCAGCTTCCACTTATCTTTTAATTAAATCACTCGGGAACATATCAAAAGTCCTCAGGGCTCACTTTGAGCTGGGGAAATGTAGAAAGCTCTCTCCTAACTATAAACAAACGTTAATTTAAAGTGAAGTTTGAGAAATATTTTCTCTGCAAGACTTATTTTTGAATTGCTTGTAATATCATCTTCGGCATATGTATCCTAGAGAGACAAATTATTTTGTAAAGCATTTAATATATTTCCAACTCATTATTGCTGTGCCTTAGCACCGATTTAAGTGGGGTATCTAATTAAATAGCAAGATAGCATCTTTGATTATGAAATTAGATGTTATTATCCATGATCCTGATAGTCTCCATAAGTTCCATATCTGGCACCATGAGTGATGTTCAACTCTACCTAAAATAAGGGGTCATAGAGAGAGGTGCATCTGGCCACTTCAGTTGTGATATGGTAAGTGTGGTTTAATGGGGTTGACTCAGGCTGGCAGCCTTCAATGATGATAAAACCTCTTATCTGAGCATTCCATTACCCATATTGATTCTAGAAGAGACACCAGGTGACCATATATGCTGCATATACCAGGAAGCCCTGAGGTGACTTACACTGAACAGGATCACATTAGGAGTGTAGCAACCAAACCACTACCAGGTGAACAACTAGTAAGTGTCCTCATCTTAGTCGGAATCTAGTGAGTTTTGGGTGAGAGTGGAGACCATCTCTTGTTCATCCTTGTCTCCTTTATGGCATTCAGCAGTGTCACGCATGTACTTGCACTCAATAAATGGTTGTCTTATGGCCGCCTCCCCGTGGGGCTGCGTTCACCACACACTGCTTCATGATGACGCAGTGGCCGTGTGCTGGCTCTGGCCATTTGGATCTCTCTCCTGAAACCATCACAGTGAACTGGGCACACATGTACTGTAAGGACTGGGCGACCAGGACCTGCACCTCAGCTCTGACACCCTCTTGGCCATGTGAACTTGGGCTGAACTTCCTGGGCAAACCAGGGAGAGCTGATTAAAAACTGTTCCTTTTCTCTAGAACATTCTTCCCACTCTGTTCACCTAGACCTCTCTTCCCATCCTTCAAGTCTCAGCTTCAAGGGCATCCCCTGACCCCAGAGCCCTGAATCCCCACATGGTCATGGGTCCACATCTAGCAGGGCAGAAAGCAGCCCTAAATATAAGTGGACCACTGAGAACGGCATTTAGCTCTAACAACACTGATGTCTTATTTTTTAATTAATTAATTAATTGCTTTTATTTTTTGATAGAGAGAATATAAGCAGGAGGTGGAGGGGGTGAGGAGAGAACCTTAAGCAGGTTCCACGTCCAGCGTGGAGCCCGACACAGGGCTCCATCTCATGACCCTGACTATGACCTGAGCTGAAATCAAGAGTCAGATGCTTAACCAACTGAGCCACCCAGGTATGCCAAGAAAACTGATGTTTTAAAAAGAAAAAAAAAAAACAAATCCCCTCATGTCATCACAATATCTTTCACAGTTTCCCTTTGTCTGGAGCGGGGGGGAATATAAATCAATCAATCAATCAATCATTGCAAATCCAATTAGGTTAAATGGTTTGCTCAGTATCTTCTCCACTAAGTTTTAAGTTCTGTGAGGGCAAGAACCACATCCATGGCTCTAACCCCAAAGCCCAGCTTGGATGTGGTGCAAAATAGACCCTTTAATTCAGGTTTGTTGAATGAATCTACTTGCCTATACTAGTTTGCTGGGCCTACTGTAACAAAACACTATAAACTGGACAGTGAAGCAACAGAAAGCTGTGGTCACACAGTTCTGGGGACTAGAAGTCCAAAACGAAGTGGCTGGCAGGGTTGATTCTTCTGAGGGTAATGAGGGAAGGATCTATTCTAAGCCTCTCTCTTTGGCTTGTGGACACCTTCTTCCTATTCACATCACTTTCTCCACACATTCATACCTCTCTCCAAATTTCCCCTTTTTATGAAGACATGAGAGACTGCTTTAGGACCCACCTCAGTGACCTCATTTTAACTTGATTACCTCTGTGAAGACCTTATTCCCAGAAGTAGTCACAATCCCATAAAAGTTGTAGGACTTTAACATATGAGTTGGGGGGGGACATAATTCAGCCCACAACAATGCCTTACAAAGTTAGTGACAATTCTGTGCCACTGTTCTTGCCTAGTTGTGAGAAATGGCGATTAAATCATACTCTGATGATTAAATCATACGTCCTGACTCCTGATAAAACAGCGTTTGGAATTCTAAGCTTTTCTTGGCAAAAGAAAATCCTGGTATATATATATATATATATAAAACCCTGGAACTTAGGGAATTTAGAAGAATGTAAATATGGTTTACATATAGCCATAGCAAGGAAATACATAAACATATGTACGTGTATAAACCGAAAACTAAGCACTAACTCTTTTTCTAGACTCTATCCATTCCTCTCCTATCTAGCCAATGGTGGGAAAATTAGCAACCATGGATTATTGGGAGTGAAATATCTCAAAATACTTTTCCCATTATAGTAAGGTATGATTTGTCAAGTGCCAGGAAGACAGGCATGTTGGACTCACATGAGATTAATGGTTGCCAGAGAGACAAATCACAGTAAGACCAGGCATTTGTACATTGGTAGAGAGGGAAGGTAAATATAAAAGAAGGTTGGAGAAAATTTCTCATTCTTTGCCTGGGACAGATTAGAGTGATTAATAATGCCTGGAACCTGGAGGACATTATGGTAAGTGACATAAGCCAGACACAGAAGGATTAACACTGCATGAACCCACTTAGATGAGGAATCTAAAATAGCCAGGCTCATAGAAGCTTAGAGTGGAATGGTGGTTGCCAGGGCCAAGGGAAAGGGCAGTGAGGCAATGTTCGTCAAAGGGTACAAAGTTTCCGTTATACAAGATGAATAAGTCCTTCAGAGCTACTGCATAGCATACTGCCTATAAGTAATAATAAAACTAAAGAGGGAAGTAGGAAACTTTTGGAGGTAATGGACATGTTAATGGTACACATTGTGGTGATGGGTTGGTGGATGTATACTAATCTCCAAACTCATCAAGTTGTATACACAAATTATGTAACAACTATTTGTATCTCAGTAAAGTTAAAAAAATAATGTCCAGGAAATGTGAAACAACTATAAATGAGGTGTTAATAAGGTACCTGCATGTGAGGTATCTTATATGTGAGGGATTACATATGACTTCCTGTGGTTAAAGACCACATTTGGGGGTTCAGAAACTTATGAACTGAACATTATTTTCTAATAGGACTGAGATTTTGACATAACTATCATCTGTAGCCTGGTCCTAACCATCAAGTGTTGAATTTTAGGAACAAATGGGAAGAATCGCGTTGTTTGTTTGTTTTTTTTTCCTTTTTAAAAAATGTTTATTTATTTATTTATTTGAGAGCGAGAGCGTGAGTGAGCAGGGAGAGGGGCAGAGGGAGAGGAAGAAGCAGACTCACCGCTGAGTGTGGGGCCCAACGCGGGCTTGATCCCGGGACCCCAAGATCATGACCTGAGCCGAAGGCAGACGCTTAACCAACTGAGCCACCCAGGAGCCCCAGCGTTGTTCATTTTTAAAGATGTTATCTTCTGATGGAAGGATCCCTCCTGAAACGTCTAATCAATGGTATTGAAAATATTACTGCCTTCCTACTTTCACCTGGTAGATTTCTGGCTCCATCTTACCAAGAATTTGTTGCTTATGACCACTTCTTGTCAAGCAGCATGATTTACAGAGTTATCATTATTTCCGGGCTACATTATGAAATACATTAAAGATTTGACCATTTTCTCCGGCTTTTGTTGTGTGACCTAAATTCTGATGTCACTCTAGACCACATCTTGTCCATTGAGACATGCCTCATGGTATGGATATGATAGCTAAAGATATAACTAGTCCTACATAGTTCAAACACATGGTCCTTCTTTGATCATCTGAAGCAGGAAATTATGCCTAAATCCTAAGGACAGCCGTGTCATTCAGAATTTAATTGCAACTCTGGGAAAATTTTTCACATCATTTTTCGGGTAGAAAATTTGTGTCAAATCAAACCACATAGAATTCAGGAGCCCACCCAATAATCTGAAAGCATTTCTTGGGTGTTTTATAGGCAGGGGTGGACAAATTTGGTGCAAACCTCAGAAACACGGATGAGTGCAAGGTATGTCCTCCCTATGACAGTCCTCTGGAGGATAGCTTGTCTGACCCAGAGGTGACATGTGACAGTAGTCCTCACCAGCATTTGCAGCAAACTATTTATGTTTGAGGAAGTAAAAGGCAGCTCAATCATCATTTTGAACCTGTTCCCTGGCTGGGTGCTCATGCCAAGGGGACAGTGCTTAGTCGATGACAATTTCAGTCTTCAAGGGAAAATTCAAATAAAACAAATATATGAGTAGAAACATGCCAGCAATTTGCTAAGGATATTGGGGAAATTCTTTTTTTTTTTTTTTAAAGATTTTATTTATTTATTTGACAGAGAGAGAGACAGCGAGAGCAGGAACACAAGCAGGGGGAGTGGGAGAGGGAGAAGCAGGCTTCCTGCGGGGCAGGGAGCCCGATGTGGGGACTCCATCCCAGGACCCTGGGATCATGACCTGAGCCGAAGGTAGCCGCTTAACCGACTGAGCCACCCAGGTGCCCTGGGGAAATTCTTAAATAGCATTCAGATATGGAACCAAATAGACTGATTATTGCTAATGATACACAACATTTGTCTTGCATTTCTATAGCTGTTCAAAGAACCACTAAATGCGCAGTATTTATAAATCTTCACTGGATTCTGTGAAGCTTTGTCAGACAGGTATTGTTATCCTAATTAGCAGATGAAGAAAAGAGGTTTAAAAGAAAACACACAAAGATTAAAGGAACTGCCCCTTTGCACACATATAATTACTACAATAATTAAATCCCTGTGAACTTAATTAAACCAGGATCCAAAACATTGCAAAAAACAAAAAAGTTAGGTCCTATTCACAACTTTAAGGGTTTGAAATAATTATTTCTTAAAATACATTTAACAATTGTATTCCAAATTTGTCTATATATTTGACCCTCTTACAAGGACATGAAATGTAAACATCTCGTATTAAGGATGAGACAAGAATTACATTTGAATTATTTATGCTATGTTATATACAAAATAAATGTAAAGTGACAAAACGATAGAACATGAAAGATGATACTTCAAAATAAGCTTAAAAAGAAAAATGGAAAGCGTCCACTTAAAATTTAAACACAGTAGTTAATTAAAAATACTTGTGTAAGTAGTATTTTTCATAAAAATGATTTATTTAAAATCCTTTTCCTTGCTTGCATTTTTATCACTATCAAAATCCTAAAATTGTCCTTAGCCATCATGAGATATATATATACCTAGATACTTGGATAGCTTGATAGATACAGAAAACTATCACCTATGTTTTTAAAATTAACGTTTTCTAATCTCGAAACATCACTCTGCTGTGCAAACATTCTACACTTGCTATAATTAACTATGAATATATTTTAAATATATATTTTTGTTAATTAAGAGAATTTTTCCGTCGCACGGTGTCTTCCACCCTGACGCAGCTGTAGCCACACCGGCCTCCATGTGGCCCCTCGCACGTCAGAGGTTCTACCTTCACAGGGCCCTTGGAGCCTCTCCTGCACACCACCAGGTGGCACTCGGCTCACTCCTGACCTGCGACCATCAGGGATGCGTCTGGCCCAGCCCCCAGCTGCTATCAGCCTTTGCTCTGACCACCATGGTTAAGATGGAAGGTTCTTCCTCTCTCATATTGCACTCCTAATTCCCCTTACCTAATTTGTCCCGTGCCTCTCATATACATCTTGCACACCATGTAATCATTATTTTAAAAATCTGCCTCCAACCCATGGGAAGTTGACATTTCGGAGGAAAGGATCTTTCCTTGACCTGTCCCCAGCATCTAAAACTGTCTGGCGCACAGTAGCAGTCAACAAATATTTGAGTCATCACCATTTTATTTATTTCCATTAATTTTAGTCACTTAGAATGTGTGTTTTATGCTAATTGAGATATCTTAGATTACAGTCTTTAAAAAATATATGTATACATATATAACTCTTGTACATAAATGGAAATAAAAATAGAAGCAAAATAAATTGCTTTTTCCCACTCAGAGTCTGACTCTTTTGACTTTCAAGTCAGAGTCACTTATGACTGGTTTTCTACTTGATAGAATCAAAACCATTGGCGATAAAGCAGTTCTCCAAAGAATCCACAGAAAGAACTTAACACCCTTGGTAGAGCTGCAGTTACTTTGTTGAGCCAGCCTGGTTGGGGCTCCTGCTTTGGGAATGTTAATAAATGTTTCACCCATCCCCACCTTCATTTGGGTTCTTTTTTTTTTTTTAAAGATTTTATTTATTTGACAGAGAGAGAGAGCACAAGTAGGCAGAACAGCAGGGAGAGGGAGAGGAAGAAGCAGGCTCTCCACTGAGCAGGGAGTCTGACGTGGGGCTCGATCCCAGGACCTTGGGATCATGACCTGAGCCGAAGGTAGCCGCTTAACCGACTGAGCCACCCAGGTGCCACTTCATTTGGGTTCTGAGTGGTTAACTAGCACACCTCACTCTTGTCTCAGATTTTCTTTCTTCTTCCTTTAGAACTACTTTGGAAATTTTCAAACATATATAAAGGTAAAGCCACGTGCCCAACACCCAGCTTCAACGATCCTCCCTTGAGTTTTTGTTTTCTTCTTCTCTGGCATATTTTAGAGAAAACCCTGCACATTTCACGTGTAATGCCTCAGGTGAACCTCTACCTGACAAGGACATTTTTTCTGGAAACATTTTTCAAGGGTCAGAGAAAGTTGGGTTTTTTTGTTTGTTTATTTTTGTTTTTTAATAAATAACACAGATTGTATCTAAACACTAAAATTACCGAAACATGAGCTACGTTGCTTGAATATCCTCACCTTTTTATGTAGTCTGCCTGCCATGCTCTTATTATTTTTTAAAAAGGGCAATTCTTAAAATAATATATTCATTTTACTGCTAACAGTTTGAACTGTCATTCAGACAATATACTTTTAGGTTTTATACCATGACTAGTATATTAAGGATTACACATGAAACTAAAAAACAAGTGTTTCTGTTCTTGAGAAATGCATGTTTTAGCTAGGAAGACTGATACTACACACACATGCACACATATGCACCCAAAGACAAGCTGCACACTCCAAGTAAAATAATATAATTAATGTTCAATATTTCAAGTGCACAAGCATTCAGGGGCAAATAAAGTCTCTTTGAAGTAGGATCAATTTGAGATCATTTTTTGGTGAAGATTTGAAATGGGCTTCAGAGTGAGTCAAGATTTAGAAAAACATGGGCACTGCATGTTCAAGCACTGGGACCAGAATTAGCATATGGTAAAAGCTAAGGGGAAAAAAAATAAGAAGGAAAATGTGAGTCCATGTCAAAGTTCTGAGGTATAACGCTGACCTTTGAGCTCCTCATGAAAAAGTCTCTTTATACATGCTCAAAAGTATATTTACCTTTGGAAGGGGGACTCAGAAAAAATTTTGAAAGCATGAACATCTAAACAGGATGCATTTCTAATGAGGGGACTTGGGGGGCAGTGTGGTGGCTGTTAGGGGCGGCTCTGGGGCAGGGGTGCGGATGTGGCAGCAAGCGTGTAGGCAGGACAGAGATCTTGCCAGGTAGATGGAACACAGAGACCTGGGACAAAGCTGGCCCATGTCTATGACTTTCCTGGGAAATCTGACCACTTCCTCACTCCACTCTCAGCTCTATCATTCAATGAAGAGGAAGAACCGCCCCGGTTCCGGGTTAAGGACCAAATTCCCTAGTCATTTGTAACCCCTCTGTAGACAAGCAAGGCTACAACCCGGGGTTCATCTCAGAAACCTTGGGACAGAGTCTGATGCTAGGTCCACTTTCTCTTAGCTATTTGAGAGCAAGGATAATATGTGCCAGGCACCATCCTGATATCTTCTTCTTTAATCCTGGTAATAACTCTTTTAACTGCTGACATTATTATCCCTATTTTATTTTAATTTTTTTTTAGGATTTATTTATTTATTTGAGAGCTAGAGAGAGAGTGAGCGAGCACACAGAGGGAGAGGGAGAAGCAGGCTTCCCGCTGAGCAGGGAACCCGATGAGGGACTGCATCCCAGGACCCTGGGATCATGACCTGAGCCAAAAGCAGCCGCTTAACTGACTGAGCCACCCAGGCACCCCTCTTATCCCTATTTTAAAGGTGAGGAAACAAGCACACGTTACACAGGTAACCCCCGATGCATAGCTAGCAGGGGGTAGAACCCAGATCGTTTGATTCTAGGGTCCACGCTCTTGGCTTTGGTGTACAGCGCCCCCTTAATTTGCTTAACATTTCCATTCCTTCATCTCTGTGTTCATAAATAAAATGAGAACATTACCTTCTGTGTATTTGTTTCTACAGACCAGCAAGCCATGTGCTAACGGTAGTGTAGTGGAAGTTTTTGGGACTCATAGGGAAATAGACAAATATTTACACTGGTTTTGGTTGGAAGGATGCAGAATTAATTCAACGTGATTTCTTTTCTTCAGACACATGTCTGGAATGCTTCTCTAGTGAGTGGAAAGAAGAAAGAATGGCTGGTGGCAATCAAGACCCTGTGTGCACCTGTGCACAGCTTGGTTCTCAGGCTGGTGCTGGGATTTGTGCAAAGCTGAAAAAACCCTTTCATGGGGGCTGAGGTTCAAGAAGATAGACAACTTTCTCAGGATCACATTGTCCTCTCTGTGTGTTTTCTCATGCCAACAATGAAGTATGGTTAGACCTTTTATTTCTGGGCTAGTATCATCTTAGACTCTCCTGGCATGCTGTAGTCACGTGGCTCCTTGCGTTGTGATGATTGTAAACGTGGATCCATGAAATGTTGCTTCGCCTTTTACTTTCCTCATCTGGATTTCATTCTCTCAGTTCCCACACCTGAGTTCAGAGTCCTAAGTGACACATCGAGAGCCAACCCCCCTTTTCAGATCTCATTCTTCACTCAGCACTGCAAGCGTGGTATCACACCTACCCTGGAGCAGCTTGTAAGGTGTTTCCAACTTGCTGAGTTCGATGATGAAAAAGAAAAAAGGTCTGGTGCTATTCTAGATCATACAATGGGAAGACATCACAGTAACCAGAAATTTCTCAAATATGGAAGGGCCACTAAGGTAAGTAATGAGAACTGGACTAAGCATTTTAATCTCACTGAATCTGTCTCCTTATTTATTGTGTGCAAATAATGCTAATTGCCAAACCTACCCAATATGTGTGAAAGTGCCTTCTAAAACGCAAAGTATTTCCTAAATACCGGGTATCAATGATATTGCAGTTGCCCACAGCCTCCAAGCACATAAAGGTAGAGATTCAAAAGTGTAATCAACATATTTACATGCTAAATAGGAAACAGTGGAGCTTACTACAGGTCCATTCAGCTCTGTCCTAGGGTAGGTGTTATGGATTGTATTGTATCCCCTGCCAGATTCATCTGTTGAAGCCCTAACACACAATGCAACTGTATCTGGAAATGAGGTCTTTAGGGAAGTAGTTAAGGTAAAATGAGGTAATTAGGGTGGAGCTCTAATCCGATGTGACTTCTCCTTAGAAGAAGACACACCAGGGGCACATGCCCAGAAGAAAGACCGTGTGAGGACATGGGGAGGGGATGGCCATCTGCAAGCCAGGGAGAGAGGCCTCAGGAAAAGCCAAACCTGCCAACCCCTTGATCTTGGGATTCCAGCCTCCAGAACTGTGAGGAGATACATTTTTGTTGCTTAAGCCCCCCAGTCTGTAGTTTGTCATGGCAGCCCTAGAACACTAATTAATTGAGCAGGCAAGAGCCGAAACCCTTGTGTGGTATGCCCAAGTCTTCCTTATTGAGAGAATTACTCACATACTCAACACCACACTGAAAGCCAGTTTTCTAGCTTTCAGGCAGAAGTAGCTTTTCAACATTAATAACTTGATGAAGACCCTGCTTCTCCATTTGGCTTTATGAAAGTACCTCCCGCTGCCCCCAAGGAGACTGAGTCCTTCCCAGTTAATCTCGGCAGAGAAGACTCTGCTTTCTGTTGGGGTCTTCTGCTCAACGGAAGGGGCTCAGCATAGAGAGGGAAGCAAATCTGCTTGCCTTGGCTCTTGTTTAGTTTGGACTTTTACTTTTCTGGAAGCAGAATTTGAACAGATAATAGCCACATGTAGAATAAATAAGAAATGTCAGGTAAGGGTAATGACTATCCTATTTTGCTATTTTAAATAAATGTGTTCCTGTATAATAGAATACAATATAATCCGAATTGTTATTCAGATGTTGATGTGTATGTTGCGTATTTTAAAAGACATGGGTTGGAAACACTTGGTATCTTCATATATATATCCACAATGTAAAGTTGAAAGTTGTGCACGAAAGCTCAGAAAGTTCATAGTAGCAGATCTTGTGGCCTGAATTATTCGGCTCACTAGTCTGACTTTTTGTTTTTCACTATTAACTTGACCACGTGGCACTAAATGAAAAGAGGACTTGGAAGCCATCTAGTGAATTTGGTTCTTGATCTTGAGCAATGTGTGAAGGAGAACGTGTTAATCTTTGAATCTTGTGTTCTAATTACATATTTTTGAGCACTTCTGTGTACTCAAGTACTGTACTAGCTTGTAGCCCAATGATAGTATGTATTTCCAATCGTTGGAATTTTCAATAGGTATTACCAACCTGGCATCAGCCTGCTTATTATTGCCTAATGATATCTACTAAAGTGCCTCAAAATACAGCATTAAAGCCACGGCATCTGCTTGATGTTCTGTCTACCTCCAACCCCCTGGCCCGGGCCCCAGGATAAATAAATGACACCTTAGGTCATTGAGCCTGAGGATCTGGAGAAGTATTAACTACTGAATGTTTCTGGATCCAAAAAAACTCTCTTACTAGTGTGAAGGAAGCAAGGACCAGAAGAGGAATTTGGCATGTTCAGGGGATCATGGACCTTGTGTTCAGGCCTCAGGAACTGGCACCAACGCATGGCCTGGAGCTTCAGGGCTGCAGAAAGATAGAAGCCCTTGAAAGTGTTAAAGTAGCAGCCTGCAAAGGGAAATGGGATTTGAGGCAGTAAAATGCTGAATGTTCTTTTATTTCTGTTTCATAGACATTAACTGGCAGGATATGTATGGTAGTATGAGCCCTAAACAAGTAAATATGGAAAGGTTTTATTCTTTTTTGCATATTCATCCCGACATGCACCAAAGACAGCTGTCGGTCACAGTCGGCCATGTTGGAACAGTAAGGTAGGAAAGCAAATACGGTCAGTGAGGTAAGGAGGCCATGAGTATTTGTTGGGTTTACTTTTTACATAGTGTTTGTTATTATAACTCAATATAGTTAACTCTAAAGTTCTGACAAATGTTTGAGAAACTAGCAAAATCAAAACGTAGGATTAGAGGTTATACCTGCCACATGATTCAGAGTTTCAAATGGCTTTACATGCCAAGATAATGGTGTCAGAAGTACTTTGATTGCTTTTCTCTGGTGGGGGACATGGGGTGGAGGAGAGTGACAGTGGTCACTGTTTAATGAGTGGGGAGGGAGTAGAAATGGGGGAATGGTTGCATTTCAACCCTCTGCATAATTGGTTCAATTCTCTGCCTCAATTTGTATAAATTGTATTAGACACAGGTGACTTTTCTTGTGAATTTTTATACCATTTTCACTGGCAATAGATGTAGTCATGTTGGCAAAATTGCCCCCCAATTCAATCAACTGGTCATGGTGCATTCATATGGGGACACGCTTTGTGGATTCCTGTAAATATTTGTCCTTCTAGGAACCTTGGAGTAGATGGACAATGACAATTTAGTTGGACCAGAGCCCACTGAGGCAATACTAATGCTGATGGAGTTCATCCTTCATGCTGCCTTGTCCTCTTTTCTTTACTTCTTTGTTCTTTATCCTCCCTTCCGAGGTTACCATTCCCAGGAATCAGGGCCCTTTTGGTACCATCTTTTGAGTGCTACAGTTTAGGACAAGCAACCGAAGATTCCTTGCTTTGGAGAATTATGTACTCTGGCATCTGAGTATGATGGAGATCAGGTGCCACCCCACACTAGGCCACTTTGGCATGAAGATTGAAGATTGTTTCTAACTGAAGATAATTGAGAAACAGCAGACTGCAGAAAAAGCTCTTTATGCTCCCACTTTTTGCTTAAAAGCAGTGCATAAATTCTCCTTTGTGATGTTATCCCCACCCCTCTCCCCTAGCAAGAAGATCAGAATGACTTTTAATCATTGGGGATGACTTCCACCTGCTCAGAGAGGCACTAAGAGGAATCTGCATGACAAACTTTACTAAAATAACCCTTACCTTCCATTAGTATTCCCATATATTTACCTTCCCATACTTCACTGCCCTTAAAGCTCAAAACCCTTTGCCTTGTCACTTCCCAGAAATGTATTGCCCTTTGTTCAAATGGTATATAAATCTCCAGGTCCGACTACCTCTTTGGGGTTTTCATTTTATTTCTGTGAGGCTCCCTCCCATATGCATCTGAAATAAACTTCTTCTCCTGTGAATCTGTCTTTCATCAGTTCAAGTCAGGGCCACAGCCACTGAGTCAATTTAGGGTAGAGGAAAAGTGTTTTGTTTTGCTTCGTCTTTTCTCCTTGTCAAGTGACTCAAGAAAACCTTAGAGATCTGCCAAGTGGCTTAAAATATCTAGAAATTCATTACATAAAGTAGCTCACAACCTACCCACCAGCTCAGGCAAAGGTTTAGAGACCAAGATGCAGAACATATAAATTTACCTTCTCAGCACCGCCTGCCACTCGTTGGCTGGGGCTAGTGACCCAGCCTTTCCAAGCTTACTTAATTATCTGCAAAATGGCAATACTGATTATTTTAACCAGCCCTACTCACAGGGTTGTATATGAAAAAAAAAAACAGTGGATAATGCTGAATACAACTGTAAAACATTTTATTAATATTAAAGGCTTAGTTCTAGTTCTACTTCCAGATAAAACAGTTTTCAAAAATCCTTCAAGGGGGTGCCTGGGTGGCTCAGTTGGTTAAGCATCTGCCTTCGGCTCAGGTCCTGAGCCCCAGGTCCTGGGATTGAGCCCCAGGTGTCGAGCCCCACATCACACCTCCTGTCCTGCTCCCTGCTCAGCGGGGAGTCGGCTTCTCCCTCTCTCTCTGCCCCTCCCACCCCTGCTCGTGCTCTGTCTCTCTCTCAAATAAATAAATAAAATCGTTAAAAAAAAATTCCTTCTAGGACTACCATAAGAAGGCAGCTATATTGTCTCTGGACCCACATTTATTTGCTCGTTTCTAAGCCACCAGAAAGTAAGCTACAGATTTTATTAAAAGGGATTACAATGAGAAGATAAAGCCAAAATTTAGGTTTTGGTTAAGATGTAACTTTAAAAATTTGTTTTATGAGTATGAATTCTGTCAATTCCATCTCCCATGATCACGTGTTGGTCCAAGGAGCCAAATAAACAGGTCTAAGTGAAAAGCAGTTTTCAGTGATCACACTGAAGAATTTTTCTTTCCCATGCATTTTCTGATAGTGTAGGAACAGGGCAATATTTCACTCCAGATAGAATTCTATGCCTTGTAATGGAAAGAGAGAGGTCACTCACATTACCTGTGGCATAAAGGAAGTCTCACGTCTTATTCCAAGAAAAATAAGGGGGCTGCTTCAGGCATCGTGTAGAAGAGTTTTCTGTCTTTATCTGAGGGATGGCATTAAGTAATCTGAGAGTGACAGTGAGTGGGAAGAGGTTGGCCGAGGAGTTGAAGGCATCCAGTGAAAGTGACCTAAAATTGAACATCATCTGAAGTTCAATAAGAAGTAAGTACACTTACTAACAAGCCAGATTCTTCTCACCATTTAAATCAATACCTTAGAGAAAATTACATGCTTAGAGAGATATCTGGACCAACGCACATAAGAAATCTTATGGTACCACTACTGTCACCATAAGAATGACCTATAAGTGGCAAGTCCCTGTATCTTCCTGCATGAGTAAATTTGTACTTTAAAAATTGATTCAATAAAATAAGTACACAAACAAATATACCATCCGATTACCTTATTTAGTATTTGAGGTATTGGTGATATTTGTTGTTACTGATTGAATATCTAAGTAAAGATTGGCTTCTTTTTCTTTTTTTTTTTGCATGCATTAAATGAAGTGAGGCTATTTTTCTGTTGTGCAGGTATAACCTATTTAACCCTCTTATTTCAAAGTTAAACACATGTTTCCAATGCTTTTATTTTATTTTATTTCTTTTTTAATTTTTTAAAGATTTTATTTATTTATTTGACAGAGAGAGACACAGCGAGAGAGGGAACACAAGCAGGGGGAGTGGGAGAGGGAGAAGCAGGCTTCCCGCTGAGCAGGGAGCCCGATGTGGGACTCGATCCCAGGACCCTGGGATCATGACCTGAGCTGAAGGCAGACTCTTAACGACTGAGCCACCCAGGCACCCCTCCAATGCTTTTAATACATAATGCAGTCTGATGAGCTAGATTCATCACATTTTTTGTGTGTGTGATTATGCTTTTCCAATACTGAAAATCTTTAATATTAATGGGTATAATAATCTGATAGGTCTCTTCCCGGGTTATAGATTTTCACCATTTCCCCCGTTAAGATGCACTTTCCTGATTTGTCCTTTGATTTGTCATCATTGTGTCTGGAAATTCCTGTTCCCAAAGCTTAAATCACTTCCTAATTATGAAGAAAGTGGGGAGGTTCACTAACCTTTACTCATTAAAGACACCAAGTACAAATATAATACATCGGATGGTTTAGTTGCATACAAAATACTATGCTAAGTCCTAGGGTCTCAGGGAAGCCATCGTCCTCAAACAAAGAAACAAAAAGTGGTGGCACTTGCTGGGAAAAGGGGCATGGGAGCTCACAGCAAGGAGCATGGGGTGTTCCAGCTCAGAAGAAGTGTGTGCTCAGGCAAGAGGGTGGAAAATGGCTCAGGGTGACAACTGGTACCACAAGTTGGGCTGGAGAAATAGACAGGGGCCAATCAGGAAAGTTCTTTATACACCAAGTCAAGGACTTTGTATCGGTCTCAAGAACACTGGGGAAGGCTGTGGTTTTGGTGTCAGACACAACTGAGCACTCACGTCTGGGCCCTGCTTTTCTTGGATGCTTTGGGGCAACCCATTCACCTGCCCTGAGGTACAGTTTCCTCCGGTACGAGGAAGAGTTCTGGGTTCCTGGGAAGGTGATGTAAGATGAGGGAAGATTTTAAGCAAGCAATTGACACGGATTTCATAATTTTAAGAAAACCACTCTGGCAGTGCAAATTCAAAACCTGCTCCAGTCTGATCCCGTTTAGAGAGCTGAATGAAGTTTTCAAACCAAGAACATTTTCACAGAACTAAGATGATGTTATTACGCTGTGAAATACTCCCATTAGATTGTGGCTATGAATCAAGGAAATCAAGCTCATCTTGGTCCCTGTGGTATTTTGGATTATAGCCAAAAGAAGACACAGCAGGTGCACAAGAGAAGTCTAGTAGGTCTAGTAAAGATGGCAGAAGAATAAATGGCTGATTACGTTAGGGGACTGCAGAGAGCTATGAACAGAGGTCCAAAGGAGCAAGGAGGAGGGCAGGCTGATTGCTCACTGGGAAAGTCAAGAAAGATTATCATTTGATCACTGATGGGGTGGAAACAGGGAAAGACAGCATGTGCATGTACCACATTCAGATAATGGGGAGTATTTTGCATGATGGAGCAGGATGCGTGGGAGAGACTGGAGGCTGAGACAAGACCTCGGAGGTAAGCTGAGCAAATAAAGCACTGGGTGAGGTCTCCAGAGCCTCTGGACTTGATTCTGTAACCAGCAGGGAGCCTGAGGAAATCTTTAAGGGGAAGGACGACTGAATGGGACAGGGGAAGAATGAGCCCTCCAGAGGCGGATATGATTCTACCTTGCTGACACCCAAGACCATAGCAAGGTTTTCTGTGGTCAAAAGTGTTATGAAAGCTTTAAAATTATATAACACATCCAGAGGCGCATAGAAATAGATTTGTACAATTTAAAAAGGTCATCCCAGGAAAGGACTTCATTGATATTTCTAAATTTCCCTGCCTGGCCTGACCTTTCCTGCACCACCTGAAATAAAGTGGTTGGCTGTATTTATAGACACTGTCATAGGCTCTTTATTGTTATTTTTATTCTCATAATTTCATTCCACTATATTTAAAGACACACCCAGTTCAGCTCCTTTTTACAGCAAATATAGAAGGTTGCCTTGAATCTGTGAATATAAACCATAAACCTAAATTATTATACAGATGTGCACAGAAGACTGCAAGTGATCTACAGCTAAAGATAGTTAATGGCTTGGGAGAGGTGGTTGTTAGGAAAACAGCAGATTTATTTAAAGCCTTCACAAGCCAGTTTTCTTCTCTGCGCTTGGTCCATTTGGTGTGGAAACAGCTTGGCAAGGCCACCTTTCCTCTTTCACAAACACACTCTTTGCTTTCACATTGCCTCCTCACTCCTTCCTTGCTTCACATTTTCCAGGCATTTCCTGCCAAGCCACACTGACTGTTTTTTTCGGAGAAAAGTATGGCCAGCCATCCCCTGAGCTGCGTTCAGCAAGTCCCGCTAGGCACCCTAACAGCTCTTTTGAGCAACTTTCTCTTTGGACTGTGTTGAGTAACTCGGAGACTCTGGAGTTCTGGCTCTGAGCGCTGGGCAGAATATTCCTTACATAATAAATCAAACTGACAGGAAGATACCAACCGTTACTAGTGTGGGTTTGAGAGGAATAGAGAACACTCAGAAAAAAGTTCGCGGAGTTCCCACCACGGTTGTTTTCATCAATATGTATTTGGAAATTTCTCGTGAAGATGAAAGATTTAGGGGGAAAATTGCAATGGATTTATTTGGGCTAAATATTTCATGCGATCTAAGTTTCTCCTGAGTGATCGGCGGTGTGTTTAGGAGGTGAAGTAATGATAACCTTAACATTAAATTAGGAACCTGAAAAAAAATGGTAAATGTGCCCTGCTAAGTAAGCCTTTAATTTACTCTAGAGAGTATGAACTTGGGACCGAGGAGGACTATAACTCTTTATCAGTGAATGATTTATGCTAGGACTGCCTTTGAAAATGATAAATTCCAGACAAAGCTGATAGGCGCTGACCCATTCTGTGTCTGTTCCCGTCAGTGAGTTTTTGGCTGAAGCTGCAAGAGCTTCCGGACGACCAGCCCAGTTCAGGATTCCATTCTCGCTGCCAGGTGTTCTCGGCTAAAATGGGGTCCCTAAGGGCTGAGGCTCTTATAGCATTGCACCAGGGGCCAACCAGGGGTGCTGGGTGCCTGGGCTGGCCACAGAGCAGAGGAGTCCCCCAGAACTGCCTGGTCTTCCCAGAAACCTTGGGGCTAGAGATGTTCCGTCCTGGGTGACCCCTCCACGCCCTCCTCTATCCCTCTTCCTCCCATCCTGCCCACCCCTCCCCCTCTCCCTCCCCCACTTCCCACTCCACCACATGAAGGAGAAGAGATTCCCAGATTATTAAATCCTCTCTTGAGGATTCCATTGGTCATGACATCAAACATTTAGTTCCCAGGGCAATTTCCTAGGAAAATGGCAGTGCTTACTAAATATGAAGAAATAATGTCCAAGTACCACAGGCCTTACATCATTCTCTCCCTTACTTTTGGTTTATTGGTGACTCACACTGCTCCACAGCCCTTCTTCAGCCAGGTGGGGTGGGGTGCACAGCCTCCATCACTGCCCCACCCTGCTTGTACTTGTCTTCCAGTGGGTTAGAGTTAGAACACTTGTGTGGCACTTCCCGTGCTCTCAACAATGATCTGAGGGCCTTTCCAATGTCAATTCACTTCATTCTTATAAAAATACAAGGTAGGTGCCATTATTAGTCTCCCCAAATACAGACGAGGAAACTAAGGCCCTGAATGGTTTAGTTAGTTGCCCAAGGTCACACAGCTAAGAGCTAAAGAGCTGAGGTTGAAGCCCGAGACACCAAGGTCCACGTTCTCCACCCTTGCTCCACTTGTAGTTGCTGATCGAGGCTGAGAGCATCAGTGTTACTAATCCTTGCCCATCTGTTTATCAGCCATATGTATATATATATTTTTTTTTCTGTGAGCAATCTTTGTCCATTTGTAATTAGGGTCAGATATTTTCACATTGATTTGTAAGAAATATTGATTAATAAGAAATATTGATTAATAATTTGTAATTAGGGTCAGATATTTTCACATTGATTTGTAAGAAATATTGATTAATAATTAATCATGTGTGAGGCAATTGTTTTTTTCTGTTTATTGTTTTTTGACTCTGTCCCCAGTGGGGTTTTTTTTTCCACATAAATTATCTAATTTTTTTCTTTATGGCTTCTAGATTTCTTGCCATGCTTAGAATTATATGTGTTTTGAAGTTATGAAATGTTATACAAATATATTCACGTCCCCTAAGATTTTTATTATTTTTAAAAAATATTTACCCATTCATTCCATCTGGAATTTATCTCATTATGAGGTATAAATGGTCCAGCTTCCTTTCGTTCTGAATGAGTAGATGGTTGATCTATAATTAACCTGCTGATTTAAAGCTTCAGTGTTATAATGTAACAAGTTCCCCTATGTTCCTGGATTTATTTTCAGGCTTGTTTGGTCTGGTTGACCCATACATCATATTCCTGCACCAGTACTAAATTTCTTTATTATGTCTTCATAATGTGCCCCTATTATTTATTTGGGTTGTTATCCCTTGTTACTCTTCTTTTTCAGATTTCTCTGGTTGTTTTGCATGCTTATTCTTTTGTGTGAGCTTACCTTTTGATGTTATAATTGGGATCTCCTGGACTGAATAGATTGCTTTAAGGAAAATTAACAGATAAAAAAGGCAGTAAAATTAACCTTTGAGGGTGGAAAGAAAGTGACTGGAAGCAGAGAAAAGACCAGTGTGACAACATAGAATGAATTAGAGCCAAAAAGAAGGAAGTGTGTGGGGGGTGGGGCATATAGTTAGGCCTAACCTAACTGCAATTGACCTAAATGCTATTTAATGCTGCTGAGCACGTTGTAGATAACTAGATCTATACATAATTAAAAACATAAACTTTTAGAGCTGGATGATATATGAGATATAATCTAGTCTAATTTACTCCTTTTATAAATGCAAAAATGAGGAGGCTTGCCAAGGCTGGGACATGTGTAAGTTTATACATTAGTAAATTAGCTAATTAGTAGTAAAATCAGGATCAAACCTTTACTCCCAGCCCAGACAGAGGAGTCAGCTGGGATCTCATGGCAGAGTATGAGAATCACAAACATGCATTAAGCTAGCGGTTATGAAATGATGAAATAGTGCGCTGTTGTTCTGTGTCAATGGAGGATCGCAGAGCACTGTGGGGCAGGCCGGGTGGGTCTGGAGGGCAGGTGTGCATTTCCTTCCAAACAACATCAAACACGGAGGATCGCAACAGGGAATGGGTAATTGTTTCTTCTCCCAAGAGTAGATTCACCATTTTAAGATGAAACTGGATAAGAAAACAAGCTATTGACATGTACAGTGATGCTCATCTGTACTTTTTAAAGTCACACAGAGAGGAAATGTTGCAGGCATTAAATAGAAGAGTTGTGTTCTTCATATGTACTGAAGGGAGATCTTTTACAAAAAAAATTAAAATTCATATTTTTTTTCCAGAAACCAGACAGAATAAAGAAGTGGAATATTCCTGGTGACTCTGGCAGAAGGATTAAAAAGGAAGGGAAAAGAAAAGCTTCTTCAAATGCAGATTTATCTTGTAGCCAGCGCCAGTCTCTTGAAAAGATCATTCAGTTCAAGAAAAAGGTGTTCTGGAACCTCTATTCTATTATAAAGAAATTCAGTGTGTAGCTTCCCTCTCACCTTAGAGCAGACAATGGGAAGTTACAGCATTCACTTCAGGGCTTGGCCACCTCTTCCATAGTTTGCCTTTAATCATTTTTCAACCCAATATGGATTCTTGCTAAACCCCAACTTGTTGACTGTATCATTACTGTTTGTTCCAAGGGAGGAATGGTTTTGCTCATGGTAATTGAGCACATTCATAGAAATTTAAATCACTGGTACAAGTTCATAAAGCAAAACAAGAATCCTTGGCAAATGGACAGTTCGTAGCAATGTTTTTGGTATGTGAGAGCCTCAGCCTCCTTCATGTCTGTTCGGAGCTTATACTGTGCTTAAAACAGCTCAAACTGGTATAAATTCAATAACATGTGGAATTAAAACCAAGTAGAAATTAGAAGACACTTAAATCTGTATAATCCCTTAAGCCTTTTAATTTATTTCCTGCAATGATGTTAAGAATTTTTAATGGGATATTTAATTTTAAAAAAGGAAGTAACATTTTATTGGGTAAAACACGTTAAGAGTTCTAGAACCTGACCGACACCTGTCCCATAAACCTGCTGCCTCCAGCACATCTCTTTGTAACTCTTCTTGCTGATGGAGATGCCACTACTTTCAACACGAGAGATGTCTTTAGAGCAGTTCTGTTGCTGTGAACTATTTGGCAATGATTATTCACCTATGGTGGGTTCTTAGTACAGGATTTATGCATGTACATACACACACAATTATATTTGTTGCTTTCATATGAAATCTCAGAACAATGCAAAAAGATGTTTTGGGTTGAATTCAGTTAATATTGTTCAAATAATTATATTAGAAGATAATCTTTTTTATTTGGGGGGCATGTCTAACCTCAAGGACTAGCTCAAAATCTGCAGCAGAAGCATGATATACTAGACATAAAACCAAGAGGAAATGGCATTTGTGGCCTATACTATCCCAGTTACACCTTCCATTGGCCGGTGAAGTCCCATTTTGCAGATGACAAAAACAGTCTTAGAAGAATGAACTTACTTGTCCAAACACACTCATGGCTAAATGGCAGACCCAGGGTTTGAATTCCCACTGGATTAATTCCAAATTCTGTGTTCTCTGTCTTCCCTAAGCATATCTCCTTATTAAATATGCAAACTTTGTATGTCTATTTCTCCACCACCCACCCCCACTTTCTTTGAAGTGACTAACATAGATTTGCTCTCACTGAATTTTTAACAAGGGAAAAAAATTGGCTTCTCCTGTTAAACCAAAGAGATTTAGTGTTCATGGTGCTTCTAGAAGTTCAAAGGTTTATAAATTCAGTGCCTTTACTAGTAAGGACCTCTGAGTTTATATGAGCAGAGAGAAGATTTTCATAGAGAAGCCAAAGTAATCGATCATATTAAAACTCTATTTACCAACTCTTTAATCTAATATTGGAATAGTCATTAACCATCCTCTGTGCTCAAAGGACAGTTCCTGGGGATGGGCAAAGTTTTCAGAGGTGAGAAGAACAGAGTAACAAGAAAAAACCATAAAATGTCATTGCTATTAGGCAAATTCATTATTTCTTAAAAGGATTCAGTCCTACCCCCAAAGTTTGAAAGCCTACAGATAGCATCTTTCACTCTGTGCATTTCATAAAGAAAGTATCTGATTGAAAAGAAAAATCTTCACATTTTTTGAGACCAAAAGTAGAATGGTGGTAGCTTGGGACTAGGGGTGGGACAGGGATGAGGAGTTATTGTTTAATGTGTACAGAGCTTCAGTTTGGAAAAATGACAGTGCTCTGGAGATGGATGGTGGTACTGGCTGCCCAAGCATGTGAGTGTGCTGAGTGCCACTAGAGACCTCCCAGAGACACATGTCATAGAGTGACTGGGACATGGACTTTGGAGCCAGGGCACCTGCATTCCAGTCTCATATCCACCCATTATAAACTGTGAAATCTTAGACAAGGTATGGATCATCTCTGTGCCTCTTTATGCTCATTTGCATGCAGGCTAGTTACAGCAGCTGCCTTGGAAGGCTGCTCTGAGTTTTAGATGAGTTAATAGGTGTTAAGTGCTTGGAGGGGTGCCTGGTGCCTAGTAAGTGCTCCCTGAGTGTTAATAAATAAGTTCCACATTCCTTTCAATCTTTTCCTCCCCTACTTTCCCTCTTCGTTCTTCCTCTGTGCTATGCCCAACCTGCTTCTTTTGTGTTCCCTGTTGCAATCCATGGAATCATTTAAAATCAAAACTCTAAAAATCACTCTCTAATTTTCCCATTGCATCAACTTCCATTGTCCACTTGGTCCACCAGTTCTGACTCCTAGTGCAATCCATCCGTTCACAGTTCTCTCACCAAAGACTCTAGCTCAGGCTGTCCTCGGATCTCGACTGCTTGTTGCCATAACCTGTCTCTGGGCCTTTCCTTCCTCAACTTGTCACCCTCACTGCCACCATATTTACATTTTTAAAATAATAATATTTATAATTTTTCAATGAAGCTGCCTTGGCACACTATCCTATGGAACTTGAATGGTTTAGAAAGTGCACTGGGAATTCAGTAAATGACTCAGCAAAAAGGACATGAGCTGATGTCTGTTTTAAAAATTCCCTGTAGGTGCTATGTGGAGAAGAGATTTAAGGGGCCAAGAGAAGACAGACCAGCTCAAAGCCTTTACAGTGACTAAATGATGAGACGGTGACCGTGGAAATGGAGAGAAGTAAATAGATGAGAGATAGAGCTTCAAAGTTAAATAGTATGGCAGGGGTGAAATAGCACCAATAAAATGTTCATGACTGATTGATTAAAGAAGGTCTCTGAAATTTTATGCAAACACAGTGTCCCTGGACACAGAAAATGTCAGTTAAAATAATTTTCATATCCATTTACTGTGTTAAATATGCACCTTCAATTACCACAGTTAACTTCCTCTCTACCTGCTGCAATTGTGAAAAAACTTGTTCCAAAGAATGCTGGAAAAAGCCAATCCAGGCTGAATTTGAGAGAAAATTCACTGCAAAGATACAGTGCATGCTGGGATCTGGAAAGACACCTGCAAAAATCCATTTGAACACCCTGTACTGTTCTTGCCCCTTCTCTCCCATACAGTAGATTTCTGTGAATGGAATATCAGATGACTGAATAGAAATAACTCTATCATTGTCCATGGTGGGAGGAGAAGGGCCATTTGAACTTCAGTTAGCAGACCACGGCGTGGATTTAGAGAGAACTCTGTTTCATCAAGCACCCCTCATTATTGAGGACACCGGGAGTCCTGCGTGCTGGTGTGGGGCTAACCTTTTCACACTCAGCACTTTTCACATGCAGTCACTCTGGGACCACTGTCTGTCCGGTTATCTGTCCCCTTGTCTCTTGAGATTTCACCTAAAGCGAGCAAACCTCTCTCTGCTACTTTCTTTTTTTTTTTTTATTTAAAGATTTTTATTTATTTATTTGAGAGAGAGAGAATGAGAGACAGAGAGCATGAGAAGGAAGAGGGCAGAGGGAGAAGCAGACCCCCTGCCGAGCAGGGAGCCCGATGCGGGACTCGATCCCGGGACTCCAGGATCATGACCTGAGCCGAAGGCAGTCGCTCAACCAACTGAGCCACCCAGGCGCCCTCTCTGCTACTTTCAAGTGTTAATTTTTTTCTCTCAAAAGTCTTTAGATGGTAATAATGGACATAATTTTCAATGAATCGTGGTCCCCCCACCCCTTTCTCCTATATTTTTTTCCACGTCATTTCACCTCAGTTTGCTTCCCACATATTCCCACATGTCCAAACTACCACCATGTTCCATGAACATGGGGGTATAGATTGGTGATGCCTCAGGATTTTGTTGCTTATTCATTAAGAAATGCTTTGTTTTTATTCAGTCAATGCTGGAATGTATTAAGCCCTCTGTGGTAAGAGTCATGGTGGAAAATTCCATTTTCTAGGGCGTAGTTTCCACTTGTAAGTAGCATGAAGGCTGCTATTATGACAAGGTATCAGTGAGAAGATGAGTTCATGGTGCCACAGAGCAAGTGCCCGTACCTCCTGCAGGAACCCAGAGTGAGGTGAGATCTCTACAGGTTGGGTCTTCATGGTGAGATTCGAGCTGAGCCTTGAAGAACTGGGCCATGCAGACATGAAAGGAATGGAGAGGAAATGAATGTGAGATGCAATGGGCATGGAAGAATATGAACCAACCCCATGTAGTTTACTGGGTCTACTGGGCCTAGTAAAAGGCATATTTCTTTAGTTAGCTTTATGATTGGGTTTTATGCCCTGGTCCCTCGAGAGGAGCTGGAGTAGAGGAAGTTGCATAGGCAGGGTGGTCACTCAGATGGGAGCACTCACCTCCTTCCCAGTCCTGCAGCTTCTATAAACATTTCCTCAGGAATTTTCATCGGTTCTCATTCCACCTCCGGCTCTGTAGACATACAAACAATGCTGCCCAGAGGATGTTAAAATTCTTAAATGGTGATGGCAAAATAAACTTTTATGAGCCCTCTTGCTCAAGGAACACAGTCTGGCATTTTAAATGGGAGCACATCTCAATTTTGTGAGGAGGGCGTCTGCAGGAGGGGATTCACCGAAGCTATAGAGCAAAGAGGACTGTGTTCTTCCACATTTGTGGGTTCCGTTTGTTATGGGCAGGATGGCCCTGAAGATGGAGCTGAAATGAGAACAGAGGAGCCTGTCAAATAGCAAGAAAACCGTCAAGAACCTTTTATTAAGAATAAAGAATCCTTTATTAATCCTTCATTCAGAACAAAGAATTATTAAGAATAAAGAATCCTTTATTATGAATTATGCATTGGTTGGGGAAATTTTATTTTCTTTGTTTTAAACACCTGAGCAGACGTTAAATCTATTTCCACTTTTCTTGAAAAACAAACGAGCTTGTCTTTCTTAATCATGTTTGTTTTGACCTGCAGCCACAGAGGTGAGCCACGATTCAGGCTTTGGAACCCCCCAAAATAAGATGAGGGATTCTTTTATACAGCTAATAATTCATTGCTGAGTTTATTCCTACATCTGTACCATGGTGACCATTCAGGATGAAAGATGAATAAGTGATTCCAAGGTCATTCTCAGCACTCCCTTCACAAACAAAGCAAAACATTAGCAATGGAGGAGAGATCCATCTTCAAGGGATTCCTTGGTCTTCTGAACCCAGTGGCTGACACTGGCATTCCATCCTTCAATTAAGTTGCTTCTTATTTTTACAAAGGTAACCCCTGAATGGTTATCTTGTGAATTTTGCATTTAGCTTATTAGAAGTCTGTGAAGCAGAAAGAGTAGGGTTTATTCTTTAAACAAAGAATAAGTGTTAAGCTTCACATCCATTTCTCCAGCGCTCAACTTTTCTGGACCCTTGATTTAGCCAATACCTGTCACAGCTCAGATGTTCAGTAAATATGTGTTAAATGAACAAGTGAGTCAATGCTTAAAATATGAGAATGGCTTATTTCCATGCCCTGTTAAATATCTTTAAAGTCGTAGAGAAGAGGATCAGAGTTTAATTCCATGATTCATTTAGACATTACCTTCTATCTCTTCATCTTCACATACCTATGCTTCTAAATCACTAGCATAGTCTCGCATCAGGAATTGTGCCTGGCCAAAAAAAAAAAAAGAAAAGAAAAAAAAAGCAATAGTGCCTGGCGTTTGAATTCTAAGTAAATATTAAATACATGAGTAGATGAAATAACTGGGCTGTGCCTGACTCTTTGGTGACCTCGCCTAAGATTTAAATAATCTAGAGCAAATGACTATTCCTCATAGAAGATCCTTTTCAGAGTCTGAGCATTATTGTGTGGCAATGAGAGTAACATGCACAATTTTAAGACCATCATATTCAAAAGCTGACATACCGAGATGAACACTCCTATTTCATAAAATAGAACACTCCTATTTCAGACCAGAGACCACTAATCATTTATTGTGATTATTTAAATATTTTAAGTAAGCTATGATGTTTGTATAGTTTTGTAAAACTGCCTTTAATCATCTAAGGATTCATTGTCTCTACTCTGTTGTCCAGTTATTTAATGAAATTTGTGACCTTGGATAAATCACTGAAAGCCTATGGATCTTTGTTTTCTCATCTGTCAATGGACAAAGTTGCTCTTCATCAAGGAAGACTCCTTGGGGTAGCTTCAACCATTCCACAGTTGAAGAGAAACTATAGTCGTGTTTGATTTCAAGATTTTCAGAGAAAATTGCAATTTATCTGCCAAGTTTTCAGTGCTAACCATTCAATATCTTTTTTTCTTTCTGCTCTCAAACTCTCTTAGAATCAGCAGAAACACTCTTGATAATTGCACAGCAGTTCAACTGGGCAGAATACCTGGCCCTGAGGAGGACTAATTCTTGGTCTTCATTGACTGGGCCGATGGGTTTCTGGCTCTGTGAACAGTCAGGTGCAGTGACTTTAATGGGTCACAAGAAGACCAAAAATCCTTTGCAGAAATGGCCACATCTGTGTTTTAGAAATGCAGTGTTTTTTTAAAAAAAAATTTCATTAAAAAACTAATCAAAATTTTAACGATTTTTATATATTTCTGTATTTAAAATTATTTTTCAGACATTATGAATAAAGGTTTAACTTGGCAGTGTTTTCCGTCTTTTGTCCATATAGTTTAAAATATATATGGGTTTTTTTCCTCCAGAAGTTTAACTTTATGAGTATGGTTGAAAAATATTCAAAGTCAAGTCACCTGTGATGTTATGATGCACATTTGTTGACATGTTCACCTTCCCAATAGATTGTGAGTGTCTTAATAGGACAAGGACCATAAATTCTTTGCAGGAATGGACACATCTGTGCTTTAGATATGCATTGGTTTTCTAGTTATTTAGTTATTTCAAAAATCTTACTAAAAATTATAGCCACTTATATATATTTTTGTACTTAAGATTATTATTTGCAGGCATTAGGAATAAAGGCTTAACGTGGCAGTGTTTTCCATCTTTTGTCCATATAGTTTAAAATATATGGGGTTTTCTCCCCAAAGGTTCAACTTAATGAGTATGGTTGAATACTATTCAGTTCAAAGTCAAGTCATCTGTGACATTATGGTGCATGTTTGTTGATGTGTCCATCTCTCCAGTAGACTGAATATCTCAAGGACAAGGACCATGTGCTATTCATTGCTTTGTCCCTTGAAGCTACCTGACAAAGCAGTCACGTGGTGGATGTTAAAATGAAGACAGAGTCATAAAATTCCACAGCAAAATTAGGAGCTTTGGAGAAATTTTCAGTAATTTTCAAAGCTGAATAAGTAAGAAAATAAGATAAAAAGTGACGTGAACTTCAAGAAATCACTTATTTTTTTTAAAGATTTTACTTATTTATTTGTGAGAGAGAGAGAGTGAGCGCATGAGCGTGGGGGAGAGGCAGAGGGAGAGGGAGAGGCAGGCTGCCCACTAAGCAGGGATCCTGATGTGGGGCTCCATCCCAGGACCCTGAGATCATGACCTGAGCCTAAGGCAGATACTTAACCAATTGAACCACACAGGCGCCCCAAGAAATCAGTTATTTAAAAAGAACCTTTGTCTTAAGAGTTTAAAGCATCCAGGTTAGCAGGAGAACTTTTCAGCATCACAGAAGGCTGTTTCTCACACCAGCTCGTAATGGCCTCATTTCCCAGTGCAGTGGCGGTGTTCAGGGTTCCAGCAATGCCTCATCTGTCGACCAGAAGTCAGGGTTAATCCCATATCTGTTCCCTTTATAGCCAATGTACTTATCTCAATAGAAGTTGAATAATTAATAACAGATATATAAAGTATTAAAGGGACCACATGTTTCTTCCACCATCAGATGAGCTATAGGTTGGCTTAGCCATACAATTAGAAAAGTGGCTTTATCTGGGCATCTGTGGAAGTGTGTTTAATTAGTGTGCTTTACTGTGCATTATCTGGAGAGCCTGGCAGAGAAGCTCAGCGGGTATCACAGAGCCGACCTCACCCCAGTGAGAGCCTGGATCTCTGCGGGAGGCGTACAAGGTTCCCTCCTGCTCCTGTATCACAGCAGCCCTTGGAGAGGCAGCCTCCTACCTGGGAGCAGCACAGCCAAGTTGGCGCAGAGCAAAACCTCGTGGCAGCACTGAGAACATAGCCTGGGCGTGAAAACTTGGTCGCCATAATCAAATGATATTTATACCTCTTTCCCTGGAATCATTATTTAATAGCACACCCTCTTTTACTCTGAAAAGCATTCCAACATGTATGATAAATTATACGGTCTCTCTAACTATAGGCTCAGATTTTTGGGTCTGCAGCATCTTTTAGTCTGTGGTCCAGACTCCGCAAGGTAGGACCCAACCATGTGTAACTCCCTTCTCCAGGACAGGTCCGTAACCCAAGCTCAGCTGATCAGAGTTTCTTCCTGAGATTTCCATTTTGAAGTGAACAATCTAATGAAAGCGACTCCCTGAGGCACCCTTCTGTAGCTGGAGCACCAGCTTTCGGGGGCCAGGGGTGCAGAGGTGTAGGGTGGCATTGTGGTGACAAACGGCAGCTCTAAGAACCTGCACAGCCAGCATGGCTGTGTTGGAGTTTCCTCACTGGGCTGATTCTGCAAGAATAGACACACATTCCTGATAGCTTAGCCATAAAGATATCCTCCAGTCTTCCCCACAATCTTATGTGTTATTCAATATCTTTTAATAAGCAGTTTTTTTTTTTAAATGCTTTGTCAGCCTGTCTCTTTTTATTGCTTACAACTTAGGAGCATAGTTGCTATATGGGCAAATTTGAACATTTGAATTCATAGGGTATCTCAATGGAATATTTTTTGAAAAGATTTTATTTATTTATTTGAGATTATCTGAGAGAGAGCGAGAGTGCTCATGGGGGGGGTGGGGGTGGCAGAGAGAAGCAGAGAAGCAGACTCCCCACTGAGCAGGGAACCCCACTACATAGGGCTGGGTCCCAGGACCCTGAGCTGAAGGCCAACGCTTAACCTGACCGAGCCACCCAGGCACCCCTTTTTCAATGGAATATTTTAACTGCAAGATGCCCATGCAAAAGGGAGCATTTTGTGTCTTGAATGCTCTAGAGCAAGTCTCTTGCAAAGAACCATGTCCTGCCTGAAAAGGGGCTGCTCCTCTGACCTAGATTATGTACAGGGTAGATTTATTCAAAGCTACGGGTTATTCTTTTTAAAATGATGTTCAGGTCAAGTGATAACTGTCCTCCTTACATGTCGAATGGCGAGAAAGGGGTTTGGATATCAAGCCTGGCATTTTAATCCTATGTTTTCCATACTACATGTTCAGAGACACTATCTGTAATGCCCACTGTGAACAGTCAACCAGATGGCCCCATTTTCAATAATGTGACCTGAAAAGTGTTTAATTAGCTTTCTTCCTGCTGCCAACTGGCTCTCACTTGGATGTACTCATTACAGAAACTAAACAGCAGCGGGTGATAAAGCCTAGTTGAAATATGCTGTTACACTCTCGAGAAGAGATTTTTTACAGATCTCATGCTCCATTCAACTATCAACAGAGGTGGCCCATTATACAGTGGTGTGATATGACATTTTGGAAATTATCTTTGTGTTCAGATCAAGAATTCCAGGTAGACCAACTAGCATAATGAATTTCCTGGGTACTTACTAGTTGTCAGCTTAAGTGAGTACAAATCTGCATATATTTGGACAAAATCTTTCAAACGATTATTCCAGTCTTTGTTATGCAGTGACACCTTCCTTTGATCATAATGTGTAAGGGAACCCAGCATAATGAATAATAAAATCTTTGAAGACCCATGGAATAGCTCACAAGGAACTTGTTAGAATGGAAGGATAGTGGCATCCTTAGTAACAGCCCTGAGTGGGGTCTGGGCCTGCTGTAGAATGCCTGCAAGGGTCGTATGTTGCTGTGCTACACACTCATAACTGAACCAGGGCTTTAGGCTCCGTGTATGCAACTGTCTTTACCTCCCAGGAATCATATTCTCAGAGCATGGACAGATTCACAAGCATCTATACACAAGTGTACATGTAGGTGCTTCTGCTTAGTGAGTTATAAACCCTTTTGTATAAACAAAACATTATATATATATTCTGTGCCCTAAAAAAAACTATAGCTGTAGAGGCGATTGTGAAAGTTAGATAGGACTCTTCATAATATCCATGACTGTAATGAGCATTTAAAGGCACTTACGTTCCTCTACACTTAGTAACAAAGAGCCCCGATTCTCATACGCAAACATTGAGATAGACTGTGGTGGAACGAAGCTTTCTGAACTCACATAAATTTGCCTAATCTGTCTTTGTCATCCTTTTCCTTTTTCCCATTCCCCACTCTGTTCATTACCACGCCCTTATTTTCATAGTCCCCAAGCCACACCTGTTCTGAGTATCACCACTAAAAAGAATTCTTCATACTCCTTAATCCTTAATACTTCTTAAAAGTGATGGAATCCACAAGCACCTAACTAGGAAATTTACCATTCCTAGTAGATAATAGTTATTGAGACCTGTCTAAATGTCAGAGAATGTGCATCGATTCATAACATCATTATATCATTATTACGATGGCCTTATAACGCAGGCACGGTTTTTATTTTTTATTTTATTTTATTTTATTTATTTATTTATTTATTTATTTATTTATTTATTTATTTATTGGCATACCCATTTTCTAGATGACACCAGAGCTCGAAGAAGTTAATAAGAACTTCCAGTTAAGGTAATGGTGTAGCCACCATTTAAGCAAGCACGCATACAGCCCCCAGCACAATGATAAAACACTCAGTCTGTTCTCAGTTAATAGTTAATGAGTTCGGTGCCATTAACGATAAAGCCAGAGCACTAAAAGAAATTTTTGGAAATAATCTAGACCATTAAGGCCATACATGGCTGATGTTGCATCTTGAAAGCTTATAAAATGTCAAACTCACAGAAAATTTTGTGATTTTGATAAGTGAAAATACCTTCCCTTTAATGTTTCTGGGCTACCTTCTTGTATGAGAGTTTTCTTTCAATTTTAGCTTGAAAAAGAACTCTATCCAGAACTCTTCTTTAAATGTTGGATTTCATTTTTATGGATTTATTAATTTTTAAGCTTCAGTTTTAGAAAAAAACTGTAGAAAGTTAAGGGGGAAGAAAAGTTGTTGTTTTTTTTTTCCATAAGTTATTTTAGGATTATACCAAGGAAAAAATTCTCATTACTTAATATTTAATTTTAAGTCTATTTAACCAGCTTTGTAAAACCCTAGTACATTGTTCCTGCTCAATACTGTTGCAACTGAGAACCCCCAACAGCAAACAGTTTAAAGAATGGAGTTTTCCTCCTGCAGGATTTTCTTTGTGAGTAGGGGACTTCAGTTGTTAAAGAAAAGTTTCCCCTTCCCCGAAGCTCACTTCTTTTCATCCAGTTACCTTTTATTATTTCTGTCCAACTAGAAATGCCTAGAATAAAAGTCTTTCTAAAAGCGACTGACCCCTGTGTACTCAGTTATACAGTTGTTGATTTCCCCCCCATTTACATTCTGAAATAGAACTTCTTTTTTTCTCTTGCCCTTTTTTTTTTTTTTTTTTTTGGAATGATGAGGATAGGTAAATGCCAAAGAAAAAAGGGGTTAGAAGAGTGGATCCGAAGCTCAGAAAAAGTTGTGGCTGACGGTTAGAGATTTTTCTGGAATTGACATTTTTAGAGTACAGTCAGGTCTTCCAGGTGAAATAGAGGCTCTGAGAAAAACCACACCATGTCAGAGCTATTTTCAAACATTTGCCATCTGTGGGCTCTGTCTCTTTCCACTCGCCCCTTCATCTTACTTCAAATAAAAGAGGACAAGGTGCAGGACGCAGGAGAAACTTCCTAGATCTTATGTTTTCCTAATGTGCTCTCTCTGCAAGACTGGAATATACTCTTAAAAATAACAGGCTGTCCTGTCCCCGTGCTGTAATGAAAACACCCTTTTTTGCACTGGAAAAAAAAATCCGGGTGTTCAAATTAAATTCAATAATTCCTGTTAACAGCCACCAGCTTAATCATGCTCTAAGGATGAAAGAGATGTTGCTGAGTCTTTTGCATAAACCATGGATATATATTTCTTATAGTAGAAACATGATGAACACTTTCTTTGTAATAAACAACAGAACACCCACGATACAGTGAGGGGAAGAGAATACATAATTCATCTAAACTGTTATGCTCTGCAGTAAATAACTGAAGACTTCCACAGTGAAGTCCATTTTTTTTCTTACCTGAATAGAATTATTTTTTCTAATGAGAAAATGTCTTCACTGAAAACAAAATGCTTAAGCCTAGACCTTACCCTGAAAATTGTTTTCTATTTTTGTTTCAACTGTTCAAACACTGGAGAACACATCATATCAATCTTAAATTTTACTGATTTTTCCGATAGGAAAGTCTTTCCTTGGAAGATCTTCGTTAAAGGAATCCATCCAATGTCATTTTTCTGAGATTGGTTTTATTCACTGGGGACTATATTTTTTTCCGGAAGTCTCCAACACTTTTTCTGGTCATTTGAGTGTAAATCCACTGCTAAGCCAGGGGCTGCTTCTAATTCAGAAGCAAAAATACCAAGTTTGGTTTAATGAATTACGTCAACATATGAAATTTCATTCATAATCCCATAGACAAGTAATGAAGAAAGAAAGTTATTCTATCAGTTGATTTCTATCTGTGGAATTTAAATGCCTTTTGCTCAGTAAATTAAGATTCAACAGATTTCTGACTCAAATTACTATAATGAGGATATAAGATCTCACATAATTTAAAACAAGAATTGTGTGCTCAGGTAATTTTCTCGGAATTAAAAGTTATTTGAGGTGGGGAGGAGTTAAGAACATAATATGGAGGACTGGAAAATCTTTGAATTAGGCTTAAGAATTAAAAATACTGTTTAGTACAAGAGAAAACATTAAAACACACAAATTAGCACAAGATACAAATACCTTTACTTCATGTTTCTCCTGCTGCTACATCCTTTCAGATTATTACACTCTTAAGATACTGATCAGATAGATTGACCGCTAGATAAATGCCACACCATAGATTGCTATAGTTGGTAGATATAGTGTGGTTGTTCTTATGAATGATGATGTCATGTATTCTCACTTCCTCATTGTACGTGTGAATAATGGTATAGCCTGTGCAGTCAAGTGATTACCCCAAATAAATGGAATTCTTCCATTGGTTCTAACAGTAGCAAGACTACAATTTTATAGAAAGCCCTCTTGGCAATAGAATTTTTTTCTGGACTGAAAAATGTCACCAGTGAGCAATGATAAAATGTTCACTTGATTTGCAATCCCAATTAATCTATCTTACTTAGTTAAAATTTAATATGGAAGTTACTGAGTTTCCCCAATGTGGCAAAATGTGTGTTAAATGCATAGGAAATAGAGATGAATAAAATATAAGCCTTGTCCTTTAGGTAATTGTAAATAGGGAACATAAAGATTAGTTTTATATCATACTCTCAGAAACCATTAAAATCGAGGTTAAGATTCTGTACACTTCATTGTCTTTGCATTAAGACATTAGTTTAATGCTGCACTTTTTAGATGCACCTAAAATGGAAATGGAATACTGATTGAAAGTTGTGATTGTAGAATGTGGGTCACCTTAATCAAAATATGAGTCCCACATTCCTCCAGAATGCCAAAGAAACAAGGGAGCTGGGCATAAAGATTAGCTTCTAAATCCACATGATTTGGAGTAGAAATAGAAGACCCAAGCTTCCCCACTGTCAATCTACTTCTCGAGTAATTTATTCCAAAATGAAAATCCAATCGATGATGATATCATCAAGGGACTACAAAACATAGTGAGAAGTGTGGTTCTTTAATAGTCAGACTGTTGGATCTGAATCAGGGAGAAAAGAAATCAGCAAAATTCTTTGTCCCTGTTTGTGAAACAATACTGGGAGTGCATATACTGCCATGTCCCTATATTGAAAAATAACATAGCTGTTTACTCCAGAAATATCTGCCTGTAGGAGGTATGACATTGAACCAACTAAACAGCTTACTTATTAAGATTAATCACTCAATGAGATTTACTTCAAGACCCTAGCTTTACTGTGCACACTGACTTCTTTTGGTATTTGGGGGGCTTATTTTCTTTTTGTGGTTACTCTATGCATCTTTGACTTATCATGGTCTACTTAAATTAATATACCACTGCATGTAAAATGCAAGAACCCTACAGTCTTTGCTCTTTCCTTGATGAAATATATATAATAGACCATATAATATATAGTTACTACTTTTGGCTTTAAACAGTCAACTATTTATTTAAAAACTTAAAAGAATAAAAATCTGTTTTATGTACTTACAGATTTACCATATCTGTGGTCGTTTATTCCCATGTATAGATCTGAATTTCCATCTGGTATCATTTTTCTTCATCCTGAAGAACATGCTTTAACACTTTTTGTAAAGCAAGTATCCTAGCAAAGAATTATTTTAGCTTCTATTGGAAATGTATTTATTTCACCTTTGTTTTTAAAGAATGTTTCCGCTGCATATAGATTCCTAGAGTAACAGTTTTTTCTACTTTGCAGTACAGTTGACCCTTGAATAACATGGGAGTTAGGTATATGATCCCACCCACAGTTGAAAATCTGGATATAACTTAAGACTCCCCCAAAATTTAACTACCAATAGCCTACTGTTGACAGGAAACCTTATGGATAACCAATTCAACACATAATTTGGATGTTATATGTATTGAATACTGTATTCTAACAATAAAGTAAGTTAAAGAATAGAAAATGTTGGGGCGCCTGGGTGGCTCAGTCGTTAAGCGTCTGCCTTCGGCTCAGGTCATGATTCCAGGTCCTGGGATCGAGCCCCGCATAGGGCTCCTCGCTCTGCGGGAGGCCTGCTTCTCCCTCTCCCACTCCCCCTGCTTGTGTTCCCTCTCTCGCTGTGTCTCTCTCTCTGTCAAATAAATAAATAAAATCTTTAAAAAAAAAAAAAGAATAGAAAATGTTATTAAGAAAATCATAAGGAAGAGAAAATATATTTACAGTACTGTAATCAATATAAATATAAAAAATATCCACATGTAAGTGGACCCATGCAGTTCAAATCATGTTGTTCAAGGGTCAACTGTATTTTAAAGTTGTTGTTCTATCATATTCTGGACTGGTTTTGGTGAAAAGTCAGTGATAATTTTTATTTTTGTACATCTATATGAAATACTTTAGATTTCTTTTTATTATTGATTTTCAGCAAATGGATTATAATGTGCCTTAGTGTGATTTAATTTTTGTTTATTCTATTTAGTGTTTTTCAACTTCCTTGGATTCGTCGATGGATATTTTTAACATAATATGGAAACTCATTGGCAATATTTCTTTAAATATTTTTTCTGCCCCTTTCTGTTTCTGGAACTCTTATTATATTCATAGATGGCTTGATATTATCTCATGTATCATTGAAATTCTGTTTATTCTCTTCAGCTTTTTTTCTCTCCTTGTTTCAGTTTGGAAAGCTTCCAATATCATGTTTATAAATTCACTAACTTTGTATTTAATTTCTTTTTTTTTTAAAGATTTTATTTATTTATTTGAGAGAGAGAGAATGAGAGAGAGCAAGCACATGAGAGGGGGGAGGGTCAGAGAGAGAAGCAGACTCCCTGCCGAGCAGGGAGCCCGATGCAGGACTCGATCCTGGGACTCCAGGATCATGACCTGAGCCGAAGGCAGTCGCTTAACCAACTGAGCCACCCAGGCGCCCTGTATTTAATTTCCTGTTGACCTCATTCAGTACATTTTAATTTCAGATATTGTGATTTTTGGCTGTAGAAATTCCTTTTGGTTCTTTTTATATTATAATTTATTTATTATGCTTATATTTTTATTTAAATCTTTGAACATACTTGTAATAACTCTTTTAAACTTCTTGTCTGCAAATTCAGGCATCTTTGTCAATTACAGATTTGTTTCTATTGACAGATTTTTCTTCTTTTTTTTAAATATTTTATTTATTTATTTGTCAGAGAGAGACAGAGAGAGAGTGAGCACAAGCAGGGGAAGTAGCAGGCAGAGGGAGAAGCAGGCTCCCCACCAAGCAAGGGGCCTTATGTGGGACTCGATCCCAGAACCCAGGGATCATGACCTGAGCCGAAGGCAGACCCTTAGCCTACTGAACCACCCAGGCATCCTGACAGTTTTTTCTTTCATATTTTTCTGCATCTTTGCATGTCTACTAGTATTTGGTTGCTAAACATTGTGAATATTACATTGTTGATTATCAAGATTAGGTTGTTTTCCTTTAAGGAGTGCTGGGCTTTGTTCCTTCAGGCACTAAATTTACATGTCAAACAGCTTGATATTTTGAAAACTGGTTTTAAGTTCTGTTTAGGTAGGTTTAGAATTGATTCTAATCTAGTGCTAGTTTATCTTTACTACTAAGGTAAAAGTCTTTTGAGGTCCCTACTGAATGTCCTGGTTATTCAATGAGCTCTCTTCTCTCTTGTTGATCTGAACTCTAACATTTCCCAGCCCTCTGCAAGCCCTAGTAGTTGTTCAATGTGTAATTGTCCTGAAATTACATTTTCCTTGGTGGTTATTTTTTGCTCAGCTTTGTTGAATCTCACTGTGTGAATGTACAGCTTAGTATTTAGTCCAAGCCTCAAAGAGATGCCATTTGAAGAACTCTGAGCTTTTCTTTTCTTTTCTTTTTTTATGGCATAGATCTTTTATGTTAGGAACTCCTCTGCCAAGCAAATTTGAGCTGACCAAGTCTCCCCAAGTTTTGATCCTTATCTTCTCAGCTCAGCAATTCCATTGGGCTCATCTTGGTTTCCTCCCTTTGCACCATGGTCTGCCTCCAAGTAGAAAGCAGAATTGATTGTCAGCTCTTATCATTTGTTTTTCTCCCCTCAAGGATCGCAATCTCACACTGACTTTTCTCTCATGTCTGAACACTGTATTTCATATATTTTGCTGACTTTTCTAGTTGACTACAGGAAGGGAGCAAATTTAGACTGGTTACTTTGTCATGGTCAGAATCAGAAATTCAAGACGTAGTCTTTTTTTTTTTTTAATTTTCTCTCTCCCGTCACTAGAAAGTAAGTTTCATGGCAATAGAGATTACTTTTACTGTTCTATCTCAAATTTCTTAAATAGTATCTGATTTACAACAGGTCCTCGAATATTTGTTGAATGAATGGTGACACGGAGTCTAATCTGGAGGTATTTAAGTGCACATGAAATCTCATATGAATATTGGCTTAATTAAATAGGACCTTATATTTTGCACGTTGCAAGAAGTCTAGAAGTAGATAGTTTCTGGCTCTGGTTCAACTGCGGAGTATTAAAGACTCTGTCTTGCTTCTCCATTCCTACAGGTTTTTCTCTACTCTACACGTGTAGCTATATGGTTACAAAAAAAACTGTCTTTAACTTGGCATCTGTAAGGAGAATGTGCTGTATTAATGGAGTATATTTAATTCTTCTATAGAGAATGAAAAAAGCAAATAAATGAATGTAATTCATAAGAAGTCTTAAGTATAAATTTTAAGCTAGTAAGTTATGAATCATAGAAATCATAAGATGTATAGATTTTAAGTTACTAAACCATAAGAGACAGATATACAATAAATGGAACATTTATGTGTTGTGGTAGAACAAAGAAGGATATTACCTGTACATAGATAAAGAAAAACCATGTAAATCTTAAATATGCACATGGTATGGATGATGTCACCTTTGATTTGAAAGCTAGGCTGTTCCTAAATCAGCCTCCCATTGGTGACACCCATGCTAACCCATATGTCCTTTACCAGGGCATGTACATAAGAGGCATGGTTGCTGTTCAGGCTACTGGTGAATGATACTGTGATCAGGGGTGCCACTGCATGACGTGTGTTGATTTCAGGCACCTTCTGTTGATAGAGACCTCTTGCCTTCCTTCTACTCCCTCACTAGAGACCTCTTGCTTTCCCTGAACTCAGTTTGGCATCGAGGCTGATGTAGAAAACATAAGTTAGGTGAGCATTGTATCCTAACATAGGACCTAGGGAGTCCTTTTCTTCCCCTTCTCCTTCCCTTTGCTTCTCACTACAGGTTTTAGATTTATTTAACTCTCTGTGTGGTTCAAGCATCTTAGTTTGGTTTGTGGTCTTCTGCCCCAAGACCTCAGGGATAATCTTCCCAGTAGTGAACTTAGAGGTTACTGTGGTATCACCACGTTTTCCCACCTGGCATTATGACCTCTACATTGCAGGTAAGAAGAGAGAGGTAGGGGCAGTGCCAGCAAGATTTGGGTTTGGTTGTTTTTTAATAAGCAATCCTAAACTTTTCTCAAAGCTTCCTAACAGATTTCTCATTATGTTCCTATTGACTAGAACTGTGTTCTATGGAGACCTCTAGCCTGCTGGGGAGGATGGGAAGGACAATTTCTAGTGTTTGAAGCCTCTGTCATGGTGGTGGGCAACGAAAAAGTTTGGGGGATAAATATGCAAATAGGCAACCAACAGTGTCTGCCCCAGTATGGTAGTGAAACTGAGGCTCAGATTCCTTGTCAACAAAATATGTCCCTACTCATTGGATTTTTGCGAGGATAAAATAAATAGTATATACAAGACACCTTGTATAGTGTCTGGTCAATAGACGTTACTCAAATAATGTTAGTTTTATTATTCTGTATTCTCTGCAGAAAACAAAAAACAAAACAAAGCAAAAACAACAACAAACTAGGTGTCCTATCATCTTTTACCAAGTTCCAACTTCTCAGAATGATAGTTAAAGCTTTCTTCAATCTGGTCTCCTATCTTATCTCTGTTTTCCCCTGATTGACTGGGTAAACGCATCAATGTTTGAACACGCCCAGCACTACACCTCATATGGGGCTCCACTGGTACCTGAGGATGTTCTTCTTTTTCTCCTTTCTCCAGACCCAGGACCAGTGTTGTGCCCATTTACCTTTTAGACAGGGTGACTTTCCTCTATTCCTGTGGTTTCATATATTACATCATTGCTTTATTAAAGTACAGTCTGAAATTCAAACTTCAGTTTAGCCTTACAACTGTCAAATTTTATCCTCAGAATTTTAAGTTCTTTGAGCAGGACTGTCCCCTAGTTACAGGGCCCAGAACACAATAGGGTGTCAGGATATTTTTAGACATATTCTTCAATTGAGGAGGGGTTTCAAAAATGGAACAGCATTTCCCACTTAAACGTGAACATCTCTGTGCCTTGAAGTCATTCTAAATATATAGTCCTAGACAATTAAAAACTGTTTTCTCCAAGAGTCTCAATTCAGATTGATAGGCAGGGCTCTGACCTAAATATCCTCCGGGCCACATTGTTCTCACTCTGATGTGTGACACTTCAATTGATTCCAACAGGAGAAGGATCCCCGGGGCTAAGAGCAGTGGGGGATGTCAGTTCTGGGAATGAATTCAGTTAAAAGCTCCTTATTTTTGTTTAAGGGAAAATGTACTTGGCCCTTTGAGTTAGCATTGGCTATGATCTACAAGAATTACTACAAGCACATAACTGGGAAGGAAATCTACCACGTCAGTACTTGGAAAATTTAATGTGCACAGCATCTGTGATTTAATGTAAACAGGAGAAAAACAGTGTTGTGTTGACTTAAAAATAAAACAAATCCAATAACTTCTTTAAATTAAAAGCCTAAACGTAGGTAATTGGCACTACATACTATCTTTTAAATCCAAACATTAAGAAAGATCCACAATTTTGTAGACTTAATAAAAAAAAAAAAGCCATGCTAGTTCACTATCTAAAAAAAAAAATTGTAACAAAGACTTTTCTCTATGGTGGTATTCAATTCATCATGAGGTGCATAGCTATTCTTTGAAAATCTTGGTCTAGAAATTCCTTGGTTGCAAGGATATGTAACTTGGCAAGACATGTTTTCAAAAGGATATCTTTTTTTGTATTTAATTGAAAGTTCTGGCAAACATTTCCTCTATTTCATCTCCATTTTGAAGGAATTTACATGCTTTAAACAGCAAAATAAACATTTCAAAATAGTTAAAACACATCAATTCTCAGAAAACTATACAGAGCTTATAAAATATTTTACTTTGATAAGAGACATGAGAGGTAATTTTTTCAAGATAATGTCTCATAATAGAACATTTCTAGACTTCTAAGATATTTAGACTGTGAAGCACTGGATATTGATCATATCTTTTTTTATGTTCTTTACAGATCTGCTTTTCACAGGGAAAATTATAGGCATTTAATATAATAGAATTTTTATTTCCATTAGATCTGATAATAAAGGACATAGTTATAAATAATATTGATGGTGCCTTGGTACATTACAAATTTATATAAATATTAATAGAAGAAAAGAAAAAAAAATGGCCAGGAATGTTTGTTTCTTATTTGAATCTGTGAGGAATTTATTTTAAGCAGGTACATTTGGATATTGACAATCAGATTCTAGGAACTAATAACTCCTAACTTCCTTATTTTTTCAGGGGTTCAGTCCAAAGGATAGTTTGTGTAAGGTGTTGAAATACAGATTCTAAGCAAGACTATAGGTAACGGAAAAATTTTAGATATAAAATTTATATAGCATCAGGGCTCTTGTATCATGTCTCACTACACCCCAGTTCTACTTCCAGTTTTAGGAGATCAGAATTTAGTCCAATTTCACATAGGTATTGAGTACAGCTCCCCATCTTTAAGTGTGGGCTGCATACAGTAAAGATTTGCCTCTTTGTCATTGTATTTATAATCAGAAAAAAAAAAAGTTAGAGATTAAGAAAGCAAAGATAGGATAGGAGGAAGGGAGGATGGAAGGAAGGATGAGAGGGAAGGAGGGTGGGAAGAAGCAATAAAAGGAGAGAGGAAGGGAGATTAAGATTCCATTCCTAGGAGAGGCTGACACTGCAATTAGATTAGGTATCATGGCTCAGTTTGGTGATGTGTGGCTTAGCACATGTGACTCCATTTTCAGTATGTTGTCTCTTTTTCAACAAAGGTTATTGCAATGGCATATGAAAATTAAATATTTCAGACAGATTTGGGAAATAAAGGCAGGCTGATGGCCAATATATATATACATATGTATATATTGAGGTGCCTGGGTGTCTCAGTCGGTTAAGTATCTGACTTGATTTCTGCTCGGGTCATGGTCTTGGGGTCCTGGGATGGAGCCCCGTGTCAAGCTCCACACTTAGTGGGGGTCTGCTTGAGGATTCTCTCTCTCCCTCTGCCTCTGCCCCTCCCTCCGCTCGCATGCTCTCTCTCTCTCTCAAATAAATGAATATCTTTTAAAAAATGTATTAAAACAATCAGGAAGGGGTTATTAAAATAGGATTGCTATGAACTCCTCTGTCATCCACTAACATGACAGAATCTGTTTGAGCTCTAATTTCATAAAAAAAATTGCTCTATTTTGCTTTTCAAAACCCATCTTATAGGAGGAGATAAAGAAAAAAAAAAAGGTATTACTCCAGGATGCATTGTATATATTTTAGTTTAAAAAATTGAGTAATTGTTCCACTAAAAGAATGACTTGTAAAATAGAAAGTATTAATAATTCTGCCGAGACCCTGCTTTCAGTCTGGAAATTCTTACTCTTCTGCTTATCTATATTGAGTCAGACTGGAGGTACAGGATTAAGGGCTAAAATCTGAATAATTATAAACCAAAGCTGACAGTGTTCCTGTTCATCTTCACACAGAATTCAAGGTGACCTCATTTTTAAATGTAGGGTCTAACTCTTTTGGTGTGCATCTCTCCCTCTCTGACTCATACTTTGAATACATTGAAAGCATCCTATGAATACACTGGATGATTTATAAGCTGGAGAATGTACATATGCAGGGAATTAGCCTTTTGCAGTTGCATTTTGTTGTCTTTAAAGTAGTCTTCCTTTAGAATTGCCATGAATGAAGGGCCCTCCCGTTTTAGAGGCTAAAAGGTGAGCTCAGGATGTGCACAGAGAGCAGGAAGTGGCAGTGAGTGGCCCTGCTCCCTCAAGATTTAAAAGGCTAGGAAGTGGCTGGGCACTAAGCAACGCCAGGACTGTTCACACTGCAGCCTGGCCCAGAGGCTTGCTGCATAAGTTTTTGTGCTCACTGCCTACTTTCAGATGTAGGATTAAGGGATGGTGTGGGCTGGGTTGCTTCTTCCTCACCCTGCTCCTTCTGGTCTTGACTGCGAGCAGAGTAGCCCCCAGACCTTGTTGGGAACCAGCAGAGGGAACCTTTTAAATGCATGCTGCAGTGACATGCTGGGGCTCTGAGGCAGGAAGAGGTTCACCGAGGGCAGGATGCTGGTCTTGGAAAATGAGGAATCCCAGCTGGCCCACTTCTAGGCTTCCCCAAGGACTTCTGCTGTCCCAGAGAGGACTGTTAGCGATTTTAAAGGCCACCCAGGCCTCAAAAATTCTTGATCTTCGACCTATGACTGGGTCATAGAAGAGAATAATGATCAGATAGAAATTCCAAAGGCATTAGAAATTCCAAGCCTGACAAGCTGATGAAACTGCTTTAAGAGACAGGATCATCTACGGGCCCGTATCTCTGATTTCAACTAGAAGGAAATTGACACTGAGAGCCACACTTACCTTATTTCCTTGATATCCAAGAAATACAAACCATTGATTATGAACATTGCATATGACTATGTTTCTTTCTTGATTGCTTTTTCTAAAGAGTTATCACTAAATCAATGTTTTAGAAATTAAGACCTTAAGGTATATCCCCCACCAAAAAACCACAAGGGTGAAAGGCAAAGGTGGATAAAAATATGCCCAAGATGGTTGCCCAAAGGTACAAATAACACAGCCTTCAGAGGAAGCAACCACACTGGCCGCTGGGAGTACTATGAGCTGGGAGAAGGAACACTGAACTTTTCAAGACAAGAGAAGCTCATCTCAGATTGTCTAGGTCTATAAGCCAATCATCGATGGATCCACGTTTCTCCCAGAATTTCATGCCCACTGTGGAATCCATGCAAATTCTGCAGTTTGGGGACGGTCTCAGAAAAAGGCATCTAGACCTGGGCACAGCCATGTTTTGGACTTGTGGCTAGGACCTGAACCCAGCCACCAAGGGTAGCCTTTTAACAGACAGCAAGGTCTGAGGCAGAGGCCACATTTTGGGCTCTTGACTGGAACATGTGACTGATGATGGGACAAATGTCCTGATTGTGAGCATTCTGTTTCCCTGTGATATGGGTTTTTGTTTTGTACCTTATCACTGAATCTCTCTCACTTTTAATGTATTGCTGAAATCCATTAGCTAGTCATTTGTATAAGGCTTTCTTTCACATCTATTCAAGATGGGGTTTTTTTGTTTGTTTGTTTTTGAGCTTTTTTGTTAAATTTTGAAAACATGATTGGAAAGCTTTGCAAGATCATATAAGGCTTTTTTTTTTAAATCTCTCTGATAGTCTGAACAGAGTGTGTGATATTGGAATGGGTGGTTCCCAGAGAGTTTGAAAGTGCTCATGAGTAAATCTATTGGGATCTAAAAAACAGAGCACAACACAGGAAAAGAGATCATTGGTTTTTCTTTTTATATGTTTTTCATTCCTGGATTCATTTCTTTTGAAGTATAATGATTTAAACTGCAGATAAATGAAGCCAGATGTTTGCTATAATTTATGACTTGACTTCTACTTCAAAGTCAGGAACATTGAAAATCCCTATCATCAAAGTCTTCCAAAAAGTTTTCTTCTATGTTGTGAAAAAGGAAAAAGGTGTTGAATGTAATACCAAGATCCTCCTAGAAATCAGAGGGAAAAATCAGAATTAGAAATTCCAGGATCCTTATTAAAATGCATATTTAAATATATTCTGATTATGTATGTAACGTATGTATGTTCATTGTAATAAATTAAATACACAGAAAAAAGAGAAAAGACAGGCAAACCACTCATACTTATATCCATCCAGAGAAAAAGGTTACTTATATTTTGAAATATGTCTACCCTTTTTGCAAACATACAGTATATAGCTAATGTTGACATATTCTTGTGTTGCCAGATTTTTGCAACATGATATATCATAAAAATTTTCTCTTGGAAAATATGAAAAATACAAAAAAGAAAAAGAAAAATTATTTAAAATTTCCCATCCTAGAAACAATTACTTTTTAGATGTAGTTTACTTGCTTCCTGTATTTTTGTATGCATAGACCAGGAATTGCAGATTTTTCTGTAAAGGGCCAGATAGTAAATATTTTAGGCTTTTCACACAGATGGTTTTGGTCACAACTAATCTCCTCTGCCATTGTCATCCAAAAGCAGACACACATTATATATAAACAAATGGGTGTGGCTGTGTGCCAATAAAACTTTATTTACAAAAACAGTCATGTGCCAAAATTGGCCTTCGGTTGCAGATGGCCAATCCCTGGCATAGACATAGTAAATTTGTGTAAACAGTTGTTTAGTAACATGTTGTACTGTTACTGTTTGTAACCAGATTTCTTCTCAGCTTTCTTACCATTTCAGGTGATAAAATATATTTCTAAAACATACATGTAGACAGTTTCAATGTATTATTTTTATACGTGTATACCATGATGTATATATTAAATCTCACATTATTGGATGCCATGGTTTATATTTTTTTTAACATTATAACTGATGAAAATAATTTATACATAATTTTGTGTGCATGTTTTTTTATTTTTTATGTAGAATAAAATTATGGAAATCAAATTATTGGATCAAGTAGAATAAATGTTCCTTAAGCTTTTGAAACTTATTACTAGGATGCCTGGGTGGCTCAGTCAGTTGAGCTGCTGCCTTCGGCTCGGGTCATGATCCCAGGGTCCTGGGATCGAGTCCCGCATCAGGCTCCTTGCTCAGCAGGGAGCCTGCTTCTCCCTCTGCCTGCCTCTCCCCCTGCTTGTGTTCTCTTTCTGACAAATAAATAAAATCTTTAAAAATTAAAAAAAAAAAGAAACTTATTACCAAGTTGCCCCATAGAAAGTTTGTACTGATTTATGTAATACCAAAAGTAAGTGAAAGTGACTATTTCCTAACATATTCTGTATCTCTTGAGTCTAACATTATTTAATTCTTTATTAGTGTTTCTCTGCCAATAATATTCACTTTTTCATATGTTTATAGGCTGTTGAATTTCTTTTTTTATGAATTTCTTCTTTCATGTTTTTAAATCATTTTTCTTATTGGTAGTTTTAATTTTTTCCTATTGATTAGTAAGAGTTTTTGTGACACATGAAGGCTATAAATCTTTCATCATGCATATTATAAATTTCGCCCTAGTTTGTTGCTTTCTTTACATTTATTTGATTGGGTTTTTATTTCAATTCAGAAAACTTATTTTAAAGTAATCCTGTAAATAATATTTCTATTATAATTTTTTATAGAAAAGAAGAACTTCTTGTTATCTTCAAGGTCATATTTATGTTCTTTTAACATGTCATTCTAATTCATCTGGAATTTACATACATTAATGATATAGTTATATGTATTTAGTTTTTTCAAATAGCCAATTGTTTAAGAACAATTTTATGTGAAATATCACCTTAATCATAAAGTCAATTCTTCTATTTACTAAGGTCTATTTTTGTATATTTTATTCTGTTGCACTAATCTTGCTGCAGACTATTTCAGCAGTACCAATAGCATTTCATGTAATTTGTTTTCTTCATTAGAGTTCTGCATATTTATTTCCTAAGTATGTTTTAATTCCATGTTGCTATTATAAATTGATTTTTTTTCATTATATATTCCAAAGTGTCATCTCTATAAAACTACTCCCCCAAGTCTGGAGTCTAAGGGTAATTCTGACCCCCTCCCTTCAAATCCAGCCCATCCCTGTGTTCTGTAGACTAGCCTTTCTTCTTCACCCCCACTGCCACTGGCTTCATACAAGCTCCGAACATCTCTTGGCTGGATGATTAAATTTTTCTATATTAATCTCCCTGGTTCCAAAATAATTTCACTCTAACCCCCACTTTGATGAGGAGTGATTGTTCTAAAATTCAAATATTATCATATTTCTCTTCAAAGTCTTTTTTTCTTTTTTTAAAGATTTTTTATTTATTTGTCAGAGAGAGCAAGAGAGAGAGAGAGCACAAGCAGGGGGAGCAGCAGAGGCAGAAGCAGGCTCCCCGTGGAGCAGGGAGCCCAATGCAGGACTCGATCCCAGGACCCTGGGATCATGACCTGAGCCGAAGGCAGACACTTAACCAACTGAGCCACCCAGGCATCCCTCTTTTCAAAGTCTTGAATCTTGGGAAGATTCCCATTGACTTATGTCAAATTTTTAAGCATAGATGGTCCCGCAGTCAGCTTGTTGTCCCCTTTAGTCTCCCACCCCATTCTCAGTTGCCACTAAGCTCCAACCTTCCAGGATGTTCACAGTTTGGAGTGAGTAATAAGTAGAGGACTCCATAGTTTGCATGCACTGTCTCCTCTGCCACAATGTCATCAAAATCATTCCTGTTGTTAGACTGAACACTGCAGTATTCAAAATAATTGAATTACTATCTGGAACAAACAAATCCCAAATTTTAATGGCTTAACACAGTGAAAGTCTGTGGTTCTCCTAGGCAGCTCATGTCCAAGTGGTGATTCAGAAACTCAGTTTCCTTCCACTTTGTGATGTTGCCATCTTAGACATGTGGCCTCCATGGTTTCCCCAGAGAGGGAAGAGAAGATGTGAGGATCTTGTGGGGGGTATTTTGACCAACCTTTGACATCCTTATGTCCATAGTTCATTGACCAAAACTCATAATAGGCTCTAACATGACTTCATGGAAAGCTGGGAAAGGAAAAGAAATTGATGAATACCAAACCAATCTCTGCCACAACTATTCAAGGGCAAGATCTATATTCCATTAGCTTCAGTATTCCCAGCATCTAGCACAGTGTTTGATATATAGAAAGGGTTTGTAAATATAGAGCAAACTGATAAATGAATAAATAATTGAATGAATGAGCTCAAAGTCTATTTAAACTATGCAAATTAATTCAATTTCTAGAATCTAAATAGGATAAATGGTTACACAAAGGTAAGACTCTATTTGGGAGGGGGGTATAGTTTTAGGGAAGGGTGCTTTCAGGGAGAAGGTGTTACTTCAAGAGAGGCTTGCAAACAAATTCAAATGAAAAAAGATGCCAGTTCATTTGTTATATCTTGGGAGTTCCTTGATTTAGTTCTTCATCTACCTTTTCTTCTCATTATAGGTTTCATCTCTGGACAATTACATTCATACCCATGGTTTCAAAAGTCCTCTATGGATAGGCTCATGACTTACATATTTATATCCAAATTTAAACCTTTCTGTTGCAGGTCAAACCTGCACTTAAAAGCTATTTAGTTAGATTCCACCTTCAGTTTAAGACTCAAAGGAGACCTCTATTTCCAACTCAACATGGATCTTGCCTCCAAATCTTGGTCCTCCACAGTATTTTCCCTATGACAACAATGTTTTCCCTACAGTTCCATCCATACTGTTGCACAACGTGCTTGCTCCCATTAAGCCTCCCTATATGAACTCCTCATTTTCATTCTCTTTTTTGTAACTGCAAAACCCAAACCTGGTCATGGCAATCATCTACTCACATCCTCTCACTGACTTGTTATTGCTTCTCATGTGAATGTCAGGATCCCAAAACAGACTGAATGGCTCTCTACTAGCCTCACATTTTATTATTCTTACTGTGCAAGATCTTCTCATCACACCATGTCCCTTTCTTTCATGTCATTCATCACAGTGTGTAATTATATTATTAATAAAATAAACAGACTGATGTTGTCTCCACCAGGATGTTACTTCACATGTCATAGAATACACTAGAGTCTACCCCTTGAGCCTTTTGGAGTCAATATTTTGTAAAAGTTTTAGAAGTAGCTATTTCTCTAGACCCCTTGGAGGGAAACTGAGCAGAGGCTGTAGTGGGGTGAACTGTGGTCCCTGGGCCTCACTCTTGCAGTTGATCTCATGTCCACAAGTATTTCCTTCCCTTTCCATCCATTCTAGATCCCTCTCATCCTCAGCAAGCATCTGCGCTGGTGTAAGTGGCTTACCTGGTGGTCTGACCCAGATCCTCAACTCTGTGGCATTTGAGTGGCTGGTCACCCTACACCCCTCAGGCCATGACTGTGTGTTCATTTAAAATTAGGCAAAGGCAGACCTGGAAGCATCCTAGTGCATCTACTGAGTGCTACCAGTATTCCTTCTTTTTTGTGTCTGCTGGTTTGTGAACACAAGAAGCCTGAGCTTCTAGGTGGTGGTTATTGCCGAAAGCACATTGGGGTGCTTTCTTGTCTTATGGTAGGAACCAGGACCTCTAAAGCTACAGAGTTTATGGTTGTAGGGATGGGAATCACAGACTCACCAAGTGAATGCCTGGGAATGATTATAAGTGAGACCATTTCTTATTGTACCTCTTTTTTCCTGGACTCAGCTGTTGTACCTGACAGACACAGCACCAATAACAGTTGTTGACTCAGATTGTGTACTGTGTCCTAGAGGATGGGCCCCCATCCTCACATGGTGCTGCCTCTGAGCTCATGCCTCAGTTGTACCTTCCATTCTATCGTCTGTCAGGCAAGCAGGTCCTGGGGTTGCAGTAGGTGATATGACCAGTGGATTTTATGTCCACTGTTGGTCGTTTGTTATAAGGTGGGTCCCTTAGTCTGAGGTGATTTTGGGTGGTTACCCTGATAGGAAGACCAAATGCTCTGTAAATACTCAGTGAAACAGGTGGAGGTTCTGTGAGCAGGAAGGGCAAACCCATGTCTAGAGTATGTATCTATTCTTGTAAAAATGAATTGTTGTCCTTTCAAGAGTGGGTGAGGTCCAGTGTAGTCAACTCGCTACCAAATGGCTTTTTGTCTCCTTGAAGAAGGACAACATACTGGCATCTTGTGCAGACCATCCTTATGATGGATGTTAGGCCTGCCCAACCTTCTGACTGGACAGTCAAACCTATCACATGCTGGACATTTCTGGTTGCATGGTCACTTGCCATCCAGTGATGAAAACCTCCCTTTCTACCAGGTCCAGTAGCATGCCCATAGTTGCATTTTGAAAGTTGTCCAATTCTTCATGGCAGAAGGCATGGCCTTGCTCCAGAACTCTAGGAAATGACATTGTAATTTTTCTTCTGTGGCTTGCCATAAACCCGCCAGGCATCTTTTCCTATCACATATACCTCTAACATCTGTTGTCTGCTATGTCATATGGTTCAAGAAGTGGGACATCTTGCAGTGTAAATTGGGCATATTGCAGAGGGCTTTCCTGCACTGGAAAGTTGATAGCCTTTCATAGAGTTGGTCTAAAGAAATAGTCCCAGGTGTAATATATACCCCAATGAAGCCTAGCAGGAGTTGTTTGACCCTGGGTCATATATATGTTCTTGCTTTTTTAAAGGGAAATTTTAGGCACAGAATTCAAAACGGTGTTGACTTTCAGACAGGAGAAGACATGACTGAAGAACATTACACATGTGGTTTCAGACATACTGCATTCTATTCCTTTAGCCTAGTTTTTAGAATATGACTGTTAGTTACATTATTCTTTAAACATTTCAGTATATATGAAATATTTTAAAGAAAATTTTAAAATATTAAAAAATAAATTTAATTTTAAGAGGAAAGTAAGAAGTGAGGGATACAGGGGTAGCCAAATGGAGATGTCTGGATTGAGGGCAGGAAGATTCTTTATGATGGAAGGAACTTGACCATGGTATAGGGTACTTGGAAAAAAAAATCAAGGAAAGAACACGAAGATAAAATGCTGGAAGACACTGGATCAAAAGTTAGGAGCAGTAGAAGGGTCATATCTGGATCAAAGGAGGTAGGACGAATGCAAATATAACTGATTTTACTTTGTGGAGGACAGGAGATTGAGAGATTCAGGTTCATGACAGATGATTCCAAGTTTCTCCACAAGGTGGGTATAAGGTCATCATCTAAGAGAGGTGAGGCAGGGAAATTGCAGAGGGCATGATGGTTGAGGGGAATGGTTTGTGGGGACATAGGGAAGCTCATGCAAGGAATGCCGAGCTCAGCCAAAAGCCCAGCTGAGGTCGCAAATGTACCACCAGCATCATTCAGAAGCCCACGGGTTAATAGTGGGGAGAGGCAATGGTTGGATAGATCCAAGATTGGGAGATTTTAGGGAAGACATAGTGGAAAGAAAGGAGTAAAGATATTGAGAGTGTAAGAACATGGTGTCTGGAATAGAGGCTGGATAGAAGAGGAAATCATGAAGAAGAAATGTGTTGAAATAATAATAAAAAAAGAAGACAAACAGGTAAAATGAAGCCAGGTTGGAAGGAAAGACATGAACAGTAATGAGAAGGCACAAATCCTGGCCCGTATCAGCCATCAGGTGACACCATTAGCTCAGTGTGGCTGGCAAGCCTCTTGCTGGTTGGTAAGTGCTGTGAGGGCAGGGTCCCAGCTGCTGTGTCCCCAAAGTCTAGCTTGACATCTGTCAGGCCTGGTGTCTGCCACTGTGCACAAAGAAAGCCAGAGACTTAGAAAAGTGGAGACTATTCTATTCAGTGCCTGGTGTATTGCAATGCAAAATTACAGAGATGGAGCAATTTTGGGGAATAAGATGGAGGTAGGGAGCATGACACAGGATAAGTAAAGTATAGGGTAGGAAAGCTAAGCTGATGGAATTGTAGCCACAAAGTGACTTTGGATAGGTCTTCTGGATAATGAAGCATCTCACTATGAAAGGTACCACACAGAGCATACAGGACTCTTCCAGACTGCCTTGGTATAGTCTTACTATCCAGAGTCAGTTGCCTGAAATTCCCATAGGGACAGCTGCATTTTTTTATGCTCATTCCAGAGTTTTGTTAAGAGCACTTTTATTGAGGTGATGGTCCTAGGTGAGTTTGTCTATGATTTTTTTTTTTTTTTTTAACAGAGAGAGAGAGAGAGAGCACAAGCAGGCAGAGTGGCAGACAGAGGGAGAGGGAGAAGCAGGCTCTCTGCCGAGCAGGGAGCCTGATGCAGGGCTCGATCCCAGACCCTGGGATCATGACTTGAGCCGAAGGCAGCCACTTAACCGACTGAGGCACCCAGGCGCCCCGCCTATGATTTTTTATTTATGATGTTTTTTCATCGTGATGTTTACGATATCATTTATGATGTTTCATTGTGATAGATACAAAACCTTCTTGGTACATCCAAGACAGACTCGAGTGTATAGACTCTCAGACTCATCTTATTTCATACATTGCTACTGTGTCTTATTTAGCCTTGTAATGGACAGAAAGCAAGTTTGAACAGTTAGCAGGCCTTTTAATTAAAAAGAAATCAAAACCATGGTCAATATAATTTAGCTAACTATGCTTCATAAGGCCCTTTCTTCTGCTTCCGTTATCCTAAAAGTCTTGACAGTTGTTTTCTTTGCTGATTAGCTGATCTATCAAAAGTGGCATATACAGGTTCTTCTTTCCAACACCTCCTCCCCCAGGAAACATTTATGGAACACCTTCTATACACAAGGCACCCTGCAAAGGGCCATGGGAGAAAATGAACTACATGTTTCTGCCTTGAAGGACTGAAAAAGTTTTGACCTTGAAGCTTAAGGGTTTAAAGAAAAATGAACTCCGTACATAAGTAGCAATGTAACAAGTCAGAGTGTAATAGGACTCTAAGAATACAACCTAAATTCCTCTTCCAAACTTAAATGATACTCAGCAAAGTTAATATAGCACTCTATTATAGACTGTTGATGGCATTACAAACAATGCTCTCTTTCTGGAAGAATTCAGTGGACAATATCAGGGGCAGTAGAAATGTTTTCTATCCAATGCTGTTCTGTAGGTCAAGTCTGAGGGGCCAAGTCCTGCTGGAATGGCTCCTGGAAGGACACAGTGCCAGAGGCCAGAGGGAGATTTCCTTCAGGAGAGAGGTCAAAGTCCTCAAAACCATGGGAAGCTGCCTGCTAAAACACGGGCAGTGAGACATTAAAGGGGGAACCTAGGTGGTGGAGATATTGCCAATCACCGTAACATCTTTCGAGTTCACTCTGTGGTTTTGAAAATTCTCAAAGTAAGATATAGGGGGAAAAGTCATCCAAGTCAGATTCACTTGATGTTCATATTGGCCTGGAGAAATTGAGAAGACCCCCGGGAGTCATGAAGTGAGGACCTGGAGGATCAGAGGGAAGGAGGGCAGCCCCCGGGCAGACAACAAGCCTGCTGAGAGCCAAGCTTCCACGGGCTTCTTCTGGGTTCTGCACTGGTGTGACTTGCCTAGGAGACAATGGGAGAGACCTTCCATTCCTATACTTCTCCACTCAATCCTAAGGAACTAATAAAGATACTACCTAAGGATGGGGGCGGAGCAAGATGGCAGAGGAGTAGGAGACCTGGATTTCATCTCCTCTCAGGAATTCAGCTGGATAGGAGTCAAACCATTCTGAACACCTACGAACTCAACAGGAGATCGAAGAAAAGAAGAGCAACAACTCTCTGAACAGAAAAGCGACCACTTTCTGGAAGGTAGGAGGTGCGGAGAAGTGAATCCGAGGCAATATTCAGGAGGATAGACGGCGGGGGAGGGGCTTCCATTGGATGCTTCTGGCAAGTGATAGAACCGCGGAGCACAGAACTGGAACTTTTAGAAGTCAGCTCCGCTGAGGGACGTCACTCCGGTGGCTAAGCGGGGAGTGGAACCCTTGCTAGGACAGTGTGGTCTCAGGACCCTTGGAGACACAGAAAGACCGGGGGTTCCTGAGTGTGGCAGAGCTCCCAGGTATTGGAACAGGGAAGCCGGCTGCAGAGACGGAGCCGAGGCGTGGGCTCTCAGCTCAGGGTTGCCATAGACTGTGATCCGCGGCACAGTCGGGCCACTGCTTCTCCAACAGGGACCCAACAAGCGGCAGATCCGGGGAGACTCACCTTTTTCTGCCGGGAGGAGTGGTGCAGGAGCACACCGCAGGGATCTGCTGGGTTTGGAGACTCCACACGGGGTTGGGTGCCAGAGATAGAAAAGCACGGTCACAGGCCGGGTGAGCACCTAGTGCGGCCGGAGACCGGGGAGACGGGAGTGACTGACGGCTTTTCTCTGGGGGCTCACTGAGGAGCTGGGCCCCGAGTTCTCGGCTCCTCCAGGGCGGAGATTGGGAGGCCGCCATTTTCACTCTCCACCTCCAAAGCTGTACGGAAAGCTTGCAGGGAACGAAAGCTCCAGAGAGCAAACCCGAGCAGATTACTTAGCTCGGACTGGGCAAGGGCGGGGCAATTCTGCCTCCGGCAAAGACATTTGGGAACCACGGCAACAGGCCCCTCCCCCAGAAGATCAGCGAGAACAGCCAGCCAAGGCCAAGTTTACCGATCAATGAGAACGGCAGAACTCCAGCGCTAGGGGAATACTCCACATAGAATTCATGGCTCTTTTACCATGATTCTTTTGTCTTTCAAAGTTAATTTTTTTTTTTAACTGTCATTTTTTTTTTTACTCTTTCTTTTTCCCTTTTTCAACCAACATCTTATCAATTCCTTTTTTAAAAAAATTTTTTATTTTTCATTTTTAGAGTCATATTCTATCCCTTCATAGTAGATACCCGTATTTTTGGCATATATATATATAAGTTCTCTTTAAAATTTTGAGATAGTTTCTTCTAACAGATCAAAATATACCCTAAATCTCTAGTGTATGGTTTTTTTTCTACTCCCCTGCCTGATCACATTCTCTCCCTTTTTTTTCTTTTTTTTTTAAATCCTCTTCTTTCTTTTTTCAAACAACCTCTTATCAATTCCTTTTATAAAATTTTTTATAATTTCCATCTTTACAGTCATATTCCATCCCTTCATCATATCAACCCTTATTTTTGTACATATGTAAGTTTTTCTTTCTTTAAAATTTTGGGAGGCACTTTCTTCTAACAGACCAAAATACACCCAAAATCTAGTGTGTGGCACTGATCTATATACCAGCCTGATCATATTTGATCACATTCTGTTTTTTTGTTTTGTTTTGTTCTGTTTTTGTTTGTTTTTATCTTTATCTTTTTCTTTTCCTTTTTTTTTTTTTCTTTTTTTCTTTTTCTTTTTTCTCTCTTTCCCTTTCTTTTCCCACTGCTTCAGGTCTTTTCTGATTTGTTTAGAGTATATTTTCTGGGAACATTGTTACCCTGTTAGCATTTTGTTCTCTCCTTAATCTGTTCTCCTCTGGACAAAATGACAAGATGGAAAAAATCACCTCAACAAAAAGAACAAGAGGTAGTACCGACTGCCAGGACCTACTCAATATGGACATTAGTGTGATGTCAGATCTAGAGTTCAGAATCATCACTTTAAAGATACTAGCTGGGCTTGAAAAAAGCATGGAAGTTATTGGAGAAACCCTTTCTGGAGAAGTAAAAGACCTAAAATCTAACCAAGTCAGAATCAAAAAGGCTATTAATGAGGTGCAATCAAATATGGGGGCGCTAACTGCTAGGATAAATGAGGCAGAAGAGAGAATCGGTGATATAGAAGACCAAATGATGGAAAATAAAGAAGCTGAGAAAAAGAGAGATAAACAACTACTGGATCACAAGGGCAGAATTCGAGAGATAAGCGATACCATAAGACGAAACAACATTAAAATAATTGGGATCCCAGAAGAAAAAGAAAGAGAGAGAGGGGCAGAAGGTATAATGAAGCAAATTATAGCAGAGAACTTCCCTAATTTGGGGAAGGAAACAGGCATCAAAATCCAGGAAGCACAGAGAACCCCTCTCAAAATCAATAAAAATAGATCAACACCCCGACATCTAATAGTAAAACTTACGAGTCTCAGAGACAAAGAGAAAATCCTGAAAGCAACTCGGGAGAAGAGATCTGTAACCTACAAGGGTAGAAACATTAGATTGGCAACAGACCTATCCACAGAGACCTGGCAGGCCAGAAAGGACTGGCAGGATATATTCAGAGCACTAAATGAGAAAAATATGCAGCCAAGAATACTCTATCCAGCTAGGCTGTCATTGAAAATAGAAGGAGAGATAAAAAGCTTCCAGGACAAACAAAAACTAAAGGAATTTGCAAACACGAAACCAGCCCTACAAGAAATCTTGAAAGGGGTCCTCTAAGCAAAGAGAGAGCCTAAAAGCAACATAGACCAGAAAGGAACACAGACAATATACAGTAACAGTCACCTTCCAGGCAATACAATGGCACTAAATTCCTATCTTTCAATAGTTACCCTGAATGTAAATGGGCTAAATGCCCCAATCAAAAGACACAAACTATCAGATTGGATTAAAAAACAAGACCCATCGATATGCTGTCTGCAAGAGACTCATTTTAGACCCAAAGACACCTCCAGATTGAAAGTGAGGGGGTGGAAAACCATTTACCATGCTAATGGACACCAAAAGAAAGCTGGGGTGGCAATCCTTTTATCAGACAAATTAGATTTTCAACCAAAGACTGTAATAAGAGATGAGGAAGGACACTATATCCTACTTAAAGGGTCTATCCAACAAGAAGATCTAACAATTGTAAATATCTATGCCCCTAACATGGGAGCAGCCAATTATATAAGGCAATTAATAACAAAAGCAAAGAAACACATCGACAACAATACAATAATAGTGGGGGATTTTAACACCCCCCCTCACTGAAATGGACAGATCGTCTAAGCAAAAGATCAACGAGGAAATAAAAACTTTAAATGACACACTGGACCAAGTGGACTTCACAGATATATTCAGAACATTCTATCCCAAAGCAATGGAATACACATTCTTCTCTAGTGCCCATGGAACATTCTCCAGAATAGATCACATCCTAGGTCATAAATCAGGTCTCAACTGGTACCAAAAGATTGGGATCATTCCCTGCCTATTTTCAGACCACAATGCTTTGAAACTAGAACTCAATCACAAGAGGAAAGTCGGAAAGAACTCAAATACATGGAGGCTAAAGAACATCCTACTAAAAATGAATGGGTCAACCAGGAAATTAAAGAAGAATTTTAAAAATTCATGGAAACCAATGAAAATGAAAATGCAGCTGTTCAAAATCTTTGGGATACAGCAAAAGCAGTCCTAAGAGGAAAGTGTATAGCAATACAAGCCTTTCTCAAGAAACAAGAAAGGTCTCAAGTACACAACCTAACCCTACACCTAAAGGAGCTGGAGAAAGAACAGCAAATAAAGCCTAAACCCAGCAGGAGAAGAGAAATAATAAAGATCAGAGCAGAAATCAATGAAATAGAAACTAAAAGAACAGTAGAACAGATCAACGAAACTAGGAGCAGGTTCTTTGAAAGAATTAACAAGATTGATAAACCCCTGACCGGACTTATCAAAAAGAAAAATGACCCAAATCAACGAAATCATGAATGAAAGAGGAGAGATCACAACCAACACCAAAGAAATACAAACAATTATAAGAACGTATTATGAGCAACTCTATGCCAGCAAATTAGATAACCTGGAAGAAATGGATGCATTCCTAGAGATATATCAACTACCAAAACTGAAGCAGGAAGAAATAGAAAACCTGAACAGACCTATAACCACTAAGGAAATTGAAGCAGTCATCAAAAATCTCCCAAGAAACAAAAGCCCAGGGCCAGATGGCTTCCCAGGGGAATTCTACCAAACATTTCAAGAATAATTAATACCTATTCTCCTGAAACTGTTCCAAAAAATAGAAATGGAAGGAAAACTTCCAAACTTATTTTATGAGGCCAGCATTACCTTGATCTGAAAACCAGACAAAGACCCCATCAAAAAGGAGAATTACAGACCAATAACCCTGATGAACATGGATGCAAAAATTCTCACCAAAATACTAGCCAATAGGATCCAACAGTACATTAAAAGGATTATTCACCACGACCAAGTGGGATTTATCCCTGGGCTGCAAGGTTGGTTCAACATCCACAAGTCAATCAACGTGATACAATACATTAACAAAAGAAAGAACAAGAACCATATGATCCTCTCAGTAGATGCAAAAAAAGCATTTGACAAAGTACAGCATCCTTTCTTGATCAAAACTCTTCAGAGTATAGGCATAGAGGGTACATACCTCAATATCATAAAAGCCATCTATGAAAAACCTACAGCGAATATCATTCTGAATGGGGATAAACTGAGAGCTTTCCCCTAAGGTCAGGAACGCGGCAAGGATGTCCACTATCACCACTGCTATTCAACATAGTATTAGAAGTCCTAGCCACAGCAATCAGACAACAAAAAGAAATAAAAGGCATCCAAATCAGCAAAGAAGTCAAACTCTCACTCTTTGCAGATGATATGATACTTTATGTGGAAAACCCGAAAGACTCCACCCCAAAACTGCTAGAACTCATACAGGAATTCAGAAAAGTGGCAGGATATAAAATCAATTACAGAAGTCAGTGGCATTCCTATACACCAACAACAAGACAGAAGAAAGAGAAATGAAGGAGTCGATCCCATTTACAATTACACCCAAAACCATCGATACCTAGGAATAAATCTAACCAAAGAGGCAAAGGATCTGTGCTCAGAAAACTATAAAATACTCATGAAAGAAATTGAGGAAGACACAAAGAAATGGAAAAACGTTCCATGCTCATGGATTGGAAGAACAAATATTGTGAAGATGTCAATGCTACCTAGAGCAATCTACACATTCAATGCAATCCCCATCAAAATACCATCCACTTTTTTCAAAGAAATGGAACAAATCATCCTAAAATTTGTATGGAACCAGAAAAGACCCCGAATAGTCAGAGAAATGTTGAAAAAGAAAAGCAAAGCTGGCAGCATCACAATTCCGGACTTCCAGCTCTATTACAAAGCTGTCCTCATCAAGACAGTATGGTATTGGCACAAAAACAGACACATAGTTCAATGGAACAGAATAGAGAGCCCAGAAATGGACCCTCAACTCTATGGTCAACTCATCTTTTGATAAAGCAGGAAAGAATGTCCAATGGAAAAAAGACAGTCTCTTCAACAAATGGTGTTGGGAAAACTGGATAGCCACATGCAGAAGAATGAAACTGGACCATTTCCTTACACCACACACAAAAATAGACTCTCAATGGTTGAAAGACCTCAGTGTGAGACAGGAGTCCATCAAAATCCTAGAGGAGAACACAGGCAGCAACCTCTTTGGACCTCAGCTGCAGCAACTTCTTCCTAGAAACATCGTCAAAGGCAAGGGAAGCAAGGCCAAAAATGAACTATTGGGACTTCATCAAGACAAGAAGCTTTTGCAAAGCAAAGGAAACAGTCAACAAAAAGCCCACTGACAGAATGGGAGAAGATATTTGCAAATGACATATCAGATAAAGGGCTAGTATCCAAAATCTATAAAGAACTTATCAAACTCAACACCCAAAGAACAAAGAGTCCAATCAAGAAATGGGCAGAAGACATGAACAGACATTTTTCCAAAGAAGACATCCAAATGGCCAACAGACACATGAAAAAGTGTTCAACATCACTTGGCATCAGGGAAATCCAAATCAAAACCTCAATGAGATACCACCTCACACCAGTCAGAATGGGTAAAATTAACAAGTCAGGAAATGACAGATGTTGGCGGGGATGCGGAGAAAGGGGAACCCTCCTACACTGTTGGTGGGAATGCAAGCTGGTGCAGCCACTCTGGAAAACAGTATGGGCATTCCTCAAACAGTTGAAAATAGAGCTACCATATGACCCAGCAATTGCACTACTGGGTATTTACCCCAAAGATACAAAAGTAGGGATCTGAAAGGTTACATGCACCCCAATGTTTATAGCTGCAATGTCCACAATAGCCAAACTGTGGAAAGAGCCAAGATGTCCATTGACAGATGAATGGATAAAGAAGAAGTGGTAAATATATACAATGGGATATTATGCAGCCATCAAAAGGAATGAGATCTTGCCATTTGCAACGACGTGGATGGAACTGGAAGGTATTATGCTGAGCGAAATAAGTCAAACAGAGAAAGACATGTATCATATGACCTCACTGATATGAGGAATTCTTAATCTCAGGAAACAAACTGAGGGTTGCTGGAGTGGTGGGGGGTGGGAGGGATGGGGTGACTGGGTGATAGACACTGGGGAGGTTATGTGCTCTGGTAAGCGCTGTGAATTGTGCAAGATTGTTGAATCTCAGATCTGTACCTCTGAAACAAATAATGCAATATATGTTAAGGGAAAAAAAAAAGGTGATAGCAGGAGGGGAAGAATGAAAGGAGGGAAATCGGAGGGGTAGACGAACCATGAGAGACAATGGACTCTGAGAAGCAAACTGAGGGTTCTAGAGGGGAGGGGGGTGGGAGGATGGGTTATCCTGGTGGTGGGTATTAAGGAGGGCATGTTCTGCATGGAGCACTGGGTGTTATGCACAAACAATGAATCATGGAACACTATATCTAAAACTAATGATGTAATGTATGGGGATTAACATAACAATAAAAAAATTAAAAAATAAAAGATACTACCTAAGAAATCCTATTTTTAAAATATCTGTCCCGTTATTTCAACAAATGACAACTGCTGTGTAGTGTTAAGGCGGAAAAGCAGGGCATGACATTGTGTGTGTGCTATGTTTACAAACTACATAAAAGAGGCATTTCTAAGAATGACTGAAAGGGAAAATACAGCAATAACTATATTTGGATGAGGGCATTATGGGTAATTTTTGTATTATTTAGAAAGACATTTATTTTCTAAATGTTCTGTAATATTATTATGGCAAGTGTACTTTCACAATGAATATCAAGAAGTAGAAAAAAACATTTTCCCTGAAAGATACAAACAAGAGAATTAATGATTTTCATTTCTGCTGGATAAGTGTGATGAGCAAACCCAAATAAACTGTGGGACTTCTCAAGCCATCTAAACCTGTCCAGAGATTGGATAAACCCCACTAGGGGTAGGTCTTCTTCCCTTCATGAGAGTCCTGGTCTGATGAGCCAATCTCACCAATGGAAGGAGCAATCAATGTGCAGAAACTAGGGCTACCAGCCTTGGGAGTTGGGAAGACTCCATGACAGGGGGCATTTGCCTGCACCTTAAAGGAAGAGCAGAATGTCAGTGGTCATCAGACATCCAAGGAGGAAAGCAGATTCTATGTAAATAACAGGTAATAATGTCTACAAGGGCAAATGCAGAGCGGTATCTGGTGTGCTTGGAGGCTTGCAATGAGGGGTAGGCTGATGAGACTGGGAGGCAGGTAGGGCCAGATCAAAGAAATTAGACTGATGGAGGGAAAGGGGGCCATAGTGACTGGTATCTGTCAATTAAAATGAAAAGGGAAGCCCTCACAGTCCCAGGTGATGTAACTAGTCATATTTTCTAAAATACCACCCCATCCCCCAGGACCTCTCAGGGGCTTCTCTTCTGGTGACTGGACCTCCAGCTGCATACCCTCTTTTTGGTAACTCTCCTCCCCTGATGTGACCTTCCATACCTCCCATTTCCAAATAACTCTCAGAATTCCCTGAGTCAAGCACAAAAGTCACAGAATATTTACTTCTACTGGGTATTTATACTGAGGTATTGTAATCTCCTTAAAGAGCACAGCAGAGCAGAAAAAAGGTGAAGTATGAGAGAGATGTTAAAGGGAACCGTAGAGAGAAGTAGGAGATTTATTAACTAAAGAAAGAACTGTATGTTTTAGCAATTAACAAATATAGCAAGATGTTTTTAAAATGTAAAATTATTCATGATCTCTTTGAAAAGCAATCATCTTGATTTAAAAAAAAAAAATCCTTCTTCGGGTCACCTGGGTGGCTCATTTGGTTAAGTAGCTGCCTTCGGCTCAGGTCATGATCCCAGGGTCCTGGGATTGAGCCCCACATTGGGCTCCTTGCTCAGCAGGGAGTCTACTTCTCCCTCTGCCTGCCATTCCCCCCTGCTTGTGCTCTCTCTCTCTCTCTCTCTGACAAATAAATAAAATTTAAAAAAATCCTTCTTCGATTCTAGAGAAAATAATCATCTGATAAATCTAGAGGTGAGCCAATTGGGTACAAATAAGGCCAAAATGGAGCCAAGGAAAGTTGCACAGGGCATCCCGTGGACTCTCTCAGGTGACTGCTGTGATTAAACTGATGATCTGATACACATTAAAAGGTTGGAGTTTTAAAAAAAGAAAGTTGGAAAAAAATGAAAGGAAAAAGATAATTGGGAGCACCTGGGTGGCTCAGTTGGTTAAGTGTTGGACTCAATTTCAGCTCAGGTCACAATCTCAGGATTGTGAGATCAAGTCCCCTGTTGGGCTCTGTGCTGGGCCTGGAGCCTGTTTGAAATTCTCTCTCCCACTCCCTCCGTCCCCAACCCCCACTCATGCTCTCTTTCTTAAAAAAAAAAAAAAGATGCTTATATACAGATGTGATTTTTAAAAAGGAATAGGAGATTTAGTGATGACCACACTTTTAATTTTTGTGTGAATTAAGCTATTATTTTTAAAATTGTATCCACATATTGTTGAATTCATGCGCATGATAGAATGTTACTGTATTTTTAACATAATGGTAGATAAATTAGAAAAGTGTCCTGACTTCAGAAGGTAACTTTATAGTTATCATTGGAGGTCCTAGCTACTTTTACTGACAAGTTTGTGATATCAATTTATTTTGAAAGATTATGCTTATATAAAGTTTCTTACCTAGAACCAAATTCATCCAAACAGGGTGATCTTGTTTCCACCTTGTTGATGGGCCATAATTCCTTCATCAACATCATCAGGTTTCTGAAGGTGTGGCATTTATTTACCTTTCCACATCTTCGCTTCCATTTTGCTCACATGAAGACCGCAAATAATGATAACCAGTAGCCTTGGCCTTTCATGGAAATCAGTCATCACTGATTTGAGGTCATCTTTTTACATTCTTTCCTCACCTCCTATCCTTGTCCTCACCTCCATGTCTTCCACCTTTATTGAACATAAATGTGTCAAGTACTTGGTCCCTACCCTTCATGACCTTACAACCTAGGCAGGGATTACTGGTAGACACATTAATTCTATCAATTGTAATTGTTACACAACAGGGTGTTAACAATGAGTTATGTGAACAACTAATTTCTGTGAGGAGTGAGGTGAATATTCTGGAAAAGCTTCAGAAAGATGACACCTGAACTCAACAAAGAGTGAGTAGGAGCTGGAAAATGTATCCTGGAAACTCTTCAGGTGTCTTTGGGTACATCCCTAGTCCATTCCACCCACATGCCTCATATGTTTGAGAGTTTGCTTTCTGGACCAAACATCTACATTTTTCCCTCAATAATGTGTTTTTTTAAAAAGATTTTATTTATTTATTTATTTATTTATTTATTTGACAGAGACAGAGATTGCAACAGAGATAACGAGAGAGAGAGAGCATCAGTGAGAAGGAGAGGGAGAAGCAGGCTCCTCGCTGAGCAAGGAGCCCGATGCGGAGCTCGATCCCAGGACCCTGATATCATCACCTGAGCTGAAGGCAGACATTTAACCAACTGAGCCACCCAAGTGTCCATCCTCAACAATGTGTTTCTTCTCTACTTTGGCAGAGAATAAATTCAAACTTAAGACTGTCATTCTAGAATACCATTGGCAATTAACTACCTAGTAAGTTTGCTTAATAAATTTTCCCATATTTATATTGATTGTGTCTACACTAAACACACACATACACACATACACACACACACAACCCAACAACAACCCTAGAGATTAATTACTCTTTATAATTGAAGTGATGCCATTTTTATATTTTCCTCCAACCAAAATCTCTAGAGAAAGTTCAGGGAGGCCCAGCTATCTGGAGAAGTGAACCAAATATGAGCCAATTTTAGACTACTGTCTTCAGAAAATTTTGGACAATTTCTACCACTTAATGACCTAGCAAAATCCCAAAATATATGCCCATTTTGAAACTATGTAATCCCCTCTAACGCTGAAATGCTCAATAAGCCTGTTTCCAATAAAAGGATCAAGTTAGCTATCGTAAAAGAACTTCCTGGAAGCTACAAGAAAATCTTGCTTATCATTTTACAAACTTCTACCTTTGGTGATAATCTCTTAAAGCTGTTTCTTGGTGGATTTCATCTATTGAAAATATCAAGGCTTTGGTGACTCAGGCCTTTGGTTGACTCAAGAGGGGAATGGATATAATTCCAAGCCCACCTACTCTTTGACATTAGCAGTTGTTATAACAAAATGAGTTGGTGCCTTAGGGAATTTTGCACCCTTATAACTTTACTGAGGCTCCTTTTGTGCCAGGCTCCATGCTAAGTCATTTATATCCTTTCTTTTACTTAATCCAAACAGCAATTGATGAGATGCATAATATTATTTGACAGATAAGGAAACTAAGATTTAGATAAATTAAATAACGTGCTCAGGGTCAGAACTAAGAATTGATGAAGCTGGGATTCAAGTTCAGATGGGCGTGACTTGAAAGCCGCCAGCACTGGGATATACTTGGTCTTCTCACAACTCAACAGAAGCTCCAGGAGAAGCATCTGGTGACTTGTGAAAGAAATCATTAAAGAACAAAGACAGAATTGGAGGATATTTAAGATTTAACACAGAGACTTGTAAATCCTAGTCATCCTCATTCCTGGTGTGCATCCTACTTTTGAACACTCCGTCTTTTATTTGTGGCAATTAACCTTGAGTTGCAGCCTGCCATGCTATTTCCTAAAATAAACTGCTACCCAAGTTGAGAATGTTTGTATTGGAATTATATATTTACATCCTCAAACACAGGCTGGAAAATAAAACTGCATCTCATAACTCAAACTGTCATTGATGAGCTCACAGCATACTGTCAATCATATTTGGGGGGGCATGATGTGTGTCCCCAGGATGCCATAAGTATTTGGACACTTCATAAATCACAATGATAACCATAATATTGACATGGTTATTATACATAATTAAGACTATTAACACAATTTTGTCACTTTTACTTACAAACAGACCTTCTTTGGCTATCATACATAAAATCATTCTAAGTTTGGGGAATGGAGTGGGTTGAAGGAACAAAAGGAGGGAGTGAATTGATATAACTGTTTCTGTTTATGGAGAGGCTAAATTGCTCATGTATTTAAAAGATGCACAGCTTTGAATGAGATTTTAACTGAAGATGAATTCAATCTCTTCCAGTACATGTTGTGGACCTTTCCAATTAAATAAGTGGGAGAACATTTTCTTTCAACTACTGGGTTTAAGGCAGAGCCAAAGAAAACAACTGATACAGCATTCAAAAAAATTCAAGTAATATTAAGACTTGAGACACAAGAAGGGGGTGGGATAAATTGAAATGCCGACTTGCTAGCCCAGAGCACACCTAGACAAATTGAAAATGTGCTGTCCACAGGGGTCAGCTTTAGCATGTACTGATGCTTGGTATTGGAGTAACTGCTTCACTTCACTGCAAGCATGTGACTGAGCCCCTGTGCAAGGTGTTCCCTGATTCTCAGGCTCGGTTTTCTCTTTGTGAAGTGGAGGGATTCAACGAGACAAGAATTAGTCCTAAGGGTCCATCTAGATCAAATATTTAATTCTTAATCCAGAATAGCTTCCCCTGGGTACCCAGAATGGTCTACTAGAAACCTAATGTGCATTTATTACATATTCAGATATAAATTATTTTCATATTAACCCAAACCAAGCACACCGTATTAGGAAAGCAAATATTATAATTTTTAAATTATTTTTAGTGCATATGAACAGTTTTTGGATAATGGGCATTACAGCTTCCTTTTAATTATGTGGATAATAAAAAGTTAGCCATGGCACAGTATTCCGGACTACACTTACACTGAATATAACATTAGTTCCTATTCAGGAAAATGGTTTTTCTCTCTATACCATCAGGATTGTTTCTAAATGGAAAGGGATAAAATATGAAGACTGCAACACATTTCACTTTATTGAGGACTTGGAGCAACTTGAGTAATCACGATGAAGTAGATACACAGAAAGACACTCTTTGTGCAGTTTCTTCCATTCTCTACATTCAGGACAAAAATTATTTGGTAGGCACAATTAGATATCAGTGTATCTAATGTCCTGGATTTTCCCCCCAAATACGGTGCTAAGGATTGATCCCTTACTGAATTCTGTATTTGCCAAAATGACACAGTAGGTGTGTTAGTCACCAGACTAGCTGCACAATAGAATTACTGAAGGAGCTTGTTAAAAACTCAGGCTCAGTGATGCCTGGGTGGCTCAGTCGGCTAAGCATCTGCCTTCAGCTCAGGTCATGATCCCAGGGTCCTGGGATCGAGCCCCGCATTGGGCTCCTTGCTCAGCGTGAAGCCTGCTTCTCCCTCTCCCACTCCCCCTCCTTGTGTTCTCTCTCTCTCTGTCAAAATAAATAAATAAAATATTAATAATAAAAAATAAAATATTAAAAAAAGGATCCCTCCTGAAGCCTCCTATCTGCAGATTCCTAGGAAAATGCATTTTCAAGAACAGCCTAGGTGATTTTTATAAAATAAGCCATTTAAAGAAATCTCTAAAAGGAACATATATGCCCAGTGTTTTCAAATAAGCTGCACAACCAAACCCTAAAGTTAAAGACTATTGCAACTTACTTGTTTCCTCAACCCACATTCACTGAGTGCTGATCACAGACCAAATACTCTTCTGAAGTAGATGTTATTTTAATTAATCAAGACAAATATCATCTCTGCCCCTTTACGAGGGAAATAGACATAATCTAAGACATAAATAAGAATAAAAATATCTATACATTATGATGAAAGATGTATTTTGAAGGAAATAAAATGCTTTGGGAAAGGTTATCAGGAAAGGCTTAGCTTAAAGGGGAATGTTATGAAAGGGTCAACACACAACACACAAGGGCTCATGCAATGTAAACAGCAGGTGCTCATGCAGTGCAAACAGCAGGTGCAAAATTCCTGCAGGTGGACCAAAGTTTGAGTGTTTGAAAAAATGAGGCGAGAGCACCAGATGGAGTGTAGCAAACAAGGGAACAAGGGGCCAGGTTGTGCCGGAGAGGAAGAGGAGATCTGATTGCAGACACCTTCTTGGTCATGAACAGAGATTGGGGTTTTCTTTTAATTGTAAGGGGAAAACATGGATGAGTTTCAAGGTGGAAATGATATGATACAAGCTATGAGTGGACAATGGGTTACATAGAGGCAAGGAAGGGAACAGGGGCTGAAATTCATATGTTTTTGTATAGATTTCAAGAATATTACTTAAAAGATTCTGAGATGCACACACACACACAATCTGATGTGTACTGATAAGATAGTAATTGCTGTTTTAATAAAAAGATGTTTTTCTTAAATTGTATATAAAATATTATCTATTAATATTTATTAAAATTGTATATTTCCATAAATCATTTCTTTTTGATTGGAGTAAACAAAATGAGGTGCTGATTTCAAAGTGATTGGAAAAACCAAACACATCAGGACAAAGTGAAAGAGAGACATTAAAAACTGGGCAGTTGAAATCAATAGCCGAAGGAAATAATTAAGATCTTCAAGGAATGTTTACCAGCCAAATGATCCTGCTTGATTATCCATGTTTATCAAATCATTTGTCTAGGGGCGCCTGGGTGGCTCAGTCGGTTAAGCATCTGCCATTGGCTCTGGTCATGATCCCAGGGTCCTGGGATTGAGCCCTGCATCGGGTCCCCTGCTCAGCGGGAGTCTGCTTCTCCTTCTCCCCCTGCCCTTCCCCCCTGTTCACATTCTCTCTTGCTTACTCTCCCTCTCAAATAAATAAAATCTTTAAAAAAAAATCATGGGACGCCTGGGTGGCTCAGTGAGTTAAGTGTCTGCCTTCAGCTCAGGTCATGATCCCGGGGTCCTGGGATCAAGTCCCACATCGGGCTCCTTGCTCAGCGGGGAGCCTGCTTCTCCCTCTGCCTGCCACTCCCCCTGCTTGTGCTTGCTCTCTCTCTCTCTCTCTCTCTCTCTGACAAATAAATAAAAATAAAATCTTTAAAAAAATCATTTGTCTAGCAGCTCTGGTTTCCACTTATCTCTGCAAGGGCTAACAGATTTTAAAAATGTTATATTTTCAAAATGATGAATTATGAAAAGATAGAAGTCTACATAGATGCATAGACATTTTATAAACTAAATGTAGCAAAACATTCATTTAGAATCTTTTAGGTGGTACATTGGTCCCCACACAATTCTTTCATTTTTCTGTAATTTCTCATAATGAAATATTGGGGAACATAATACACTGAAAAATTATCACACTTTCCTACAATATGCAGCAGAACGTGTCTAATTCCATGAAACGTGTGTATCAGGCACATTTTAGTATACATACAGTTTAATTGAAATTTACCCAATATACTAAGAATTTTTAAATTTATTTTTAGTTTTCTAATTTTTAGTATTTACTTGAAAATATATTTTTCTCTTTCCCCTCGTTTCTGGCAGAGTTCCTGAAACCCTTGTAATTTCCTGGGTGATAGGAGTGTCTTTTGTTCTGATGAGGCAACTCTGGGTGGGCCCCTGGATGGCTCCTGGATGGACCTGGTCACTGGAAAAAATAAGCCATGATTAGAAGCTTGGAATTTTCAGCCTCACCCTGCATTCTCTGGAGAAGGGAGAAGGGCTGAAAATGGAGTTCAGGACCCATTATTCCTACATGAGGAAATCTCTGTAGAAGTCCCAAAAGTATGGAGTTCGGAGAGCTTCCAGGTTAGTGAACACATCCATGCCAGGAGGGTGATGCACCCCAAGCTCCTGTGCTCCCAACCCTCCAAAACCTCTCCCTATGTATCTCTTCATCTGGCTGTTTATCTCTAGCCTTTGTCCTATGCTTTAATAAACTGGTAAATATAAATTAGTGTTTCATGGAGTTCTGTGAGCTGCTCTAGCAAATCAAATGAACTTGAAGAGGGGGTCATAGGAGCCCTGGATAGGTAGCCCAATAAGAAGTTGTGGCATCTGGAGTGAAGTGGGAGCAGAGTCACGTTAAAGTGTAGGACACCCAGCTGGTGTCCCTGAGGAATGCCTTGGTGGGGGAAAACTTCCACACATTTGGTGACCAGACCCAAGCGTTCTATGTGAGTGTGGTTGCAGAAAGAGAGGAGACAGGGGAGAAACACGGGCGCGGGCGGGGGGGCTACACAGAAGAGAAAAAAACATGTTTCTTTAATATATTACTAAACAACATTTTGAATGATGGGGACTCCACATTTTAACAGAAGTCTCCAAATGATGGCCCGATAGCTTCCGAATAATAGGTCATATCTTTTTTTCTGAGAAACCATGGAATTTTGGTAAAAAAAAAATTTCAAGAAAAGAGTTATGTGTTTATTTTCTGTAATTTCTCAGGAGAGTGACTGAGCACATTGCTTTTTTTATTTTTTAATTGAATTTAGTTAAAAAGAAAACATAAAAGAGAAAATAAATATCACCAATATTCCCACAGTCCCAGAGCTGACCACTGATAACACATGGCTATATATTATAGTCAAGGCATTTTTCTATCCATATCACATGTGTCTATGTATGTTTAATCCTACAGGCAGTTTAGTAGTAAGTGGAGCTCTGGGAGCACCAAGCAGGAGAAAAAAATCACAGGGTTATACTCAGCATGTTCACTGGGGAGAGAGGATGGGCTTAGTGTGGAAAAGAAGAAAGGAGCATCCAGGAGAGGTGGCCCTAGATCCAGGGCAGGAGAGGTAAGAAGGGGTGCATAGGAGAGAGGAAAGGAGAGGTCAGCAAGGGACAAAAAAAGGAAAGGGCAGCGTGCCTGGGTGGCTCAGTCTGTTAAGTGTCTGCCTTCTGGCTCAGGTCATGATCCCAAGGTCCTGGGATCCAGTCTTCCATCGCGTTCCCAGCTCAGCGGGAAGCCTGCTTCTTCATCTGCCCCTCCCACTGGCACACACACACTCTCTCTCTTTCAAATAAATAACAAAATATTTTTTTTAAAAAAAGGAAAGGACAGAGAATTAGGGCCAAGGAGACTAAACACAGGCCTGCCCTGTGCATGGTACCCTGTGCATGGTCCTCTGGCAGAAGCCTGATGTCTGGCTCTCCACATCAGAGCGTGGCTCCCCATCCCAGCATGTGCTCTCCACTCCAGCAAACGGCTTCCGCTTCAGCTCCAAATGTGGCCTCGCGCACTGGCATTTTCTGACCAAAGCATGCATGCGGATATATTCCGCGGTTCCCTTCCAAGGGGATTTGCAGCTTCCCGCCGTGGAAACTGCTACACGACAGAGGGGTGGACATGACACTGAGGGAAAATTGTTAGTGCCCAGTGCTTCATTCTTCCTAAATGAAATATTTGACAGCACTCAATGAACTCCCAGATGGAAGAGGAAAGAGGTAGCCGTGCTCCTGAGGGTCATGTTTCAGAAAGCAGAGGACCTGAGGGAAGGCGATTGGAAGTGGTTGAGCTGAGAACTTCCTGAGTCAGCAAGAAAGGGCTTGCAAGGCACTGTTTGCATTTCAGCTCTCTTCTGGCATCAGCAGGAGTGAAAAGCTGAGCTCAGCTCCCTTCTTCACTACAGGGGCTGGAATTCACTCCAGGTTTGCTTTGTTGCCCAGCAGGGCACCTCTGTTTCCTGTCCTCACTCATCAGAACAACAGGGTTTTGTGAGAAATGTCCCTCTACTAGGAAACCAAGGCTTGACTTAGGGGATCAGGCCCTGACCTCCTCAGGGAAGGCATTAGGCTGTCTGGCTTCCCATTTTCTTCTCTGTAAAATGGGGGAGACGGATTAGTTCCAAGATGCTGGGATTGCTCTTCCAAGAAATCTGCAAAGGCAACTGGACTGTTCAGCCATCGGTCATTCCAAAACGCAACACCTCATTAGCTTTACGGATTGGAATGGATCTTTGAACATTACTCTTGCTCTTGCAAAGTAGTCTTTCTTCACACCCATTTGTTCTATTCCTTCTTGGATTAAGAACAAGCAGCAACAACTTGTGGTTCAGGAGTTACCTGTGTTCTAATGTAAAGAGATGTGGCAGTTATCCCAACTGGCAATAGAGCATCCCCTGGTCTGTCACCTGACAGCTGACTTTGTAAATTGGACACAACCGAAGAGCATATGAAGTGTGTCTCATGAACATATCTCTCAATATTTCTCTCTCGTCAGAGCCAACTTTTTGGACAAGTGACTACATTTCCATCAGTATGAGCAAAATGGTTTCCTTGCGGCTGTCATCAGAAATGTGAGGTTTGGTTTCTAAGGGCAAAGGGAAGCAGTGATGTGAGTGCACTCATCAGCATCATGTCCAAGGCCACAACTTCCAAAGACAAATGCAAACCTTCTTTCCCCCTTGGCAGTCTCTAGAAGTATGCTATCCAGAGGCAATCCACTGTTTCTCAAACATAGATTTGCTATTTTATAAATGGTGAGCTCTGAAAAGGCAAGGCTGGAAGATTCTGCTCTGGGCTACGTATACACCATGGCTCCAGTGGGAGACATGCTTACAGGAATGAAATTTCTACCGTTTGAGCAAATTGTTTAATGGAGGACGTTAAGGTAGAGAACTGCTTAAGCGCTGCAGGCGAGAGCCATGGGTTACTCTCCTCTCAGTTGTGTCTTTCCTTGTAAGTGAACTATGACATGGGCAATGGCTTGGGTTATATAGATATGGAAATACATAAAGTGAATTGATGGTAATTGTGTACCTTGACATATAAGTGATTTGATATATATTAGCTATTAAGAGTGAGTGTTTGTAAACTAAAAGCAGTAAATGGTTCATTGCTTTTTAAAGGGAAGGCTCTACCATGTTTTAATTAACCTTTTTGTTCTCTGACTGCTTCTGCCATATTTGTATGGACCTGTGAAAAGACGAGGTAAATAAATGGACTACTTGCTCATTCACATGTTGAGCTAATAGGTTTGAGAAGCCATAGAGAGAAGACTCCAATGTCAGAGCTTTGTGAGATGAAATGCAGTTGAAAAATCAAGTCCTATCAGATCATTCCTTTAAAAATGTGGGATGTGCCTCTACCACATTGAAAAGTTGGTTCAGGTTGACTGAATAACTCAAGATGGTAAAAGTATTTTTGCCTGTGAAAGCATACATCATGTGCTTCCAGGCCCCTTAAGACATAGGCACAAATTAACAACAGAGGTGTTTGATGTTCCAAAATGAACAACTGTTAAAATTAAGTTCCTTGGAGAGCATAAAAATCACTCTCTCCATACAAGCCAAATCTGATTCAATTCAACCAATTGTTGAATGTCTACCCTGAGCTCTGCCTGCATCTGGGAGCCGAGAGTGCATGACTAGAGTGACACTTTCATATATTGAGTGTGTTCAAAAAAACCCTCAGCACAACCCTTTCAAAATTATTATCTATATTTTATAAATGACAGGCTTTAGAATTTAGAAATGTCAAGGCACTGACCTGATTTCACACAGCTAGTAAAGAGCAGAACTAGGACTAGATCTCAAAGTGTCCTTCACTCATTTATCCATTTACCTAACGTTGTTGAGTACCTCCTAAGGGCAAGTACTGTGCCACATGCTGGGTACATGATTCTATTCTAAGAACAGAAGAGAAAAGAGTCTCACCATTATGGCCCTTATCGTTCTGAAAGGTAGACATTCACGAAACAAATAACCTTGAGTAAATTTGCAATGATAAATTATTTGATTGAAGGGCTCTCTGAGGAAAGGACATTTTATGCTGAGACTTGAAAGAGTTAATTAGGTGAAGAAAGTGGTATGTGCATGGGGAGGCAGGTGGGGGCAGATGGTCACCTGGCATTTCTTGACACCCAGCCCCCCGAGGTAACAGGCAATTGAGGCTCTGTGGAGATAGATGGAGAAAGCCAGTGGGTGAGCATACTGCTGTTGAAAGAGCATGGCTTTCCCGTCACCCAGCCACTCAGGACAGAGTATCACGTCTGTCACAAATTATCTAGGCTGGGGGTTTTTGAAGTGTGATCCTGGGACCAGAGTCAGCCTTACTTGGGAACTTGTTAAAAATGCACATTCTCTAGTCCCGTCCCAGATCTATCAAATTAAAACTCTGAAAGTGGGACCTGCAATCTAAATTTTAACCCGTCCTTCAAGGGTTTCTCATGTACTCTAAAGTTTGGGAACCTGCTCTATGTTACTTTGAGCAACTTTATTTCTCTGAGTCTCCATTTCTTCAGCTGCAAAATAGGGCTAATCCTCTGAGGGTCAAATGAGATACATTTGCTAAATACCTGTCTTCAGTGAAAGATGTTACTGTAGTAGATACTGAATCAGTAACTCCTCTTGAGGTAGTCCAAGCGTGGTAGAAGCAAAAGACAGGAACAATTATAACACTCCGAAGCCATGAGTGCTTAAATCAAGGGAGTATCTTTTCTGCTGAGATACCGTGTCTGCTTCTCTGCCTCACCTCCACCAGGAAAAACAAAGTCACTTTTTATTTTGTAGGCTGGGAAACTCTAGTATAGATTTTTAAAACCACTTGTATGATTAACCAATGATGGTTTGATCCAGGGTAATATACCTTTTGGTCTATTTACACTGTACTCTCCCCTTTGTGAGGTTTATTCAGTGCATCAGGCTTCATCCACCCCAGTGAACTACAAACATGCAGCAAAGCTTCATTTATTCTGCCTAGAGGTAAGTGAAGGACTACCCACAGGCCCTGTTTGAACCTCAACCACAACCGTCTTAACTGTACAACACCAAAGGTGACTATCCAGAGAATTCTGGGCACTCTGTATTTAGGAGAGAACTTTGAAATTCCAACCCCAGCTGCTATAAAATTAAAATTCTGCTATTTGGAGCTGATAGATAGCCCCAGTTGACTGTTAATTCATAGAATGCGATTCATTAAAAATACCAATTCTGTCTTCCTGCAATTATGGATACCTCATATACCTTTTTTTTCTTAAGGTGAAATTCATTTTCTTAAGGTGAAAAAGGTGTGTGAATTTCTAAGCTCGACTTGCCTTAAGATCTTCACAAAAGGCCACCCAAAATGTGTATCTGTCTTCAGCTCTATTCCTACCCTCAAACTGTCACAGCTCAGTTTGAGGACTTAAAACAGGAAGTCTGACATTTCGCCGGCTAAGCTAGTGTAAGTAACCCAGAGGAAAGTTCCGTGCCAAGTAAGCTTTATAGAAACCAAGTCATGGGTCATTTTCTCCAGTTACTGTGGGATACCGGAGATAACCAAGACTGATTGAACTGGGTGGGGGCGGGGGGGGTCTCTGCTCTTTTTTTTTTTTAAAGATTTTATTTATTTATTTGAGAGAGAGATCACGAGCAGGGGGAAGGGCAGACGGAGAGGCAGACTCTCCGCTTAGCAGGGAGCCCGACGGGAGACTGGATCCCAGGGCTCCAGGATCATGACTTGAGCCGAAGGCAGATGCTTCACTCACCACACCACCCAGGCGCCCAGGGATCTCCGCCCTTTAGCCACAAACCACATGCCGATGGCACAGACAGCTCTATTGCATGTGTTTTCATGAAAATCCTGTGATTTACAAACACAAAGATATCATTTATATTCCTACTACTCCACTTTTCTGAGAGGTAACCACTAAAGTTATGCTTGCATTTTAAAAAGAAGGAATTGTATATCTGAAACTAATATGACATAGAATATATTCTAATTATACTTAATAAAATAAATAAAAAATGTAAGAGAAAGAACGTATTAAATGAATATAATTATATCTTTTTCATTTCCTTCCAGGCCAGAGACACAAATGAAAGGAATCTGAATCAGCCCAGCCAACAGCAAACTCCAGAGCCAAAGATGAACACACCTTATAAATCAGAGACCTCGCTATGGCTCCTCGGAAGACACACCCAATGGCTGCTGAGCAAAGAGCAGATGATGGGGACAGGGGATCTCTGCTGGTGCTCTCATGGGAAAGGGTGGCCTTTCCCAAGTTGACGGTGGTAAAATCCAGAAGGAGCTAATGAGGGAGTCTCACATGTTGGCAGTGCTATGAGAACATGCTTGAATGTCATTATACTATCTCTACCCATATGATCATGTCTCCCACCGTGTTATTTCTGGGCAGTGACTGGGGTCTTGGTTAATAAACTGCAGATCTTATTACTGTGTGGCGTTGGCTTAGCCGTGATGTGCTTTCCCTTTCTTGTCATTCATAAACTACAACCTGTTCGACTCTGCGAATTCTAAAACAACTTTCTCTCCTCTGGAATTGGTATGTGTTTTGTGTTATTTGCTTGGACTGGTTGTTGTTGCCTCTTGTGGACTGAAGTGAAGGAATAACAGAAGACAAGATCATCTTTTTTCTTGGGTGGGAGGGGTGGTGGTGCTGATTTTGGCTCTCCCCGTAACCAGAGACAAAGTTGGCCATTCACACATCCATCACATATGCTGCTTTGATTGTGACTTGCAGGTAGATGAGATATTAGTTCAAGTTGTAGTTTATGAATTTGTATGGAAAGTGGCCATTCAATTTAGGGATTCTGTACACAGCTTACAAAGCATATCTGTTTGTCAGAGATCATTTACTGTGGAAGATTAAAATGAAATCTCTTTTCTCAGAAGCCAAGGGTGAAATAGCTAGTGTTAGTTCTTTAATATGTGAACGAATAGGTTTCCTGATAGGCAAGCAGGCCTCTGATTTCCTCCTATTGTTCTTCAGAAAAAAATAATTAAAAATCTTAATAATGAACAAACATACAAATTACATGACAAACAAAAGAATAAGCAAATGAAGATTTTTATTGGAGCAAAGTTTTTATTAGCATAAATTCTTTCATATGAAAATAGCAAAGAGGGGTGCCTGGGTGGCTCAGTCGTTAAGTGTCTGCCTTCAGCTCAGGTCATGATCCCAGGGTCCTGGGATCAAGGCCCGCATCGGGCTCCCTGCGCTGCAGGAAGCCTGCTTCTCCCTCTCTCGCTGTCAATCTCTCTCTCTGTCAAAAAAAAAAAAAAAAAAAAAATCTTAAAAAAAAAAGAAAATATTTATTTAAGAAAATAGCAAAGAAACTTAAAAACACGTGACCTTTTATTTTCCCTTTAGTAATAAATTAACATACATAAAAACTCAAAAAAATAGCCTTAAAGAATCCTAAATGCTTTTCAACATTTTATGTTATTTTTGATTTACATAATACAACTTCTAAAAATTTTTACTAAACTTTATACTTTCGAACAATTTAAAATTTACGGTAAACTCGCACAGAAAGTAGAGACTTCCTATAAACTCCCTCCAACTCACACACAATGGCCCCTGTTATTAACATATTGCATTGGGGTTGTACATTTGTTACAATTGATGAACCAATATCAATACATTATTATTTTTATTTTTAAAAAGGATTTTATTTGTTTATTTGAGAGAGAGTGAGTGACAAAGAGCATGAATGGGGTGGAGGGGCAGGGGGAGAGGGAGACGCAGACTTCCCGCTGAGCAGGGAGCCTGATGCGGGGCTACATCCCAGGACTCTGGGATCATGACCTGAGCCGAAGGCAGATGCTTAACCAACTGAGCCACCCAGGTGCCCCACTACATTATTATTAAATGAAGTCCACAGTTTACATTAGGGCTCACTCTATGCTATGCACTCAATGGGTTTTGACAAATGCATGTATCCACCACTATAATATCATCCAGAGTAGTTCTATTGCTTTAAAGGTCTCCTGGGCTCCATGTATTCATCCCGGCCCCAGCCCCATGCCCACTGTGAACCCTTGGCAACCACTCATCTTTTTCCTTTGCTATAGCTTTTCCTATTTTAGATGCCATGTAGGGAGCCTCTTAGGAATGGCTTCTTTCACTTAGCAATATGCATTTAAGTTTCCTCTGTGTCTTTTCATTGCTTGAGAGCTCATTTCCTTTTATCATCAAATAATATTCCATTGTCTGGAAGTACTACAGTTTTTTCATTCAGAACAACATTTTTATGATGAAATCGTTGTAAAATAGTATTTCAGTGTATTATATGTGGGTTAGTACACTAATCTTTATTTCTGTAATGTGGCACATTGTGTTATTTTTTTTATAACCTGTATGAACTAATGTGCTTATTTGTGAAGAGAATTCTTCCCCAGGAACTTACTCTTTGTCATCACTGGGAATCACCAATCTTTCTTTCCCCTCCTTTGGTTTTTTTCACCTGAGCAAGTCCCTGTGATGAGTCAAGCTTTCCCATCTTGTTCTTTGTTTTTTTTTTTTTAAGATCTTATTTATCTATTTGACAGAGAGAGCAAGATAACATAAGCAGGGGGAGCAGCAGAGTGAGAGGGAGAAGCAAGCTTCCCCTGAGCAGGGACCCCAATGCAGGGCTCGATCCCAGGACCTTGGGATTATGACCTGAGCTGAAGGCAGACATTCAACTGACTGAGCCACCTAAGCGCCCCTCCCATCTGATTTTTACCCTAGTTTTCTCCTCCACTTCAATGTGAATCTTGGGATGACTCTACATTCCACCTATATTTTCACTGGTGTACTAAATACCTAAACTCATAATTTCTTTCAATTCACAACTTGGCTGATAACTCACAGCATTTGCCCTGTTGAGCAACTTTTCCTGAGAGACACCATCCTGTCCTGGTTTTTTCTACCTTCTAGGGCCTTGTTTAGCTTCTGTTGAATTCACTCTGCTTCCTCTGCCTGCCTTCCTCATTAGCGATGATCCCAGAAATCTATCACCACTACCTCCTTATTCTCCCAGCCTCAAGTATATGCTGTAGCTGAAAAGCTTCAATCCAATATGACAAATTGACATCCAGGCAACTGGACAAGATACAGGATTATAAAGAGAAGTAAGACACAGTTACCCATCTCATGGAGTTTTTGGACAAATATTAGATAAGAGAAGTAGCCTTGTCCCCTTTTTAAGCAATGCATTGTTTCTTTAATCACAGTAAGATGATTATGATTATTCTGAGCACTGCTGAGCTTCCAACACTATCTTGACTGGGATGTCATGCACTATGATGGCTTTTCTTTGGCGTCTTCTAAAGTATTAAAATCTTCACCTTCTTCCCATTTTCCCTGGATGTCTGCATCTTTCTGATTTGCTACATTCAATGACAAAATACTAGCATACTTATTTTTATTTTTTTGAAGATTTGTTTATTTATTGGAGAGAGAGAGCGCATGGGAGGATGGGGCAGAGGGAGAGGGAGAGAGAGAATCTTCAAGCAGACTCCCCACTGAACATAGAGCTGGATGCAGGGTTCCATCCCATGATCCATAAGATCATGACCTGAGTCAAAACCAAGAGTTGGACGCTTAACCAACTGAGCCACCCAGGGCCTCCCAACATTCTTATTTTTAGATTAGCTCCCCCAGCCAAGGATTCACCCCTCTCTCTGCTGCTCTCTACCTCACACCCCATCACCTCACTGTATGGCACCACCCTGCCATCACTGTCCCACTCCAAAACAACTTGTTTTGGTTGTTACTCAGGGAATCTTTTTTTTTTTTAAGATTTTATTTTTCATTTATTTGAGAGAGAGAGAACATGAAGGGGGAGGGGCAGAGGGAGAGGGAGAAGCAGACTCCCTGCTGAACAGGGAGCCCAACATGGGGCTTAATCTCAAGACCCTGAGATCATGATCTGAGATGAAGGCAGGCACTTAACCGACTGAGCCACCCAGGTACCCCATCATTCAGGGAATCTTAATTGATATCTAATTTCCCATTCTAAAAGAAATTCACCAAATCACAAATAGGTTTCCCATAAGGGTGATTTGATTTGCCTATAATCAAGACAATGTTGAGTCTGAACATAGCATTTTATTCTGACTTTTCATTTTGAAAATTTTATGAATGTCCTATTTGATAATTACAGGCCATCCCTCTTTCCCCCTCACCAAAAACACATGTGCAAACTAAGACACATGTATTTTTTATCTCCTGCAATTATACAAGTTAAAGAACAGAAAGAGCTTATTTAGTAATCATGAACATAGGAATGGGCAATATCGTGTTGAGGCTGGAGTCAGCATGTCTCCAATAAGCAGCCTCTCATCTTGTTTTTTTCCTCATTGTTTCATGGCCTCAACACCCCTCACCCCAAGAGAACCACTTTCCCACACTCCTTCCCAGGTCAAACATCAAGGGTGCAGGTCTTGACAGTTAGCTGACTGACACCCCCTTTCTCAGCATCAGGAATATTCAGAATTGTCACAGTGATATCCTGTGGCATCTCACTGGCCAGCAAGCATTTGTCCCTGCAATTTTGTCTGTGTCCCCTTACCCTATTAAATCCACTTCATTTTCCTTCCACCTGAGAGTGTGGTGGACACACACATAGTAACTAACAAAAATAAATGGAAGGGCTGTGGAAGGGCTGCATAAGAGTGTATTACTTATTTGTGCAAAGTACCTAAACCATGGTGTTGGGTTTTTCTTTGTGGCTTATGTAAAGTTCTCTCATTACATTAGAGTCACAATATCCATGGAAGTTGGTTGCAAGTTCTCTCCATATTTATTGCTTGCCCTTCAGTCCCTAGGACTGAAATCATTCTGCCCTGCTACCAAATTGATGACAATTCCTCACAGTCATTTCCAAGTTAGGTACAGAGTCAAGTGTAAGACACCCAAGTTTCTTACAGAGGTTTGTCTATGGTACAAGGATTTTATTTTTTTGTTGTTTGCCAAGTAGTTTCCACACAAATATTTTCTTTCTTGTCTCTCCTTGTTACCTGAGTTGAAACCTCTAAAAATGTATTGAAAGATGTCCAGCTTAAGAGATACACCCTCAAAAAATAACTTCATCTCTGCATAAGTTTACCTGTAAGAACATCGACTCTAAGGGAATTTAGTGACTGAATACTTGCTGGGCATTGGAATCTCAGTTTAAGGCTGGGAGGCAATGCAAGAACCATTTATAGAGAATGGTAGATGTAAGGACACCTGTCAATGACATTAGGAAAAGGTTACTACACTTTTAAATGTAAGATAGCTGTCACTATATTAGATTAAAAAAATCAATTTGGACAAGAAAAGCATTTAGCATTGAGCTGACTACATTGAGCGTTACCATGAGCAGACAAAGTATGCCTTCGGAAATGTTGATTGTCAAGAAACATCATTATCTTACCAAATCTGTGTATGCATATTGGAGCACTGCTGTATTAGCATTCATTTAATTGAAAGCAATCTCATCATTATTCATTGATACAAACTCTTAAATGAGGGCAATTACTTTCCCAGCAAGGGATCATTAGGGGGGATATATAAATTATATTATCTTTCCTTTAGATATAGGTGGAATTGCATAGGATGGGAACTGAGGTGAAGCTGCTTTTCCATGTATGGTGTAGTGTTAGAGAGCTCAAATAGGAATCTTCAAAGTGAGTCTTTCTCTGTCCGGTTTCTAGAGAAGATGAATTGTGTCAAGTGTTTGCAGAGTTACTGAACACTTACTCTCCCGGGACTTGATGTCATTTGCTATTTTTTATTTTTTTATTATTTTGTTTTTGTTTTTGTTTTTGCTATTTGTTTTATTGAGGTATACTTGATACGTAATATGATATTAGCTTCAGGTGTACAGTGTAATGGTAATCACCACAAAAAGTTTAGTTATCATCTGTCACCATGCAAAATTTCAAAAATTTTTACTTGTCATAAGAACTTTTTAAGATTTACTCTCTTAGCAACTTTCAAATATGCAATACAGTATTATTGACTGTAGTCATCATGCTGTGCATTACATTCCAAAGATTTACTTATTTTATAATTGGAATTTTGTACCTCTTGACCCCTTTTACCCATTTTACCCATCCCATCCCCGACAAACACCAACCTGTTCTCTGTATCTATGAGTTTTGTTTTGTTCATTCATTTGTTTTGTTTTTTAGATTCCACAAAGAAGTGAAAGCATATGGTATTTGTCCTTCTCTGAGTGACTTATTTCATTTGGCATAATACCCTCTAGGTCCATCCATGTTGTGGCTAATGGCAAGATTTCATCATTTGTCATGGCTGAGTAGTACTCATTATATGTTTCTCCATTCATCTTCTTTATTCATTCATCCACTGATGGATGCTTGGGTTGCTTGCATGTCTTAGTTATTATAAATAATGCTGCAATGAACATGGAGTACAGATATCTTTTTGAATTAGAGTTTTTGTTTTCTTAAGATAAATACCAAGAAGTGAAATTGCTGACTCATATGGTAGTTCTATTTCCAATTTTTTTGTGCCAATTTATAATCCCACCAATAGTGCACGAGGGTTCCCTTGTCTCCATATCTTAACCAAAACTTGTTATTTCTTGTCTTTCTAAGCCATTCTAACAGATATGAAGTGGTATCTCATTGTGGTTTTGATTTACATTTCCCTGATGGTTAATGATGTGGAGCATTTTTCATGTGCCTATTGGCTATCTGGATGTCTTTTCTGAATAAATGTCTATTGGAATCCTCTGCCCAATTTTAAATTGGATTGCTTGAGGGTTTTTTTGTTGTTGTTATTGAGTTGTACGAGTTCTTTATATATTTTGGACATTAAACCCTTGTCAGATATATGATTCAGTAGATTGGCTTTTCATTTTGTTGACAGTTTCCTTTGCTCTGCAGAAGCTTTCTAGTCTGATGTAGTCCCACTGTTTATTGTTTGCTTTTGTTGCCACTGTTATCTAGTTTGTGTAAGCTTTTTTAGAGTAACATTAAGGCTTTCGTACTTTTTAGGCCTAAATATTGGAGTTCTTTATATATGTGTTTCACCTCCTTAGAGTGTCTCTGGAAAGAGAATAAATACAATTTCTTTCAACCACTTGAACCTCATTTGTTCTTACTGACTTGGTACACAGCCTTGAATGAAGCTATTTAAAAGAAAGAAAACACTGCAGGAGCAAAACTTCCTTTTTTCTTGAGAGAAAATTAGGAATGTCTGGAAATAAGATGGGAAGATTTGCCAGAGGAAATATCTTCTGAACCCTGACTTTACATCCCACTGAAAAACTATGGATAGAGGTTAATAAGCCCAGGCTGTCAGTCACCCTCTGCACCCCAGAGGAGAGAGAGCTCCCACTATCTGAAATAAAAAAACTAATTTATTTAAATTTCCTGTTGTGTTCTGAAATTGCTTTCCATTGCTTCTGTAGAGTTTCATAGTCCACTATGAAAGGATATAAATTTTTGGTTAGGAATTCAGTGTGGCAATATCCACAAGAATGTTCCAGCATTTCTTCCCATTCTTTCTTAAAACATCCTCTTCATATATTGCGTAAGTAATGACCTTGAAAAACCATTTTTATCCTATGAAAAGAGGATATATGAACATCTCCAGTCCGTCACAAAGTAAAAATAAATCAAAGCTCATGTTTTTGCATAGTACACCATGGTAATTGAAAATAAACACCACAATACACATTTCCCCTCTCCATTTCCTTAAATATACCGGCCTTGACCTCTAGTAGCTTAGAATTTGGAATAATATAGACATTAGAGAATTTTTTTTCTAAAAAGAAATGCATGAGAGAAGAATATATCCTACTTTTAGAAGAAACTAAAATCTTACTGTAATCCCTTCCACACTTTGCTTTCTCAATGACATGTTTTGGTTACTGATACTTTATCATTGAGCTCTCTAGTTATTAAGAAACACATTGATAAGAGAGACAAAGAGTCATGTTTAATAGTATCTGACACGGCTTTTTGAATAGACTAGCTGGTTTTTATAACCTTCCTGGATGTTCTAAGAACTTCTGCTAATTGAAACAATATTTATCACTGGCTTCTGAGAAACTTTGGAGAAACCAAGCTCACAGAAACCAATTCCTTAATCTCACTGAAAGAAACTCTCTTGTCCCCGGTATTTTTTTCTTGGAAGGCTGAGAGCCCTTTGGGAGGGGCCAATATTACTACAATTTTAAAATGGGAAAATTTCCACAAATATCCATTTCTATACAGATGAACAACAAGCAGTTAAAAAAGAAGTGATCTGGGGTGCCTGGGAGGCTCAGTAAGTTAAGCACTGACCCCTGGTTTCTGCTAAGGTGATTATGATCTCAGGGTCTTGAGATCAAGCCCACCTTGGGCTCTCTCTCTCTCTCTCTCAAATAAACAAATAAATAAAATCTTTTTAAAAATAAAGAAAAATAAAAACCAAGTGATCAAACAAAATAGGCTACAATCTTATCCTAGAAATGAACAGTCTTTCTTCAAAGCACAGACTTTTCTCAATGTCCCCCACAGGGAGACAGGGAGCATCTATGCTAGAGACATGCCTCTCATCAAACTTTGGAGCTCTGCATCAGGAAACTGTCCAGGACTTGTAGTAATATGGGGGACACTAAAGCCAGACTGAAGAGTAAAACGCAGGCAAAAAATAAGTAAATAAAAAATAAAGATGTGGGCAAAAATGTATTTTCAGTTAAGGAAGCCAGGGTTTAAAGTGGAGTGATGACTTTTCCATGATTACCCAACTAGTTCTTTGGATACTTAGTGAGTAGGAGAATTTGTGACAAGTATTATTGAGGGCAGTAAGTTTAATTTCTTTGTGGAATCTGAGACAAGATTTTAACCACTGGGCAATTTCTCTACCCATTAGTATGGGGGAAGGAAAGTTAGTGAACAATCATTTCTAACATATGTTCTTCCACTTACGTATTCCTTACTTAGTCTTTAACACTGAACTGGCAACAGTGATGCAATGACAAGAAAGGCATAAGAGAACAGTAATGGAGAAATAGGTTATAAAACCTTTCATTCATTTATTCAGTCAAGATTCATTGAACATTTATTATGTGCCAGTCTCTGATATAGGCACTGGAAATGAAGTCCTGGACAGACAATAAAGACCCCTAATTCTTTTTAGATCTTATGTTCTATTAGTCAGAGAAATAAGCAAATATATAGCATAACATGAAAGCATCACCATGGAGATTAGTCCTAGATGAATACGAGGTGAGGGAGGGATGTGAAATGTAGGACAAAGGAAATCCATGATTCTTTGGACTGGGGGGCTGTGCTTCCTTGGGGAGGTGACATTTGAGCTAAGCCCTACTGATTAAAATGAACCATCCATGTGCAGATGCAATGGTGGAGCATGCCATGTAGAGAGAATCTAGGAGAGTCACGGGCAAGAGAAACCTTGATATTGTTAAGCAGCAGAAGAGAGGCTAGGAGCCTGGCACTCATGCATAACACTGGCCCCAGCTCTAGTCTCCATCTCCTTGCACACATCCATGTAGTTAACCCCATGTAGTTAACCTTGAGATTCAGGTTGTAGTTAATGACCTGAACTTCACAACAGAAAATGAGAGTGTATTTATTTGTGGTAAGCTCTTAGTTTCCTTCCCCATGGCCATGGCCCTGGTCCCTGTCTCCTAGTCTCAGCCCTGGGCTCAGTGCGATGGTCTCCCATGTACATGTTCTCCTTCAGTCATCCTGGAGCTCCAGATTAAGCTCTCTGAGACTTTTACTACTCAAAAGCACATAATACTTTATAGTAATCTAATCCAAAACCTTATTCTACCACTGAAGTTCTTTCTCAAATAGACTTCCAACATCAACCTTATTCTTGAAGGGACTTCCCTTCCAATCTAACAAACAGTGATTTGCTCTCTGTCTACACACATTATCCATTTCTGTCACTTTGGTCTTGTCATGTCATTCCCCGTACTCAGAATTCCCTTGTCTTATCAAAACACTTCCCATTGTTTAAAATTTAGCTCAAATTCCACCTTCTTCATAAATACCCTCCAGTCACTGCAGTGACTTGGAAATCCAACTATGCCATTGAAGAATGTCTTCTTCTTATTTTTTATTTTTAAAATTCTGCTAAAATGGAACCCTTCAAGTACGTGCCAATGCCTGTTGATCTGAAGTGAATAGACTTTCTGTCGGTTTATTTGTTATGAGCCTATGGCCTTGAAATAAACACCTTTTTTGTGACTGCCATGGTGCTTCTCTATGTTGGATTTTATATTCGACAGTACATAGGACTAGACAGGCTTATGTTGCTGATTTAAACCTGCCATATCTGTTGGTGATGGAGGCCATTCAAAAGCTACTATCTGCTGAAAGAACAATAGATTATCATGATCTCCTTTCAGGGCTAAATGTTTTCCAAAAATAATTGTGTCGGTTGTGAGATTGGAAACGGATATGAATTATATTGTTCTCAAATCATCATAGGTTATATTTTCTGCACAAAGATGGGAAAGAGAAAGCACTATTGCATATGGAGAAAACAACTAACTTTTGACATTTAATTTCTTTCTTCCTGAAAAATGGTAACTCCTTCTGTTTCTAAATTACAGTAGACAAAATGATAAGCAACTGCCTGGAACAAATACATCCTGAATTTCCCATAATCAGAGTCCACAGAAACCTAATAAAAATAAAAAAGAGCACAGAAGCAAACTATAAAGAGTTGTATGGGCGCCTGGGTGGCTCAGTCATTAAGTGTCTGCCTTCGGCTCAGGTCATGATCCCAGGGTCCTGGGATCGAGCCCCACATCGGGCTCCCTGCTCTGCGGGAAGCCTGCTTCTTCCTCTCCCGCTCCCCCTGCTTGTGTTCCCTCTCTCGCTGTGTCTCTCTCTGTCAAATAAATAAAATCTTAAAATAAATAAAAATAAATAAAAATTAAAAAAAAAAATAAAGAGTTGTATGTGTGGGCCAACGTCTTGGTTTCTTGTTATGCTCATCCCGAGTCTTTGTGGCCTAGTGCCAGTTGTCATAAAGGCTCTGATGTGGTTAGTTAGCCCAGCCAGGTACTTAATAAAAGACGAAGCAAGAAATGCCTCCTGAGTCTTTGAGAGTTAGTTGGCATTGGCCCATTCTATAGTCACCAGAGTCATAGTAGGACCCATCACTAACCTTGGTCTTGTGGGGAGGTCAGTGCAAAACCACCCTGATGGCATAAGACCAGGAGGGCCAGGAGAGCCCACAACACAATGGAAAGTCACCTGCTCATGAACTTGTAAATGGGTGACATACAACTTCCAGGACCTCCTCTACCCCTCAGTCCTCCCTTGGTCTTCTCCCATCCTTATTTCTAAAATGCTCTTTCATCCCCTGACTACTAGCACCTTATTTTTAGTGGTTTACCTTGACCTCAGCATAATTCCAAGCCCTAAGTTTTTTTCTTAAATGTCCCCACCTTTATTATTTTTTAAAGATTTAATTATTTATTTCTCAGAGAGAAAGAGAGAGAGAGCACATGAGCAGAGGAATGGCAGGCAGAGGGAGAGGGAGAAGCAGACTCCCTGCTGAGCAAGGAGCCCAACACGAGGCTTGATCCCAGGACCCTGGGATCATGACTTGAGCCGAAGGCAGACACTTAACCAACTGAGCCACCCAGGCATCCCAAATGCCCCCACCTCTAATCAAAACAGGTCATCTATTCATTTTGTGGAGCAAAGGCTTCACACCATGAGGTGTGATGACTATCACAATGAATCACCTAGAGGTGAGGCGAAGAGCTTGTACAATGGGAATTTTAGGGCTAGGACCTCTACAGGAGTTGCATTTTATAAAGATTTTAGAATTCTTTTTTTTTTTTTTAGATTGGACTTCTCTGAAATTATACCATGTAGGCAGGTATCTGTTCTACTTAACCATAAAGTCCATGCTGAGTGGCACATTTCTATCACTTCAGGCAAAATCTGTTCAATATGATTTTTGGCAAATTGCAAGGTTAAGCTCAACCCAATAATTTGAATTTGAACAGGTTCTTTGTAAGACTTGAAAATAGTTTCAAAAAACCAAGTGCACAGAACAGAAAGACTAGAACAAATTTAGCAATATTACTGGGAAGGGTGGGGAGAGGACAGGGTAGGAGAGCTTTATTTGACCAAAAGAAATTTAAGAAAGTTTCACTGTATACATGGAATTTTTACCTTAGTAATCTTAAGCTGGATGTGTTAATAAATACTACATGGAGATAGTTCCTTTGTTTCAAATTAAAATCATCTTATCTTTGGAATTATAAATTACCTGGGGTCATGGATGAACAATAGGATATAAAAACATGGAGGGGCTTATTAAAAAGGGTCTTGAACTTATAAAAGACATCATTCTCTTGAATCACTTGCTCTGGGGGAGGTCAGCTGCCACGGCACAAGGACACTCAAGCAGTCATCGGAGATGCCCAGGAGGTGAGGAACCGAGACCTCCCACACACAACCACCACCAACATTCCAGAAATGTGGATGAGCCATCTTGAAATTGAATCTTCCAACTGTGGTCAAGCCATCAGATGACTGCGGTTGTGCTGACAACTTGACAGCAAACCAAGGAGGCAGCCTGAGTCAGAACCACCCAACTAAGCTGCTCCCAAATTCCTGACCCACCAACATGGAAAGAAAATTCACACTCATCGTTGTTTTAAACAAGTAAGTTTTTGAGGTAATGTATGGATGAGAAGAAAGTTTCTGAAGCATGGCTGTGGAAAGGAGAGAAGAGATGGGGAAGGGGCCAGCTAAAGGAAGGTTTACTTTTAAGGAAGGGTATTCGTACAGAGTTGTCAGACATATGACTGCAAATACGTGGTTATCCAGAGATCACTGTGGACTTCTTACAATTTCAGGCAAATTGTGAGGACCAAAACCAAACTGCATGGGTTGAGAAATAAATAGATGATAAGATAGAGGAAGCAGATGACTTTATTTTATTTTTTTAAATACTAGTTACCTGTTTTTAAAGTACTAGTTACCTTACCACATTTTGCATTGGCAGGATCACATGGAGGAAAGAGTAGCAATTTGAGACACCTTATTGTGGGGGAAAATTACAGGTTATCAATCATTCAGAGATGCCACAAGGAACAGACTTCCTGGTGAGGCAGGGCACACTCCACCCCCAGTATCTATGTGAAGATTGTCTATCTCTCAGGCATTTTAGGAGGGATCTTGTCTTTCGTGGAAGATTATTATCCCCTAAGTTCTTCTGGCTTCTAAAACACGTGTCACATAAAAAAAAAAGTCTTGGAGTAAGCGCACAGTATATGGTTTTTGAATGATTCGAGCTATCAAAATACCCTGCCCTTGAAATAGATTGTATTTTCTGCATTCTATCTGAAGCTTTTGTGCTTAACTTTAATGCAATTTCACTCTAGTGAGCAGTATTATTTTTTGATGTGTAACTTACAGCAAGTATTTTTAATGTTAATTTAGTGAAGTAAGCAGTTTGGCATCCATTGGTATACATGTGTCAACTGGAAAAATGAATTTTTAAAGTGTTCTTTATCATATGGAAGACAGAAAAGGCTAGTATACCATGCAAAGGTGACTTCACTTTTATAAATCTCTGCAAAGCATATTTTTAATTCCAAGCTAATAGGTTAGATAGGAGAAGTTAGAGAATTGGAGACAGTTTCACAACTCAACTTTTTTTTTCCTCATCACCTTATGCTGACAAGGATTTCCAGGGCACCTGCATTATCAAAGAGAAATTTGATAAGTCAATTTGCACAAAGGAGTTGAGATAAATGGATTCATTTAAAGATCAGTAGCCATGTTTCCCTCACTACAGCATCCTCAAAAGGAAAGTTTCATAGGTATGCGGTTGATATGAACAAACTTCTGTTATTTGCTTTCATCATGTTTAAATGAAAGTAAAGCACATTTAAGGAAGGGTTTCTCTCAGAGCACCATAGCCTGTGAGTTTTGCATCTCTTTTCCTTAGTATGCACAGATACTGATGCATCTGGGCCTGTTATGGAAGACCTTTCACGAACTTATGTGAGCCATTTCTGGATTTCCTGAAATTGCAATGCTTATCATCAGCTTCAAAAGTTCTTAAATTCTACTAATGGCCTCCTCTGATAAATTATATTCAGAAATGTCTTCACTTTATACCCTAAGGCAACAATCTTCAAACTGGGGCACATTTACCCTTGTGGGTACACAAATACTTTTCAAGGTTTTGTGGGCAAGGAATGAATGTCTGTATCTTCATCTTTCTTAGGCACTGCTTCCTAAAATGCACCTGCCTGCAGTCAAGTTAGGAGGCCATTCTTTTCTCCACTTTCTCTTGTACAGTTCTCACTTGCCCATTTATGAAAGAAAGACGTACCATCACTCTGAATTCCAGATGGTTCATTGTCCCTGAAGTACAAAATCCTCTGCACTATGAAGGATGGTCCAAAACATTAGCACCATCAAACCTTTAACCAAGTGCCATAATTCTAACAATGTCTTTTCTTAACTTATACATATTTCTGATAAAAGGAAAGCTTGACTTTAGGGCGCCTGGGTGGCTCAGTCGGTTAAGCGACTGCCTTCGGCTCAGGTCATGATCCTGGAGTCCCTGGATCGAGTCCCGCATCGGGCTCCCTGCTCGGCGAGGGGTCTGCTTCTCCCTCTGCCCTCTTCCCTCTCGTGCTCTCTGTCTCTCATTCTCTCTCTCTCTCAAATAAATAAATAAAATCTTTAAAAAAAAAAAAAAGGAAAGCTTGACTTTAAAAATGAGCTATCTGAATCCTTCTTGGAATGTTCCAATTTCAGTTACTGTGTATTACAGAATGAGGGATGAGAGTGACAACGCTCTTGCTTAACATCATCTCTTCTGTAGAGACTGCATTGCTCCAAGGGCGAGGCCATGAAAACCAAGCAGATAGAATGTCAGGAAGCAACACTGAAGGGCAGTATTGAAAATCACTGAAGGTCAGTCCTGAGGGCTAGTACTGAGGGGCAGTGCTGAGGAACAAAGCTCGGCTTCAGCTACCTTTCTATCCACTTACCATCGGTTTGACTTTGGAAGCCATTTAGTTGTCGCAAGAATGCATTTTAACACATTTGTTCAAATTGAAATGAGTCAGGTCTTCGGAAACAAAGTAAATATAATTTATCTGATTGATAAATCGAATTTTTGGTTGGATGGTGTGGTTTTTCTAACTGAATAAATTTGGAGCACCATGGTTTCATTAGAAATATCTTTAAAGCAAATAAACATACCTTGTATATTAAAAATGTGTGTTAGGATTAGTATCTTTATTTTCTAACTATTTCTGAAAAAAATCAGCTTAAACAGGGGTCTATAAGTCAAAGAGGTAGGTATGAATAAGGGCAATTTGACAGTCCTGGTGGAGCCTCTTGGGTGTAGGTCTTGGAGGCTGAGGAAGTAGGTTGCTAATGACTGGGGACAGATCCTCTTTGTGTGAAGTGTTTCCCATATATCTGCTTTCAATAAGTAAAAGGAGAAACTAGCTGAGTCACCAGGAGGATTTAATTGCCTCACTAACTGATAGAAGTATTAAAATTGCTGTTGACCACAGTAGGATTGTTTTGGCACAGAATCCAGAAGGAGTTCAAAAACTGGGTAAGATTCCTATAATAAAATTCCCTGTATTTCTCCATTTACTTATATACATGAACAAGGTATTTTGGTATCAATGAATAATTTTTTTTGAGATACTAGAATTGATGCTGAAGCCTGCTTTGCTGTACCAGTAAATAATTAACATCTACAAATATGTGAACTAACTTTTTTTTCTTTAAAGATTTTATTTATTTATTTGAGAGGGAGAATGAGATAGAGAGAGCATGAGAGGGGGGAGGGTCAGAGGGAGAAGCAGACTCCCCGCTGAGCAGGGAGCCCGACGTGGGACTCGATCCCGGGACTCCAGGATCATGACCTGAGCCGAAGGCAGTCGCTTAACCAACTGAGCCACCCAGGTGCCCCATGTGAACTAATTTTTAAAAGCCCCAACTACTACCAGGATTTACTGCTACTACCACTATCATTAATAATAATGGTAATGATAAGTCACTTTAGAACAAATCTAATTTGTCATGGCTGTTGTCACAGAAAATAAGAAAATTAATTTATGTATGTGTATTTTTAACAGAAAAGAATGACAGGGTGACCCTTAGAAGAATTTCCTGCACAGAAATACATTATATGAGGAGACAGGTTCTGTCTCCATTAATATGGAGAATGATAGTAGAACTTCAAAGAGAAAACAATGTAAAATTTTTATCTGTTGAAAAACTTATTCAGGTATGTTTTAAATGGATGATGGCTGGTATCAAATTACTATGGTAATTAAATCCAATAAATGCGTTTAAGTGGTGATGTGAAAATTTCATTTAAAATCATCAATATTTATAATACTGAAGAAATTACACCTCATAATTGCTTAATTTATGATGAATTTTAAGTGTTAACCTAAAAATATGCAATGGTTGTGTATTTCCCAAGTTTCTTTTAGAAAGCACATAATAAACCATTTTGAAGATCGCTGACAGAATATAGGCACATGATCCCTTTTCTTGGGTTCCAGATTCTTCAAAGAATGGGCAGTAGCTACAAGTATCCATGTCAGCTATTGGAAAAGTGGATGCATCATGGCACCACAAAGGATACTCTGACGTCAGAGCCCTGGGTTCATGTTCTAGTTTTTTACAGTATCATTTACAAACTGTGTGATGATGGACAAGTTAGCTAACCTCTTAGCCTGTTTCCCGCCAATCCAATGATTCCAGCAGGGACAAGAGAAGACTGCATCAAGTAACACATGTCAAGTCCAGGTTGTGTCCAGGATTCAAGTGTTGCTCATAGAGTGTAGATATTAGGAAGATCTATTAGGGGCACCTTGGTGGCTCAGTCAGTTAAGCGTCTGCCTTCAGCTCAGGTCATGATCTCAGGGTCCTGGGATCGAGCCCCACATCAGGCTCTCCTTTCAGTGGCGAGTCTGCTTCTCCCTCTCCCTCTGTGCTCTCTCTCACTTTCGCTCTCTCTTAAATAAATAAATAAAATCTTTAAAAAAAAAAAAAGATCCATTATATGGATCTGCTCAGAGTTTCTCTATAAAAAGGTCATTAGTTTTTAGTTTTAAGCATCAGTTGGTTTTAATAGCTTTAATTTTCACTTTTCTTGGAATACAAGATACAGTTTCTCATTCTGATTCCCATTTTTTTGTGCAGCTTCATCTCCAAACCAAAAATGTTAAGAAGAGATAAGACATAGAAATTATGTTTGCTTTTAGTGTAGAGACATTGAACAAAAATATAAGGGAAGGAAAAGTGAGAAAGGTGTTAGAAGATGCTTCTTTAGAACCTGAAATAGGGACATTGAAAAAACTGACCTCAAACTAACATTAATAATAACAAATATGCAGTTTATGAAAATGGATACCCATCAAACTATGAAAGAAATTATGGTAGGAAGTAAAACAACATAGACAACTGAGACTGTTAAGAACAAACAGCAAGCCCTCTGCTTTAGGCACCAAAGGGCAGTTCTCACTCTCAGAAGAGAAGTATATCTTGGTCAGTGAAGTAAAGGTGGAAGGTATTTATGCCCTCAAGTAGGAGTACGTGCCCTAAGACCATTTCACCTAGGGACTGTGAATCAAACCAATAACCCATTCATGACAGGGCAGGCCCGGAACATGCAGCCTACAATTCTCAAATTGCAGCAGGATGGTGTGTAGCTAGTGTATCTCCCAGTTGGGTTTGGTTGAGGTCGGAAGAGTAGGAAAAGCAATGGATGTAGAAAAGATAAAATTGTCAGTCCTCAAGGTCAGGGAGTGAGCCTTACTTGTTTCTGTGTTTCCAGATCTAACACAGGTGTAGTTTATTTAGGAAGCGCCTGCTCATTAAATATTTGTTGAACTGGACTGACCCTCCAGCTGGCAAGAGGGAGAGCGAGGGTAAGCCACATTGACCCCACTGTGAGAACCACTGCCGAGATTCCCTGAGCATAGCACCAAAGCCCAGAATTCCTGCCTCTTCCCTTACTCCTTCCTCAGTATCTATGTAAAAGGAAAATCTGATTTTAAACAATCAAGATCATACTAGTGTGGATGCCTTCATAAGGATGCCATCGAGAGGGACACTTGAGTGGCTCAGTCAGTTGAGCATCTGCTTTTGGCTCAGGTCATGATCCTGGGGTCCTGGGATCAAGTCCTGCATCAGGCTCCTTGCTCAGTGGGGAGTCTGCTTCTCCCTCTGCCTGCTGCTCCCCCTGCTTGTGTGTGCACGCTCTCTCTCTCTCTCTGACAAATAAAAAAAATCTTTTTTTTTTAAAAGGATGCCATTGAGATTCCCTAATCATAAACCAAGTGTGAATGTCATTTAGCTATTGCCTTGGTTCACTCCAGTGCCAAGTTCAAGCTGGATCATCAGGCAAAGATCCCTGGTATCGAACAGCCCTGGACTGAGTCATAACTCTGACATATAATCACTGTGTTATCTTGGGCCAATCACTTAAACTCTGACTTTGGTTTCACCTGTAAATTAGAGATAATAATAACTATCTTGAAGGACTATTATAAGGATTTAAGATACTGCATAGCACATAACCACTTAATGAAGAGGAGTCTAGTATTAAATGTTTTTATTATGTCTGAGGTCATGCTACAATGTGCAGACTTCCTCAGAAAAAGGTTTTGGCCAGATAACTCTAAGATCATGAATGGGGTAAATCATATTGATTTCCATATATCGAGTGAGTCTATGAGATCATCAAAAAGTTTAAGCTGTGTGCTCACTTCATTAAAAATAATTCAGAAGATGGTTTCATTCATGTACAACCTGATAAAACTTGCTGACAAAAAAAATCAATATGATACATTTTAACGACATCATTTTATGATCTAGTACCAAGTATCCATTTATGCTAGAATACCACTAGAGGTAGGTTGGGATGCATATCTCAGTGTAACAAATTTAAATTGTTTAAATCTAAAGGCAGAGGATGATGGTTGAAGGTTGGAGAAAGAACATTACTTTTTGATTTAAAAAAAATCAGAAAATATAGGTAACTGGTGAAGGATCTCATAAGTACTAAGCCTGTTCCTGGTTGAGCTTGAGAATGCTGAGGGTTATTACCATTTTGTCAGGCAAGACGCGAGTAGACAATTCTCTTAACCATCTGGAAAGTTGGTCTTTAAAGTGTCCTAAAATCGCTCCTGATGTCATTGTATTTTAAGTGCTATTTCAAATATTTGAATTTTCAAGTGAAAGGGAATGGCTTTTTATTAAGTTTGGCTTTCACCCTTGGCCAAATAGAAATGAACAGAAAAAAAAAAAAAAACTAATGGAAATTTGCTTCAGATTTCAAGAAATGTCACTTTTATCTGTGCAGCTCAAAAAACTTGAATTATTTTTTTATTTTGAAAATAAAGCAACACATTCTATGGCTCTTGAAACTGGTTACTAACTAACCTGACCATTTTCATCCCAGGAGGCTCTTCTGAAGTTGAAACATACCATTGTTTCATCAATAAGGAAACAAACAAAGGAGCAACAGATAAATAAAACCATTGTTTCTGTCAAAGTTCCCACAAATGGTAAACAGTTATTTGTTTTTTTTGTTTTTTTTGTTTTGCCCTAGAACAACTTAAAATCTGAGCTCAAGATACTGTACAATGGAAGCACAGAGAATAAAATAAGCTGCTGACCAACCCAAAGGGCTTAAAGATTGACCCACCCAAATAGTCGGAGTCCTGGAAAAATCTCAGAGCCTCATTCCCCCTGCCACCAAACGGAAGCACCTTCCTCTCATAGTTCATCTCATGATCCCCACATTTTTAACGTGATATACTTTTATTATATTAAACATGAATTTAGTTAAATAATAAGTGGATGGTTAAAAAATCAAGCAATTTTTTATTTGTTAATGCATTTAAAAAATGCATGCAAAAGATAAGGTAAGTTTAATTCATAGTGGCTTGGTGAGATGATCACAGAAGTTTATATGACAGTATTATCTAGAAGTATTGAGGAGAAGTCAACACACCTTATTAATCCAGCAGGTCAATGCGTAGAAATAGTTTTCCTTAGGAGGTAAGAGAGTCACAGTCTCTGGAGTAGTTTATTCCTGATTCAGAAGCAAAGCTCCTCCAAAGCTATTACATAAATGGAGGCAATGCCAATTCTAGTTGCATCTTACTGGTCCCTTGGTACAGAAAAAAAAAATTTAACAGTGCCACTGAAGGATTTTGAGAAGTATGGTGGACTTGATTATTGAACAATCCTTCTACTGCTTCCTGCTTCTTCAGCACTTAGAAATGCTGCTGGATTAAAAAAAAAAAAAAAAGTCTTTAAAATCCTAGCTCATCACTAAGAAAAGTAAGGGGAATCTTCGCAAGCCAGAAGGAAAAGGAAAGTGAAAAACAGAGCAATAAAGGGAACTGACTCCTCAAGATTTTCCAGTCCCAGTGACTGGAAGGGGGTTTAGGTTTATTGGTCACACAAGGACTAAGTGCCAGAACTTGGCCACAAAGAGGTGGGTTCTACCTGCTCCTGGAAGGACTACATACTCTATGAAAGGGTGAAATAGGACCTAGATCCAGCCTGAGGTGCAGGGAGAAGAAAAGAATTATTTACAGTCTTTGCTCAGGGCTAAAGTAAAGATAGAGGAAACTTGGAAGAGAATTTTTATCTATGGGCTTGTTTTCATTTTGACCGGGATTTCACTTCATCTTTATGGCCCAAGGATGCCCAAACTGAGAACTCAAATTCTTTTAGACTGGTCATATTCCGATAGGGATACCTATTGGAAACAAATGCAAAATGTTTTTCGGGGAACACAGTTTCAACCTGTACTATATAAGATCTCCACACAGAAAAATGAATTAGATCAACTTTCAGTTATTATTGAATGATTTTGACTTCATGGACACCCAAGGTTGTCAACGTTTGTTCAGTTCCAACACTCCTGTGGGAATCAACAGGCTTTCTTCCAGCAAATTCTACTAAGGCAGTAAATCTCAATGAAGGTAAATGTCCACATTTTTGGACAGATGGAATGAAGAGGGTTTCCGAGTTTGAAGCATGTAAATGCACACATATACACTTCGAATTCCCTCCTAATGAATAGTTGATTAAATCTTTAATGTGCAAGAGGATTTCTTGGAAATTAAATCAGGGGAATCCCGGGCTCACTGATACCATCTTCTTTGTTCTTTCTATATTCCTTTTTCTCCTCTCTCACATCTTTTCTCCTCTCTTTCCATCTTCTCTTCCATCCTTCCTTCCTTCTTTCTCCAATGTACACAAACAGCTTTGAACCAGTAGATTTGTTTCTTATTTCCATTATGACAAAAACTTACGGCAACAGCTATAGTAATGGAAAAGTTCTGCTATTTCTCCACAATTTAAACCTTTGATGCTGTTGGAAGTGGTGTTTATTTCGAAAGAGGAGGATGTAAAAATCTAGGGTCACTGGTTAAATCCATGGAAAAACAAGTTAGCCTTACCCTAGTTCACTGTGTTGTGAGCCTTCATTTACTTTTTTCTCCTCCTTCCTCCCTTTCTTCTCTTTTCTGTCTTAACTCCATTAGAAACAAGTCTAAGGTAGCTGATAAATAAGCTGATGAGGAAATTGCAAGTATAAAAATAGAGATAATAAAACCAAAAAGAGGCCAAGTGTGAGGCTGGTACATAGACTCTGTACATTGAAATCTGGTTGTCCTCCGGGTAGATCACCATGCCCCCTCCTGGTTTCTCAGGGAATCAGACTAAAGACTGTGGAGGGAGACAACTTCAAGATACAACACCAGGTATGGGTCTGAACCACCTCCATACTCTGGAAAACACGACTCAAATGTGACTAGTCCCCCCGCCCATGACATTCTCTCCTATGCCCCCATTAAAGAACTTAGCTCTTCCTCACTCCCCACCTCCAAAGGAAATCAAACCCCACAGTTAACTAGTAAATACTTTACATTTTATTAAAGGTTTTATGGGGAGACTAAGAGAAGTTAAATTGTAACTAAAAGCACACCTTAAGGAAAGTTCTCTGGAGAGCACCTGTTTACCCCTACAAAAATGCTCTTATGTGCCAGGCACCATCTTTCCAAATCATTTTCAGGGTGGGCTGAAGCTCTGGGAAGAGTGGGATATCTAAAAAATGGTAGTGACCACCAAATGTGTAGGGTGGAGCAACAGGAATCTTAATCTTCCCCCCCCCCCCACCCTCTGGAGAGAGAGAGAGAGAGCACCAGCAGGGGGAACAGCAGAGGGAGAGGGAGAAGCAGGCTCTCTGCTGATGCGGGGCTCGATCCCAGAACCCTGGGATCATGACCTGAGCCGAAGGCAGACATGACCAGCTGAGCCACCCAGGCATCCCACAAATCTTAATCTGAATTGCATCCTGGTGCCTTAAATTTGGCATCGTATGTGCCCATCTATGGCAATGTCCGGTAAGGTTCTATTTGCAGTACGTGCCCAGTTGATCAAAATCATCAGGTAGTTTTTCCAACCTGCAAAGGCATGTCACTGTGGGACCACTGTGGCAGATTCAAAGAAGGATTTGTACCATAAAGGAACTTACAGTCTGACCAGGGAGATGACAACGTACAAAAAGAATCACTGGAAAGTGGCACAGTAAACACGACAAAAGAGTGCCAGGGGGTGTAAGTGCCCACGTGGTGAGGTCTCCTCCCTGCGAGCAGTTGTCCTGCAGGCGTGTGTGATCATAAGCAGGGTTCGCTTGTACCATAGAGGCAGCTGTGGGCGGATGGAGAGCTGCCGTGACTGTGAATTTCCTTCTGGGGACATTGCGTCCTAGGAGGTTACTGGAAGTTACGAGAGGTTTCTACCCTCTGACTATTGCCTGAGGCTCGCCGAGGAATGGGAGAAACATAGATCCACAGCAGGAAAAGAGATCCTTTTCTTCTTGTGCTTCTAATGCATAAGCACCAGGTGCCTACCATGTGGGGATAGGTTTCCATACCCACTAATGTTATTTACTCATATTCTAGTGAATCTAAATTCCACAGAGGCTTCTGCTGTTTTGAATGCTTAGGATTGTGTTTTATCCTTCGCGAAAGCTGAAGAAGAGATGAACCCTCATATGAGATTTGTGGTGTGGGGGGCAGATGCTGCTTTTATGTTGCTAGTGATAGATTTCTAAGAGCAGAACAATTCCCCTCCACTTGGATGGCTATGACATCGATTCTACAATAGAAGCATGCATTATCCACCTTGTAAAAGATTTCTTAGGTCATCATTGAACAGGTTACTAAGGGCCCACTGGAAACACAACTTTATCCCCTCTGTCTGAAAGTCTTTTATCCTTTGCTCCAATGCATTTAACTCTTTAAGAACAGTCTCAAATGCCTCCTGCATCCCCAAGCCTGCCCTGACCACTCCTTCTTCATATAGCTGCTTCCTCTCTAGAACTTTCTAAGATCTCTTTACCTCTTTCATGCCACTTAACATAATCCGCTTTGCAGAGTAATCATTGATTTCTGTCTCAACCCTCCACAAGTTTTTGGTTACCTAAGGACAGGAACAAGATTCAATCATGATGGAATAACCTGAGTCCCCAGCATAATGGACCGAACACAGTGATTACAATCGTGTTGAATTGAATTAAAACTTTTTAAATGATCTCTCCTGAGTCTGTATTTGTCAATCTAAAATTCTCTTCTTTCCAGCATTTTGGAGGATTCTGTGTTGCACTGCTCAGATCCGCCTCCAGGAACAGAAGACTTCTTGCACCAGCTGCTGAGAGTCCATCCTCAGCTCCCAACACCTTCAGGAATTAGCTCACCTGCCCAGCGCTTCCTCACCAAGGTCACAGGTGACCAGGGGGCATAAAGGCGGGGCGCTGTCGAGTCATCTGTTTTCAGGATGCCCCGAGGGTTTGCACAAGTGAGTACGTCACAGCTGGACTCTTCCCTCTGCTTGATCCCACTTCCTTTCCTTCCCCGTGTATTTATCCCAAGAGCACTCACCATAAACCTCCTGCCCACTAATCTTCTCAGTCAGTCCCCTTTCCAGGAACATAGTCTGAAAAAACAAAAGTGCTCCAAGGCTTTACCTCTCATCAGACTCATGAGAAGAGTGGATGGAGGTGGGTGTGGGGAGTCTCAAATTTTCATAGTGATGTTCCACTCCGTGACTTGCTGTATTTTATTTAATAGCCAAGGTATGCTGCCTCTCCTCTTTTTTGTTTTGTTTTGTTTTGTTTTGTTTTCTGGAAATAAATACAGCAGATGGTTGGTGGAAGAAATGAAATTCTACTTCTAGCTCTCCTGGGCCTTGTTTAGCTTAACTTTTCAAAACAAATAGTCATCCTATGTTTCCTTGCCAAAAGAGAAATGCCTGAATTCATATCCCTTTTCCTATATGCAGAAGTTATAAATGTCAGAAAGGTTGAGATAATTTTCTAGGTGCTTTGAAAAGCCTCTTAGAAAGAAAATCCCTACACTATAAATTATGTATGAAAGACACATATAAAAATGCTTCTGTGGAAACAAAGTAAGTTAATGAAAGGAAACTTATTTTCAATCTTTTCTGAGATAAAAGGCATGACCCGATTTTGGGAGAAAGCAGTTGAAAATCTACATGTGAGGCCACAGCATCAAAAATAACATTCTTGACAAATATAAATTTCAAGTGGTATTATAAAGCTAGTCCAGAAAATTCAATCTTTTCTGAACATTTGATTTGTGGGATGTCAAACTCATATTAGGTATTGTGATATTTTGGGAATCCATTAAAGTTCTTTAGAGGAAAAAACGTGGTCCACAGAAATCACATTTTAAACTTGCAACAAGTTTAAAGTAAGTAAAGATTAATAAATGCAGGGAAATGGCTTAGTGATAAAAATATTATAAATAGAAAATAAGCCATATTTTCATGGCAGGATTTCTTACCATAGAAATCTTTATGATCATCAACAAAATCAACTCTGAAAATAATTCACGATATGAGCTTGAATTTTGTTGTGTTGTTAATATTAAGAGCTACATCAAGTGCTTTTAAGGGAAACCATGCCATGACCACAGTTTTAAGAGGATTATACTTTTAAATGTGAATTCCCAGAAACTAGCTCCCTTTAGGAATTTATTAAGTGCCTTAAAATTTCGCTTCTGTGAACATGTGTGATGTGCCCAACGTTTCCAGTGTATAAATGAACTTAATTTTCACACCTATCTTTTTGAGGTATCACCGTCCCATTTTAAAGACATGAAGACTGAGGCTCAGACAGATTACCTAACTTGCCTAAGGCAGGATTCCAACGAGGATCTAGAAACTAAAAGATCACTTCTAGCCAACATAAAATCAGTACCAACATGGATTTGCTTTTCAGGTTTCAGGACTGGTTCAGTTTTTCTCTTTTCTTTTTTATTAGATTTTATTTATCTATCTATCTATCTATCTATCTATCTATCTATCTATCTATCTATCTATCATCTATCTATCTATCTATCTATCTATCTATCTATCTATCTATCTATTTATTGAAGAGAGAGAGAGAGCATGAGCTGGGGGAGATGTATGGGGGAGGGAGAGAGAATCTGAAGCAGATTCCGTGCTGAGCAGGGAGCGGGAGACTGGGCTGGATCTCAGGACTGCGAGATCATGCCCTGAGCAAAACCAAGACTCTAATGCTTAACAGACGCAAACACCCAGGACTGGTTCAGTTTCTGATTGGGCACTATATTTAGTTCTTGGACATGGTTGTCCCCGTTTTTGATTTGGGGTGGGGGAGATTCTGAAACTCTTCAAAGTGTGTTTATTCTTTTTGAATTTTTTTTGAACTTACCAAAAAGTGATCTTTTTACCCAAAGATCTAGATGATCATTTTCTTTCTCTTGCAAGTATGATCACTGCGTTTGAGGATGGATTTCTCAGAATCTATCATTAAAGATCTATTTTCCCAAATCCACCATGGGCCCTTTTAACAGGTCTTTCTTTTCAGATTTTAAATATTAGTTTAGTTCTGTGCCTGGTTTTTCTTCTTCAGGGACTCTATGGTAGATTCTCTTTCTTCTGTGTCTATATCTTTCCTTTTGCCTTCAATATTCTTGACCTGTTTCTTTATTTCTGTTGTTTTTCATAGTTCTATTTTCATGCCTCTTCTCAGTGTCCCTTATTATATTTTCAGTTGATTCTAGTCTCCATTGGATATTTGTAATTGGTGTTCATTTCTAATATGACATTGCCTCGTCCTCAATTTTTTTCTTGAAATTAGTCAAGCCTTACTTCCCATCTTTCTTTGGTTGTTGTTGCTGTTTGTTTTTTTGTGCTGAGTGTTTGAGTTTTGAGTCAGGGTGCTGTTTCATATCTAATACTGCTTTTGATGATCTGTAACTCGTGCTGGAGTGCTGGTTCACAGCTTTCCTCCGCTTTGTATTTGATTTTTGGTTCTTTGTAAAGGTTTTAGGTTTCTGCCAAACCATGAATAACAGTTCATTTCCTTCAGGGGGAGTGAATATGAGTGGCTTGTGGGGTTTCTTAGTTAAAAAGTGCCTTCTTGGGGGCATCTGGGTGGCTCAGTTGGCTAAGCAGCTGCCTTTGACTCAGGTCATGATCCCAGGGTCCTGGGATGGAGCCCCTGGGGTCCTGTAGGGCTCCCTGCTCAGTGGGGAGCCTGCCTGCCTCCCTCTCCCTCTGCCCCTCCCCCCTCTCATGCTCTCTCTCGATCTCTCTCAAATAAATACATAACATCTTTAAATAAATAAATAAATAAATAAATAAATAAATAAATAAATAAATAAAAAGTGCCTTCTTACGAACAAAAAACCAGACTCTTAAACACAGAAAACACACTGGTGGTTGCCAGAGGGGAGGTGTGTGGGAGATGGCGAGATGGGTGAAAGGGGTTAAGGGTACACTTACCGTGATGGGCTCTGACAAATGTATAGAGTTGTTGAATCATTATACTGTACCCTTGAAACTTACATAACCCCATATGGTAATTATACTTTAATTTCAATTATACATTAATTAAAAAGGAAAATAATAACTTAACAATACCCTCTTCTATTGTAACCCAAACATTTTTAGATTCTTGACAATGTGGCCTTTTGGACAAACAGGTTTCGTTGTTGTTGTTCCTTATTTCCATGATATGCTTTGACTTAAGTAGGATTCTTCCTTGGCATTGGTTGCTTCCTTCTTTCCCTGCGTAGGTGAGCTTGCAAAGCATTTCACTCATGGGAGATTCCTTCTCAGGACTGGCCCTCTGGTCTGCACACTGCCAAGGCTCTTCCTTTCTCTGCCCAGGAGACAGTTCTCCACCTCGGGGTCTCACTTGTCAGTATTCCCCCTCAGGCTGGGACCTACCTCTTGTGTGGGCAATTTCTATCTGGTCTGTTACCACTTCTCCCCGGGCCCTCTCGCCTGCTCTGTGTACTCTCCAACCCCACTTCCTGCTCTCCCAGGGCCTCTGGAGCTGGCTCCTCTGGTCTGAGATATTCGTTTCCCCACCTACAGGCAAACTGGCATGTAAAATAGTCCATGTGTCCTTGTTACCCCGTGGGCACGGGTTTATCTCTCTATGTTCTTTGGAACTATGTGGAGACTCAGGGTTCAAAGCTCTAAAGTAGACCTGTTGATTCTAATTTTATGTCTTCGTCTATACTTTCACCTGTAAAGTCTGTCAAATTCTGAGAATACACACCAAACATATCCCATTACCATCATGCTTTTATCTGGTCCTCTTGTATCTCCAAAGTGAATATTGCTGCATTATTTGGTACCATCTATAAGCAAGGAAAATGTTTTCCCTGACTCTCTTGGGGTCCCTGGCTGAGTCTAAAAATTAAACCAACAGATTAACGGGAGAAAAGCATACACATTTTATTAAATATTTACATGACCCTGGGAGCCCTCACAAGAACATGAAGACCCGAGGCAGGGACAAGAGGAAGAAAATTTTATACCTCCTTCTAGACAAAGAAATAATAAATTTATGAAGAATTGACAAGACAAAGAGGTTTGGCCTAGGGAAGTAAATGATGAAGAAGTGACAATGTTTGCTTTTCCAGCCTTTTGGCCCTAAAGTCGAGACATGGATGAATCCCTTCCTCCCTGTACAAGGAGAGTACATTCACATGGGAGATGGATCTCCTGCCTTCAGGGAGGAAGGTGGTTAGGGGAGGTCAGAGTGACCTTCCTGCTTTTGTCATTTTCACAAACTCCCTAAGATATTCAATATGCCAAGGTAGCATGTCTTGAACCCCATCTGTGCATAAAAGATTATGACAACCCTGTTTTCTTTGTGGATGATAACTTCTGTCCATTTGTAACTTTTGACACATTAATTGCCTTGGCCTCTGTCAACGTCTAGTGCGTTGGGGTCCCTGGGTAAGGGTCTACGAAATCACCAGGACACAGGGGATGCAGTTGCAAGTGCTGCCTTTGCTCTGCATCCCCTGTGTCCTGGTGATTTCGTAGACCCTTACCCAGGGACCCCAACGCACTAGACGTTGACAATTGGCGCCCGAACAGGGACCCTGAAGGACGTACAGGAAGGGTGAGTAACTTAATTAAGTACAGGGTGATGGGACAAGAAACTTCTACTCCTTATGTTCGAATGCTGAAGCATTCACTTGCTGTCTATGGTATTACTGTCGCTTCTAATGATATTGAGCTGTGTTTGAAGGTTTTTCAGCAGGTTATGGCTATGACGGAGGAGTCTAAGAAACCCTCTAGGAAGCCCTCTGCTCCGCCTTTGCCGTCTGTACCAGCTCTTTCTTCTAAAAATCCTTTCCTTTCTGCTGCTTTAGCTGAGCTTGATGCGCTAGAGGATAGCGATGATGAGGCTGGCACAGCTAATTCTGTCTTTGCTTTTCCTGTTATTAGGCCTCCCCCGGTCCAGGGAATGGCACAAGCACCATAGTATGAAGGAATAGGTATAGAAGATATTGGTCGCTTGAAAAAGGCAGTGTCTTTATATGGACCTCAATCACATTATGTTAAGGAGCTAGTTAATGGTCTGGCTCGACATTATAATAATTTTTCTCCTGAGGACTGGAGGGTCCTCTGTCGGGCTCTTCTAAAGGAGCCTGAGTATCTGCAGTGGCAGATGTGGTTTTCTGAACTTTGTATGTATGTACATGTGGTAATAGATACATATTCTCAATTTATATGGGCCACAGCACAAAGTGGTGAAACCACACAGCATGTCATCTCCCATCTTTTAGAAACTTTTGCTGTGATGGGTTTACCATCTATTATTAAAACAGATAATGGACCTGCATATAGCAGTAAAAAATTTCAAACTTTCTGTGAACAATATGGTATCATGCATAAAACAGGCATTGAATACAATCCTCAAGGGCAAGCCATTGTAGAACGTGCGCATAGTACTTTAAAGTTACAAATTAAAAAATTAAAAAGGAGGAAAAAGGATCATATCTTAGCATTCACTCAATCAAATGCACGTTCCATTTTGCAACAAGCTCTGTTCACATTAAATTTCTTGAATCTTCCGCAGGGAGATATCCTCTCCCGTGCAGAGAAACAGTTCATAGAGGGAGAGGTTGCTCCCCCTCCATTAAATGAACATATATGGTTTAAACCAACCGCAGATGCAGAATGGCGACCGGGGCTATTGCTTTATAGAGGGAAGGGTTATGCTTATGTCTCCACAGAGGATGGATGGACCTGTTTCTGGCTCCCCACACGATGGATCCGGTCGAGGGCCAATTCGAACGGCACTGTATCCCACCAGGTGACGGATGGGGAATCCAGATCAAGATGAACTTCCATTACAGACCATGGCACATCTGAATTTGGGAGGACGACGTCGCCGTCGGCAGATATTTGCTACTGCTTTGCCGACTTGGGGGCAAATTAAAAAGCTTAGTGGGGAAGGGCAAAAAATCCTGCAGCGAACAGGGAAGGCTTGTACGCCTGAAAATTTATTTTTGGCTATGTGTGCCTTGCTTACTGTATCAGATGCCGCTACGTTGGCCAATTTGCTTCTTAAACAACTTGAGGGACTAGATCCAAAAGGTATTATTCAGAGTTTGGGGCATACTGCTGGAGGAATGGGATTTGTATTGTTGATTGTTATCTTATGCTTTATGCTGTTGCATTTTTGCTATCTAAAGCCTTCTCAGAATTCTATGGCCATCCTTTGGAGGGCACTTTTATTAAAACAAAAGAAAAAAGAGGGAATTGAGATGGTGTAGGCTTGTAGGCCCCTTGCAGGCCCAGATCATTTGAGGACTGCACTGAGGTTAAGGTCGGCCAGGCAGGCCTGGGCCAGGAGGAGAAAATGTTCTCTTCCCCTTACCTCATGTTGCAAGGCCTAAATGCCTGGATCAGCAGGAAGTGGCTCTTGCCTAGCTTAAAGTGTATCTTTCTAAACAGAAGTGTTCTTTCTAAAGACAAAGAACATGTTGTCTCCAAAGGAAGGATGGCTAAGAGAATTCTTTATTCTGCAAGCATAAGCAGGATGTATTTTGTTCTTATTGCATTTCGTGTATATTTCACTTCACAGATGTTGGCTTGATACTTTAAGTATACATTGTTATGTTTATCTGATCTCTGCGAGTATATAGCTACGTGAGAAATAAACGGCAGTATGCAGTTGCAAGTGCTGCCTTTGCTCTGCATCCCCTGTGTCCTGGTGATTTCGTAGACCCTTACCCAGGGACCCCAACGCACTAGACGTTGACAGGCCTCAAATTCCACTTCTCTGATATTACTGTCGCAATTTCTGATTTCTTATGACCTGAATTTTCCTGGTAATTCTGACCAGGAATTGTCAATTTCTCTTTGTTACTTACATTACATGTGTCTTGTGAACAACACAGAGCTGTGTTTTGCTTCTGAACCAAAGAGGAAATTCTTTAATTTTACAAGAAGAATCCAGCCACACACATTTAGTAAAATAATTTACACCCTTGCTTTTATTCCTACTATAGCATTTTGCCAGTTTATTTTGTTAACTTTTGTTTGGTCAAATACATTTATCCCTCCCATCTATATTGTCACACTCGATCTGAATTATCTCAAGACTCAGGCACCTCATTTTGTCATCCTCACTTGTCTTTCAGTTCAGTCTCCATACAGTAGCCAAAGGAAGATGTAAACCAATCAGGTCACTCTCAGGTTGCATTTGGAATAAGCCACAGATTTGCATCATGCAATGAGTCTCTGGAATCTTCTGTCTTCTTGTCTGGCTCTCCAACCTCCTGCTATTTTTCCTTTGGCTAATTTACTCTGCAACAGCAACAGCAACACTGGCTTTCTCTTCCTCCTCCTCTTCCCCCTCTTCTCTTTCTCCTCCTCCTCCTTCTCATCCTGTTGTTGTTCCTCCTCCTCCTCTTCCTCCTCTTCCTCTTCTTCTTCTTTTCCTTCCTCTCCTTCTCCTCCTCCTCCTTCTTCTTCTTCCTCTTCTTCCTTTTAAAACTATTTCTTCAAAGTGCTAAAATCATTTTGAATGAACGTAAGGACTTCTCCTTTACTCACTTTGGAAATTCTTTTCCCTAACTCTTTACCCAGCAAGCTCCTTTCAACCCCTCAGATCTCAGATTAGATGGCATTTTCCTTGACAATGTCCATCATATCCAATGATTGATTTCCTACAGAGCAATAGGCAATAAATAAATAAATTATATAAGTATAAGTTGTGATGTTACAGGTACTAAAACATAAGCTTTATAAGGCCAAGGGCCATGCTTGTCTAACATTGTATCATATGAAGCACTTAAACATCTGTGGGATGCAAATGTAAATGTACCCTATGTTTAAAACTATATCAGATAAATACTCAGGACTCTGCCATTTCTCTCACTCATGTGTTACCATAGCAGCATCCTCCCCCCTCCAATCTGCTGGTACTGAAATTTACCCTGTGGTGATTTCCTCCTACTTGTAAAATCCAATAGCTCTGTTTCAGGCCTCTTTCTCTGGATCTCTCTGCTGTCTTTGAGTGCTGTCTTCTCCTGAGAATACAGCCTGAAGTGCCCAGCTGCCTCAGCTGGAATCCCAGCTCCCCTGTTGGCCACTGCGTGGTGTTGAGGAATTTTCTTATATACTCTTCCTCAGTTTTCTCATCTGTAAGGTCTGATTAGGTATGTTATGAAAATTAAAGAGTTAGTATGTGTGGAGTCTTCCAAGAGTACCTGCCATATAACCAATTGCCACGTATGTTTATTTATTTACTTTTATTATGTTATGTTAATCACCATATGTTACATCATTAGTTTTTGATGTAGTGTTCCATGATTCATTGTTTGCGTATAACACCCAGTGCTCCATGCCCTACATGCCCTCCTTAATACCCATCACCAGGCTAACCCATTCCCCCACCCCCCTCCCCTTGAGAATCCTCAGTTTGTTTCTCAGAGTCCATAGACTCTCATGGTTCATCTCCCCCTCCAATTTCCCACCCCCTTCATTCTTCCCTTCCTGCTATCTTCTTCTTCTTCTTTTTTTTTTTTTTTAACATATAATGTATTATTTGTTTCAGAGGTACAGGTCTGTTATTCAACATTCTTACACAATTCACAGCGCTCACCATAGCACATACCCTCCCTAATGTCTATCACCCAGCCACCCCATCCCTCCCACCCCCCACCACTCCAGCAACCCTCAGTTTGTTTCCTGCAATTAAGAATTCCTCATATCAGTGAAGTCATATGACACATGTCTTTCTCTGATTCACTTATTTCACTCAGCATAATACCCTCCAGTTCCAATGCAAATGGGAAGATTTTATTCCTTCTGATGGCTGCATAATATTCCATTGTATATATATAACACTCTTCTTTATCCATTCATCTGTCAATGGACATCGTGGCTCTTTCCATAGTTTGGCTATTGTGGACATTGCAGCTATAAATATCGGGGTGCACATACCCCTTCGGATCCCTCCATTTGTATCTTTGGGGTAAATACCCAGTAGTTCAATTGCTGGGTCGTATGGTAGCTCTATTTTCAATTTTTTGAGGAAGCTCCATACTGTTTTCCAGAGTGGCTGCATCAGCTTGCATTCCCACCAACATTGTAGAAGCGTTCCCCTTTCTCTGCAATCCCGCCAACATCTCGTTTCCTGACTTGTTAATTTTAGCCATTCTGACTGGTGTGAGGTGGTATCTCATTGAGGATTTGATTTGGATTTCCCTGATGCCAAGCGATGTTGAGCACTTTTTCATGTGTCTGTTGGTCATTTGGATGTCTTCTTTGGAAAAATATCTGCTCATGTCTTCTGCCCATTTCTTGATTGGATCATTTGTTCTTTGGGTGTTGAGTTTAAGAAGTTCTTTATACATTTTGGATACTAGCCCTTTATCTGATATGGCATTTGCAAATATCTTCTCCCATTCTGTCGGTTGTCTTTTGGTTTTGTTAACTGTTTCTTTTGCTGTGCAAAAGCTTCTTGTCTTGATGAAGTCCCGATAGTTCATTTTGCCGTTGCTTCCCTTGCCTTTGGTGATGTTTCTAGGAAGAAGTTGCTGCAGCTGAGGTCGAAGAGGTTGCTGCCTGTGTTCTCCTCTAGGATTTTGATGGACTCCTGTCTCACATTGAGGTCTTTCAACCATTTGGAGTCTATTTTTGTGTGTGGTGTAAGGAAGTGGTCCAGTTTCATTCTTCTGCATGTGGCTGTCCAATTTTCCCAACACCATTTGTTGCAGAGACTGTCTTTTTTCCATTGGACATTCCTTCCTGCTTTGTTGAAGATTAGTTGACCATAGAGTTGAGGGTCCATTTCTGGGCTCTCTGTTCTGTTCCATTGATCTATGTGTCTGTTTTTGTGCCAGTACCATACTGTCTTGATGATGACAGCTTTGTAATAGAGTTTGAAGACCAGAATTGTGATGCCGCCAGCTTTGCTTTTCTTTTTCAACATTCCTCTGGCTATTCGGGGTCTTTTCTGGTTCCATACAAATTTTAGGATGATTTGTTCCATTTCTTTGAAAAAAGTGGATGGTATTTTGATGGGGATTGCATTGAATGTGTAGATTGCTCTAGGTAGCATTGACATCTTCACAATATTTGTTCTTCCAATCCATGAGCATGGAACGTTCTTCCATTTCTCTGTGTCTTCCTCAATTTCTTTCATGAGTATTTTATAGATTTCCAAGTACAGATTCTTTGACTCTTTGGTTAGATTTATTCCTAGGTATCTATGGTTTTGGGTGCAATTGTAAATGGGATCAACTCCTTCATTTCTCTTTCTTCTGTCTTGTTGTTGGTGTATAGGAATGCCACTGACTTCTGTGCATTGATTTTATATCCTGCCACTTTACTGAATTCCTGTATGAGTTCTAGCAGTTTTGGGGTGGAGTCTTTGGGGTTTTCCACATAAAGTATCATATCATCTGCAAAAAGTGAGAGTTTGACTTCTTCGCTGATTTGGATGCTTTTTATTTCTTTTTGTTGTCTGATTGCTGTGGCTAGGACTTCTAGTACTATGTTGAATAGCAGTGGTGATAGTGGACATCCCTGCCGCATTCCTGACCTTAGGGGGAAAGCTCTCAGTTTATCCCCATTCAGAATGATATTTGCTCTGGGTTTTTCATAGATGGCTTTTATAATATTGAGGTATGTACCCTCTATGCCTATACTCTGAAGAGTTTTGATCAAGAAAGGGTGCTGCACTTTGTCAAATGCTTTTTCTGCATCTATTGAGAGGATCATATGGTTCTTGTTCTTTCTTTTATTAATGTATTGTATCACATTGATTGATTTGCAGATGTTGAACCAACCTTGCAGCCCACGGATAAATCCCACTTGGTCGTGGTGAATAATCCTTTTAATGTACTGTTGGATCCTATTGGCTAGTATTTTGGTGAGAATTTTTGCATCCATGTTCATCAGGGATATTGGTCTGTAATTCTCCTTTTTGATGGGGTCTTTGTTCAGTTTGAGGATCAAGGTAATGGTGGCCTCCTAAAACGAGTTTGGAATTTTTCTTTCCATTTCTATTTTTTGGACAATTTCAGAAGAATAGGTATTAATTCTTCTTTAAATGTTTGGTAGAATTCCCCTGGGAAGCCATCTGGCCCTAGGCTCTTGTTTTTTGGGAGATTTTTGATGACTGCTTCAATTTCCTTAGTGGTTATAGGTCTGTTCAAGTTTTCTATTTCTTTCTGCTTCAGTTTTGGTAGTTGATACATCTCTAGGAATGCATCCATTTCTTCCAGATTATCTAATTTGCTGGCATAGAGTTGCTCATTATATGTTCTTATAATTGTTTGTATTTCTTTGGTGTTGGTTGTGATCTCTCCTCTTTCATTCATTTCTTTTTGATAAGTCTGGCCAGGGGGTTATCAATCTTGTTAATTCTTTCAAAGAACCAGCTCCTAGTTTCATTGGTCTGTTCTACTGTTCTTTTGGTTTCTATTTCATTGATTTCTGCTCTGATCTTTATTATTTCTCTTCTCCTGCTGGGTTTAGGCTTTATTTGCTGTTCTTTCTCCAGCTCCTTGAGGTGTAGGGTTAGGTTGTGTATTTGAGAACTTTCTTGTTTCCTGAGAAAGGCTTGTATTGCTATATCCTTTCCTCTTAGGACTGCCTTTGCTGTATCCCAAAGATTTTGAACAGTTGTGTTTTCATTTTCATAGGTTTGCATGAATTTTTTTAATTCTTCTTTAATTTCCTGGTTGACCCATTCATTCCTTAGTAGGATGCTCTTTAGCTTCCATGTATTTGAGTTCTTTCCAACTTTCCTCTTGTGATTGAGTTCTAGTTTCAAAGCATTGCGGTTGAAAATAGGCAGGGAATGATCCCAGTCTTTTGGTACCAGTTGAGACCTGATTTGTGACCTAGGATATGATTTATTCTGGAGAATGTTCCATGGGCACTAGAGAAGAATGTGTATTCTGTTGCTTTGGGATGGAATGTTCTGAATCTGTGAAGTCCATTTGGTCCAGTGTGTCATTTAAAGTATTTATTTCCGTGTTGATCATTTGCTTAGATGATCTGTCTATTTCAGTGAGAGGGATGTTAAAGTTCCCCACTATTATTGTATTGTCGTCGATGTGTTTCTTTGCTTTTGTTATTAATTGCCTTATATAATTGGCTGCTCCCATGTTAGGGGCATAGATATTTACAATTGTTAGATCATCTTGTTGGATAGACCCTTTAAGTAGGATATAGTGTCCTTCCTCATCTTTTATTATATAGTCTTTGTTTTAAAATCTAATTTGTCTGATATAAGGATTGCCACCCCAGACTTCTCTTGGTGTCCATTAGCATGGTAAATGGTTTTCCACCCCTCACTTTCAATCTGGGGGTGTCTTTGGGTCTAAAATGAGTCTCTTGCAGACAGCATATCAACGGGTCTTGTTTTTTTATCCAATCTGTTAGCCTGTGTCTTTTGATTGGGGCATTTAGCCCATTTACATTCAGGGTAACTATTGAAAGATAGGAATTTAGTGCCATTGTATTGCCTGTAAGGTGACTGTTACTGTATATTGTCTGTGTTCCTTTCTGGTCTGTGTTAGTTTTAGGCTCTCTCTTTGCTTAAAGGACCCCTTTCAATATTTCTTGTAGGGCTGGTTTCGTGTTTGCAAATTCCTTTAGTTTTTGTTTGTCCTGGAAGCTTTTTATCTCTCCTATTTTCAATGACAGCCTACCTGGATATAGTATTCTTGGCTGCATATTTTTCTCATTTAGTGCTCTGAATATCTCATGTCAGTCCTTTCTGGCCTGCCAGGTCTCTGTGGATAGGTCTGTTGCCAATCTAATGTTTCTACCATTGTAGGTTACAGATCTCTTGTCCCGAGCTGCTTTCAGGATTTTCTCTTTGTCTCTGAGACTCATAAGTTTTACTTTTAGGTGTCGGGGTGTTGACCCATTTTTACTGATTTTGAGGTGGGTTCTCTGTGCCTCCTGGGTTTTGATGCCTGTTTCCTTCCCCAAATTAGGGAAGTTCTCTGCTATAATTTGCTCCAATATACCTTCTGCCCCCCTCTCTCTTTTTTCTTCTTCTGGGATCCCAATTATTCTAATATTGTTTCTTCTTATGGTATCACGTATCTCTTGAATTCTGCCCTTGTGATCCAGTTGTTGTTTATCTCTTTTTTTCTCAGCTTATTTTCCATCATTTGGTCTTCTATATCACCAATTCTGTCTTCTGCCTAATTTATCCTAGCAGTTAGCACCCCCATTTTTTATTGCACCTCATTAATAGCCTTTTTGATTCTGACTTGGTTAGATTTTAGTTCTTTTATTTCTCCAGAAAGGGTTTCTCTAATATCTTCCATGCTTTTTTCAAGTCCAGCTAGTATCCTTAGAATCATCATTCTGAACTCTAGTTCCGACATCTTACTAATGTCTTTATTGATTAAGTCCCTGACAATCAGTACTGCCTCTTGTTCTTTTTTTTGAGGTGATTTTTTCCATCTTGTCATTTTGTCCAGAGAATAGATGAAAGAGAGAACAAAATGCTAACAGTGTAACAGCATCCCCAGAAAAATATACACTAAACAAATCAGATAAGACCTGAAACTGGGAGAAAAGGAAGGGAAAGAAAGAAAAAAGAAAAAAAAAAGAAAAAGAAAAAGATAAAAACAAACAATCAAAAAAATCAGAATATGATCAAATATGATCAGGCTGGTGCATAGATCAGTGCCACACACTAGATTTTGGGCGTATTTTGGTCTGTTAGAAGAAAGTGCCTCACAAAATTTTAAAGAAAGAAAAACTGATATATGTACAAAAATAAGGGTAAATACGATGAAGGGATGGAATATGACTGTAAAAATGAAAATTACGAAAGATTGTACAAAAGGAATTGATAAGATAAGAAGTTGGTTGAAAATAGAAAGAAGAGGATTTAAAAAAAAAAGGGGGGGAAAGAATGTGATCAAGCAGGAGACTAGAACAAAGCCATACACTAGAGATTTAGGGTATATTTTGGTCTGTTAGAAGAAACTGTATCCCAAAATTTTAAAGAGAAAACAACTTATATATATATACCAAAAATGAGGTTAACTACTATGAAGGGATAGAATATGACTCTAAAAATGAAAAATAAAAAAGACTTTTTTAAAAAAGGATTGATAAGATGTTGGTTGAAAAAGGGAAAAAGAAAAATTCAAAAAAAAAAAAAGAAAGAAAGTTAAAAAAAATTAACTTTGAAAGACTAAAGAATGATGGGAATAAAGCCATGAATTCTATGTGCAGTATTCCCCTAGCAGTGGAGTTCTCATTGCTCAGTAAACTTGGTCTTGGCTGGCTGTTCTTGCTGATCTTCTGGGGGAGGGGCCTGTTGCCATGGTTCCCAAATGTCTTTGCGGGAGGCAGAATTGCCCCGACCTTGCCAGGTCTGGGCTAAGTAATCTGCTCGGGTTTGCTCTCGGGAGTTTTTGTTCCCTGCAAGCTTTCCTTACAGCTTTGGAGGATGAGAGTGAAATGGCAGCCTCCCAATCTCTGCCCCAGAGGAGCCGAGAACTCGGGGCCCCACTCCTCAGTGCACCCCCAGAGGAAAGCAGTCAGTCACTCCTGTCTCCCCGGTCCCCAGCGACACTCCATGCTCACCTGGCCTGTGACTGAGCATTTCTATCTCTGGCACCCGACCCTGTGTGGAGTCTCCAAACCCAGCAGAGTCCTGCAGTGAGCTCTCGTGCCGCTCCTCCCGGGGGAGGAAGGGGGGTCTCCCTGGATCTGCTGCTTGTTGGGTCCTTGCTGGAAGAGGAGTAGTCCGACTGTGCCACCGATCATGGTTTATGGCAACCCCGAGCTGAGAGCCTGCTCCTCAGCTCCGTCTCTGCAGCCAGCTTCCCCGCTCCAATACCTGGGAGCTCTGCCACACTCAGGCACTCCCTGTCTTCCTGTGACCCTGAGGGTCCTGAGACCATGCTGTCCCAGCGAGTGTTCCATCCCCACTTAGCCACTGGAGCGACGGCCCTCGGCAGAGCCAACTTCTAAAAGTTCCGATTTTGTGCTCTCTTGCTCTATCACTTGCGGAGAGCGGCTGACAGAGGCCCCCTCCCCAGCTGTCTATCTTCCCGAATATTGCCTTGGATTCACTTCTCTGCATGTCCTACCTTCCAGAAAGTGGTTGCTTTTCTGTTCAGAGTTGCTGCTATTCTTTTCTTCGATCTCCTGTTGAGTTAGTAGGTGTTCAGAATGGTTTGATCCTTATCTAGCTGAATTCCTGGGACCAGACCAAATTTAGGCCTCCTACTCCTCTGCCATCTTGCTGATTGCCATGTATGTTAACAACATTGTGGTTCTTTGTCCTCCTTGGCCTCTAGCCTCACCTGATTCTCCCCCAACTCTTCCCCCATCATCTGATGCCTCTCCTCTTCTCTCCTCAGTCTTCTCTCTGGATAATCTCATCCACTCTTAAGTTTTTGGCCACCATTTGGCATCTGAATATTCCACAGTATCTAATTTATCTTCATCATGAGTTTGCTTCTCACTTACTTGGAAACCAGGGAAGAGACTCAAAGCCTTCTCTTGCTTCTTCTTCACCAGGACTCCACCTCTAACTCATCATTGACATTTGACAACATCATCTATTAGAGTCTCCTGAGCTCTACCTCTGCCTCTCCCAGCTCATTAGCTTCCCACCTCCAGGAATGATGTCCTCGGATCCATTCTCTATGATCCCTCTCTCACAAAACTTCCAGAGAGATCCATCAGAACCACAGAAGTCATTCATTCCCCTCCTGATTCTGCAGCCTCCTATCACAAGGGTATCAAGTCAAGTTCCTCATGTGCATTTAATGTCCTCCGTGATCTTTCCCTGATGATCTCTCCCATCTCAGTCTTTTAAAATCACTACATCAATTTTATTTACAGTCTAGAAATACCACCTCACTATCGATTTCTCTCATGCTGTCCCCTCCACTTGAAATGATATCCCCCTCTCTTCCCTTCCACTTATACTTTGCTGAGTAAATCCTGTTTATCTTTTCACAGTTAGCTGAGTGCTTAGTTCCTCCAGGGAGATTTTCTTAACCCCACTCCTCCCAGCTAAAGTCAAGACTCACTTCTGAGCTCCCTTAATTTCACATGTTAGCATTTCCAATATTTCTTGACTCATGAACTATTTCATAATAACATAATCTTATGTTCTTTCTTAGACAATTCACGGAGTGTGAGAGAGGAATGTTTTAAGTTCAAAGGTTTTATTTTAGATTGGTATGATATTACAGATTTTATTATAAAGTTCACTTAATAAAATCTTTAATATTTATGCTAAATTGAGACAAATGTTGACATTTCTCTCTTAATAAATGGTTGGTTTTTAAAATTTATTGCCAGTTGATGAATAAAAAGCATGATTAATTACCAGCTAATATAAAAACATAATATTATGCTTGGTTTGGGAACAGAATATATATCATAGTGTGGAGTCTTAAATTCATGCAAACCCTCATGCTTGGAAATTTTTATTTTTTTCTAAAAATAATCTTTGTGATTTCGTTACTAAATGACAAGCTGAAGAAACTTTCACAGGATACTCTGCAAGCAGTTCTCTTCTAAAATGACACTGAAGGTGTGAATAATCTTTTTCTAAATAGATGAAATACATAATTTGTATCTTTTTACATTTTTAACTTTCTAAAAATTTATTAAAACATCCTGATTGGTACAGAAAAAAATTTGAGGAGCTCTAGACTTAAAAATCTGTTAAAGAAAATTTTGAGTTAGATTTGTAAAACCTCCTTCCATCTTCCCCTCCCTTACTAACATGTTACACATCAAAGGGATATTTGGAGGGAAAATCCTCAAACTTCTGGAGGTCTCTGATTTCCTAAATTCAACAATTTCTAATTATTTCAACTCTAGATTAGAAATAATGGGAACCTTTGTTAATGTGTGTGGACTATTGAAAATGACAATGTATAGAAACTAATTTGTGATTAGTCCAAACACATATTTATATTGTTCTAGACAGAATAGTGGCTCTCTAAGGATGCCCATGCCCTTGTCCCTGGAATCTATAATATCATAAAGGGACTTTGCAGATATGACCAAGTTAAAGATATTGGAGTAGGAAGATAATCCTGGATTATTTAGGTAAACCCAATGTAGTCACAGGAGTCCTTATAAGAGGGGGCAAAGAGGTCAAGGTCAGAAAAGGAGTATGGTGAGGGGAGATTGGAGTGGTATGAGGAAAAGTCTGTAAGCTGCTGGGTGGCCTCTAAAAGCTGAAGAGGCAAGGAAACAGATTCTGTACTGGAGCCTCCAGAAGGAATGCAGCCTTTCTGGCACCTTGATGCTAACGTTTCTGACCTCTAGAACTGTAACTTAATATATTTGTGTTTTAAACTCCTAAATTTGTGATAATTTGTTACTGCAGCAACAGGAAATGCGTACATGTAGATAGTATACATTTACTTTATAAACTGTCAAGGAAGGTGACAAAGACATTTTAGCTAAAATGTGAAACATCTTTCAGAATGGGAGGCCTACCATACAAAAGTGATGGGAGAGATTCACAGACAAATGAATAGCCTCCATCTTAGACAGATTGGTTGTCTATATAAAATTAAAAGGATACATACCTCCAACATTCCATCATTTCTTTACAGAATGCTTCCATCTTGGAATTCCATGAGATACACCTCCCTTCTGTGATTATGTGTCATTGAGTCTTCACATTCTCCCATATGCCATGTCATCTGAGAGAAGTCTCCATTTTTCTTGCCTAAAATAAATTAAAAGAAAAGCTTATGGATTTTTTTTTAATTTTATTTATTTATTTGACAGAGAGAGACACAGCGAGAGAGGGAACACAAGCAGGGGGAGTGGGAGAGGGAGAAGCAGGCTTCCCGCTGAGCAGGGAGCCCGATGTGGGGCTTGATCCCAGGACCCTGAGATCATGACCTGAGCCAAAGGCAGACGCTTGCTTAACTACTGAGCCACCCAGGTGCCCCAAGCTTACGGATTCTTTCTCTTTCCTCCCTCTTTCTCTCAGTTTCACTGTTCTCTGGGGAAATGGAGGTGTGTTTACTATGTACTGGTGGGTCAGGTGGGTAGGCAGGAAAAAATTCCTCTAAAAGAAAACTCCTGCTAGTGCTTTGTTCTTAGCTTAAAAGTAGTTTTGGAGAGAAACTGCATGTTATAAAGGCCTACCCAAAATTTTAATTAAGGATGTTGAAATTCAAACTCAATGTAATTTGTTCTGTTTAACCAGCTATCTATTATGGGCTATGATAGGGTAACTTACACTAAACTAGACCTACCATAAGCAGCCATAGAATTATACAAAATAGATGAGGCAATTTCCTGACCTCAATACAGCATGTGGGGTGCAATGGTCCCACTGAGCTTGGGGATACGGAAATCAGGGTCTACAAAAGCTGACAAAGCTTCATTCTGCACATGAAGGCACACACACACACAAAAAATAGGGAGATAATTTATTTAGAGGGAGTTCCCAAAGTCCAAGTGGGGATTCCCATGAGGCCTTGTCCAAGGGCTGTGCTTGACATGTGTGCATTAAGGTTTCCCAGGAAATAGTAGCTCCAGATTTGAGAGCCAAGCACATCTACCATTGATCAGTCAGTGTGGGGGTCATTGGAATTCCAGATTGGAGAGACAGGTTAAGACTTTATTAACATGGGACATCCAACTGTTGAACTAAATTTCTTGGCTCAAGATGGAGCCACTCCTACCCACAATGCAACATCAGCAAACCAAAACTTAGATGACCACATGTCCCTGTAAATGCTCCACTTGACCAAAAACACACTATGTCTAGTCAGCCCAATCCCCAAATGCCAAACCAACTCTGGGTCTTCTCACCCAAAACAAAGTAGACTATGTGGCCCCAGACAATCATATATTTGCTACTGGCCTCTTCCTTATTCTTTATTCTTCAGACTGTAACAGCTTCTTACCTTCAGCCCCATTTTGCAGTTCTTAGAAAAGAGACTGTCCACTTAATGAGGTAGTAAATAAGTTGTTTAGTAGTAACATCTAAGTTGTTTCCTTTAGTCATTTTTTAACACAGTGGAGACACCAAAAAGGAGGTACTATAGGAGTAAAAACCAAGACCTTATTTAGAATAAGTTCTACTCTAGAACTACTCTAAAAAGCTTGAAACCAAACACCAATAGGATCCACAGAATACAGTTGAGCAGTTGAGTTCTGCTAAACAAAAATGGTTTAGGGCTTTCCACAACACCAAACCCACAATATATAAAGCTAAGCCTACAGAAGTTGGAGTAAATCAGACAGTAATTGAATTGCTTATCAGAACAAACATCAACTCTCCTTAGAAGAAAGTTATAGAAACTAGAATCTCTAAAATATGTCACCACCATGTTCACTAAACAACCACAAAAATTATAAAGTTTGTATATTTATGCAATGAAATTCTACACAGCAATGAAAAATAATTACAGATATATACAACAACATGGGAGAATCTAAAAATCCTTATGTGGAATGAAAGAAGCCAGACACAAAAGAGTACACACTGAATGATTCCTTTACATGAAATTTTAAAATACTAATCTGTAGTGATAGAAGCCAGATCACAGATGACCTAAAGTAGGGGGTGGGACTCATGGACTTCAAACGGGCATGAGAAAACTCTTTGAGGTGGTAGAACATTCTCTATCTTGATTGTGAACATGTCACATCTATTTGTCAGAATTTACTGAACCATACATTTAAGATGGATGCTTTTTGTTGCACATAAATTACACTTCAATATTTATTAAAAATATAGCCAACAATGAATAAAAATAACTCCAGATTATATAATAGTCAAAACCTATCCTGAGCTGAGTGGCTAAAAAATAAAAAACCACAGGGACCTGTGAGCACAGATCCTTGCATAAGCTTACCAGATCCTCTCAGATACTATCAAACTGCATTCTTTCTTAAAGGGAAAAATTTAGTTTATGTATTAATAGCTTTCTTAAAAACAGAATGTCATGATAGCCCAAACCCCCATGAACCTGTGGGAAATTCTGAACGACCACTGGGGCATCCTACTTTGAGCATATTCCTCTTATTACAAAGATCATACTGTATCATAATGATCTTAAAATGTGCTGCTTTCCCCTAGTAGACCATAAACATACTAATATTAGCTCCTGTATCTCATTAGTCTTGTGATTCTAGGACCTAACATGATGCCTGGCACAAAAATAAGTTCTCAAAGATATATTTGTTCAGCACCTGGGTGATCAGTCCAGTTAAGCATCTGCCTTTGGCTCAGGTCATGGTCTTGGGGTCCTGGGATTGAGCCCTTCATGAGGCTCCCTGCCCCAGGGGGGAGTCTGCTTCTCTGTCTCCTTCTGCCCCTCCCCCCTGTTCATGCTCTCTCTCTCTCTCTCAAATAAATAATAAAAAAAAAACCAGGAATAACTATTTTCATATATATATATATAGTGAAAGAACAAAATCTGTTAATTAATTCTGATCAAATTCATATCTTGGTTGTGAGGGGTTTTGTTTCTTCTAAAATTTTGGACATTGTTATGTTAATTCTTATACTAAATAATGGACTAATTTTTTTAAACAAGAACATGGGCAGAAAACTACAAAATAGTTTTCCAAAGAATACTTTAGGAAAGAACAATAAAGTAGAGTAGTTTGAAAATGAAGTCCTCTTTGTAAGAAATGCCTGGCATTTTTTGAGCATGAACCATCAGCATTTTGGTTGGTGGTCACTGATGGAAAGAAAGTTTCAAAAGGCAATTGCTTCGATCATTTTATATCATTACCAATTTTATCCTATTTTTTTTCTTCATAAGCAAAAGTTTGCAAAGCTTGAGATAGAAAAAAAATACGGGTTATATGGAAAACTAGGGATAAACCTTTAGAAATTTTCAACAATTGCTATTTTTTTTACTGACAAAGATTTTTCTCCTTGACCACACTCTGGTCAGGCTCCTATGAACTTTCTTCTCAACTAGGTCCTGACTTTTGTGTTTCCATGTTCATCTCTGCATTGTCCATTTTCAGCAAGAGTCCTATGAGGTCCATTTACCTAGAATCCCCGTCCTTCCTATTTGATCACTCTTGATATCTATTTGGGTTCTTCATCATCCATTCTCCCCCATTCCCTTATTCCCATTCACCCCCACCTGCCTGCCTTCAGCAAGAATCCTGTTGGGTTGGGTTAGCCAGAATCACCCTTCAACTCTGATGTGTTCTCTTTGTAATTTTCCATCCACTGGCTCCCTACACTGCTCTTTGGCTATAAATTTCCACTTCTCCTTGTTGTTTTTGGAGTTGAACCCAATCTTTCTCCCACACTGCAGGACCCATTGCAGTGGTCCCTATACCTACCACAGTGGTACTCCTTAAATAAAGTCTGCTTTACCATTCTTTAACAAATGTCATGAATAATTTTTACTTAGCATAACAATGGAATTCTTTCTATTCTCTATGTCATATGTTGATTCCAAATATACTACTAATAATTAGTATCATCCTCCCTTTTATAATGTTTATATTTTTGTTGGAAAAAGATTGTCTTTGTTCCCTCCCACATTACAAACATGATACATGTTAAATAAAATTATCTTTGTCATGTATGTATAAATACCATGGTCACAGAAGCCACTATGAGAAGGGGGATTAAGGGATGCCCAGATGGCACAGTCGGTTAAGCATCTGACTCTTGGTTTTGGCTCAGGTTACAATCTCAGGGTCATGAGCTCGAGCCCCGCATTGGGCTCAGTACTCAGCAGGGAGTCTGCTTGGATTCTCTCTTCCTCTCTCTCTGCCCCTCCCACTCATGTGCTCTGTCTCCCTAAAATAAATAAATAAATCATTAAAAAAAAAAGGAGGATTAAAAGTATATTCTTCCTCTCCCCAAAGTTTACATAGATTGAATTTCAAGACTAATTTGGCTTGAGAAATAAAGTGAAATACTTAGGAGTAACTATTTTCATATATCTAATTTTTGTGTGTATAATATAATTTATTTTCCTAACATAAAACTTTCCAATCTACAATTTAAAATAAGTGCAGAGATTATAAATGACATGTTTAGAGTCTGTTTCGAAGAGAATGTGATAAACTCTCTTCTTTTTGCAGATGTGATCAACATGAAAATGGGACTTGCTTTCCTTTTGAATACCAGAAAGGGCAGTTTAAGTTTCCCTGAGCCAGCAGAAAGGAAGCATTCTTGTCGTTCTTCACTTTTTCCAATTCTATCCCAACTGCATTCCCAAAAACTTAAGCCAGATCTAGGAGCAAATGCCTTTGGTCAGTCAGAGCGACAGCCATTTTGATTTCCAAGGTCGGGGAGGGGGGAGGTATGATTCACCGTGAAGGTAACATAGTTTTACCTCGCTGGCAAAGCATAAAGAAGCCAGACACTCCTTTGGAAGGATAACTATGGCTATACATCAGCCAGCTCTTATCTAAATTATTTCTTTAATTATGGCATTAGAGTTATTCACTGTTTTCCCAAAGATTTTTTTTTTCCCTCTGTCTAGGCTGCATAATCATGAGTTTTGTCTTTTGAAATCCTTCTCATTCTTCAATGCCCAGCTCAGGGCAAATTTACTGAAAATAATCTTTAGCAAATTTTAAAAGTTCATATAGTTTTGAGCAAAGAAATGCTTGCATTGCACATAGAGATATGAAATTTTTTTAAAGAGAAAATATGGAGACTATTATGTCGAAGTTGACTTTCAATTTTCTGAAGTCTGTAGGGTGTCCACCTCCATGTCTGTTACCTAAGGAAAAGGTGCTTGCTAATTGCAGCTGGAGACTTGTTATCTAGCAACACAAAAATGATAAAAGCAAACCAGCGAAATCTTTGCCAGACATACTCAGCGTGAATTAATCTCATGTTCTTCTGTGATTTAACAGTGTCTAAGCTTTCAACTAGCTTTGAGCACTTAAAAAATTCAATTGCACAAACATTGATTGAAGACCTGTTAGGTGAAAAATAACATGCTAGGGAGAGGCTATACACATGAACAGGATATGAGTCAAAAGGAGCATGGAGAAAGAAGGAATACCCCAAAGGGGGTGCTCTGAGTGAAAGTAGGGGAAATGGAGAAAGAAACATAATAATCTTGGTCTGTGGAGTGAGAAAGCATTCTAGACCAAAAGAAAGTGTGGTCAGGGAGAGCCCAGAGCAGAGAGCTCTTTTGAGCAGTTTATAATCCAGTGTGATTATAACGTTTCTGTGCTTAAAAATTGCCTGGACAGCTTATTAAAAATGTAGATTCCCAGGGCTGCTTGTCTGGAGAGTCTGATCCATAGGTATGGATTGGGGTCCAAGGACTGGGGTCCCAGGTGATTCTGATTGTCAGTGGCCCAGATGCAATTCTGAAAAGTCCTGGTCTGAGTGTGGATGATAGAGGACTCGAAATGAAGTTCAGACTAGAAATTTGCTTCAGAATAGATGGTGAAGAGCTTCAAATGTTTCACAAGGGAACATTCAGTTAAGAGCCAATGAAGATTTTAAGGAAAACTGAGGGTCGAAGTTTAGGAATTTCACTTTGGGAGCAGTGGAGATGATGAATTGCAAAGAACCTGAAGACTTAAGAGGAGACAAATGCAGACCCTTCTCTGACACTTGAAACAGGTGACTAGGGAGGGAGCAGAGGTGAGACAGGCTGTGCCAGCAAGACTTGGGGCACCTACGGATCTAAAATTAGGTGGGCAGGAGAAGCCAAGATGATGTGAGATTTCTAGTCTAAGGGATACAACCAAATCAAAGAACAGGGAAGGAAGAAATCAGTAAGTTCAGTTCAAAACCTGCTGTCTTTGAGGTAAAACATTCCTTCAGTGGTGTCTAATAGGCTCATGTGTATCTGGAATGCAAAAGAGAGGGCATGGCTGCATCCATCCATGCAATCCTTCCTTTAACAAATATTGACCAGGTATGTACTGGGGGTCAGGCTCTGTTCAAGGTGTGGAGTATATATTTATGAGCAGGAAAAAAGCAAAGCTCTTGTCTCCATCACACTTACATTTTAGAGGCAGAAAACAAATAAATAAATACACAATATCATGTTAGGTGCCAAAAAGCCTACGGAGAAAAACTAAAAGCAGAGAAGAAAATAGAACATTTTGGAGGGCGCTATTTTTGATGGGAAAGTTGGGATAGATTTCTCAGTGACATTTGAAATGAGACCTGAAGGAAGGTAAGAAACGAGCAAGCAAAATGAATAACTGAAAGAAAGATGATTCTAGATGCCATGGTCTATCTACATAATTTTGTATCTTCCAAGTGTGAAGCTGATCTGTGCACATTCATGCCCTCATCAATTTAATAGTTACTGACTGAGTCCTACTCTGTGCCAGGCAGCTATTCTTGGCATTTTGCTTACATGTTTGTAAGCAAAATAAACCACCCCCTTCAAAATAAACCCTAGGGTCATGGAGTTTACATTCTAGTAGAGGAAATAGATAAACAAACATAAAAAAGATAAATGAGGGAGGCCTGGGTGGCTCAGTCAGTTAAGCGTCTGCCTTCAGCTCAGGTCACGATCCCAGGGTCCTGGGATCGAGTCCCGCATCAGGCTCCTTGCTCAGCAGGGAGCCTGCTTCTCCCTCTGCCTGCCCCTCCCACTGCTTGTGCTCTCTCTCTCTCTCTCTCCCAATCTGACAAATAAATTAATAAAAATCTTAAACAAAACTATTAAAAAAAAGATAAATGAGTCATCAGGAGAAAAAGTAAAGCTGCCAGCTGAGAAGTGGGTTATGAAGTATCAAAGGGGATGTAGGTATAAATGTTAGATTGTGTCCCTGGGCATGGAAGCCTCCCAGGAAGGTGACTCCTCAGTAAATGTCTGCAGGAAATGAAGAAGCTAGCCATGGGGCTATCTGGAAAAAGGAAAAAAAAAAAAAAAAAAAAAAAAGAGGCTTTCCAGGTAGAAAGAACAACCAGTATAAAGATATGGAGGCAGAAGAGCGCCAGACATGCTCAAGCCAGTTGGCCTGGGTGGAACGTAATAGGGAGAAATCAGTAGCAGATGAGGCACGTGAGATCATGCAGGCAGTTGAAGGTCATTATAAAGCCTTTGCTTTGAAATAGACTAGAGGGGCACCTGGGTGGCACAGTCGGTTAAGTGTCAAAACCATTGACTCGACTCAGGTCATGATCTCAGGGTCGTTAGATGAAGCCCTGCACTGAGCTCCACGCTCAGTGGGGAGTCTGCTTGAGATTCTCTCTCCTTCTGCCCCTCCTCCCACTCATGTTCTCTGTCTCAAATAAATAAGTAAATAAAAAAATAAATATTAAAAAAAAAAACTAGAGTAGAAGTCATTAGAAGTTTTTAAATAAGGGAGTCACAAGGTCACATTTATACATTTTTTTAATTAAAAATTTTTTTCTTTACTTTTAGTTCCAGTAAAGTTAACATACAATGCTATGTATGGGCCTAGTGGCCCAGATTTCAGGTATATAATATAGTAATTCAATAATTCTATACATTATTCACTGCTTATTCTGATAGGTGTACCTTTAATCCCCTTCACTTATTTCTTCCATCTCCCCACCCACTTCCCCTCTGGCAACCACCAGTTTGTTTTCTATAGTTAAAGAGTCGTTCTTTGATTTGTCTATCTTTCAATGTAGAAAGATATGGAAAGAACAAGTACAGCTACTATGATTTAAATTATTATTTAATTTACTAAAAAAGTCTAAATCCCATACATATTTTCCTCAATCCTTTAAGTTCATTATACAAATATTATTTATTTATAAACTTAGTAAAATAAGTACAATTACCCTTTCTCTGATTGTTTGATTCATCCATATTGTACAGAAAAATTCCTTTAACACTCTTTTAATGTAACTAGGATTCATTAACTATCCTAAATTCATGTGTCAATTTAATAGATTTGATTTCCTTTTTAAGCATTTCAAGTGCCTGACAATGAAAGCCTACGGCCCTAAAAACAACAACAAAAAAAAAAACAAAAAAACATGGGGCACCTGGGTGGCTCAGTCGGTTAACTGTCTGCCTTTGGCTCAGGTCATGATCCTGGGGTCCTGGGATCAAGCCCTGCATCGGGCTCCCTGCTCAGCAGAGAGCCTGCTTCTCCCTCTCCCTCTGCTGCTCCCCCCTGCTCCTGCTCTCTCTCTCTCTGTCAAATAAATAAATAAAATCTAAAAAAAAAAAAAAAAAACACTTTGCAAGTACTTAAATTATTCCTGTTAACAAATGAAGCAATCACATACATACAGTGACTATCAAGCCCCTTTTCCAAAATGTTTATAAATGTAGTCAGATTTCTGATGCTTATTAACTTAAAGACACAATTTTAAAATTAAATCAAATTCCCGGGGTGCCTGGGTGGCTCAGTAGGTTAAGCATCTGCCTTAGGCTCAGGTCATGATCTCAGGGTCCTAGGATCGAGCCCCACATCGGGCTTCCTGCTCAGTGGGGAGTCTGCTTCTTCATCTCCCTCTGCCCCCACCCCTGCCCATGTTCTCTCTCTTCCGCTCTGCTTTCTCTCTCTCAAATAACTAAAATCTTTTTTTTTTTTAAGATTTTATTTATTTATTTGAGAGAGAGAATGAGATAGAGAGAGAGAGCATGAGATGGGGGAGGGTCAGAGGGAGAAGGAGACTCCCTGCCGAGCAGGGAGCCTGATGCGGGACTCGATCCTGGGACTCCAGGATCATGACCTGAGCCGAAGGCAGTCGCTTAACCAACTGAGCCACCCAGGTGCCCTAAAATCTTTTTTTAAAAAAATAAAATTAAATCAAATGCCCTAAAGTCCTAAATTATGAGAAAAATTACAAACATACTCATTGTATTAAACCTGATGCAAAAGTATTCATACTCTGCATAATCCTTGCTTTCATCATTTCAATGTTCACTCAAGTCTTTCCAGACTTGAAGTGTTGACCCAATTAAGGGGATCAGATTTGCTATAAGAGTTCAGTTGAGTCTTCCATCTAACCTAGAGTTGCCTAGTGGGCCCAGATTTGAGACTAAGAGGTTTACTTTATCTTCTCAGGGGAGCTGAGGTAACATACATAGCCATGAAATATGGTTTATTATGTGTCAGAGACCTGAAACCAGCTGGAAGACCCATGAGCTACATGCCTACAGCATGTTTCTATCAGGTCAACAGCTGGATGTGTTACTCCAAGGCCACGCACTTCACACACGTTAGCTCAGCCACCCACCTTCCCCTTAGTCCAAGCTGTACTTTTACCTATCTCCTCACCTTTTATCTGCTTTATTTCAACAGATTGTGACAACCTCTACGTGAGTTCTTTCACCCCCTGAAAATGTATTCAGCAAAACTATTTACTGCCTGATTTAATTCTGCATTCCTGTCATATTTTTCTCTACCTGTAATTCTAAAAACACGTGATTGTCATTTCATTCACGCTCAAGTGCTTCTTTCATGGTTACCTGGCTCAACAGCTGTACCTCTAAGTGATGATAAGCCATTTAAAACAAAAATTGTTATATTTTCTGCCCAACATTCCTGAGGAACAGATAGGGGACAGATATGATTTAACTCCTATTTATAAAAATATTGAGATGCAAGAAGAAACAACTTACCTAGCCCTGGATCACTTTGGAGTAGTTTAATCAAAAGAATCTCTCTCAGTTATCCTGGCATTTCATGCTCAATGCCTCTCAATGAGAGATCATTTGTCTCTTTTAAAGGAAGATTAGTGAATATTTGTGTATGAATATTAAAAAACTTAAATAGCAGTCTGAAGTGATTGAAGAATACCCAATGCTATAAATGAGAAAGAAGCTCTAGAGAACTTCTGGAAACTTACTAGGCATGTCACTCAAAGTAGAAAGAAGGTACTTCGCTCCAAGTTTGGATCAGAATTAACTACCTCCCGTGCCTGTAAACTCTGGAAATAGACAAGACTGCCATTTAGAGAGTAAAACAAATGGCCAACTTACAATCCATTTTCCATCCTTTAAATTCTTCACGAAAAATACTCAACATTATTCCACACTGCCTCATCAGTACCATTGGAGTAGAAGGAAATTTATATTTATAAGATGATTTCATGCTTAGTGTATCTCCAAGTACAATACAAAGTAATAAATTAAGTAGAAATTGTACTTAATTTAGGCACAAGTAATCTTGTTTCTGCTAGAAAGAGCAATGGGTAAGAACATTTTCTTTCCTAAAGGATCTTGCATTTTATAGAGCTCTTCTTATTGGTTATTAATCTGTTAAATTTAAACCAGTGTAAGAAGTTGGCACTCTTAATACTTAGAAACTTTTTGTTCATTCAAAGAGCTTTATGTGGACCTGGCAGCTTTTTTCAATTTACATGATAGGTTGAGTAAATGCAACATTTATTATGTATCCAATAAACTTATTTCTCTCTCTCTCTCTAAATATATATATTTCTCTACATTTATATGTGTAGGACATATCTTTAATATTCGTTTCAGTGGAATGAAGCAATTATTGCTGCAGAACTTATTTAACTAAGAATGGCAATATTGGGTAGATTTTCAAGATGCCAACGTGGGTGCGCATGTGTGTGTGTGAGAGTGTGTGTATGTGTGTGTAGTGAACCTTGAAACAACAAAGGGTAGTAGGGAGAATAGGTACACACTTGAGAGTTTCATCAATAAAGTCAGGGCAATTGAGTCATGGAAGGATGTTCATAAATTGGCAAAGTTTTATTATCGTTAAGAATGCAAAATAGTTCTTGAGATGTTCTATGAGGATTTTGAGGCCCAGAAAGAAATGAACAAATATAGCTAAGGACCCAGCCAAGCTCCCTAAACAGTAGACTGAGGCTGGACCCCTGGGCTTCTGATGCCTGCGCTCCTTCCAAAGATGTTGTTCCTCATCAATGCTCTTTAAACATTTTGACTCACCCAAATACATTCTTGGCTTCAAGAGGCATATTTTATAGTCTGAAAGTGTCCTGATCAATTGTCTGCAAATGGAGGCAGAGATGGGAAAAGAATCTGGGATAAAGCAAGATAGTGAAGCTTGGAAATCCTTCACTGACGAGTAATTAGTTTCTCTAGGCATAATTGCAGAATCACTCATGATATTTTGTGGCTGAACAGATTAGCTGCAGACACAAAGCATCAGCAAAGGGCCTGCATATCAGCAGTGACTCAGAAAAATAACCTATTCCAGTCACTTTTTCATTTTTACAGACCGTAGTTTATTAAATCATCTTTAGTGGCTATTGATACAGATGTAATTCCTTTCAATTCTTTATCTTTCATAGGACTTCCTGTTTTTAGAACTCTTACACGATTTTCCTAATGCGAACATGTCAGAAAAGATTCTGAGTTTCATTCCTTATAGAGGCTTTAAGCTACAGTTGGCCTCAGTAGCTTGTTCTGGATGATAAAACTCCAACTTATGAAACACCCTTGAGTGAACAAGAACTGAAAAACTTTTAAATGAGCACATCTGGCCAAGGTAATTTCACTGGTACTGTCGGAAAGAGTTAGCCACCCCTCCCCCAGTCTGATACCAGGGGAGCTCTTTTCATTTATTGTCTATCATCTAACCAGTACCATTTTCATTTGGCTTTTAGCAAGTGTGAATTAGCAATAGATCCTCCACCTGTCTGATAACTTTGAAGTGTCAAATCTCATTTTTTCTTCGCTTGGTCAGGTGTTAGAGACCAGTTCAGCTGTGTTACACATTTGAAACTGTTGTCATTTCCTTTCTCGTGTTCTTCTGTAACATTACTGAGAAGAGAGCAACGCATATGAATATGGCTTTATATGCATAGTAAATTTTGATAGCACTTTGTTCTTGGGACTCATCTCTGGATATAGATCTGTAATTGTTAATAGTGAGTTGAAGAATACAGTGCTATGCTTTATTAATACATGACAGAGACATAATTTCTCCTAACTGAAAGATACCATTTGACCAGTGGGTCAGAGAGTGGCAATTACTGTGGAGGTACAGGTTACAACAATGATAGAAAATCATTAACAATGACATTTTGTTTTAAAACTGTGTACTTTCTGAAATGTTTCCCTCAATTGACTAATTTCCCTGAGGCAGAAATAAAGAAAGAGACCAGCTCAGTTTAATAGCTTTTAAATTTTCCTATCTATGTCTGAGGCTGAGACTATTTTCTTTGAGCACATTGGGAAATTGTTCCCAGACCTCTAAGGGTAAGGTTGAGTGAATGTAATTCCCAGAAAATTAAGCAAGGTTTTGTGTCTTGATTTATTTTTTTTAACATCCTCATCTAATATCTTTGAAGGCAGCTGGTCATGCGCAGAGCAAAATATGTGATAGAATTTTTTTTTCTTTTTTTTTTTGCTTTCAACTGACTGAGGCCGACACCACTGGCCAGACCATGAGATGGCCATCTTAAACTGAATTTTAAGAGCAGAGAAGATTCACTCATGGAACATTATCTGGGACCCTAAAAATGATATTAAAATGAAAAGTTAGTATGATTTCAGCTCCAGGTAACAGAAAACCCTGGCTCACCATGCCTTTAAATAGAACAGCTCGGGGCGCCTGGGTGGCTCAGTTGGTTAAGCGACTGCCTTCGGCTCAGGTCATGATCCTGGAGTCCCGGGATCGAGTCCCACGTCGGGCTCCCTGCTCAGCAGGGAGTCTGCCTCTCTCTCTGACCCTCCCCCCTCTCATGCTCTCTGTCTCTCATTCTCTCTCTCAAATAAATAAATTAAAAAATCTTAAAAAAAAATAAATAAATAGAACAGCTCAACACAACTTCTGCAGATCGTTCATCTCCAGTGCTGGGTTATACAGAGTATCAACAACCTCAGTCTTCCCATTCTGATGCCATCAGGTTAAATCATTTTACAGATAGTATGTTTGCATGGCAACATTCTGAGGCAAAACATGAACATGTTCTCTCAAAAGTTTCACTGACAACAGAAACGTTTCCTATAAACCCCTCGGCAGATTTATGCTCACTTCTTAGTGGTCATAATTGGCTCACACAGAAACCAGCCACCGCAAGGGCAAAGGTCCACCATGGTTGGCTTCAACGATCACGACTCACAATCTGAGGCCCTCCTCCCTAGAAAGATGCGGCCAGAAGAAGAGGATGGATCCCTGAACAAATGCAGGGATCTATTAAGAAGGAAGGAAGAAAGGAAGAGGAAGGAACCTTGATGTGTACATGACAAATCCTGTCTGGCATACCAACACACCTATACAGTTAAAAGAAAATGTCAGTTATTTAGAAGGGTCCAACACATTTACGGTTTCTATTTGTTCTTAAGTCTTTAAATGATGCTTCAAATTTTCAAAATGCTGTGTCACACATATTATAAAATTTAATTATGTAATTGACCTTTATTTCATAAACCAGGACTATAAGTATGTAAAAATCTGTTTTATAACTGAATCGAATTTCTATCCTAACTCTCCATTTTAACTGAGGTAGAAAAGCTAATTGTTGTATATGCATCTCAGACTCAGTTCACTTACAGTTTTATTTGCCTCTTTTCCCTCCCCCAGCTTTATGGGGGCAGAGATGGGAAGGTTATGTACCAGCAAAGTAAGTGGGAGAAGTGGAGAGCAGGATTTGCTTATCTGTCATTATGTGTCCATACCAAACAGTATCCACTGACACGTCTGTCATCAGTTCTGGGTTGTTCTTATCCTTTGATGTTGGTAAATGCAGAAACGTTTGTTTATTCATGCCATTATCTACCACTGAACTCCTTCTTCCCAACTATGAGATGTTTTCAGGTCCACTGAATGTATCAGCTACATCCACTCTCTTCCATCCTCATCCTATCTTTCACGCCCTTCTGGTGAAACTTACCCATGTTGTCTCAGGTCCCCTGCCTAAACAAACACACAAAGTCCCATCTGCCTCACTTCCAGCTTTCTATGGTGAGGCAAGGAAATCTTGGTTACCCATCTTCCATATCTTCAGAAGACAGTGGGGCACACAAATCTACTGCTTAATGTCCAAACTTGTCTTGAAGTTCTAATACCCCTCCTCACTCCTGGTTTGCCTTATGGGAGCAGGATGCTTTGACTTTTGAGAAACCCACATAGCTAGTGCTCTGGCTTAAACACCATGCTCAGCACCATTATGGATCTGAATTTTGATGATCAAAACACAGATTTTTTAGACCCATAAACCTCTTTTCTCAAACTATTTTCTCTTTGTGGGTCACAAAAGTCTAATTTGAAAGTCAACAGCTTAGGGAAATTAGTACAGAAACGCTCGCTGTTACTTGACTGTGAAGACGGCTGGGATATCAGGAAACACTGAAGGAGGAACCAAAGGTATAACGAGTGAATTATCATCCTGCTACAATAAGGAAATGGCCTCAAGTAATCCGTAGCTAGTTAAGGAAAGAGTCATGGGATAGAATGCAAATTTTCCCTTTCAAATCCTGTGTTCTTGTCACTCTGACATCATACCATTAGCTGTTCAGAATATTTTCAAAACCCAAGAAGCATTAATAATATTTGTATCTGGCTCCTGGCCTCAAAGCATCCAGTTGAGAATTGTGTTTGGGCCAGCCACCCCAGTGGGCAAAACTTGTTAGGCAATCTGCCCATCCTCAACTTCCTGGACCAAATACTGAAGGCTGCCTTTCCTGGAACTACTCAGACCCCAAACATTTTCCACTCTGTGGCTCATTCCCTCAGGATTGAGTGTGTCTCCTCAACAACAGTTTAATCTGAGGAATTAATCTCTGTCAACCTGTTACCTATTCCATATAAGTTATGTGTACTTTTACCTAGGCACCTTGGGAACAAGAGTTTAATTCAGTGGATGACATGATTCTGCTAGTTAGAATTTCATGAACCAGCTAGACTAGAAGAGGGAGAAAGGTAATTTGAAGGATTATAAGATCATTTGTTTGTCAAAGGTACCCCAGAGGATGATGAAAGTATACTCAAATTCCTTCAAATCTGTCCCGGTGGATTATTGCCTCCTGGCTGGAAACAGTCCACTTCATACTTGGAAAAACAGGAGACCCAGAACTTTCCCCTCCAAATAGAGGGCACAGTTCAATCTTAAATTCCAAAAGAACATCTACACAATCTATTAGTATTTACAGCTTTGACATTTGGCAAGGAATTTTGACTATGCCCAGCTGAGAAGCAATAAAACTCCTTTGTGTGACAAATCGCTTTGGTATTGAGGGTCACTGCCTCAGTATGAGCAAAGTCAGTCAAGGAGAAAACTAACCAGTTCAGAGTGTAGTCCTAATGGTTACGCTTTAGTGGAAAGTTAACTCATTATTTAAAAATTAAGCTACCATTTCTAATCTGTCTTAGTATAACTAAGATTGAAGGTGGACACTCTGAATTGTAATTCATTAATACACCTTGACATTATTAATCTCTTCATTTAGTATGTTCTTAATGGCAAGGGCAGTAAAAAAAACTTTTCCACCAAACAAATAAAAAATCAGATGTGTACTTTTAACAAATTAATTATTTCAAGTTATATTTATTGAAAACTTACTATTCCTAGTAGCGGGTGGATACAAAAAGCTATGGCGTTTTGTTTTGTTTTTTGGGTTTTTTTTGGTGCCAATTAAATACAGTTTTATTTAAGACATTGCATTTTCCACTTAACAATACAGTGCTTATAAAGTGCAATGTTTATTTCCGTTCCCTGTGCATGTATTCCATATTCAAGTATCAAGAATGCCCAGTTTATTTACTATAGAAGCTCAACATTAAAACTGCCATGGAATTTGCTACAAATTTGGGTCCTTCGAATATTTTGCGTGGAACAATGCTAGACCTATTCTCAGGTTGGCTTAATCAACCTATGGTGGGTCCAGAGGAGGCACCACAAGGAAAGCCTCCAGGCATTCCTCCTGACATGTCCCCTGCACTCTGGTACAGTTTGGTAATGATAGGATTGCAGACTTTCTCCAGCTCTTTCTGCTGGTGTTCAAATTCTTCCTTCTCTGCAGTCTGGTTCTTATCAAGCCAATTGATGATTTCATTGCACTTGTCCAGAATCTTCTGTTTGTCCTCATCATTGATCTTGCCCTGAAGTTTTTCATCTTCAACAGTTGCTTTCATGTTGAATGCCTAAGACTCAAGTGAATTCTTGGAAGACACTTTGTCCCGCTGTTTCTCATCTTCAGCTTTGTACTTTTCAGCTTCCTGGATGCGCTCAATGTCTTCCTTGCTCAAGCGGCCCTTGTCATTAGTGATGGTGATCTTGTTCTCTTTTCCTGTGCTCTTATCCACAGCAGAGACATTGAGGATACCATTAGCATCAATATCAAAAGTGACTTCAATCTGAGGAACGCCATGAGGGGCAGGAGGTATGCCTGTGAATTCGAACTTGCCAAGTACGTTGTTATCCTTGGTCATGGCATGCTCACCTTCATACACCTGAATAAGTACACCAGGCTGGTTGTCAGAGTAGGTAGTGAAGGTTTGTGTCTGTTTGGTAGGAATGGTAGTATTACACTTGATGAAAATAGTCATGACTCCTCCAGCAGTTTCAATGTCAAGAGAATGTGGAGTGACATCCAAATCCAACAGCAGCAAATCTTGAACATTTTCAGATTTGTCTCCAAAAAGGGTGGCTACCTGGACAGCTGCACCATAAGCAACAGCCTAATCAGGGTTGATGCTCTTATTCAGTTCTTTCCCATTGAAGAAATATTGTAGAAGTTTCTGAATCTTAGGGATCTGGGTAGAACCACCCACCAGGACAATATCGTGGATCTGAGACTTGTCTAGCTTGGCATCCCGAAGGGCTTTCCCTACAGGGTCCAGGGTGCCACGGAACAGATCAGCATTTAATTCTTCAAACCAGGCATGAGTAATAGAGGTATAGAAGTTGATTCCTTCACACAGAGAATCAATCTCAATACTGGCTTGCATGCTAGAAGAAAGTGTATGCTTAGCACATTCACAAGCCGTATGAAGACGACAAACTGCCCTCTTGTTTTCACTGAGGTCCTTCTTATGTTTGTGCTTGAACTCTGCAATAAAATGGTTGACCATTCTGTTGTCAAAGTCTTCTCCACTTAAGTGGGTGTCTCCAGCTGTGGATTTGACCTCAAAGATCCCATCTTCAATAGTAAGGATTGACACATCAAAAGTACCACCTCCTAAGTCAAAGATCAGTACATTCCTTTCAGCACCAACCTTCTTGTCTAAGCCATAAGCAATAGCAGCAGCAGTTGGCTCGTTGATGATTCAAAGTACATTGAGACCAGCAATAGTTCCAGCATCTTTAGAAAACAGCTGTCTGGTGATCTAGCCCAGCATTCAATGAGCTGTATGGCATTCTTTTACCTCTAGATGCTTCTCATTTAAGGGAGGACACAGATAATCAAATAGATGAAGAAAATTTTAGGTTCAGTATCCAGCAATGGGTAAAGGGGTGGAGTCTTACATGATTTAGGAAAAAGGAGATGCTCCTTTTGTCTAGTGATAAAGAAGGATTTCATTGAAAAGAGACACTTGAAGGATGGTGGGATTTTGAAGGATGCCTCTTGAAGGATGGTAGGATTCTGAAAGAAAAATTGAAGAAGAGAGTGTGGTCCCTGAAAGTATAACCTATGAGACACAGGAACTACTATTTCAAAAACCATCTGTGGTTTCCTCTAACACCTTCAAGTTTTTTCAGAGTTCCATGCATTGGATGACTAAGCCAAATGGCCCAATTATCTCCTAGGAAGCTCAAAGATAGATTTAAAAGGCAGATAAAGATTTCTACATCATACCTAAAAAGACCTCAAGAATGGAAGAAGGCATCCCAATCTGCACCAGCATTTACCAATTCTAGGATATAAATAGCACATGGAAGTTCATAAGCTGCCTCTCACCGTCAGGTTGACCTACCTTGGATATAGAGCCCAAGTCATGAGTTCTTGTAGGAGCCACAAATGACAGCCCGAATGACCCTGCCACGACAAAGGCAGGGATGCTTATGTTGACTTTCCAGTGTCTGGCATGACACATGGTACCCAAAAGGGGGCCCCAAAATATGAATTAAAGAAGAAAACAGAAATTGAATCAGTCTTAATGAATGCAATTACTCTTCATATCCTCTTCAGCTAAATCTCAATTACTAGACAGGTAGGGTCAGCCAAAATTTATATTAAACAAGCACTTGGGGGTGAGATGAGAGAAGAGGATAGAAGATTGTTCATAGGATCAGAAAATGGTCATTAGGAATGATGTTAATGCATTCAAGTCATTCTATGTCTCTCTTCATGCCTTTCAGTTTGTGTGATGCATCTGTAATAGTTATATACTTTCTGTCCACCCTACAGGCTTAATGAATCATCATGCAATCATCAAATTGGACTCTATTCTGATTTTCTCTCTAAATATCGGAGAACACAACTCTCTCAATGACACAGCATTGCCCAGTTTTATCATCTGCCAAAATAATTATTCAAATTAGTTATTACTTTACTCACTGCTCATTTCTGGGGTGTCATCAGTAATAATAAATATCATCTTACCTAACCAGTCTTCAATTAGGCCCAAGTCAATTCCTATTTACACTACCCTAGAAATTTATCTAGGAGATTCACCAAAAGCCACTTTCTATTTTTCCTCTTTACACAAACATAAAAAAGTTACAGACTACCTTATGCTGTCTTGCAGATGAAACCCTCAGATATTCATACTTCTTTTACTGAGGTAAGCAAAGCAGATGTTATTCACACCATCCCTATTTTATAGATAAGAACAGGGAAGAACATAACCTGCCCAATGCCACACAGATGGGATGTGCCTGTCCCTATGCTATTCTGCTAAACTGAGCTGTCTCCGACTTCAACGAGGCCTTTCATTCTGAAATTACTGTTCTCCACCCTGTGCTCCAACCCTCCACCCACTGCTCAGCGTCACACTTGTTCTAATTCCTGGCTGGGCAAGAATAAAATGTAAAATGCTTTCATTGAAAGCACTGTACTAATTTTCTCAGATTGTTTTCCGTGATGACATTTACTTCTTCTGGCAGTTTCCACTGTGTCATTTAGGCCATTTAATTGGTGTGTCTCTATCTTCAGTGGCACATGAGGTTCCTGAGCCCATTTAGGGAAAAAAAATGGAGTAGTCAAATTTCCTCACTGCAAATCCATAATTTAACCCAAAGATTTAATTTCCTTCCCCTGATCCATTGCCCTTGAGGTGAGATTCTTTTGCAAAGGGAGGTCAGTATCTATTTCTGCACACTCTGCTTTATATCAGATCTTTATTACCCTTCTGATAGACAAAGTATGGGCAGCAAGTCAGTGTTTCCCAAGGTAGAGTTTTCAGGTCAATAAAACAACTGCTTAAGTCTTCAGATGTGAATATCAGAAAGTGAGTTTCATCTAATTTCATAAACTTAAAATATATTTTATCCACTGGACTTTGACTTATTAATAGAGGGAAAAAATCAACACACTCGAAGAATGTAATAAAGACCAATTTTAGCAATTCTGAGTAAAGAGATCATCATCAGTAATTGGTTTTCTGCAATAAAATTTGATTTATTGTAAAAAAAAAAATATATCTACATTCCGCAGAAGACTTAGAACTTTGTTCTCTATGCAATATAGGAAAAAGCATCTTGAATACAAAGGTGTTCTTTCTCAATATAGTTACAAAAATTGACATTATAAAGCATTATAAAATAAACATAAAAATAAATTTAGTTATACAAATGAGAGCAATCTCAAAACAGGAATATATATGTGTGTGTGTATATATGTGTATTTATATATATATAGTATATTCAACATATATATATATATATATACACACTTTACATACACATATGAGAATCAAACCTACTCTGGTTTCCAGGGTCTGTACTGGCTATTAGATCTGTCCACTCCCATCCAGATCTGTCCACTACCCCTTTCCAGAGTCCTTGGAAACTATCCTCTAGAAAATGCTTCAGCTGGGCTTCCTTACCCGTTGGCTTCAAATTTGGCCAAGGTGAGGCACCAGTAGGAGACTGCAGCTTGGGAAGAGAAAGAAATCAGACTATTTATTCCCTGAGCTAGCTCCCTCCCTAATGGACCAAGATCAGCGATGGCTCTGTTCCACCACCACAGGCCATAGGTCATACTGAGTAGTCTTCTAAGGATGTCTCCTCTTCTTGCCCTTTTAAGCCCTAATGGTGGTAACAGCTCCCTGCATTTTGCTTGTTTATTAGCTCTGGGGTATATCACCAACCCAGCAGGTTATCTTTACCTCTCCCTTCACCTTTGTTAATTATGTGTTCGTTAAACTCTCTTCATTTACCCAGTTGAATGTGCCATCTGTTTCCTGTCTGACCCTGAGTGGCCAGCATCCATTCTCCCCATAATTGGGGCGCCATCATTCCTACCATCATGCTCTGCTCTATCTCACTCCCAGGACCAAACCTAACTTACAACAATGGGCACTAAGCAATCCCAATGCTTTCACCCTCTCAGCCACTGCATCACATCTCCCTTGTAGGTTTTTGGGGCCCTGAAACACACTGATGGATTTGCCTGTCATGTTCATTTGATGGGACTTCCAAGGCAAGGGCCATGCTGTTACATCCCCGACAGAAGGAACTAGACAGACCAGGTTTACCTAATTTTGCCATCGTGTCTGTCCTTTCTAGCCCCCTCTCCCTCTAACGGGATCCAGCGATTGAAGTCCCAGAACTGCTCATGGGTTTTTCTTTGCCAACTGACTGTGTAGGTCTCTAATCACTGGCTGCTATGAGGCTACCCTGTTCGTGGCCATGTTCCATTTTCCTTTGGGGAGTCCTTTCCTTTATTCCCATACCTACCTCTAGAAATTGGATGAAAACTCCCTAACGCTGTCTTTGCCCAATTACCACCTCGGGCTGTTGGCGACTCTCTCTGGACACCATGTTCTGCTAGCCTGGTTTCAGCCCCAGAAATTCATCCAGTGCCTCCAGTGCCCACTTAATGTAGCTGCCCATTTCAACTGAGCTTATCCTCTTACTGTCTCACCAGTTACAATTCTTCAAGGCATTTTCCTTGACCATTTCATTAGCGGAATGAAATTTAGACCCTGCCTCTCCTCTTAGTGGGGCATGCTTGAGGAACCATAAAAAGCTCTAGTCCACTAACCAATAGGTTTTCTCCACCCTCACTCACCTTCCCCTGCAGTGGAAAATGGAAGCTGATCCCTAAGAGTAGAGAAACTGTTTTAGACACTTTGAAAGACAAGGTCCAGAACGAATTTCTTTTGAATAAAATGTTACACGTAATTTAGCACTTTTCCCTCTTCCACTGCCTCACAAAATCTTTCTTAAAATGTTCACTTCTTAATAGTTCATGAGAAAGTGGAGCTGTCTGTGGCATGCTTCATGCTGCCTGCATCGAGGGGCCGGGGGGTGGAAGTGAGTGCTTTCTGAGTCCCTGCTATATGGGCTACTGGTTTTTTTCCAAATCAAGGAAGGGAGGAAACACCTATTTATCCAACTTGTCTTTAATTCCACGTCTAATTCTCTGGGGAAGATAATTACTAATTAAATTGCTTATTTCCAAAACTCTAATTTGTATCAAAAACAATAAAGCAATCAACTAAGAAGTAAAAGCACGGATAAATCAACTAGTTGTTTTGCCAGCTGCTTTTGTTTATTTGCTTAATGAAACAGGTCAAAAGACACCACGGAATTGTTCCATTTACTTTGGTGTGCCCGAGGGAATAGAGGAGCCCGAGTTGCTGCAAACCCGCTCCGAAGTCAGCATCCCCTCCTGGTTATGCTCCGTCGCTGGAACTCCTCTCACATATTACACGATTTTGTAACAAGATTGCTAGTAGGAGATTTAAGTGGTGATGTAATTTGGAAAGAAAACATTTGGCATTTCAAGTTTTCATCCATTTTTTGGAGTATATGCCAGTGTTAAAGAAATGGAAAATCAGATTTTATTCAAAATTTGGAAAATGTGGGACAGCACATCTTCTAAAACTGAACTTTTGATTCTTTTCATGAGCATCAGAGATGTAGAAAAATAAAACATCTAGCTTTTAACTTCTCAACTGATATTAGCATAAAATTCAAAGCTCTTACCAAGACCCTATGTGATCTTGCTCCCGGTTTCTCTCTGACTTCATCTCTGTCCATGATCCACTTTGATCTCAGGACCTCGGCTACAGTATAGTCCTTAATGTACCACAGACAGGTCAAGCACACCCTGCCTCAGGGCCTTTGCAATTGTTCTTCCCTGTAGAGAGATATGTTTGCAAATGACTATGTTCCTCACTTCAATTAGGTCTTACCTCAAGTGGTAACTCACTGGAAGGACTTTTTTCCATTTTATCAGGACTTTCCCCTCCAGAACCTTCAACCCCTTACCCTGCTTTGTCTTTATTAACAGTGACCATTCCCCGAGCTAGTATTAAGTAACTATTTATTTGTTTATTGCTTGTCTCTCCATTAAAGGGCAAGAACTTTGTTTTTAAACAGGTGAATTTTATTATAAATGTAACATCTCTGCAAAAACTCAGTGGCATATTAATGTTTATTTTAAAGCCTTTCAGAGCTTTGGGTAGAAAACATCTTAAGGAATCAAGTATTTTTATTCCCAGCTCCAATAAAAAAAACTACCTTGTGCATGTAGGTGTTTAATAAATATTTGTGAATTGAAAAATTGAAAGAATGACTGACTTTAATCTCTATTTGTCAATAAATTTTCCACTTTTTAAAATCAATTTGTTTTCCAGGCTCTGCAAGGAAGGTGTTGTTCTCAAGAGGATTTATATTTACCACCACTACTTTGATCTCTTCAGAAAGTAAAAATGGCCTCTCTTTTGAAAACAGAATAGAATTCCAATACACACTGGATGGCCAGTAAGCTTGTATATCTACCCATGTGAGCCAGTTTGCCACACAATAAAGCTGAAATTTACACACTGGCAAGTCCAAAAATGTAACAAGAAAACCCTTCTTCAGATTCACCTTTTCTTCTGAATAACATAAGATGCATGAAAACCTACCAATCCACATTTTTTATTTTTATTTTATTTTTAAAAAAGATTTTATTTATTTATTTATTTGACAGAGAGAGAGAGCACAAGCACGGGGAGCAGATTTTTGTGAACACTTGTTTTTTTCTGTCTTTTGGATTCCAACCCTTCTAGTAGGTATGAAGTAGTATCTTGTGGTTTTGATTTGCATTTTCTAATGATTGATGATGTTGAACATCTTTTCATAGGCTTGGAGGTCATTTGTAATATTTTTTAGAGAATATATTCAATTTATTGAATGTATTATTTATTCAAATCTTTTGCCCCATTTTTCAGTTGGATTATTTGTCTTTTTATTGTTGATTTGAAAGAGTTCTTTATATATTCTGAATACAAGTCCTTTATAAAATAGATGATTTGCAAATATTTTCATGCATTCTGTGGGCTGTCTTTTCATTCTTAGTCGTACCCTTTGAAGCACAAAAGTATGACATTTAAATGAAGTTTAATATATCTGTTTTTAATTTTGTCACTTGTGATTTTGAAGTCATATCTAATAAACCATTGCTAGTCCAAGACCACAAAGATTTACTTCTATATTATTTTTCTAAGAGTTGTATAGTTTTAACATTTACATTTAAGTCACAGATCCATTTTGAGATAATTTTTGCATATGATGTGAGGTAGAGATCCAAATGCATTTTTTAATGCGGAGATGCATTGTCACATATTTACTAAAGAGACTATTCTTTTCCTATTAAATGGTCTTGGCCCGCCTGCTGGAAATCAATTGCCCTTAGATGTACAGGTTTACTTCTGGCCTCTCTGATCTGTCCTATTGATCTGAATGTCTATCCTTATGCCAGTACCACAGTGTTTTGATTACTGTTACCTTGTAGGGACAAATAGTGGCCATTATCTTGAGGTAAAGCTTTTGAGGGGGGCTGAACTACCCTCACCCTTTCCAAGGGCTGCTAAGCTGCTGATCTTCATAGCCACCATGCTTGTAAGGCCATTGGCTTCAAGACCACTGCTGAGCTGGGCGAAGAAGATGGGAATGAGGCAAATTAAGATACCACAGACTTCTTGTTCTAACCTTAGTTCAGCCACTTTTCATTAATAAATGCTCCTTAGATTTTTTGTAAGCATTTCACCAATTTCCAGAGTTTTGAGTAAGTGTTTGTTGTTGTTGATTTGTTTATTTTCATCAGTGTAATTGTTTTTATGAAGTGGCAGATTTTCAAAGACATGTACTCCACCATTTTGGATATGCTTCTACTCCATCCATTTTTTTTTCTTTTCTTGCACTCCATCCATTTTTTAACATACAGTTAATTGTGTAACTGGCTAGGCCTGCCACTCAAACTCTGCAGTGTGGCTTGGCGCTCACTTTGGGCCACATGTATTGCTTTATTTTTCCCAAACAAGTTGTAATGAGAAGGCTTGAGGCCAAGAGTCCCTGCTTTCCAGAGAAAGTAGCCCATGTGCTGCTCTGCTGAGGAGATGGTCTTATATACATAACTTACCCACGCTTAGAAACCACCAAAGTGGCCCTTCCTTTGAAAGGAGCAGAGAGAAGGAAAGAGGGATGGTGGGAGAATTTGGAATCTCAGGCTATACCCCTAGAGATTAGGTAGCTAAACAGAGAGGTGGAGTTAATTCTTCCTTAAGTCGTTGAGAGTCCTTGACCTTGGAGACTAGTGGAGGAGGAATGTGAGGGGAAGTGAAGTTCTCCAGTAGTAAATAAGCAGACTGGTACTTCCATGGCATTGAGAGAGAAGGAGGAACTGGAAAAGGCATGGGAGGGGGACTTCCTGCAGGGGTGTTATTTAATAGTTGATATTTCACCAGAACTAGCTGCTTCTACCCAAGGGACATGGTTGAGTTGGTATTGCCTATAAAACACTCCCACTAGTCAGTCATCTATTAAATTATTTCTTCTTATATTCAATTTTATCAACATTATTTTCAATGGTTCAGTTGCTGGTGTAAATTGAGAAAAAAGTATCTCTGGAAATGTGAACAACACAATGACTCATCCTTAAACTACTTTATTACAATTTGAGTAACAGATGGACAGAGCAGAGAATGTTTCTCCAGTGTCAGAGTTACATTTACTAAAGCAGTTGGCAAATGGATTATAATCATTTTCATCCTTTATTACACACCTCATAGGGACTCCTGCTATTGTTGGTGGTACTTGTTGACTTTGACCTTGTGCAATTAATTTTCAAATAAGCTAAAGCTGACTCATATGTGACACAATATGTGCCTTTATTCATAAGAACTACTGATTAATGAGATCAATTGATGTTTGAATTTGATTCCTGTTTCCAAGATTGGATCAGCAAGAGATAACCAAAGACTTTTTAGTGTCCAATATTTAATTTTACAGTACCCTGGAAATAAGTATATTTTGAGGCTCTTGGTAAACATATCAATTGTAACTGTAAAACAGAATAAGGTTAATTATGTTAAAGTCAATGTGTAAGTGCAGGAAGAAGGAAGATATATTTATATTTGAGAATTGTTTGGATTAATCTAGACACAATGGCTAAAACATTTGTGATTGAAAAATCCTTTGGGATTAAATTACTTTGGAAGATTCATCCTCTAAAGACACTCCATCAAAGATTGTAGTTCATGCCAAAACTCATTTACCCTGAAGTAAATCTGTGGAAGACATTTCACAGGAACTAGGAAAGCTAAAGTATTCCTTGCAGTGGGAAATAGAAATTTTTTTCAAAGGGATAGATTTTGAACATTCTTTAAGACTGTCTTTGGGGAAGGGGAATACAAATTTTTATACAAAGACAAGTTATGCTGCCAAAGTGTGGAAAGAAGCCTCTCATTTATAGAAACTTGACAGTCCCAGAGGGTTCCCTGGGAGAGAAGAAGGGCCAACTACAAAATGGTAACTAAATGCACAACATGAAGGTAACAGATCTTTGTAGACAGACCCAAGGCTAGACCTGCATACTTGGGAGTGGGAATAAGGGGTAACTAACAAATCAAGATGTGTAAAGGAGGTGTGTTAGTCAGGATTCTCCGAAGAAACAGAACCAAGTGGAGGGGGGAGTTTTATTATGAGGAGTTGGCTCATGTGATTAGGGAGGCTGAGAAGTCCCACAATCTGCCATCAGCAAGATGGAGACCAACCAGTGGTATAGTTTGGTCAGAGTGCAAAGGCCTAAGAACCAGAAGAACTGATGATGTAAGTGCCAGTCTGAGGGCAGGGGGATCAGTGTCCCAGCTCACAGTCAAGCTGAGCGGGAGAGAATTCTCCCTCAGCAGGATTAAGTTAAGACTGCTGTAAAGGGTTCTTGACACGTTCTAAAGCTACTCTTACCATGTGAAATCATCTAATATGTGACATAGTCGAGTCTGCAGCAAAGGGTTTATTGAAATTCAAAGAACAAAGACACAGATAGTTTAAATCATTTTATTGATAGCCTCTATTTTCTTCATGGTAATAAAAAAGCCTCCTAATAGGAAATCCATACAGCTTACCTGTGGAGATCAACAAGGGATTGATGGCCTATTGGGGAAGTTTAGGAATTCTAAGAAGCTTTATTTTCTGCAATTGCATTTACTTGGAAAGAGTAGAAGGAGCTGACTGGGCCACTGAGGCTAAACGTAAATAATTATAAAGACATAACTGTTGATTAAAATATGAGTCAGTTGGAAAGGGGAAAGAAAACTTTATAAAATTAAGCAATAATCAGCATGATAGCAATTATTTTTGCTGAAATTAAAGATATTATGATCACACAAGAAGGATTCCTATCTTAATTAGGCTAATGTTTCCTTTGCAATTTAAAATTCTATAAATATATTTTTGTTTGCTTTTGAGAATAGATAATAAAATAGATTAAAAATTGGCCTAATAGTTTAAAAATTCCAAGTGTCCATGAAGATACAGGGTGACAAGCGAGTGTCCCTCTTCCCTTATCCTTCCTCCTCCAGTGAAGGCCTCAGTTATCAATACAGTGTTATTTTATGCATTTACAAACACCTCGGTAAAAAAGTGACAGAATCATGAATCATATGTCAACTGTTGGAATCAAGGTAGCTTAGAGGAAGCAAGAAAGCAAGAGGTGATGACTTGAATTGGAATGCTTGAAATTGAGATTTGTTGTTATTACTTGATTAAACACCCACTATAAGACATGTAGTATATTAAACCCTTTATTTGCATTATTTGTTTAATTCTCCTACCATTCCTAAAAATTATCCTTATTTTGGTGCCAAGAAAACAGAGCCTCAAAAAAGTTATATAAATTGCTCCTGTTCATGCAGCTAGATATATGTGAAAGAACAGCTTTAAGCAAAATTAGAATTACTCCAAAGCACTTCTTAGCTACAAAATATTTCTTTAAAAAAAAAAAAAGGACTTTCCACAGGCTAAGTATTTTTCAGACAGCAGGAATGTGATAACTTAAAACATATCTGCAAATTTAAGGATACTCCTTCCCATTAAGGGCTGGAGTGTCTGTCCCCTCCCCTTGAACCTGAATGGGCCATTGTGACTCTATAAATATAATTTGGGGAAAATGACACTGCATTACTGTCTCTTTTTTTAAGATTTTATTTATTCATTTGCAAGAGAGCATGCACTTGGGGGGAGGGGCAGAGGGAGAGGGAGAAGCAGACTCCCCACTGAGCAGGGAGACAGACTGGACCTGGGGCTCTATCCCAGGACCCTGGGATTATGACCTGAGTCAAAGGCAGACGCTTAACCATCTGAGCCACCCAGGCGCCCAGACACTGCATGACTTTCAAGCCTGGACTAGAAAAGGCCATGCAGCTTCTGGCAATTTCTCCTAGAACAGCCCCAACGACCCTTGTCTTTTAGCCATGGTACCAGCCATGTGAGCAAGGAAGCTTTCAGCTTGACTACTGCCTCAACCACCGTCGAGCTACAACTGGGTAAGAAACCTTGAGGATTAATAGTAATAATAATAAACTGTTCTTGCTTCATCCAGGTGTTTGTTTTGCAGCAGTGCGTAACTGGAACAGTGAACGACTATGGCAAGTTTAACACATGGAGATACGATGGAATCTTGAGTCAAAAGGCACTTCTCCACCTTACGTTTTGTTTTATCCACACACGTCCTTGCTGGAGACACAATAACAATAATTGAGTATGATTTTTTAAAAATGCGTCTGCTCAGATTTCTGTTATCTTTGCTCTCTCTCTGTTCTACACGTATGTCTGAGGTTAATCCCTTCAGCGATGATTGATTTCATTCTGTGGCTTCCCAGTTTGAATTGCTTGGTTGCTATGCTCTCCTATGATTGCCGCCAGAGGCTGAGACCAGCATTGCCCAGGAAGATCACTGTGGCGTCAATAGCCATTTATTTCTTGTACCAGATCTTCAAATGGTGAAGGCCTGTAACTGCACAGAATCGGGGGTGCTGCTGTGGAAAGCACAGTCTGTTTTCATACATGTAGCATTCTTTATATTTGCCTGTTTTTGTTTTTGTTTTTTAACATTTGTGCAACCCAGATCTAGGAAAAACAATGTATCAAAATATTTTAAAGTTAGGCACTGAATTCTGACTCTCACTTCTTGGCCTTTGTCTTTCTCTGATGTTCTCCCGGCTGATTTCATTCTTTGCTTATCAGTCCTTCTTCACCGCAAGGCTGTGAGGCCCTTGCCTTTAAAAAACATGTCTTAAAAGAAGATAGCAGGAGGGGAAGAATGAAGGGGGGGAAGTCGGAGGGGGAGACAAACCATGAGAGACTATGGACTCTGAAAAACAAACTGAGGGTTCTAGAAGGGAGGGGGATGGGAGGATGGGTTAGCCTGGTGATGGGTATTAAAGAGGGCATGTACTGAATGGAGCACTGGGTGTTATATGCAAACAATGAATCATGGAACACTATATCAAAAACTAATGATGTAATGTATGGTGATTAACATAATAGAAAAATAAATTAAAAAAATATAAAACATGTCTTTCTTTATATCCTAACACCAAATCACCTAACTTTTCGTGAGCTTAACACATCACTATGGAGGTAATGGAATAGTTTGAAGCTGGGTTTTTAATAACAGTAGGAGTTAAGTGTGCAGTGAAACAAAGGATAGATTGTACCATCTCTGTACATGTCCCTTATATTCCTGGGAAGCTTCCAGGGCTTCTGGTCTACAAAGTAGGCTCCAGTTGAGCCCCGGGTCCCCATGATGTCAACTGGTGTCACACTGGTTAAGACCATTTCCCAAGAAACAAAAACCAAAAACACCAAACCACATTTGATGATGCAGATACCTCTTTCTTCCCTGAGTGTAAATGTTCTAATACAAATCCTTTTGTTAATTGTAAAAAAAAAAAAAAAAAAAAAAAAGTCTGGACTCACAAAAAACGATACTGGGGTTCCTAGGAGCCCAAGGATCTGAAAGTGATTTCAGGAAGGATCTGGCCCCAGGCTCTGGGATCCTCCCTCTGTTCCTTGAACATGTTCTTTCCCTCCTCTGTTGGGGGCCAGCTTTCTCCTTTCCCTGGACATGTCATAAAAACTTGAAAACCCCCAGCTCTGGAGTTTCTCTGATATCTTATTAGGAGTATCCTTTGAGGTTGCATGAGCCTGGTTCATTTCTGCAATGGCAGCTATGCCCACAGTTTTTTTTCAACAGCCCCTTGACTACTAACAGGCATTGAAAGCATCTCAAAGCCAGCAGAGATGGAGGGGGAGGCTCTGCACTTTGGGAAAGCTCATGCTCACCTTATTCCTCTACAGCAGCAGCACCTGGAGGCAGGAGATAAGAGCAAAAGTCAGAAATCTAGAGTCTGGGAGAGCCCAGAGGCTTGCCTATGTGTCCAGTTCTATCCTGTGAACAGAGAGGTCCTGAGAACAAAGAGTGGTCATAACTCATCTTTCCATAGTTGGCAAATGGTTCTCAAGAAGTTAGTTTTGACTGCCTTTCCCCCTAACTAGCTGATCGGGAAGGGATGCTGAAAGGGCACGAGGAACAGAGGACGGAGAAGCAGCTTGCAGATGTGGGCTTTAAGCACATACTTCTGAACTTAAGCATTACCTCCTTGCCCGTCCTGCCAATCTCAACAAATTCCTTAGTTCCACTGTATAAACATGGCTGTTGGAAGCCCAGTCTTGGGCTTAAGCATGTTTGTGTGAAGTGGGTGATGATACAGAGAGAAGTAGGCTCAGTAGATAAGCCAAGAGGAATCAATTGCAGATGCTGTTAAAAATGCTTCTCTGATAAAGATAGACAAGGAATCCCTGGTTAAACCGTTTTTTTTGCTACATCACCTTTCTCAGCTTTGAATAAAATTATGTTCAATGTGAAAGTCAGTGAATGGCCAAGAAGGGATGTTAAGATGCCCTGCTTCCCAAATTTATTTAATCCATAAACCTTTTATTTACATGTTCCACAAGATACCATTTGGGAAGTATATTAGTATATCTTGTGCTTGCAATCTCCATGCAAGTTTATACAGAGAATATTCAGCAAGTGTAATAACCTTAGGAGTGTTCTTCACAGTGGCCCTAGCCCAAACGTTTTGGCGGCAGGCTAATCTATAGTCGGCGCTATTCCTCACACCCCCACCCCCACCCCTTCATCAACAGTGAAGCAGTGCTTCTAGAAGCTGGCCATCACTGAGAAGCCAGAAGACAGTTTTCTAATCAATGCATCTCTCTAAAAACCAACTACTATCCAAGTTAAGACACGGGGCAGATACTTATTTGACTCTGTTCTACTTAACACTCAGTCTGTTACCTAGAAATGGGCGAGCCCTTGGCTATCTATCCTTTGCCTCCCGCAGATCTGGAAGGAGTCCACCTTAAGAGCTGAGCAAGGCCGAAGCCTTGGGCTCCGAGTCCTCCTTGAGCTGGAGAACTCCAGAGAAGGGAGAGCGAGGCTTCACCCGTTCCCCCATCCCCAAGCCCTCTGCTTTACTGCTGGGCACTCCCACAGTGGGCCAGCCCTCCTACCACGCAGACTTCTTGATACTCCGATGACGAGCAAATACTGGGTTCTGTGAAGCTGATTCACTGCTCAAATTCTGAGTACCTCCCACTCTCACAGGAATGATTCCATCCAGCCTCCTCATTACGAGCCTTATTTATATGTGCTCTGACAATATTGCCGATTCCTTTTTTAATGAGTTTAAATAGATATCTCGAGATGAAGTATTTGCCTTAGCAATACATATGCCTATGAGCCTCCTACACACCTTATAATTATGCAGTCTTCCGTGTGTTCGTATCTGAAGTAAAGCATTCTGCCTGTTCTTTTCTTGAAATCTTCATTACCGTGAAATCTCTATGACTTCTCCACTCAACAAATACTCATCAAAATACTATGATATAGTCCATATAATATAATCTATCGGCCCTTATGTTTGCTTACTGAGATGTTTCTAGAGCAACTTCCCGTCTGCTTTGTCCACCTCCAGCTGGACCCACGTCAGTCTCCCTCTACACCAAGCCTCCTGCCCTGTGTGAGCCCATGCCGCTCACCTCCACAGTTCTTCCCTGTTTGCCTGGAACCTCTTTCCTGACCCCCTCCCTGAACAATTTTGCTTAAGGAAGGTAGTTCATCAAAGTCATTTTGATTATTTTAGAACACTTGGAAAATAAGTGTGCATTGCAGGCACTGAGCCTGTCAAATCCAGTCTTGTGAATCTGTGCCTACTTTAAAAATGTCCCACAAGGGGATGGGGATGGCTTGGAGTTGACAAAAGCTTTGTGATCATGAACCTGTCTTTAGGATAGATGGGTCTCACCTGGAGCTCTCAGTTCCATCAGCGATATGATTATAGTGATGAAAATGCAGGCTTTAAGTGATAAAATTTCATCTAAACTCTGCCCAAACTAAAGTCACTGAATGACAGAATCTTCAGAAATTTAGAAATAAGCCTTATTTTTCACTAGTATGGTTGTGCAGAATTCAAGCAATGCTAAACAAAGCACTTCTCAGACTGAAATGGTTAAAGTGGTAGCTGGTTGACACATTCGTGTGAATTAGTACAAATCAAAATGCAACAAAAACACCTGCTATGTCAAGGGATCTAATCTATAACTTGAATAAAGTTATTGCTGCTGTTTTTGTTTTTTTAATTACTTGAGTAATTGACAGTAGTGCACACTTGTCACCAAAAACCATAAGAGGTGCACTCCTCAAGTACAAAAGTTCTCTCGTAAGTGTGGTAACCGACCATATATTGTTGTAGAAACCAAAGATCCTACTTGGTGGTGGAGACCATCTTTGGAAGAACACTGGACACATCCTCCAACTCCTCAGTCTGGTGAGAACCTGGACTAGAGAGGGGACAGGGCCAAATCAATAAAGAACACTATACATTAAGTGAAAAAAATTGTGTGTTCTATAGTCAGGAGTTTCCATTTCAGACAAACAGGAGGCTAAGATGAATTCAAGCAAAAGTGAGATCGAAAAGGAAGTCAGTTGCTGGAGACGTGGGGAATAGACAGGGATTTATGAGAAGACAAAATGTATGAATAGATTGGTAGCTCCTGCAAAGAACTGGAAGGCAGATTTCTCAGAGATACTAAGTGAGGTAACATAAATCTGTAAGCAGATATATCGAAGTCCTTGACATGATACATCAGGCAAGAACACCCTCTCTCCCCGCACTGGCATGACTGATGTGGCATCTCAGTAAGAGGCCCATCTCTGATGGCCCAGCTTCTGGTTCATTACACAGCTATTCTTTTTTTTTTTTTTTTTTTTGACAGAGAGAGACACAGCAAGAGAGGGAACACAAGCAGGGGGAGTAGAAGAGGGAGAAGAAGGCTTCCTGCCGAGCAGGGAACCCGATGAGGGGCTCCATCCCAGGACCCTGGGATCATGACCTGAGCAGAAGACAGACGCTCAACGACTGAGCCACCCAGGCACCCTCAGAGCTATTCTTTTCAGAACTCAATTGCTTCACATTCTAATGATGACTCTTTGGACCATCAATAGTGGTGTTACTTTGATTAAATATAGAAAAATAATAATTCCTGCCTTCAACTAATTATCTCCCATCTGGGATTGCTTCTGAAAACCTGTAAGATTGGCTACCAAAATCTCATAATTTTACCCTGGAGAAGGGCGACTTCATTATGGCTAATTTAAACTGGTAGGACTTCACACATTTGCAATTCGTATTCCACTAATCTTCACAGAAATTGGAAAGAAACTCAGCTGTGGCATCCAAGAAATGTGAATGCATGCAAATTCAGTAGTTGTTATGGATTAAAAAAAAAAAAAAAGTGATGGAGCCTTGCCCACACAAGTAATGAGATGCATACTTAGGTCATAGAAGCCGGTAACCAGCAGGGAACATACAGAGGAAGCTGCATTGACTCTCCTATATGTCTAACATCAGAACTGAAGTTATAAAATCCGACGACTTTGAAGTAATCAGGGTGATAACTTAAAACTGAGTCAGAATCCTGAACTTATTATCTATGCATCCAGCCCACTAGTTCAAGCTCAAAACTCCTTAACAACAAAAAAAAAAAAAAAAAAAAAGGAAAGAAAGAAAAGAAGAAAAATCTCTTGTCTTCTAACAATTTTCGTCATTGGGGAAAAAAAAGAGTTGTTAGCATTTGAAATTGACAAGTAATTTAGACACAAATGAGAAAAATGAAAATCATAGAAGGCAGTCAGTTGAAGGACTGTGACCCCTCACTGGGGAGGAGTATGCAGATGCCCAGATGGGGTGGGAGGCTGAGCTGACAGAGATGGCAGGTCCCCCACGCCCCCCGTCCCGTGCTCCATCTACTTGTCATCTTCCTGACTATTGCAAAGAAGGGGTTTTTCTCGTTAACACGCCATCAGAAAGGGAGGAGTCACTTGAAGCTTACTTATGTTGTGTTCGGATGTTATCCCCTAAAAAAGAATGATTTCCTTTGTGTCCAAGAGAAGGATACTCAAATTTCACTGCTAAGCAACTTGGCAATATACTTACAATTTTGATCCTTACTTTCCTCATGCCTTCCTCACAGGGCTGCCATGAAGATGGAATCAGCTAAGCTTCACGAAGCATCTACCACAGTGCCTGGCTCATGGCCAGCACTCTTCGCCTGTTTTTCCTCTCCAAATTAATTGGCTTAAGGGAAAAATATTTCCAACCGGCTATAATATTTTTAAAGATATAAAATATCCCAAATAATAGACTATTGATAAATATATAAACCCAGGCCTTAAACCATGAGGGTGGGTTCTTTAAAAAATTGTTGGGATAAAAATATTAGATCGTCTTGGGAAACAGCCTGAACTGTGCTATACTTCCTCCTTAATTAAGATATTGCCATTGTTGGATTTTTAGTTTGCTTTACTTCCAGGAATAAGACAGTTTGGCAGAAGCTTTGTTTTTATAATGTGAGAGATCCTGCCTGGCACACAGACACAGACTCTGAATTTTTTTAAAACCATTCCAGCAAACGTTTCATCTATCAAAGCAAACTTGAAATTCTCCAGCCTATTATTATCTTAACTCTAGAACACATGAATTAATGGGTTTGAGGATGCAAATTGGATTTTTCATACCATGTTACATGTATCCAACTGTCATTTCTCCTGGTGACTTTATTAGTGGGAATGCCATTGGTACTAATGCTACTGTAGCAATGCAAATGAACTTCACACGTCTCCTAAAATACAGAGTCTATGACTATAGATCGTGCTTTGATATTTCCGCTGCGTCTGAGTGGCTATTGCTTTTTTTTTTTTTTAAAGATTTTATTTATTTATTTGAGACAGAATGAGAGAGACAGAGCATGAGAGGGGGGAGGGTCAGAGGGAGAAGCAGGCTCCCTGCCAAGCAGGGAGCCCGATGCGGGACTCGATCCTGGGACTCCAGGATCATGACCTGAGCCGAAGGCAGTCGCCTAACCGACTGAGCCACCCAGGCGCCCCTTAACAGTACCAACACTTAATGTGGGGATAGACCTAAGGCAGTGCCTCTGTGTCAAATTCACATCACTGGAATAAACCCAGAGACAAAAAGATGTGCATGAGGGCACAGGGTTTGCAATGCCTACTGTCTTCACGCCAGCAATTCCTAGGTAGATTGCCTGGTCAGTGATCTTGCCTCAGATTCTCTATTCACTATTAACGGGAACTAAAATTAGGGATTCAGAGATGGCAGGAAGCTTGGTGAGTCCCAGAGATCCATTCTTCAGTGGATAGGAGAGAAAACTGAGGTTAAGTAAAGGTTTTGGCTGAGGTCACATGGTGTTTTCAAGCCAGGCTGAATCGCACTCTGGCACTCTCACAGCTACTGTGTGTACACGAGTGAGTCACCTGCTTGTGAAGGTGAGTCTTCAGGTCTCCTGGGTGGGTTCTTCTTCCTTCAGGGGTCCTCTTCAGAGTGAAGAGAAGAGCTCCTTTAACACTCTCCGCACTCTCCCTTGCTGATCTCTTCCACTCCCTAGCTTCAAACATCTTCGCAATGAAAACTTTCCCCCAATGACTCATTTCTAGACTGAACTTGACTAATCATCCTCTTTCAAGCTGGGTGTACCACTGAAGCCCTACACACTCCAGCTATCACATGCTCCTCATTGTGTCCTGGACAACTCTTCCTCTGTTCCAGTTTCCACAGTGCTGTGCCCTCACTCTGTTTCGACAAGCTTTGATCCACTTCTCGTTCACTGAAGTCTTACACAGACACCTGTCTACGTTAGGTCTTACCTTCTCCAGAAAGACTTCTCAGACGTCCCTACTCCCACCTCCTCAGCCCCCAGACCTGAGTACTCTGTACTATGATTATAGCAGCTTCCTTCTGTGTCAAATTTGTGATGCAAGACACTTGAATGGAGGCATGTTACGCCTCTGCACAAAGCCTGGCAGTAGTTATAAACATAAGCAACTGGTTGACCGAGGCACTTACTATGGATTACATGGAATTATAGAGAAAATGATTTCTCCAAGTTGTATACAAGTTCATAAGGAAGAAAATGAGATTATTAACCAAAAGTCCATTCATGCCTGAGATATTCCTTGAGAAATACTGTTTCCAACAATTGATTATTTACCAGGAAACAAACCAAAGGCATTTCATTGTTTATAGAATGCAATCTAACTTGACCACTGATATTGACCCAGTTCTCCTCTCTATTTAAATTGCTTTGAATTCACTGGCAATATGAACCTTTAGTAAATCGATCAATACAAAGTCTCTTTTTCTATTGATTTGTCAGAAAACCGTTCTGGTATATTATCAGTCATTATAATTGAAATAACTTTGAAAGGACAATTATTTCTTAATGTATTTTTAAGGTTAGTTGATACTATGATAAGTACCTTAAGCCAGTTTGTGATCAAGTCAATCAAAATCGTTTACTTTAAGAAGAAACGTCAGAAATCAATACATCCAAGGTTAGTGTTTGACATTCAATAAGCCTTCTTACTTCAATAATGTGATTAAATGTCCTAATGGAGACACTTGTAACTTAGATAACTTGTTCGATAACTGTGAAGGGTCTGAAATTTTACCCTACTTCCCAGCTAACAGGTTAGCCTTCCAGTTTCATGGATGCTGGCAGGTGGCATGAGACCTGTGCATCAAAGACAAAAACAGTTGTTCACAGTAATAGTATAGACCAAGTATTGGCATTTTCAACAGTTCCCCTACTATAAAAAATACTTCACGTCTTCATCCTGCACATGCAGGGGGCTACATAATGGGAGAATCTTTTACAATGGGCAATAAGCCTGTCTCTACTTTGCCCTGGAGGGCAACAATAACTTTCTTATGGTGGATAGTAAAGAAACCTGCCTTTCGCCTGGGGGAGACATACTCTCTATACTCTGAGGCTGTTCTCTGTACAGTTTAAAAGAGTCTGCAACAAATACGGTCAGTATCTCTTCTTGCAAGACACACAGAAACTCAAAAGACCCATGGAGAATGATCTCCCAACAGGTACATATGAAGATATTTAAAATTCAGAAGTAACTTCCTTAATTAGAGTCATTCACTTTGAGTTAACAGAGATGACTGTGTTGGTGCAGATAAGTACTCCAGTGAAGGGAAAAATTGTACCATTGTTGAGGACTTTTTATAAAGACAGACTTACCACTTTGATCCTTGAACTGTTAAAGGGAAAACCCAACGTGGGTGGGTTGCTGCATGACAGCTCAAAAGGAGACCACTCACAACCCTCAATTCCAGAGCCAAAGAAACAAAATGAATTGGAACAAGCCTTATTGTTTTGCAGCTCAGAGTACTGCTGCCCCCGGAGATGGAATTGTTCTGGAGCACTCTGGAATGGAACGTTTTGCCTCCCTCCTTCCCCACTGACATGTCTCCATTTTGGACACTCAGGCCCCGTCTTCTTTACAAAAACCCACACCCACAGATATGTGCTACCATAACTTCGGTTGCTCTCATCATGCTCTAAATCCTACGTGTGTGACATATCCAGACACTTCTAATCAACAATATATCCACCTATCTTGTCAATAAATATTGGTCCATCCACAGCCCTCTTTATGACTATATGGCATTCTCTTACAGAAAAGCACTTAAAATTTAATCAGTCCCTTGTTGAAAGTTGACGATGGTTCTACTCTTTCGTTATTATAAACACTGCTGCAATGGATATCCTCAAACACAGTCTTTTCACATTTTTTTACAATTACCATAAAACTTAACGCTGACATTTAAATTCAACTCTAAGCATACTTTGTTTTTAGTAATGACTTATATAAACACAAACAGTTAGTCAAAGCAATTGATTTTCAAAAGAGTTCAGTATTATGTTCTGGTGACAAATGTGGAATGTTTGTTTTGCATCTATAAGGTTTTGGTTAACTTTATCCTGAGATGATTTCTTCTAAATAGAACTTTTCTTCCTTAAGAGGGAATACAGTAGGAAAATAAAATTGAGCTGAATTTGTCACTTCCCTCCTCTCGTCTGGAAATTTACAAGTCAGATAGTAACTACATGAATCACTGTTTTTGCACTAGATTAAAAATAAACACAATGAATTATGGGTCAATGCAGATACATACATGATAACACCTTTTCCTCTATACAAATCTTTAGCTTAGAATTTTCTTTTCCCATACTTGGCAATACTTCCTGTAAGCCTCAGATAGACTTTGATTCAAAATGATGTTTCATTAACCAAAAGAACTTTGAAGAAAAGGGACTATTGACCGATATCTCTTGGTGCCAGTAGTTCAGGGAAGAAGAGAAGAATTAACACGTACGTAGAATATTGGGTCTTTTGTAGATACATTTAAACAACAACAAAAAGGAAGCCCTAATGATGTACTGTATGGTGACTAACATAACATAGTAAAATAAAATTAAATTAAAAAAAAAAAGGAAGCCCTGATGACTGGTTTACTGAGAAGTCAGGCACTCAAATTACCTTTAATAGATGCTAAGAAGGTACAGAATTTGATTCTTCCCTATTCCTTTTCTGAGAAAGAGGATCATATTACATTACTATTCATCAAGAAATGTGTAAATAGGGGGCGCCTGGGTGGCTCAGTCGGTTAAGCGCCTGCCTTCGGCTCAGGTCATGATCTCAGGGTCCCAGGATGGAGCCCCGCATTGGGATCCCTGCTCGGCAGGGGGTCTGCTTCTCCTTCTTCCTCTGCTTTTCCCTCTGCCCCCACCCCTGCCCCTCGTGTGTGCTCTCTCTCTCTCAAATAAATAAATAAAATCTTTAAAAAAAAAAAAAAAAAGAAAAGTATAAATGGCTTTTTGATTTCCAGACTAGAAGCTTGACTCAAATTAGAATTGTTCAGGGTAGATTCTGGAAAGGTCACCAGAAATATACACACTTTAAACCAGATGAATAATTTAGGTCTTTTAGGGATATAGGCAGGTGGCCGATACCTCTTGGAACCAAGCTCCAGAAAGACTTCTCATCCAGGCTACTAAGACAAAGATGAAAATTGTAGGGCTGCTTCTCTTACTCTCCACGAAAGTTCTGGCCACTAAGTCAACTTCCTGATGTGCAGCGAGGTTAGAGGGGTCAGGAGTAGAGGTGACCGCGGCTGCAGCTGCCTGCATGTCCTTCTGGAGAAGGGCAGGATGCGAGACTCATTCCAGAGGGGCGCCCTGAAGAACCTGACACCGCTGGTTTTGCACAATAAAGCTTACTTCCATATATTGACTAAATTGTTATCTGATGTGTTTGGGGTTTTTATTGGTGGGGTTAAATTCTATCTATCCGAACGTGACTGGTTGTTAAACCCTGTGAGTAAGTGAATTAAGGTGTCAGTGAGCAGCTGGGGTTCCCTGACATAAATGAAGATCGAAAATGTCCGGACAAAGAGGCAATACTTGGAAAAAATATTCCCAATCTCTTCCGGATGCCAGTCAGTCTGTCGCTCCCATTTTGTGTTAGCGCGGTCACACCCGGTGGAGGTGGCGGTGGGCAGCAAACAGTGCAGCTGGCTTCGTCTGTCATACGTGGGGAGGCTCGTCTCTTCCAGCCAATAGCAGGCATGTGAGGACGCTTCCATCGTGACCAGCCTCATCTGCGGGAGAATGAGGCGCTACATGTATTATTACTTAGCACCCATTTTCACAGAACTTTTAAGTAGATAGTGCATATAGGTGAATGACTAAAAGACAAAGTTTTTTTTTTTAATTTTTTTATTCTTATGTTAATCCCCATACATTACATCATTAGTTTTAGATGTAGTGTTTCATGATTCATTGTTTGTGCATAACACCCAGTGCTCCATGCAGAACGTGCCCTCCTCAATACCCATCACCAGGCTAACCCATCCTCCCACCCCCCTCCCCTCTAGAACCCTGTTTGTTTCTCAGAGTCCATCGTCTCTCATGGTTCGTAACAGACAAAGATTTTAAAGAGTAAGCTGAGCCTGGCATCTCCTTCCCACCTGCAAGAATTATCTCTGGGCTCTCCGAAGACGGAAATGTGTTCTCTTACCTTTCCTAGGCTTACCTCTCCCTTCTATTCCTCTTTTTAAAAATATGTTTAGCGAAATTTATTTTCAAAAGGCTATTTAAACACTTTTATCATAGAATACATATCCGTGATTTATAAATCACAGTACAGATTTAGCTTGTTTAACGCTATTGCTGCTCCCGCCAATATATATTTTTGTTCACTACTTTTGTATCTTGGAGATAACCTTTGTAGCTTCAAATAATATACTTATGTTTTATTGATTGTCTCAGCAACAGTAATGACATCTTTAAACAGCAAACCACGTAAATGAGAATATGACCTTTGTTTAGTTTTACCTCTCTCTCCTACCTCTTTCACTAGTACGTTTGCTATTCTATTAGCTTTACTAAGATAGAATTGACAAATAAATCCTAATATATTTAAAGTGTACAGTGGGATGATTTGATATACACATGCAATATGAAGGGATTTCCACTACTGAGTTAATTAACGCTCCCATCACCCCGGGGCGCCTGGGTGACTCAGTCGTTGGGCGTCTGCCTTTGGCTCAGGGTGCTGAAATCGATTCCCGCATGGGGCTCCCCGCTCAGCGGGAAGGCTGCTTCTCCTTCTCCCACTCCCCCTGCTTGTGTTCCTGCTCTCGCTATCTCTCTCTCTCTGTCAAATAAATACATAAAAAAAATCTTTTTTTTAAAAAAAAGTTAAAAAAAAAAACACTCCCATCACCTCACATATCCACATTTTATTTTTCAATGAGAACACTTAGGTTCTATTCTCTTAGCAAATTCTAATTATACATTATAGTGTTAACTCCAGTCACCATGTTAGACATTAGATCCTCAGACCTTATTTATCTTATTTATCTTATACTTGCAACAGCTAGCTTTTACCCTTTTACTAGACTCTCTCCACTTTTCCCATCCAGCACAGGGAAACTAATATTCTACTCTCTGTTTCTATGAATTCAACTTTTTTTTTTTAATCCTACATATATGAGTGATATGATGCAGTATTTGCTTGTCTCTTTCTGGCTTATTTTACTTAGTCTAATGCCTTCTAGCTTCATCCATGTTGTCAAAAATGGCAGTATTTACTTCATTTATTTTCATTTCATTTTATTTCATGCTATTATTTTAATTCCAGTATAATTAACATACAGAGTTATATTAGTTTCAGGTGTACAATATAGTGATTCAACAATTCAATACATCACCGAGTGCTTATCACGACAAGTGTACTCCTTAATCCCCATCACCTATTTCACTTAGCCCCCCACCCACCTCTCCTCTGGTAACCATCAGTTTATTCTCTATAATTAAGAGTCTGTTCCTTGGTTTGTCTCTCTCTCTTATTTTTCCTTTGCTCATTTGTTTTGTTTCTTAAATTCCTTATATGAGTGAAATCATATGGTATTTGTCTTTCTTTGAGTGACTTATTTCCTTAGCATTTTAGTCTCTAGCTCCATCCTCATTGAAAATGGCAAGATTTCATTCTTTCTTTTTTAAAGATTTTATTTATTTATTTATTTTAGAGAGAGTGTGTGTGTGCAAGCTGCGGGGAGGGGGGTGCAGGGGGGCAAGGAGAGGGACAGACTCCCCACTGAGCATGGAGCCTGAGGAGCTCAATGTCTCAACCCTGAGATCATGGCCTGAATGAAAATCAAGTCAGAAGCTCAACCTACTGAACCACCCAAGCGCCCCTGCATTTCATTCTTTCTTATAGCTGAATAATATTCCACTATATCCATTGGATATGTATATCCAATCTGTCAGTGGACACTTGGGCTGCTTCCATAGTTTGGCTATTGTAAATAATGTTGCTATAGGGGTGCATGTATCTCTTTGAATTAGTATTTTTGGATTTGGGGGGTAAATATCTGGTAGTGCAATTACTGGATCTTAGGGTAGTTCTATTTTTAACTTTTTGAGGAACTTCCATCTGTTTTCCACAATGGCTCCCCCGGTTTGCATTCCCACCAACAGTGCATGAGTTCCTTTCTCTCCACATCCTCACCAACACTTGCTGCTTCTTGTTTTTTTTATTTTAGCCATTCTGACAGGTGTGAGGTGATATCTCATTGGAGTTTTGGTTGCATTTCCCTGATGATGAGTAATGTTGAATATCTTGTCATGTGTCTGTTAGCCATCTGGATGTCTTCTTTGGAAACATATCTGCTCATTTCTTCTTCCCCCTTTTTAAACTGGATTATTTGATCTTGTGTATGTGTGTGTTGAGTTGTATCAGTTATTTTTTCTTATTATTGTTACGTTAATCCCCATACATTACATCATTAGTTTTAGATGTAGTGTTCCATGATTCATTGTTTGTGCATAACACCCAGTGCTCCATGCAGAACGTGCCCTCCTCAATACCCATCACCAGGCTAACCCATTCTCCCACCCCCCTCCCCTCTAGAACCCTCAGTTTGTTTTTCAGAGTCCGTCATCTCTCATGGTTCGTCTACCCCTCCGATTCCCCCCCTTCATTCTTCCCCTCCTGCTATCTTCTTCTTCTTTTTTTTTTTCTTAACATATATTGCATTATTTGTTTCAGAGGTACAGATCTGAGATTCAACAGTCTTGCACAAATCACAGCGCTTACTAGAGCACATACCCTCCCCAGTGTCTATCACCCAGTCACCCCATCCCTCCCACTCCAGCAACCTGCAGTTTGTTTACTGAGATTAAGAATTCCTCATATCAGTGAGGTCATATGATACATGTCTTTCTCTGTTTGACTCATTTCGCTCTGCATAATACCCTCCAATTCCATCCACGTCGTTGCAAATGGCAAGATCTCATTCCTTTTGATGGCTGCATAATATTCCATTGTATATATATACCCCATCTTCTTTATCCATTCATCTGTCGATGGACATCTTGGCTCTTTCCACAGTTTGGCTATTGAGACATTGCAGCTATAAACATCAGGGTGCACGTACCCTTTCGGATCCCTACTTTTGTATCTTTGGGGTAAATACCCAGTAGTGCAATTGCTGGATCATATGGTAGCTCTATTTTCAACTTTTTGAGGAACCTCCATACTATTTTCCAGAGTGGCTGCACCAGCTTGCATTCCCACCAACAGTGTAGGAGGGTTCCCCTTTCTCCGCATCCCCGCCAACATCTGTCATTTCCTGACTTGTTAATTTTAGCCATTCTGACTGGTGTGAGGTGGTATCTCATTGAGGATTTGATTTGGATTTCCCTGATGCCAAGCGATATTGAGCTCTTTTTCATGTGTCTGTTGGCCATTTGGATGTCTCCTTTGGAAAAATGTCTGTTCATGTCTTCTGCCCAATTCTTGATTGGATTCTTTGTTCTTTGGGTGTTGAGTTTGATGAGTTCTTTATAGATTTTGGATACTAGCCCTTTATCTGATATGTCATTTGCAAATATCTTCTCCCATTCTGTTGGTTGTCTTTTGGTTTTGTTGACTGTTTCCCTTTGCTGTGCAAAAGCTTTTTATCTTGATGAAGTCCCAATAGTTCATTTTTGCCCTTGCTTCCCTTGCCTTTGGTGATGTTTCTAGGAAGAAGTTGCTTCGGCTGAGGTCAAAGAGGTTGCTGCCTGTGTTCTCCTTTAGGATTTTGATGGACTCCTGTCTCACATTGAGGTCTTTCAACCATTTGGAGTCTATTTTTGTGTGTGGTGTAAGGAAATGGTCCAGTTTCATTCTTCTGCATGTGGCTATCCAATTTTCCCAACACCATTTGTTGAAGAGACTGTCTTTTTTCATTGGACATTCTCTCCTACTTTGTCAAAGATTAGTTGACCATAGAGTTGAGGGTCCATTTCTGGGCTCTCTATTCTGTTCCACTGATCTATGTGTCTGTTTTTGTGCCAGTACCATACTGTCTTGATGAGGACAGCTTTGTAATAGAGCTGGAAGTCTGGAATTGTGATGCCACCAGCTTTGCTTTTCTTTTTCAACATTCCTCTGGCTATGCGGGGTCTTTTCTGGTTCCATACAAATTTTAGGATGATTTCTTCCATTTCTTTGAAAAAAGTGGATGGTATTGTGATGGGGATTGCATTGAATGTATAGATTGCTCTAGGTAGCATTGACATCTTCACATTTGTTCTTCCAATCCATGAGCATGGAACGTTTTTCCATTTCTTTGTGTCTTCCTCAATTTCTTTCATGAGTATTTTATAGATTTCCAAGTACAGATTCTTTGCCTCTTTGGTTAGATTTATGCCTAGGTATCTTATGGTTTTGGGTGCAATTGTAAATGGGATCAACTCCTTCATTTCTCTTTCTTCTGTCTTCTTGTTGGTGTATAGGAATGCCACTGACTTCTGTGCATTGATTTTATATCCTGACACTTTAATGAATTCCTGTATGAGTTCTAGCAGTTTTGGGGTGGAGTCTTTGGGGTTTTCCACATAAAGTATCATATCATCTGCAAAGAGTGAGAGTTTGACTTCTTTGCCAATTTGGTTGCCTTTGATTTCTTTTTGTTGTCTGATTGCTGTGGCTAGGACTTCTAATACTATGTTGAATAGCAGTGGTGATAGTGGACATCCCTGCCGCATTCCTGACCTTAGGGGGAAAGCTCTCAGTTTATCCCCATTGAGAATGATATTCGCTGTAGGTTTTTCCTAGATGGCTTTTATGATATTGAGGCATGTACCCTCTATGCCTATACTCTGAAGAGTTCTGATCAAGAAAGGATGCTGTACTTTGTCAAATGCTTTTTCTGCATCTATTGAGAGAATCATATGATTCTTGTTCTTTCTTTTGTTAGTATATTGTATCATGTTGATTGATTTGTGGATGTTGAACCAACCTTGCAGCCCAGGGATAAATCCCACTTGGTCGTGGTGAATAATCCTTTTAATGTACTGTTGGATCCTATTGGCTAGTGTTTTGGTGAGAATTTTTGCATCCATGTTCATCAGGGATATTGGTCTGTAATTCTCCTTTTTGATGGGGTCTTTGTCTGGTTTTCAGATCAAGGTAATGGTGGCCTCATAAAATGAGTTTGGAAGTTTTCCTTCCATTTCTATTGTTTGGAACAGTTTCATAAGAATAGGTATTAATTCTTCTTTAAATGTGTGGTAGAATTCCCCTGGGAAGCCATCTGGCCCTGGGCTTTTGTTTCTTGGAGGATTTTTGATGACTGCTTCAATTTCCTTAGTGGTTATAGGTCTGTTCAGGTTTTCTATTTCTTCCTGCTTCAGTTTTGGTAGTTGATACATCTCTAGGAATGCATCCATTTCTTCCAGGTTATCTAATTTGCTGGCATAGAGTTGCTCATTATATGTTCTTATAATTGTTTGTATTTCTTTGGTGTTGGTTGTGATCTCTCCTCTTTCATTCATGATTTTGTTGATTTGGGTCATTTCTCTTCTCTTTTTGATAAGTCTGGCCAGGGGTTTATCAATCTTGTTAATTCTGTCAAAGAACCACCTCCTAGTTTTGTTGATCTGTTCTACTGTTCTTTTGGTTTCTATTTCATTGATTTCTGCTTTAATCTTTATTATTTCTCTTCTCCTGCTGGGTTTAGGCTTTATTTGCTGTTCTTTCTCCAGCTCCTTTAGGTGTAGGGTTACGTTGTGTATTGGAGACATTTCTTGTTTCTTGAGAAAGGCTTGTATTGCTATATACTTTCCTCTTAGGACTGCCTTTGCTGCATCCCAAAGATTTTGAATAGCTGTGTTTTCATTTTCATTTGTTTCCATGAATTTTTTAAATTCTTCTTTAATTTCCTGGTTGACCCATTTATTCCTTAGTAGGATGCTCTTTAGCCTCCATGTATTTGAGTTCTTTCCAACTTTCCTCTTGTGATTGAGTTCTAGTTTCAAAGCATTGTGGTCTGAAAATAGGCAGGGAATGATCCCAATCTTTTGGTACTGGTTGAGAATTGATTTATGACCTAGGATGTGATCTATTCTGGAGAATGTTCCATGGGCACTAGAGAAGAATGTATATTCTGTTGCTTTGGGATGGAATGTTCTGAATATGTCTGTGAAGTCCATTTGGTCCAGTGTGTCATTTAAAGTATTTATTTCCTTGTTGATCTTTTGCTTAGATGATCTGTCCATTTCAGTGAGGGGGGTGTTAAAGTCCCCCACTATTATTGTATTGTTGTTAGTGTGTTTCTTTGCTTTTGTTATTAACTGCCTTATATAATTGGCTGCTCCCATGTTAGGGGCATAGATATTTACAATTGTTAGATCATCTTGTTGGATAGACCCTTTAAGTAGGATATAATGTCCTTCCTCATCTCTTATTATAGTCTTTGGTTTAAAATCTAATTTGTCTGATATAAGGATTGCCACCCCAGCTTTCTTTTGGTGTCCATTAGCATGGTAAATGGTTTTCCACCCCCTCACTTTCAACCTGTGGGTGTCTTTGGGTCTAAAATGAGTCTCTTGCAGACAGCATATCAATGGGTCTTGTTTTTTAATCCAATCTGATAGCCTGTGTCTTTTGATTGGGGCATTTAGCCCATTTACATTCAGGGTAACTATTGAAAGATAGGAATTTAGTGCCATTGTATTGCCTGTAAGGTGACTGTTACTGTATATTGTCTGTGTTCTTTTCTGGTCTATGTTGCTCTTAGGCTCTCTCTTTGCTTAGAGGACCCCCTTCAATATTTCTTGTAGGGCTGGTTTTGTGTTTGCAAATTCCCTTAGTTTTTGTTTGTCCTGGAAGCTTTTTATCTCTCCTTCTATTTTCAATGACAGCCTAGCTGGATAGAGTATTCTTGGCTGCATATTTTTCTCATTTAGTGCTCTGAATATATCCTGCCAGTCCTTTCTGGCCTGCCAGGTCTCTGTGGATAGGTCTGTTGCCAATCTAATGTTTCTACCCTTGTAGGTTACATATCTCTTCTCCCGAGCTGCTTTCAGGATTTTCTCTTTGTCTATGAGACTCGTCAGTTTTACTATTAGATGTCGGGGTGTTGACCTATTTTTATTGATTTTGAGAGGGGTTCTCTGTGTTTCCTGGATTTTGATGCCTGTTTCCTTCCCAAAATTAGGGAAGTTCTCTGCTATAATTTACTCCATTATACCTTCTGCCCCCCTCTCTCTTTCTTCTTCTTCTGGGATCCCAATTATTCTAATGTTGTTTCGTCTTATGGTATCGCTTATCTCTCGAATTCTGCCCTCGTGATCCAGTAGTTGTTTATCTCTCTTTTTCTCCGCTTCTTTATTTTCCATCATTTGGTCTTCTATATCACTGATTCTCTCTTCTGCCTCACTTATCCTAGCAGTTAGTGCCCCCATATTTGATTGCACCTCATTAATAGCCTTTTTGATTTCTACTTGGTTAGATTTTGGTTCTTTTACTTCTCCAGAAAGGGTTTCTCTAATAACTTCCATGCTTTTTTCAAGCCCAGCTAGCATCTTTAAAGTGATGATTCTGAACTCTAGATCTGACATCGTACTAATGTCCGTATTGAGTAGATCCCTGGCAGTCGGTACTACCTCTTGTTCTTTTTGTTGAGGTGATTTTTTCTGTCTTGTCATTTTGCCCAGAGGAGAATAGATGAATGAGAGAACAAAATGCTAACAGGGTAACAATGTTCCCAGAAAATATACTCTAAACAATCAGAAAAGACCTGAAACAGTGGGAAAAGAGGGAAAGAGAGAAAAAAGAAAAAGAAAAAAAGGAAAAAATAAAGGAAAAGAAAAAGATAAAGATAAAAACACCAAAAACAGAACAAAACAAAAAAAAACAGAATGTGATCAAATATGATCAGGCTGTTATATAGATCAGTGCCACACACTAGATTTGGGGTGTATTTGGTCTGTTTGAAGAAAGTGCCTCCCAAAATTTTAAAGAAAGAAAAACTTATATATGTACAAAAATAAGGGTTGATAGGATGAAGGGATGGAATATGACTGTAAAGATGGAAATTTTATAAAAGGAATTGATAAAAAGTTGTTTGAAAAAAGAAAGAAGAGGATTTAAAAAAAAGAGAGAAAAAAAAGGGAGAGAATGTGATCAGGCAGGGGAGTAGAAAAAAACCATACAATAGAGATTTAGGGTATATTTTGATCTGTTAGAAGAAACGATCTCAAAATTTTAAAGAGAGAACAACTTATATATATATGCCAAAAATACGGGTAACTACCATGAAGGGATAGAATATGACTCTAAAAATGAAAAATAAAAATGAAAAATAAAAATGTTCTTTTTTTAAAAAGGAATTGATAAGATGTTGGTTGAAAAAGGGAAAAAGAAAAATTCAAAAAAAAAAGTAAAAAGACAGTAAAAAAAAAAATTAACTTTGAAAGACTAAAGAATCATGGTAAAAAAGCCATGAATTCTATGTGTAGTATTCCCCTAGCGCTGGAGTTCTGCCGTTCTCATTGATCGGTAACCTTGGTCTTGGCTGGCTGTTCTCGCTGATCTTCTGGGGGAGGGGCCTGTTGCCGTGGTTCCCAAATGTCTTTGCCAGAGGCGGAATTGCCCTGCCCTTGCCCAGTCCGGACTAAGTAATCTGCTCAGGTTTGCTCTCCGGAGCTTTTGTTCCCTGAGAGCTTTCCAAACAGCTTTGGAGACCGAGAGTGAAAATGGCAGCCTCCCAATCTCTGCCCCGGAGGAGCCGAGAACTCGGGGCCCCGCTCCTCAGTGAGCCCCCAGAGAAAAACCACCAGTCACTCCCGTCTCCCCAGTCTCCGGCCACACTTCATGCTCTACCGGCCTATGACCGCGCGTTTCTATCTCTGGCATCCGACCCTGTGTGGAGTCTCCAAACCCAGCAGATTCCTGCAGTGCACTCCCGCACCTCTCCTCCCGGGGGAAGAAGGTGAGTCTCCCCAGATCTGTGACTTGTTGGGTCCCTGCTGGAGGAGCAGTGGCCCGACTGTGCCGCGGATCCCGGTTTATGGCAACCCCGAGCTGACAGCCCGCGCCTGGGCTCCGCCTCTGCAGCCGGCTTCCCTGCTCCGATACCTGGGAGCTCTGCCACACTCAGGCACCCCCAGTCTTTCTGTGTCTCCGAGAGTCCTGAGACCACACTGTCCCACGAGGGTTCCACCCCCCGCTTAGCCACCAGAGTGATGTCCCTCAGAGGAGCAGACTTCTAAAAGTTCCGATTTTGTGCTCCGCGGCTCTATCACTTGCCACAAGTGGCCAATGGAGGCCCCTCCCCCGCTGTCTATCCTCCCGAATATCACCTCGGATTCACTTCTCCGCACCTCCTACCTTCCAGAAAGTGGTCGCTTTTCTGTTCAGAGAGTTGTTGCTCTTCTTTTCTTCGATCTCCTGTTGAGTTCGTAGGTGTTCAGATTGGTTTGATCCCTATCCAGCTGAATTCCTGAGAGGAGACGAAATCCAGGTCTCCTACTCCTCTGCCATCTTGCTCTGCCCCCCTCAGTTTTTTTTTTTAAGATTTTATTTATTTATTAGACAGAGAGAGAAGGAACATGGGGCGGGGGGAGAGGGAGAGGCTGGCTTCCCACGGAGTGGGGAGCCCGATGTGGGGCTCGATCCCAGGACTCTGGGATCATGACCTGAGCCGAAGGCAGACACTTAATGGCTGAGCCACCCAGGTGCCCCAGGGTTGTATCAGTTGTTTTTTTTATATATATTTTGGATACTAACCCTTTATCAGATATGTCGTTTGCATTCATTAGATTACTGTTTAGTTTTGTTGACTGTTTCCTTTGCTGCGCAGAAGCTTTTAATTTAGATATAGTCCCAATAGTTTATTTTTGCTTTATTTCCTTTGCCTTAGGAGACATATCTAGAACAATGTTGCTATAGCCAAAGTCAGAGACATTACTACCTGTTCTCTCTTCTAGGATTTTTGTGGTTTCAGGTCTCACATTTAGTATTTCCTTCATTTATAAGGCTGAATAATATCCCATTAGATAGATAGATGATAGATAGATAGATAGATAGATAGATAGATAGATAGATAGATAGATAACCACAATTTTTATCCGTTCATCTGTTGATAGATACTTAGGTATTTCCACATGATGGTTATTGTTAAAAATGTTGCAATGAACATAGGAGTATAGATTTCTCTTTGAGCAATGATTTCATTTCCTTTGGCTATATACCCAGAAATGAGATTGTTATATCATATGATAGCTCTATTTTTAATTTCTTGAAAAACCTCCATACTGTTGTCTTTCCAGTTTACATTCTTACCAATCATATAGAAAGATAACCTTTTCTCTATATCCTTGCCAGCATTTGTTATCTCTTGTCTTTTAGATAATAGATATCCTGGTAAGGTTACAGCTCATTGAGGTTTTGATTTGCATTTCTCTGATGATTAGTGATATTGAGCACTTTTCATGTGCCTGTGTGCCATTTGTAGTCTTCTTCAGAAAAATGTTCTTCAGTTCTTTTGCCCATTTTTAAAATTGGGTTATTTGATTTCTTTACTACTGAACCATATGAGTTCCTTGTACATTTTGGATATTAACTCTCTGTTGGATATGTGGTTTGCAAATATTTTCTCCTATCCTATAGATTGCCTTTTTATTTTCTGAAGGTTTTCTTTGCTATGCAGAAGCTTTTTAGTTTGATGTAATCCTAGTTGTTTTCTTGTTTGTTTGCTTTTTGCCTTGGCTTTTGGTGTCAGATCTAAAAACACCATTGTCAAGACCAAAGTCATGGAACTTCTTCCTTGTTTTCTTCTGGAGTTTCATGATGTCAGTTCTTATGCTTAAGTCTTTAATTCAAGTTAATTTTTGTAAGTGCTATAAGATAGGGGTTCAGTTTCATTCTTTTGCATGTAAATACACAGTTTTCCCAACAACATTTATTGAAGAGACTATCGTGCATTCTTGGCACTGTTGTTGAAAATTAATTGACCAGATATGCATGGATTTATTCCTGGGCTCTCTCTTCTGTTCCATTGATCTATGTGTCTCTTTTTATGTGAAAACCATATTGTGTTAATTATCATACTTTGTAATATAGTTTGAAATCAGGAAGTATGATGTCTCCAGCTTTATTCTTCTTTCTCAAGATTGCTTTAGCTATTTGGAGTCTTTTGTGATTCCATATAAATTTTAGGATTTTTTTTTCTGTGAAAAATACCATTGGAATTTTGGTAAATTACATTGAATCTGTAGATCTCTTTGGGTAGTATGAGCATGTCAACAACATTAATTCTTCTAATCCATGAGAATGGACTATCTTTCCATTTATTCACATCTTCAGTTTCTTTCATTGATGCTCTATAGTTTTTAGAGTACAGATCTTTCACCTCTTCAGTGAAATTTATTCCTATGTAATTTATTATTTTGATGCTATTGAAAATGAGATTTTTTTCTCAATATCTCTTTTGGACAGTTTATTGTTAGTGTATAAAATGGAACTGTTTTTTACATACTGATTTTCTATCCCACAACTTTATTGAATTTTGTTTATTAGTTTTAACAGTTTTGGGGTGAGTCTTTAGAGTTTTTTTAGTATAATATTATGTTATCTGAAACAGAGACAATTTTGCTTTCTCTTTTCTGATTTGGATGCTTTTTATTTATTTATTTATTTTCCCTAATTTCTCTGGTTAGAACTTCCAGTACTATGTTGAATAAAAGTAGTGAGAGTGGACATCTTTGTCTTGTTTCTGATCTTAGAGAAATGCTTTCAGTATTTTACCACGGCGTATGACATTAGCAATAGGTTTGTCATATATGGCCTTTTTATGTTTCTTTGACCCATTCATTGTTTGGGAGCATGTAGTTTAATCTCCGCATATTTGTGATTTTTCCAGTTTCCGTCTTATAATTAATTTCTAGTTTGATGCCACTGTGGTCAGAAAGCATTTCTAATATGCTCAGTTTTTTGAGAGTTTTTTTTTATCATGAAAGGATGTTGAATATTGTCAAATGCTTCTTCTGCATCTATTGTAATAGTAATATGATTTCTATCCTTCATTTTGTTAATGTGGTGTATCCCATTGATTGATTTGCAGATGTTCAACCATCCTTGCATCCCTGGAATAAATCCCACTTCATCATGATATATGATTTTTTTAATGTACTTTTGAATTTGGTTAGCCAATATTTATTGAGGGTTTTGGTATTATGTTCATCAAAGATATTGGCCTGTAATTTTCTCTTTTGTAGTTTCCTTATCTGGATTTGATATTAGGGTAATGCTGGTATTGTGAAATGAGCGTGGAAGTGTCTCTTTTCTTCAATTTTTTGGAAGAGTTTGAAAAGAATTGGTATTAATTCTTCTTTAAATGTTTGGTAGAATCCATTAGCAAAGTCATCTGGTCCTGGACTTTTGTTTGTTGGGAGGTCTTGATTACTAATTAAATCTCTTTATAAGTAATTGACCTACTCAGATTTTCTCTTTCTTCTTGATTCAGTCTTGCCGGGTTGTATGGTTCTAGAAACTCACCTATTTCTTCTAGGTTATCTAATTGGTTGGTATATAACTGTTCATAGTAGTTTCTTATCATTCTTAGTATTTCTGTGGCATCAATTATAATGTTTCTTCTTTCATTTTTGATTTTATTTATTTGAGTCTTCTTTCTTTTTTTCTCAGTCTAGGTAAAGGTTTGTCGATTTTGTTTATATTTTCAAAAAACCAGCTCTTAATTTTATTTATCTTTTCTATTGTCTTTTTAATCTCTATATCATTTATTTCCACTCTGATTTTTATTTCCTTCCTTCTACTAACTTTGGGCTTCATTTGCTCTGCTTTTTCTAGTTCCTTTAGGCGTAGAGTTTCGTTGTTTGAGAGCTTTCATTTTCTTAATATAGACAATTATGGTTATGAAATTCACTCTTAGAACTGTTTTTGTCACATCCCATAAGTTTTGGGTTGTTGTGTTTCCATTTTCATTTGTCTCATAGTTTTTCTCCCTCCCCCCCCCCCCCCCCCCCCCGCTTTTTGATTTCTTCTTTGACCTGTTCGTTTTTTTGGGAGCATGTTGTTTAATCTCCACATATTTGTGATCTTCCCAGTTTTCTTTTTATAATTGTTTTCTAGTTTGATACCACTGTGGTCAGAAGGATGCTTGATATAATTTCAGTCTTCTTAAATTTCTTAAGATTTTTTTCTGACCTAACATATAATCTCTCCTGGAGAATATACCTTGTGTGCTAGAAAAAAACATGTATTTTGCCACTGTTGGATAAAATGTTCTGTGTATCTCCCTGAGGTTTAGCGGTTTAATATGTAGCTTAAGTCCATTATTTTCTTTTTTAATTTCTATCTGGATGATCTATTCATTATTGAAAGTGGGGTACTGAAGGCCCTATGATTATTACAGGAAGAAGGAGGCTTTGGGGGCAAGACCCAGGCCTTTGCGGCCCCAGCAGTGACTCTCTGCATTTCTGAGTGAGGCTTCCTCCTGGACCTTATAATCCCAGACCCGAAGTCTCACCCCCTGTCCTGAAGGTCAGGGGCCTGAGGCTCAAAGGGGCTGCCTGGAAGGGGCTGCACAAACACGGCTGCCCGCGCCCCACAGTCTCCTCCCTGGGCAACCCTGCAGGGCCAGGAGGGAAGAGGGAAATTGGTTCTGACTGGCGCCCCCATCCTCAGACTCCTGAAAATCTTATCCAGCCCTGAAGGACAGGGGCCCCATTCAGCAGATCCATGGATTGCTCGTGTCCTCCGTGAGGCACTTTTGCACTCTGCTCCCCACACCAGCCTCTGGCCAGCGACCTTGGCAAATGCTCACGGGTGCAATTTTACCCTTAGTTTCAATGGTGGCCCATTTGGGGCTGGTTGTCGTATTTGAATTTTCTCTCCTGTCCCCACTGCTCATGAACTTTCACCCACGGGCCCTCCTTGGGAGGCACAGGCTGTAGATGGAGGGCCCCCTAGGGAAACAGCCTGGGTCACCGGGTCTCCTGTACCAAAGTGACCCCGTTGCAGGAACACGTGGATTGAACAAGGACAGGCTGGCTCCACAGGTCCACGGAAGTGTCATACCAGCCGGTTCCGGTGGATTTCTCCTGAGTTGTTAGCACTGGAATCCTGGTCTCTTAGGCAATACCTTTGGGGACACCCTCGGTCTCAGACCCACAGTGACCTGCCAGCCCACAGTGACCACACAGAGGAGGGAGGGAGCCTCAGAGGAGGGAGCACCTGGGACCTTTCTTTTTTTTTTTAAAGATTTTATTTATTTATTCATTAGAGACAGAGAGAAAGAGGCAGAGGGAGAAGCAGGCTCCCAAGGAGCAGGGAGCCCGATGCGGGACTTGATCTCAGGACCCTGAGATCATGACCTGAGCCGAAGGCAGACACTTAACCATCTGAGTCACCCAGGCGCCCAAACCTGGGACCTTTGCAGCCAGAACCAGGGTCCCTGCAGACGAGGGAAACTTCAGATCAGGAGAACGGGCCTCGCCCGGGAAGGAGGCCTGAACACTCTGCCCTGATTGTCTTGTGTGCACGGACGGACATGACCTGGCCCTGCCTTGAGCCCCTAGGTTTGCTGTAGAGCAAGGTGGGCCTGAGTGGCTGAGCTCCGGGCTGGGATCAGCCCTTCCCACCTCCCCCAGGGCTTGTGTGATTGAGACAACTTTCTACTTCATGGCAAAGTCAGGGGCAACTGTTTTCTGGAACCTGGATGGCCTCCCCTCCCCCAGCCCAACTGCTCTGCCCTGGTTGCCGGGCACCGTTGACCTCATAGGTGGAACTCTCCACAGGTTTCTGAGTGGTCAGTTGCGGCCACAGGACTCTTGCACTTGGAGACAGAGCTGTGGAGCCCGACGCAGCCATGGAGGGCCCCCTCTTGGCCGCCAGATCCACTTGCCAGCTGGTGTTGGAGCACCTGTGGGGGGCGCTGCAGCTGATTTCTGAAAGCTGGGGACACAGCCCGAGTCTCCCCATGTTGCCCTGCGCGGTGCTCATATGGACTGTGCTGCTGGTTCTCCTAGTGAAGAGACAACTCACTCGAAGAAGCGTGAAGGCGCTGGGCCACAGGGGCTCTGCCCGCCACGAAGTGTGTGGAGCCCGCCGTGAGGAGAGTGGCCCAACCACACAAGCCAAGGCCGCCCTCAGGCCGCCCGCGGTGGTGGCCAGTCCTCCCTTGTTACAAGCCCTGTGCTTGTCGGCAATGAACACAGAACTGAGCAGGCTGGTGGATAGGGACACTGTCAACTTTTTGAGGAAGGCACTGAAGGAACTGGGCCAGCCTCCTGACCTGCCCCAGGTCCCTGGGGAAAAACCCATCCTCAGAACATCGGAGAAGGATGGAGAACAGCTTCTGACGAAAAGAACGAAGGATCGGAGTGAAAACACTCCTTTTCCAGAAGGACCCGAACCGCTCAACCAAAAAGTTTCGAGATGGAGGCAGAAAGGGCAGGAGAAGGAGGGGGAAGAAAGGCTGGAGCCGTCGAAGGCATGCATGGAGCTGGTCCCGAAAGATCAAGCCAGCCAGTCCCCATCCAGGGCCGGACCCGGGCTGCAGGCCATCCCCCCGCCTGACCTCCCTGCAGAGCATGCCGGTGCCAGGACCCGGGGAGTCCAGCCAAAGAGGGGAGCAGGAAATGGCGATCAGCCTGCCCATCGGGCAGCAGTGGATCTGAAGGGCGTCCCTGAGGATGCTGGCTGCCCTAGGTCCCCTCCAAGTCCCGAAGGGGAACCGCAACACAGAGCCAGACGACTGTGGGCAGAAAGGCGAGAGATCGCGGAGCTGACACGACAAATCCACAGCCTGCAAACCCAGGAAGCCTCTTTGCAGAAGGAAACTTCACAACTGGACAAGGAGATTCAGCCACTGAAGCTGAAACTTCAGAACCCCCTGGATGAACAGGACCAATACATCCTGCAACTTGACCGAAAAGTGTTTCAAGCGGAAGCTCAGTGCTTGGAAATGAAGAAGAAACTGGCCAGCGCGCACAGAGAAATGAACTTCACGTGCCAGATTCGCAACCTCTACAAGAAGATGGCCCAAGACCTGGGCGAGGAGCTGGAGAGAACCACCTCCTACTATCGCAAGCTGGTCCTCTTCCATCAGGACAGAGTCACAAAGAGCTGGGTGGGAGCTGCATCCAGAGAGAGGGAGTTCCAGGAGCTAAGGAAAGAGAATGATCACTTGAGGCGGATGCTAGCCGGTGTGGAGTCCAGCTGCCGGCCTGTCCTGAGGAACCCTTTTGGTCCTGCTGCTCCGCCCACAGCCCACGCAGGCTGGGAAGTGTCAGGGGGTCCCCGGGGTCATCAGGCCCCCAGGGGGGATGGAAGGCCCACCGTGAGGGCCCCGGGACCCGGAGTCGCCTGCAAGGGTGAACGGGCTCAGGGCAGCTGCCCTCTGAGCAGCCAAAGCCCGGCTCAGCATCTGCACGGAGCTCCGTGAAGAACGTCTGATGGCTCTCTCTCTAGTGAAATGGCTCTTATTTTGGAACTGACGCCACAGTGACTCTCCGCAGGATAGCGGTGGAACCCCATCACGGACTGTGTAACTAGAGCTTCGTCCACATTGTCATGAATACATAGCTTCCCCACCAGACGCTTTAGAACTCTCTGCTGTCAGTATGGTGTTCAGATTTAAATTAATGCCACTGGGACTGAAGACATCCTCTATCGTGGACATGGATAGAGACTTTCAAACAAGACCATTTCTGTGCTCTAAGACTAGGGTTACAGTTCCACAGAAATAACTCAGTATTTATGTGAATAAAATGTGATTGCCTTAAAAAGAGAGAGAGAGAGAAAAACTTAAACAAAACAACATCCCACTAAACTGTTAAAATGGTTAGTGTAGTCCTAAATTAAATTTTAGTCCTAACTCATATTTTAGTCCTAAAGTCAAATTTTAGTCCTAAATTCAAATTTTAGCCCTCAACTCATATTTTAGTCCTGAATTCTTATTTTAGTCCTAAATTCATGGGATTAGTTTAATCTTAAACTTATAGATAGGAAAGCTTAAGAATCTGCAACCATTTCTTCCTTGTTCCATGATTTTTTTCTTAATCTTTGTTGTTTTGTTTAAGATACTATTTATTGTTTAACACTTATGTATTCTAAGCAGTCAAAATACGAAGTTTTCTCCTGATGACAAGCATACACTCCCATGCACGTGGACGCGTGCACACGCACACGCCCCAGGATGCAGAATCTAGACTATTGTAGTTGTTTTGTGAGTACCTGGAAAATGTAAAAATAGAATTGACAATTTCATTAATTGCTTGTAGATAAATAAATTACTGAAAGGAAAAAAACGTGTGTGTGTAATGTGTAAAGAGAGGAAAGTCTCCTTGATCTTCTGCACAGAGAGCAGAGTCTCCCGATGGACCAGGGAAGATCCCAGGCAGGAGCGCTTCTCCCACAGGGTCCGGAGGAAGAGGCCCGGGGACAGTCCCCAGCTGCAGCAGGGAGGAGGGCAGGATCAAGGAGGGGGCTCCCAGCCTCCAGCCACAGGGAGAGGTGGTCCCACCCCTGGGCCTGGAGAGAGGACAGGGAGGTGGCATCTGCTGAGCCCAGTGGGGGGCTGTCCCAGGAATGGGGCAAAGTCCCCCCCTCTGCCCTCCAGGCCTCAATGGACTGCTGGTGCAGGGCAGCCCCCAGAGGGCCTGGAGAGCAGACAGGAGCCAGCCCTGGGCACAGGGCAGACAGAAGAGGGTCCAGGAGCAATTTGGAGAAGGACCCGCACTCATGACTCTATTTGACCCAAAGTGTGCCTGTGTGTGTTACTGCCTGCATTAGCGCCCACATATGTAGTGAGAATCTCTGCAGCTTCTACGATGTCTTTGGCACTGGGCCGCCGTGGCTCTCTAACTGTCCCTGCTACAGGCTGGGGTGGGGTGGCAGGGCAGGGGGGCTCTCTGGAGGAGGCGGCCTCTGAGCTGAACACTGATGGATAAGCAGCGGTTATCAGTGGTGCTTTCACACTTGAAAGAGCATGTGAAAATCTTGGAGACCTTGTCACAGAAAGATTTTGATTTCAGGTTGTGGAGCTGAGAGCCTGCACGGCCCCCACGTGAGCTCTATGCTGGGACCAGACATGGAGTAGGAAGGATCCTTAGATGATGATGGGCTAGGAGCGAGCGGGGGCAGGTGGATGGCGCAAAGGCATTTCCGGCAGAAGGCACACACAGGCAAAAACACGGGACACAAAACAGCCTAGTCTGGTGAGCAAGGCAAGGTTGTGCAGTTAGCTTTCTGGAGCCCAGAAACTCAACGCTGGGAGGGTGGGGACAGGAGTCGGAATAGATGCACACCCTGTGCACATGTACTGTTCCCAATTACGCTGTCCAGGGCTCCTGTCCTCCCTTCAGGACTGTAATATTTGTGTTATATATTTAGTGCTCCAATGCTGGACTCCTAAATACTTATAATAGTTATATTCTCTTCATGCATTGACCCCTTTATGATTGCATATTGCCCTTCTTTGTCTCTGTTACAGTTTTTGGCTTCAATTCTATTTTCTCTGATATAAGTATAGCTACCCATACTTTCTGTTGGTTTCCATTTGCATGGGATACTTTTTTCTATCATTTCACTTTCTATGTGTGTCCTTAAGGTTGAAGTGAGATTCATAGATAACATGTAGTTGGTCCTGTTTTTTTAATTCATGCAGCCACTGGTTATCTTTTGATTGAAGAATTTTGTCTATTTGCATTTCAAGTAATTATTGACAGGTATGGACTTACTATTGCCATTTTGTTAATTATATACTGATGTTCTTGTGGTTTCTTTTTTCCTTTATTCCTCTTTTGCTCTCTTTGGTGATTTGATGATTTCCTGTAGCAGTATGTTTTCTTTTTATCTTTTGTGTCTCTGCTATAAAAACAGTAAGTTTATGTTTTGTAGTTATGATGAAACTTATACAAGCATCTTATAGTTATAACAGTCTATTTTAAGCTGTTAACAACTTAACTTTAAATAAATAAAAAAGTTCTGCATTATTACACTCCCCCCACACATTTCATAGTAATGGCTTTTAATACTGTTTATCCATTAACAAATTATTTTAGTTATAGCTAATTTTTAGACATTTGGTTTTTAACCTTTATACTAGAGTTATAAGTGATTTACCTATCATCATTACAATATCAGAGTATTCTGAATTTATCTATATATTTACTTTTACCAGAGAGTTTTATACTTTCATATGTTGTCATGTTACTAATTAGCACCCTTTTGTTTAGGCTTAAAGAATTCTCTTTAAAATTTCTTGTAAGGCCAGTCTAGTGGTGATGAACTCCACTGGCATTTGTTTGTCTAGAAAACTCTTGATCTCTCTGTAAATTCTGAATCACAACTTTGCTGGGTAAAATATTCTTGATCGGCAGAGTCTTTCCCCCCAGCACTTTGAATATATCATGGTAGTCCCCTCTAGCCTGCAAAATGTTTGCTGAAAAATCTGCTTATAATCTTATGGAAATTTCCTTGTACATAACAAGTAGCTTCTGTCTTATTGCTTTCAAGATTATCTCTTTTGACAATTTTAATATATCTCTATGTAGGTTTCTTTTTTTTTTTTTTTAATACTTTATTTATTTAAATAAAGGGGAGAGGGAGAGGGAGAAGCAGACTCCCTGCTGAGCAGAGAGCCCGATGCGGGACTCTATCCCAGGACTCTGGTATCATGACCCGAGCCAAAGGCAAAGCTTAACCAATTGAGCTACCCAGGCCCCCCAGTCTATATAGGTTTCTTTAGAGTCATTTTATTTTGTACTTTCTGTGCTTTTTAGCTCTTGATGTCTGTTTCTTTCCCCAGGTTAGGAAAGCTTTCAGTCATTATTATTTTTTTTTTTGAGTGAGCTTTTTCCCCCTTTCTCTATCTCCTTCTGGGACCCCTACAATACACATATGGATCTACTTAATGATGTTCTTAAGTCTGCTAAGCTATCTTTATATTTTTTATTCTTTTTTCTTTTTTGCTCCTCTAATTGGATGAATTCCACTGCTCCATTTTTGAGTTTACTGAGGCGCTGTTCGCTTTATCCAGTCTGCTTTTGACTCCCACAATTGAATTTTTCAGTTCCATTGTTCTATTATTTAGCTCTATGATTTCTTTGGTATTTTTGATATTTTATCTTTGGTGGAATTTTCATTTTATTATAAAGTGTTCTTCTGACCTTGGTGAGCATTTCTATGACTGTTATTTTGAACTCTCTTTTTTGCTAAATCATTTATCTCCATTTCATTAAGATCAGTTTCTAGAGGGTTATCTTGGTCTTTTCATTGGAACATATTCCCCTGTTTCTTCATTTTTCTTGACTCTCTCTATTGATTTCTGCACATTAGATAAAACAGCAACTGTTCCCCATGTTTACATATTGGTCATGTGTAGGAAATGAACCTCATCAATCAGCATGGCCCAAGCTCCTGGTTGTCTCTCAAACATTTGTAATTGTCTATGCCACCTTATTTGTTCTTAGTGGCTCCCAGAAATTGAGACCAGTCCCAGACCGATCTATGTCCCAAAGGAAAGTTTGCAGTCAGCACCTAGATGCAGACTGATTAGAAACCAGATGTTTAGGTAGCAGCTAGGAAAGTATGTAATTAAGTCCTTCCCAGGGAGAAACTAGAAGACACGTGTTTTTACCTACGTCCGCTGCACTGAGTCCAGGAGGATAGCCATGGGGAGGTGCTCCTGTACCCATTTATTTTTTTTTTAAGATTTTCTTTATTTATTTGACAGAGAGAGACAAAGTGAGAGAAGGAACACAAGCAGGGGGAGTGGGGAGAGGGAGAAGCAGGCTTCCTGCTGAGCAGGGAGCCTGATGTGGGGCTCGATCCCAGGACCCTGGGATCATGACCTGAGCTGAAGGCAGATGCTTAACGACTGAGCCACCCAGGTGCCCTCTTGTACCCATTTAAAAACTGCTTTTTTGTTGCTATTTTCCCATGAATGAATGCAAGCCTCATTGGCTATCAGACCTAGGTGATTTGGGGGGAGGATTGGCAGCTGTAAAAGTTGGTGTACTAAATGTGTCCATAACCTCCTTCCAAGGAGATGTTGGCAACTTGTTTTTAATTGTTGGAACAAGCCAGAGGGAGAAGGTGGGTGAGTGCCTACTGGGTCTTTTGGGTCTGGGGAAGGTCACAGTCAGTATTTATGTGTGCTAATTACAAGATGGACCCTCAGGCAGGAATTCATAAAGTATGCAGTCAAACCCCTTCCAGTGAAAGACTGGGGGGTGGATGTTTTTTGCCTCAACACTGAGCCCTGGGGGGATAGCCATGATGAATGCCTGTGTGTTTGTACATTTAAAACTGCTTTTTGTTTGCTACAGTTCTGTGTGCAAGATCCATTGACTATCAGAGTCAGGCAATCTGGTACCCATCATTCAAGTGGAACCACAAAAGCTGGGGTACCAGATGCATGTATGTGCTCCTCTGGAGAGGTGCTGGCAACTTGGTTTTATCATTCGAGTGAGATGGAGGGAAAAGGGGAAGTACCCACCAGCTCTCCCAGGCTCTGAGGAAGATCACAGTCAACACCTAGATACATGCTAATTAGAAGCTGAACCCTCAGGCAGTAGCATGCAAAGCTTGCAGTCAAACTCCTTCCAGAGAAAGACTGGGAGATGGGCATTTTTGCCTGCTTCCTCTGTGCTGAGCCCTGGGGAGATACCATAGTGAATGCTCACACATGTGCCCATTAAGAATTACTTCTTTGTGAGCTACCAGTGGCCTCCTGGGCACAAGCTCCGTTCACTGTCTGAGCTAGGTGTTTCGGAGGCCCGTCCCTTGGATGGAAGCCTTAAAAGTTGGGGCACTGGGTGTGCAGGAGTAAAACTCCTTAGGGGGAAGCTAGGGGCTGGGGTTTCTTTCACAACTGTATGTCAGTGTGCCGGGTGGGGTTTACGGTGTATGTCTCAGCCTTTCCCACCCATTTCAACGTGGGTACTTTCTCATTTACCTGGTGTATAGAAGTCACTCAGCTAGTCTGGATTTCTCTCAAATGGAATTTTTTCTGCCTGTAGCAGCACATTCAGTGCATCCATGTGAAGAGAAGTTCAGGAGTCTCCTCTGCTGCCATTTTGGTCCCTCTCCTTTTTTTCTCCCTTGTATTCCTAACCCTAAACTAGCTTCGAAAGTCTGCCCCCACAAAAAATTCTCTTCCAAACTTTCTCCCTCCTCATTCTCTAACAGACTGTTTCCAAAACTCATGTCACCCTCATTAGACAAACACATTTGCCTCACTCCTAGTTTATATGGAAAAAGCTTAACTTGTGGCCTATTTCAGAGTCTGAATCATTTTTACCTTATTGTTTTGTTAAAGTACCATTGAGGTAGTGGGTATTAAATCCACTTGTTACCATCTCCAGGGACGTATGCAGGGAAGCCACCTGTGTAGTGTTTTCTCCCCAATTAAATTCACTCTCTTTATCCAGCATGAAATATTTCCATTTTTAGTAGTCAGAGAATTATACCCTATCAAGACACCCAAGAGGCCTATAAAACTGTAAAGAAAAAATTGTCAACTTTGAAAGACATTGGTCTGGGAAGCTTTATGACCCTACTTACACTGTGCCAGCCAGAAGTTTTGGCAGATTTCCCATTGCCTTACAGAGCCCAAGGCAAGTCTAGTCTGGAGTTGCCTTGATCTAATTACTGCAGGATTTCAATGTGTGCCCAATTACAATGAACATGTTAAAGGGTGGCCCTCAGCTGCACCAGAGTTGTAGTGGAACAACGTTTACCAGAAGTGTACCAAACTCCCCAGAGAAGAGTGTGGTTGGCCATGTGTGAATGCACCTCTCTGTTTCTTGGTAGAATTATACATAGCTCTTGTGCTTTCATTGTGAAAATGGAATCGCATGATGGCAGCAGTCCTTGTGGAAAAGGTAGGTTATAAATTGAGCTTTAATTTCAATTTGCCAGGTAACTGAGGCAACAGGAGATCGGACTTATCTAGTTAAGATTGAGTACACTGAGCGAAATTATCCCAGGAAAACAAATCAGCATCCTGTTTGGAAGAGATTTCCAGGGCAGGAAAAATATATCCATTTTTCTTCCAATCTGCTGGCACTGCCTTATATAAACAGTCAACCTGACTTTTGTCCATTCATTAAACTTCTAGCAACACACACCAAGTAGTGACACATTTGTGAGGTTAAAATATGTCCATCAGAGTATATTTTACCATCACATTGCAGGTGTTCAATAAATGTTCACAAAATAAATAAAATGTTAAATGCACTACTATTGCACAGAATTGGTCTTCACTCAGAGATAAATGCAACCCAGCCTATCTCATTCATACTTTCCTGACCTAACCATTCCTTACATGATCTTGTACAAGACTACTGTATTGGGGCACCTGGGTAGCTCATTCGGTTAAGCATCTGCCTTTGGCTCAGGTCATGATCTCAGGGTCCTGGGATTGAACCCTGCATTGGGCTCCCTGTTCAGTGGGGAGTCTGCTTCTTCCTCTCCTTCTGCCTGTGCCCTCTGCTTGTGCTCACTCCCTCTCTCTCTTTCTGAAATGAATAAATAAAATCTTAAAAAAAAAAAAAAGACTATTGTATTAAAAGGTCATTATTTTATGAGTCACTCGTGAAGAGTTTGTCTTCCCTCTCTAGCTCTATCTTATACAAGTCTGGAACATTTTTCATTAATTTAAACAATAAATGTTTACCATATGCATGCGGTATGCTGGATTCTGGGGACAAATGATAAATAATATTGAAATGACCTCTACACTCAGTCAGCATACAGTCTTAAGGAATAACAACTATTGATGACTGAACCACTGTTAGGAGCACACTGGGAAAGGCAAAGTGTTTGCCTTTCCAACACTTAGGAAAGCTATGTGTCATCATCCCCATTTTATAGTTGGAAAAACTGAAGCTCTGAGCTTAAAATGGCCTCTCTAAGATTTCACAGCTATTAGATATCAAAATCTGCCTTTGAATCCTCTTCTGTCTCAATAGTTGCTCTTCAGTATTTTGAATCAGATAAAACAGTGTAATAACTATATATTAGTTAGCCACTCACAAACCCTAGATTTAAGTAGGTCATTTACATCTCTACAATCCTATGTCTGTGTTCTACTTTTTATAATAAAAGTCACTGTATTTTTATCAAGTAAGCTTTCATTTCTGAAAGTTCCCTCCTTAAATTATTGTTTCTCCTCTACTATAAGATACAAACAAATGGGGGGGGGGGAACAAACGAGACCATTAGGAGAAACTGTACATCCTGGTTTAACATCTTTTCTTTGCACTAACTCAAAATGTGGTCTCAAGATACAGTTCTAACTAAAACACTATTATTTTTTATAGTGTTGTATTTCTGGCATTGGAACTTCATGAAGTTTGATATCTCATACCTCTAGACAAAGAAATAACCTTAACTAATATAGAGGAAGAATTTTCTGACATAAATATTTGGGAAAGCAATTAATATTCAACAGACTTTAGATTTAATTTCGAATCTATTTCTTTCAAACAGTATTTTCTTCAATATTTAGTCAAGTTTTTTCTTTAGTTCATGAACATATTCTCTCACCCTGTCACATAAAAATATACATTTTTTCTTCAAAACTGTTTTTCCCCAGGGCGCCTGGGTGGCTCAGTTGGTTAAGCGACTGCCTTCGGCTCAGGTCATGATCCTGGAGTCCCTGGATCGAGTCCCGCATCGGGGTTCCTGCTCGGCAGGGAGTCTGCTTCTCCCTCTGACCCTCCCCCCTCTCATGTGCTCTCTCTCTCATTCTCTATCTCTCAAATAAATAAATAAAATCTTTAAAAAAAAAAACTGTTTCTCCCCAAATGATAAAATTATTTTGTTGCTGATGCCATTGTAGGTTATGATTTACTGGAGAATCCATGGTTTCCCTGGTAATGATAAGTCCAACAATGTATTCTACAGAAATTTAATAAATGATATCTTCTACTGATGATTAAGTAATGATGAGGATTGTGATGGCTGATTTTTATGTCAACTTGCCTAGGACATGGGGTGCTCAGATAATAGGTAAATATTTTTCTGATTGTTCCTATGAATGTGTTCTTAGATGAGATAGCATTTGAATCAGTAGACTGAGTAGAGCATTGCTCTTCCTGATGTGGGTGGACCTCATCCAATCAGTTGAAGGCCTGACTAGAACAAAAAGTTTGACCATCTTCCAAGTAAAAGACAATTCCTCCTGCCTGCCTTCAAACTAGGACATCGGTGTTTTTCTGCCTTTGGACTTAAACTGAAACATGGGCTCTTCCTGGGTTTCAGACCTGTTGGCTTTCATATGGGGACCACTTCATTAGTTCTCTGGTTGTCAGGCCTTTGGACTCAGACTGGAACTACACCATCTCATATAAATATTGAATAAAAGGAATTGGCTCATGTGATTATGGAGGTTGACAAGTTTGAATATCTGCAGGGTGAGTCAGCAAGTAGGAGACACAGGATGCTCGATAGTATAATTCTAGTCTGAGTCTAAAGGCCTGAGAACCAGAAGAACTGAGACCCAGAAAGCCAGTGTTTCAGTTTGAGTCCAAAGGCAGGATCTTGCTGGTTCTATTTTTCTTATGATGACAACAATGATTACAATGAAGAAGGAGAAGGAGAAGAAGAGAAAGAAGGAGGCGGGGAAGGAGAAGGAGATGGAGGGAAGGAAGAGAAGAAGAAGAAGAAGGGAAAGAAGGGGAAGAAGGAGAAGGAGAAGATTTTTAATCAAAAATTTTAACTTCTGAATCTATGCAGCCTGGGGAAAAAGAAATTGAGATGCTTACTTTGAGTTTTTTAACTTTCATTCATTCAACTATATTTGTTACTAATCTACTCTGTAAAATATATTTACGAAAAATCTTTATAAGAATCTTTGCCTACAGGTATGCTCTCAAAAAAAGCAAATAACACATTATATAAAAAGCAATATAAAATAAGTAGCAGCTGAATACAAAATGAATGAAGAAAAAGAAACAAGTGATTATACATGAAGAATTAGAGAAGTTTTAATAGGGTGGACATTGTTTGTGAAGTGATATAGGGAAAAATACTGAGTGGATGTCATGTGCTGAGTGAAGAAGTATGAGCATGTCTGAAGAGTGTACATAAGATATGATAGATTTCTTAGTATAGTTCTTTTAAGATGAGACCATAAAACTCATACTGAAGTCTTCACAAGTTTATGGTTTCTAAAATTGTGTGTTATAAATTGAAAGGCAAGGCAGTTTGATTTTACCCTAGAAAATAAGGTGATTGCTGACCCACTTGTAACACATTTCATGGTCACAGAAGGTGTGCTCTTTTTAAACTGTCAAAAAATTTTTATCATCTGTATCAGAGAATTCAAGGAGATGCATTAGGTATACCTTCATTCCAAGCTTGCATAGCCATTTGCATGGTCAATACAACTAAAAATGCACAATATTTTATTTAATAAATTTATCTCTTGCTGGAATTTTCAGGAACTTTCCCAGTGACAAAATAAATTTTTGATGCATTGCTCCCTTGGCACTTACAATACACTACCATGTTAATTGTGTGCTAAGAGGCAACTTGATGTAGAGTTTCCGGATCATCCAAAAGCTTTGCAAGAAGCTTTCTTTTACTCTCTTTTACTCTTACTTCCCTTTTTAAAAACACTCACAAGAAATGGTTCTTGAGGAACTCCGAACTCCTCCATCTTTTGAAAATTCTCTGCAATTTGTAGAATTAATCATAAACTTTAGACAGTAGGTGCTATCATAATAGTTGATTAAACCAATTTCATGTAGAGCGCACCTTAGTGGCAATTCTTGAAGTCTCCCCTAATTTAATCCTAGTATTTATTCAATGGACTTTTTTCAGCCACTAGATTTCAAGGAACTTTTTTTAAACGTCTAGAGTGTTCAGAAAAGAATAGGCAGTGTTTACCCTCAAAAAATGAAGTGGCAGAGGTAAACAAGGAAACTGTTAATAGTATGTAGTGTGATTAATACTAAAATAAAGATATGCACAGAGAGACCTGTGCTCTGAGAGACCAAAGTAAGAGCAGAGAGGATAATCACTTAAGAGCCTGTTGGAGACAGACAGGCAAGGTTTCTATACAAGGTTAATGCTTAAGCAAAGATGCAGGAGCTAGACAAGAAATGAAGCAAGTGACAGCACTCCAGGAAGAGATGGGAGAGGTTAAATATATAAGGAAAGTTGGTACATCCAACATAACCTGCCTTCTCTTGTTACACCCTGGTGTGTCATCTTGATCTTTTCGTGTATCTCTTCACAAGTTCTCATGTGGCTATCATTTACACGCCACACAAGAAGCATGAAGTAAAGGTCACCCAATGATGTTCGAATCATGTGAACAATTTGTACACATCAAGTAAGTCAAATTTGCTCCATCGTTTAGGCACATTGGAAGTTAGCTACTGAGAAGTCAAAACAACTGGAAAAAACTGGTACTACCTGCATGGCATCATTTCCCTGTGTTAAGATGACTGGTTCTCTTTCACAGGAAGACTTCTTCTGATACTATCTGAAATAATACTGTCTTGGCTTTGCTTGTGTTTTTGATTTTAAGTTATTCACTTTGAAATTAAAATACTTGTGAGATGGATTTTAAATTCAAGCTGTTATCACTCATTCATGTCTTAGTATGAGGAAGTTTTAGATTCTGTTCTCTTAGCAGCTTCTGATAGGGAGAAGGGGTGAAAGTATGATGATGAGCATTGTTTGAAGAAGGGAGAGTATACAGCCACAGAAGATGACTATAACTGTAAGAACTGGGGCTGGAAATACCTCATTCTTGAACATAGAAGGCTCTCAATAATATTTGTTCAATGAATGAAGAAAATGAATAAATAAAATCTCAGTGATTTATAATTTTGTATGGAGCTGTTTCTAATAACCAGAAACTATTCATTTTATTCTTCCCTTTGACAAAGATCAATCCTCAATGACAGGAAAACATTTGGAAAATATTTTTGTGGAAGAAGAAACCTTTCAAATTCATCTTAAAGTTTGTTTTATTACATGGCAGTGCTTTTAAAAAACCAAAGGGAAAAAGGTACTTAAAAAATAAAAAGAAAATAGGGTAGAGAATAAAAATTTAACAGGGACAAGTAGCATTCTAGACAAAACAAAACAAAAAAAATTCAGGGAAGGAATTGACTAATGAGAAAAACTTCTACATAAGATAATGATAATATTAAGTAATTGAAGGGACATAGGCATAAGAAGGCGGGGCTTAACAAATGTGTTATAAGAAATCTAACACAAAATCTGCTGGCCCAGGAAAAGACTGTAGAAAGGATATTCAGCTGCATTTGAGCTTCCAATTCACTACGAGAAAAGGCTTGGAGCCATGCTAGCAAGAGTATAAGAAAGAAAAGGTAAGGGGTGCTTGGGTGGCTCAGATCATGATCCTGGGTTCCTGGGATCAAGCCCTGCGTTCAGCTCCACCCTCAGCGGGGAATCTGTTTCTTCCTCTCCCTCTGCCTTTCCCCCCTGCTTGTGCTCTCTCTTTCCCTCTCTCTCATGCTCTCTGTATCTCTCTTTCTCAAATAAATAAAATCTTCAAAAGAAAAGGCAAAGTTAAGGGTGCAAATAAACAATTAATGATTTGTATAATGAAAAAGAAGAGATTAATACTTTTTTAGCATAAAAGAACCAACAGAAAAGATTCATAACCAATATAAAATTCATAAACCAATATAAAATTCCTAACTCCTTTCTCCCTGAAGCAAAGAAGCAATCAATTTGTTCTGCGTTCCCAAAGCATTGTGTTTCTAACACAAAGCAGCAGTTCCTCATCACACTCCAGTTGGTTGTCTTCAGTGGATCCTGTTGCTCATGTGAGGAACATCTCCAGGGAAAGGTCAGTGTTATAGCTGTCATTTTGTTCCCAGTCCCAACTGCTTAGTCCAGAAAAGAAACTCAATGTGGAACTAAATTAAGGAGTGGGGAAAAGTAGCATAAATGGAAGCTGTGGAGAAGAGGAAAAAAACTACTCTCCCTTTCTTCAGATTCAGTTTCTTTCTAAAACATACAATCCTCTGTCAACACCTCAGGTTCTCAACTCGTCTCTCTCACCAACTGCTCCTTTCCCCGTAATGGCTACTGAAGGAAGAGCTGCATTCACTGCCTCCATGTGTTCACACCCAGTCAGTCCCTGAATCCCTGACAACTGGTTTCTGCCCCCCATCATGGATCTGAAACATCCTTCTTGTGGCTCCTATCTAGAATCAGATTTCCAGGCCTTCATCTTCACCTACCTCCCTGCAACCTATTATATTAATGACCACCATTATATGAATCCCCCTAAATATACACCATCTGTTCCTTCTTTTCTGTTCACTTTACTCTTCTGTCTGGGTTCCTTGTCCTTGTCTGTTGTTAAGAGATCAGAAGATGATTATAGTGCAGAGATATTGAATTGTCAATGAAGAGAGAGTCTCAGACAAATTAGAATAACTTAACAAGTGGGAACCTAGAGACAGAAATCACTATGAGATAATTTCTTTTTCTTTTTTTTTTTTTAGATTTTTTATTTTATTTATTTTAGAGAGAAAGAGAGTATGAGCAGGGAAAAGGGCAGACGAGAGGGAGGAGAGGGAGAGAAGCAGACTCCCCGCTGAGACTGACCCAGGGCTTAATCACTGAGATAATTTTTTAAAACCAGATATAGGGAGTCAATACCGAGGGAAGAAAAAAAAGCCTTAAAAATAAAGACAGTTACACTTCAAGCTTGTACAGGATCTGGACAGAATTTAAAAGACTGGTTGTAAAGATAAGCATAGAATATTTCAGCCCCTCCAAGATAAATTTTAAGACGCCATTATTACTCACTTACTTTTTCAGAAAATATTTACTGAGCACTTACTATGGACATGTCATAAGCACGGGTTATAAAGCAGTGAATGAGGCAGATGTGTTCCCTGCTCTTAGAGTCTAAGCAAAGCTTACTCTTCACTGAATGGAATTAGGACTTTAAGGGAAGACTCAGGACAAATAGTGCATGCCAGAAGAAGGAGCCATGCAGGAAGAATGGCGGATTAAAGTACTGTCCTGGATGAATTGTTAGACTGATAATGGAATAACACGTGGGAGAATTACTCCTCTTAGCAATTGCAAGGTACACAAGGATTTGTTTCACAAAGAGTTACTCTTGACTCAAACTCATCTATGTCATAAATCTTACCATGGGGCTTCCCACAAGGTAGAATCTGCTCAGATATGTTAGGAATAGTAGTTACCGACCCCAAAGGAAAGGGAAATGGAGAGAAAGTGGGAAAGCAGGAAGGCAAGAAGGCAGGCAGGAAAGAAGGAACGAAGTTTGCTTTGTTGTTTCTGATCTTATACATGGAAGACTAAGTTTAGAATGAACTTGGAAGTAGCTAAATTTTTTACAAATTCAGTGGAGCTTACCTGAAGAAAGTTGGAGAACAGAGTCATGTCCTCCGTTGCAAAGAAAAAGTAGTGACAAAAAGGAACGATCTCGCTACCATTTTCATAACGGAAGTTAGTCCAAGCCTGGACAATAAAAAAGCAGAGAGTAAAGCAATGTATTGAAAAGCATCTTGGAGAGAACAGATTGCATTTTGCTGTACCCTCTGGCAGCACAGGTTTTGGATACAGCAAAATAAAGTTTGGTTCAGGGAGCCACTGTGCGTAAGTCTTCAGGAATTGGGGGAAAACTGCCTTCAAGACAGGTCTCTGGAATTCCAAGACAGAAAGAGTGTCTAATAGTTCACAATGTCTTATGATCTTTCTGGAGACGAAGGAGAAAGAGGATCACAAGACACTGGGTCTGTGGAGAAGGAGGATAATAAGTTTGCTTGGAACATTCTCTGTTACGAATGCTCATAAGAGGAAGTAAAATCTGTGTGTCGAGATAGAGCCCATTTCAGGGTGCCAAGATAAAGCAACACTGTTGATGGACTGGAGATCCCCTGGGATCCCACCACAGCAAATTCCTAAATTTTGCATGATGAGAGTGTTGAAAATACCCCTACCTGAGAATAGAGTCAATTTGTAAGATGAATGTTTTCCTGGGAATTTTGGATGCGTAGGGCATGAAAGAAAATTTCTCACAGCAATACAGTTCAAGTTCAGAAATTAGCTGGCATCCTGTAAACCTAAAATCAGGGAGATTGCCTCTTCGCTCTTTTCTCTAAGGTTTCACTGCTATGGCTCTTGGCTAATTACATCCACAGCAGTGTAAATCTACACTGAAATATTCATTTACTTCCAAAAACATACCTATATTTGATGCGCCTGTTGAGATATACCTGTTGAGAATGGCATGTTGGCTTCTATATTTTGTGGATGTGGGGCTAGAGCCAAGGTATTCAATTTATCCCATTGACATGTGGATTCATTGGCAATTGAGATCAGTGAAGTGTTCATGTTAGCACTCATTCAACTTTGTAGATGCTGATGGAATTTCCCACCCTCCACTTCCTGGGAGGAAGGCTGAGGATGCAGCTGCTGAGGGGGACATCCAACTCACATGGAGCATCTTTATGAGATCCCCCTGACCAGGACACAGTAGGAGGAGATGGCAAGGAGAAAAGAATTCTGGATTTTAGTTTCCTTTCACTTAATCTGAGAGAATTTATTTCATTTCTTGGACTTGGATTTCTCTCTGGAAAGTTAATAATTGGAGGTACCCATGGGTGTTGTATGTAATAATACCCCAAATTTGGGAGTGTTTTGTGAAGACTTTTATTCCCTAAGCTCAGAATTTCAGCCTAAGCTAAGCTTCAGCCTAAGCTTCCCCATCATTGGATAGGCGTGGATGGCGTGTGAAATTCTAAGGTTGAGCAATTTTGTTTGCTCTTTCCACTTTGCACTCACTCTTTTATGAGAGTAGAGAAGTAACTAAGGAGATCAGTGATGTTCCACTGGCTTACACAGTTCCACCTTTACTTGTTTATTTGTTTGTTTGTTTGAGATACCAAGGCCACACATAGTACCCGTCCCTCATCTTCTAATGGAAAAGCTGTCCTTAATCCTTTACCCTCTACATCTGAAAATGTTGGGCAGGTCCTAGGTAGCTTGGATGCATTTAATTTGGAGTGGGAGAGAGGACAAAGGCCTACAGAGTTCTTTAAACTGATTGCCATGAAAGAATCTTGCTTTGGGGATTATTAGGAAAAGAATTTCAGATTAAATTGACAGTGAAAATAAGAGCCCTAAACCAGGAGTCACGTAGCCTGGCGCTCATTCTGGATTCTCATGAATTTTCTACTGCAACTCATTTCATTCTCTAGACCTACCATACCCTTCATGTTGCTTTTGTAGACTCAAACTTATATCAGACTGTTTTGGTTTCCTTTAATGTTGCAACCAAGAATTACTGAGAGCCTGTTATAGGCCAAGCTCTACATTGGACTCTAAGGAAATTACTGTCACAATTGCTGATTGAATACAATATCCATCCCCTCTTGGGTAGAACGTTCTAGTGGCAGTGTCAGACATTAGCAAATTGTAACAAAAACTATAATTACAATTTCAAGAATGCCTTCCTTCTTTGCTGCTTTAATTTATTTTTAGCGTGTGTGTACTTGATCTTCACAAGGAAATGCAGTTTTGAAAGTCGGCATCCACAAGTTGAGTAACACAAACCTAAGTTGCTCCTGACCTACTCCTTAGTGAAGGAAGTTTAAGCTCTTGGAAAGAGAAAAAAAAAATGCATTTAGCTGCTTAGGGAAGGTCTGTGAACTTTAAAATTTGTATTATAATCCCTGTGTTTCAGGCATTAATGTATGAGCCGAGCCCAACATTTATTCGCAGGAAGAGAAACTTCAAGAATCCATTTAAGTATCTGTATCAGTGCCTGTCACTGTTGAGAAGCACCATAGACAGTGTAGAGCTGATCTGGTGTCTGCTGGCTCAACCATGTGCAGCACAATCGTTCAGTCAGCTCTCCCACAATGATGCCGGTCAGTTTTGTCTTTAAAAGAATCAACCTTTGGCATCCTGTATTATTGCAATGGTCTTGTCCTATTTAGCAAATATACAGCAAATGGATGTGACTAGTTTTCTCCAAGCTTGCAATTCGAAGTTGTTATTTTTGTCCTAAAACCTAGGAATTGGGGGAAAAAATTGTTTCCTCTTTAGTACCCATGACAGCTTCATTTTCCTCACTCTTCTTCAGTTCCAAAATCTTGGGAAATTTTGTTTTCTTAAGGGTTTCCTTTCATTTTTAGCTTCTTGGTAACTGGATTTTAAAGAAAATTGCTTATGGACAATGCATGAACTATTTTGTTATTAAAATATTCTTATTAAAACTTATTATGTTAAGTAAGCAAAGTTTCTTCTCACTTAAACTTTACAATAGGAGAAAAGCAACTAACAAAAGTGTAAGATAATTGTGAGTATAATAGTAACTGAGCCAAATTCTTTTAGGTGCTTTTTTGATATCCCTGGGGCTCCTGCGTAGGAAGGATGCCAAGGGGACCCAGATAAATCCCAGCATGTTTCTGTACCTTATGTTGAATGGGATCAACCAAGAACTCATGTGTTTGCTTCCAGTAGCTCAATAGGTTGAGAAAATATATATATATTGTTTCGTCAACAGAGATATATACCAAGTGTACTTAAATTTCATATATCCCAAATGGACTCAACAGTGTGTATATGTCATTGTGCTGTTGTGTCAAAGGAAGTGTGACCCTGGGGAGCCTGGGTGGCTCAGTTGGTTAAGCGACTGCCTTCGGCTCAGGTCATGATCTCAGGGTCCTGGGATCGAGCCCCACATCGGGCTCCCTGCTTGGCGGGAAGCCTGCTTCTCCCTCTTCTACTCCCCCTGCTTGTGTTCCCTCTCTCGCTGTCTCTCTCTCTGTCGAAAATCTTAAAAAAAAAAAAAAAAGAAGTGTGACCCTAATAAATGTAGAATGCCCAAATGACCCAGTCTTTGCAGAAAGATTTCTAAAAGCATACAATTTAATAGTCACAGGTGATTTTAAAATAATCCCATTTTAGACTTTCATTCTTACAAAGACACTAAAGCAGCTCTAGTTCATAACCCTCAAAAATATCTATTGAAAGCTCTCATGCTCAATACTCAGGCCTCTCAGTTGCCCTAAATTCATGAGAGCTTCTCTCCTGACCCAGCTTCTCCCCTTTCTTCTTTCCTGATCCAGCTTCTCCCCTTTCTTTCCTCTCACTACTTTTAGTATATGGATCATCTTAACCTCTTCCAAACAGAAGAATGTTCTTCCTCTCTAGCAAAAAAAATCGAATAGGGAAATAAATACCCAAAGGAGAATCATCTTCACGGGCAGGATGGCTGGAATAAGGCTGTGAGCATCACACTGAGTCACACTGACTCTTACAAAGTGTTCCCTAAGAGTCCTTCCTGGGCCTGCCATTCTATTCTCCCATCCAATGAGTAGCTATAGGGTCATTTACCACATTTCGGGGACTATTACATACCTTGGGCTGAAACTATGAGCAAGAGAGAGAGCATTTCTTTCCTATGTTATTGTTTCAATTGCTGCTGTAACAAATCACCATATACTCAGTGATTCAAAACAACACACATTTATTATCTTCCAGTTCTGTAGGTTAGAGGTCCAAAATGGGCCTCACTGGACTGAAATCAAGGTGTCTGCAAGGGTACATTCTTTTTTGGCCACTCCAGGGGAATCCATTTCCTTGCCTCTCCAGCTTCTAGAGGCTGCCCACACTCCTTGGTTCATGGCTCCCTTGCTGCATCTTCAAAGCCAGCAATGGTGCAACCCCATGAGGAATCATATACTCAAGGTTTTCAGGGTTAGGATGTGGACATCCATGGAGGTTATTATACTGCCCACCAGTGTAATAGGCCATTCGGGTTAGTAGAGAATCTAAACCAGTAAGCAGGCAATCAGCATGCAGTGGTGGGGAAAGTCTGGGAATGCCTAGAAGGGTCACCCAGCAGAGATTTCCATGTTAGAGAAGCCTCTGGTCATTATTCCATAGTCACAGCTCTCTCTGACTTTCTTCTGCCTCCCCTTCTACTTTTAAGGCCTCTTGCGATTACATTGGGCCCACCTGGATAATCCAGAATCATCTCCTTACCTTCAAATTAACTGATGCTCAGCCTTAATTCCATCTGCAACCCCATGAGGAATCACGTACTCATGGTTTTCAGGATTAGGATGGTTTTCAGGATTAGGATGTAGACATCCATGGAGGTTATTATACTGCCCACCAGTGTAATAGGCCGTTCGGGTTAGTAGAGAATCTAAACCAGTAAGTGGGCAATCAGCATACAGTGGGTTTAGTGCTGGTGGGGAAAGTCTGGGAATGCCTAGAAGGGTCACCCAGCAGGGATTTCCAGGTTAGAGAAGCCTTTCCAGAGTAAGTGATACTGAAGCTGAAATTGGGGAGAGAAGTAGGCATAGTCAATGTATGTTGTGGTAGTAGGGGTAGGAAGAATATTCCACAGAGAAGGAATACCAAGCACAGAGCCACAGAAGGCAGAGAGGGAAGACAGAGCATCTTCCAAGTCGGGAACTAAAAGAAGTTCCTTATGGCTGGGGCAAGGACTCAGGATAGGGAGGGACATATGAGTCCAGAAAAGCAAGAGTGGACCAGATGAGGAAGAGATGTGTTGGCCTTGCTAAGTGGGAAGTGGGGTGAGGCCCCGCCCTGCTAGGAATGCATACCCACTGCAGGGTTGCAACCAGAGGTTGGTTGGCACTGCATTGGCATTTGAGAAAAATCATTCTGGCAGCTGTGTGGAAAATCAATTAGAGGAAGGTCAGGCGGAACATCTTATTAGTGACCTAAATGGGTAAAAGTAAAAGATCATCCATTAATTAGCATAACAGACTAACAACCTCATGTCAAGTTAACTCCAAAGAAAAGCAATGTTAAGGAAGAGACCCGAAAGTTTGAGATGTGCGAAAGTTTCAGATGTGCTCAGATCTAAGTGATGCTGATTATCAAAAGAAGCAGCATCTGGGATGAAGTGGGGATGACTATTTGGAAAATGAAACCTATGAGAAAAATATTTTTAAAAAGTACCTATTGGCCACAGGGCGCCTGGGTGGCACAGTCAGTTAAGCGACGGACTCTTGGTTTCGGCTCAGGTCGCGATCTCAGGGTCATGAGATCAAGCCCCATGTCTGGCTCTGTACTCAGCATGGAGTCTGCTTAAGATTCTCCCTCTCCCTCTGCCCCTCCCCACCTCCACACGCACGCTCTTTCTCTCTCTCTAAAATAAATAAATCTTTTTCTTTTTAAAGTACCTATCGGCCATATTAGAAACATCTCAAATCACACCTAATTATTGCAAATATATGTAAATTGTCTGTAAGTCAGCAATTGGTGCTAATGAACTAAGGGCATAAGCAGATCATCCTGTGGTCCCGTTGTCCTGTGGGAGGTGGAGGATGGGGGACTGCTCTGTAATATGACATTATACCACACTGCATAGATACAATGTGTAGTGGAATTAATTCTACAAATGTGTCACTTAACTTTTAAATGCTTTTGGTGACTTATTTTTACCTCTCTTGCAATTTAATTCCTCCCAGATACTTGACACTTCTTTCTCATCAGTAAGATCTGACCAGTAAGTCTTTTCAAATTCAATAGACAGCAAAGTGTCACATCTGCCCCCCAGGATTCTAGTCCTCATTTCCTTGACAATTTGTTCTGTATTTAAGATAAAATAAAAGAAAAGGTTCTAATTTAAACTTTTCAAGATTTATGAGAAGCATACTGTCTGCTCGGAGAAGTTGAAACCCAAAGCGTTGGAAAATCAGATGCATCAAGGAGGGTTTTTTATACCTCTTATTTGTACTTTCCACACTACCTGAGGTTGCCAGCTTGGGTAGAACATCTCATAACAAGCTTCCTGGTGAGAGTTTTGACACTTCTACTTCTGGTTCCTATTGGAAATACCACAAAATAAGCCTTCCGTGCAGCATTTCAGTAATTCTCATGCCAATTCAGGAATTACAGAAAGAGAAACTTACCCCCAAACTTCAGAACTTTAAGAGGCTGTAGTTCGAAATTAGTGGTCAAGCTCTAACGGTGCTCCAGAATCCCTGTTTTGAAGATAAGTGTATCAGGAAAGAAAGATTTACTTGAAAGTAACAGCAAACTGGATTAACACAGGCTTACACGGGAGACATCTGCTATTGACTTAAAATCAAAATCAGCAGGTAAATCTTCCAGAGTTGGGCCAGCCACTCCACAACATTGAAGTTAATCACTGTTCCCTATCAGCTTCAGCATCTGAAGATTTTTCTGGGACTGACCGTGAATTTGTTGTCTAATTCAGAACCCTTTTGAGTATGAAAGGGGCATTATCAATAATTATACTAGGGCAGCGGTATTCACCTGGGACTGTCTTAGGCAAATGAGCACATATAGTTACACAATCTTTTTTCCTCATGCTGTTGCCTCGTTGTCTCAAAATGGCTGTCACAGTTCCAAACATTGTTCTTATCACCACATTCAAGGGCAAGAAGCAAGGTGAAGAGGACATGAGAGCAAGCTTACTTTCCAGGTCTGCCCCTTTATCAGAAACAAACTGCTTTCTTGGAAGCCCTCATTAGATATCTACCTATATCTCATTGTCACTATTAACTACAAGAAAAGCTGAGAATCTGTGTCAACCAAATAGAATCAGTCATGGGGATAAGCTTGGAACAGTAAGAGCTAAACATCTGGGGCAGGGCCCAACAAACAAGATGAAGCTCTGTTAATAGGGAATAAGGGAGATGATTTGGTCCATACCAAACTGTGAAGGCCTCAGCCAATGTCAACTTTCACCCTTTTAAAACAGGGAAATTGTTAGGACGTTGGACTTTGAACATAACTCCATGTCAGAGTTTCTAGTGTACACCAATATTCAGGTTCTCCTTCTCTTGCTCCATATACATCTAGTTTATATTTTATACCCTCCCTTGCATTTAGATGTGGCCATATGGCTGACTTCTGATATAATCTGTGTCATTTCTAGGAAACCCCATAAAAACCCTCTAAGGGCCATTTTCCCTCTCTCCATCCACTAAACAGAAGGGAGAAAACTCTGGAAACAGAGAGGAAGGTGAAGCCTTGGAGCAGAAAGAGCTTGGGTGTCCTAATGATGACTCATGATAAGCAGGGCTCTTTCCCCCGAAGGGGCAGTGACAAGCTAGTCACCAAAATACTGAGTTGGATTGTTAACATTGGTTGGTCTGTCCCAGAGAATACTGTCCATTTTAGCAAAATTTCTTATCACCTGGATTAATTCACTTGCCTGACTCAGGGGAAAAACCATTCCATTCTGACCTTCTTAGCAGGTAGCACAGAGCCCAGCACAGAGTAGGTCCTCATTATATCTGTATAAATGATTGAAAGGAAAACCCTAACAGAGAACCAAATGGACTCTTCCATCTGGCATCTCTAAATGCAAACCTAAAATACAGGGGACAGTCTTCACATCATATTCTGTGTCCACAGGTAAAGGAAGTTCTTGGTAATAAAACACTAAATCATTTTTCACTTTTGTTTTCCAAAATCAACGTCTCCCTCACTAACTGTCCCTCACGACCAGGCAGGAAGGAAACATTTGTCTTCCTGAGGAGGTCCTTCGTAGGCAAATCAACATGGCTTTTCTTCACCTGCCATCACGGGTCACTCGCAGGGGCTGCTCGTATCCGTCCTGTCTTCGTTGTCAAGTTAAAACACCTGGTAGACCGGAAGCTGCCACGCATGAGAGGCACCCGAATCTATGTCCATTATCAGTTGTCTCTGTGACCTCTCTGAGCAAAGAGCTGCACACCCTCTCAAGTCCTTTCCTGTGGGCTCCTTGTTGTGGCCCCGAAGGAAGTGGTGGGGGTGAGGTGGGGACCCTGGCTCCCCTGACAACTGCTGTGGGGACTTCAGTGGCCAGGGGGTCATATGGGAGCCACTACCAGGGACTGCTTCTCATTGTAAGGATTTCACTGGGCTCTTTCCTGTGATCCTTTGTTAAGCCAGTTATTAAACAACAACAATGAATAATAGTAATAGTACTAATAATAAGTAAAATGAGGAAATTGGTTTTAGAATAAATTATATATCTTAAAATATCTTTGACTGTGCCTCACCTGGACTGTGTCACCGGAAGCAAATTCAGGGTGACGTGAAGTAACAAGCACACATGTGTCAAAGTTAACAGCATCGGGTTGGGGCCAGAACGTCAACCTTACCCTTCACTAGCCACGAGGCTTTGGACCAGAGTTTGTCCTCTAATTTTCCGTATCTTAAAAAAAATGGGGACAGTAAACAGGTTTCAGGGTTTTGTTGGGAAGAGAACATAAGATAAAAGCTTGGCTGATAATACCTGTCACTCGCTGCACGCAGTCTGCGCTGTGGGAGCCTGGACAGTCGGATGTCATTTCCTCTCCGGGAGGAAAGGGGCTGAGAGGATGCCCTTCCTGAACCACTGAGCACCAGGGAGCAGAGCCGGGTCAGGGGGCATTCAGGATTCCGCGTTCCGTGCTAATTCTGTGCTCCTGGCAAAGGGACTCACGCTCCCCAACTGCATCCTGGCTGTATGTTAGATTCTTTAGGGTCAAGGGCCACTCACGAAGGTGCTATTTCATTGCAGTGAGCAGCACCTATAAGACTGGCCTATGTCTAACACAGTGCCGTGATGCTGAGCCCTTGGCAAAGGGCACAGAGGCAGAGGGCGACCGTGGTGCTGTCTCCTTTTCTTAAAAGACCTAAAAAAATGAACCTCAATATCAAAAGAAGGAGTTCTAACCACCATGCACGAGTCCAAGTTACCCCTTGTGTGCAATCTTTCCAGTGCTGTAAAAGCCAAAGCAGAGACTCCCAGGCAGAAACCAAGCACTTAGGGGCTGCAGAAGCTGGGCCTGCACGTCTCAGCCCTGCCGTGCTCCCCGTGTTCAGTGCTCACGCCGCGCGGGCGGGTGCAGCATAAACTATAGGAGCAGTGCTTTGCGAAGCCTCTTTTCCGGAGTACCCTGCAAGTGGTTGGGGATACCCTTAAATCTGGGCATGGATCTGTCTCCTAGCATTGCTGATTACAGCACAGCAGCTGCATGAACGTTTCCTCTACCCAAGTGACAAGGATCTTTTGAAAATTCTGCACCAGTGCCAATACGAGAAAAAGAGAGCACCCAAGGCTTCTCACTGGCAGTGACTCTGGCAAAAATGAGTGTTCCTAAAGACAGCGTGCACCTCTATCCAGGATCTCAAAAGTCATTGCAGAGGATTTCCTAGAAGTATTGAGTGTTGACTCTGTGTTCCACGACAGCCCCGCTGCCCCCACCCCTCTTCAACCCAAGTTAGCTATTTCCCTAAATTTGCAGCTCAGGGTCTTGGGTTGTGCTGTTGCAAAATCCAGGCAGAAAATACCAGTGGCTGATTTGACAAGCTTGGCCCAATAAGAAAATTAATAATGAATTAATTTATGTGATCAAGTAATTAATTAAATGGAAGCTAAATTGAAAGCTTGTTAGATTTTCTAGTCCAATTATTGCATTCAAAGTTAAAATTATCAAATTCAAGGTGAGACATCTTACTATTTTTAACTTGTGATACTTAGCTTCCTCCCCAATCCAAAACCTCAATTTTAAGCTGTTTTAACATTTAACATGTGCGGGGCTTATTTGTTCTACTGGAAGCAAAATACACGAGGCTTTTTTTTTTTTTTATGAATAGGGAGCCCCACTCTGTGCTTTGCATGTTATTTTATTTTTGTAACACCGTTCTTTAGGGTTTACTAAGTGCGGGGATGTATTAATATCTCATTTAATTCTCATAATAATCCACTAAGAATGTTTGTTAGCCCCATCCTTCAAAGGAGGAACTCGAAGCCCAGAGAAGTTAAGTAACTTGCCCAAGGTCACACAGTAAGCTCAGAGCTGTGATTTTCCTGCCGGAATCTGGCTCCAGGGTGTGTAAGTTCCTACCACATCTGCCCTCCTATTAAACCCTGCAGGAACTCTCGCCACAGTCTCTGAGAAAGGATGTGCTTCTTCCTTTGCCTTCTTGTTTCCTTCCACGTGTTTGAGGGCCAGAGACTGCTTTTGATAAATGTTGACTGAGTAAATAAAGGTAGCAGTATTATTATTTTAAGTTTACAAGAAAAAATGGAAGCTCCAAGAAGCTAAGCAAGGCAGAGCGGAACCACTCAAAGTTCAAAGTCGAGTCTGTCTGCTTTTAAAGCCCATGGCATTTGCCATTCTCACAGCGCATGCAACCGTCCCGTACATTCACCATGGAATTCTTACAGCGTGCATTACCGTTTATGTGCTTACAAGCCATTCTCCTCAATTCCTCCGAGAACTTTTTCTGGAGGCCGGGGAGAGGGTGGGGAGATGGGATTTAGTGGTAGAGTCATTTTGTTCTTGGCATCCCCGGTACCCCACGATTTGCAACAGAAAGCACCAGCAGAGGTTTGTTAGAGAAGTTGCAATATAAATGAGAGCATAAAGGGTGACTTAAACAACCATGCCTTTATTTGCTTCTTTAAAACCTTTTCTTTGCATTTTTTTTTTTACACAGAAGGCTCCAGTCAGCAATGAGGTCATTTTTATTCTATCACTCAAATTTTGCTTGAGAAAAACATTCACAAGCATCTCCTTCCAGAAATCTTGCAATCAATTTGTTTAGTCATGGGGGCCCTGCGGCCATCTGCTACTCAGCTGCCAGAGCTGTTTATTCATACTCTTGCCCATTCATCTGTTTCGTGTTTCCTTTTGTCCATTTCTCACTTACGATAAACAGAAACCTGTCAGTGTGTGACGAAAGCCAAGCCTCGGACTCTGTGTGTCATGAAAATGAGACTATTTGTCAGGGGAGGGAGGAACAGAGGGTAATGGAAGAAAACCCACTTTCTGGTTCTTAAAAGGCAGAAGGTCATTTTAAATTTCTGATTATGTTGTCCTCTTGTAGCTGACCTTGGCAATGCCCTTTGGATTGCAAAAAGCAGGAGGGGTGTGACATGGAGCCATTCCAGTCACGCAGACCTTGCCAACACAATTACTCCTTTTGTTATTATTTAAAGAATTTCTGATTATCTCACCTGGGCAGAAAGCCTGCTTTTCCATTTCGGACAACATGTGTGTAGAATGGCGTAGGTTTTGCAAGAAAAGAGACACCATTCTCTTAGAAACTCAGAAACATGAGGGAAGATATTATTAGTAATTCCTCACCATCCATTTCTCATCACTTTGAATTGATCCCTTCCAATTACGTGTCATAAGTGACAGAATGCCCGAACCAAACCAGCTTAACCAAAATGAAATTAATTATCCCTCATACCTGCAAAGTTCTGAGGTGGGGCTGAACTCACGAAAGTTTTGAGCAGGATTTGCATGAAATTGCTAGGGCCTGGTTTCTTCTGTCTTTCATCCCTGTGTCTGTGTGTGAGGGTCTCCTTGTCCTGTACTTCATACAGTGGCCAGTTGGAGATGTGAGTTTCAGTGACATGTTCCCAGGTACACTGCAAAGGGAAAGGATTTACTCCATTTGGTTCCAGAAGCCTCAGCAAATATTTCCTCATCATTCACTCACTTTGATGGTGACATACCTATTCTCCAGCCCACCACTGAGGCCAAGGGAAGCCAAGGCACTGATTGGCCAGGATTCAGTTGACAACTCTGAACCTTCTGCTGGAGGATGGAGAGGTGGGTTTACGCTTCTGGAACTCTCTAGTAGATCCCCAGAGATAATCTGCGGCTACTAACCCCAGAAGGGCAAACAGGTAACAAACAAAAGATCCGGGTGGTTAACTGAGTGATGGTATCTGCATACTACAGAAAATTATTCAGTCACAGATTTTTTCATATGATAACATTAAAATCAAGCAATATGCATCAAATGACCTAATTATGTAAAAACCACTACATTTCAGTATTAATGTTTTGTAAACAATTACTAATATTAAATATATTAATATCTTAATATAAAATAATTGGAGGAGATGTGACAGGGAGTGTTGGTTACCTTGTGGCATCCACTCTCCCTTTTGCTCTTCTTCTTTGGAAAAAAAAAAAAAAAAACAAGAACGGAAACAAGCAGAGAGAACACTGTATTTTTGCACATGCTTGAGAACGTGGAATGAGAGAAACATCAGCTATGGGGACTGTAACAAACCAGCTAAAGGAGAAGCCATTTACTCAGCTCCGACAGATATGACAGCTAAGGAATACAGTCCAGTTTCTAGAACTAGTCTTTTAAGAGAAACTAAGAATGAGATTTTTATGTGGATTCTCCTACTTTTTTATACTAATGGCTACTGACTCACTTGGGTCATATAGAAAGCCATTCCTCTGCAAGGACTTATCACTCCTTTGGCCATAAAGGTAACAGGCTGGGTATGTAAAAAGATAAAAGGAAACACCTACCTCTATGCCAATATCTACCTTACAACGAGAGGATTGATCAATTTAGTTAGACCTACTCTACACAAATTACAAAGAAAAGAGATGTTATTAATATCATCTTAAAGTCATTATCCTCTATTGAACCTTACTTCGCAGGACCTTTAGACAGATAGTCTAAGATACTTACAACTTTATCTAAAATCAGTCAAGTGGACATCCGACCTTTATCATTGCTTCCCAGTGAGTTTCTTCTCAGGCCTCAGCCAGGATCAAATTGAGAGAGTGTAAAAATTTTACCTGCACCATTGGGATGATTTTTCAGATGTCTTCACGGGGGCCATGTAGGGCATATTGATTTCTTGAAGTTAAATCATAGCCTCCTCAGTTTAATTCCCAGGAGCTATATGAATTCTCTAGTTCAATAAGTATGGTTGGAGTTGTAATTGCTATATTTTCCAGAGTTCCAGATGCATGAGAAGAACAACTCAGAGATTCTAGCAGAGTGGAAAGCCACCCACCTGTTTTGGCTAGTCTATCAAGTGGGCCATCCTAGTCTTAAGGAACTTTCTTCATACAATTGTTTAAAATTGTCACATCAGGGCGCCTGGGTGGCTCAGTTGGTTAAGCGACTGCCTTCGGCTCAGGTCATGATCCTGGAGTCCCTGGATCGAGTCCCGCATCGGGGTCCCTGGTCGGCAGGGAGTCTGCTTCTCCCTCTGACCCTCCCCCCTCTCATGTGCTCTCTCTCTCTCATTCTCTCTCTCAAATAAATAAATTAAAAAATAAATAAAAATAAAACTGTCATGTCATTATTTACATGATAAAATTCCATAATTTCACTGAAGTTCCAGGTCTAGACTGAAATGTGCTAAAACTTGAGGGGCTGCTGGGTGTGGCTGGTGCCTTGGAGCAGCTTGCCCATGGGATAGTGTCTCATACACCACAGATGGCTGGGCTCAGATGGACAGGGAGATATTTGTATTATGTGCCTGCACAGCTCCAGGTCCTCAGCGTGAGATGAAGTGTGGTTCCTACCCTCAGGAAGCCCGTAGGATGGTGGCACCTCAGAAAGTAACACAGCGGCCCTTACATACCCACTTCTCAGCAAACCTCCCAACCATCAGCTGGGCCAGGGTCCCTCCGGTGGAACCAGCCTCTCCTAGAAGATCGGAGTTACATCCAGAAGATAGGACCAGACCATTGTAGCTTCAGTAGGCTCCTTGATATTTTGTGAATTCTGACAGAGTGCTAGAAAGAGTTCCCATTGACCTGAGGAGGACAGATGGATGAAGAATATCATTCTTCAGAATTGGACACCCAGGAAGACTCTACTGCTTTGCTGTCAGTGAGCTAACTTGTGGGGGAAATAAACTCAGATCTGTTGGCCTTCGGAAAACTAAAGGCTTGTGACTGAAAGTATTCGCCCTTGTTCATTTGGTCATTTCTTTCCTGGTCCATTTATCTAACAAATATCTGTGGAGCAGCCACGTGTGCCTCTGGAAATCCTTTCCACTGGCTTAAAGGATGTTCTCTTGCTCTGCTTCTCTTGCCCTTCTCTGTCCCTTCTTATACTTCTTCTTTACCTTTCCATGTTTGTTCCTTAAATGTCGGGGTGGCCTTGGTTATAGCTCCATTACTCCCAGTTCGACTACTTCTTCTGCCAGTTCTGCTTTTCTCACTCCCTCCTCCCTTAGAGACATTGTCCCTGTAAGTGCACCCCAATGAATGTAAAATAAAGCACACACATCCCCATCTCAGGGTCTATTTCCAGGAGTGCCCTGCCTGTCACAAAGTCTCTCCATGAATTGGCCAAAGCCATTCTTTCTTCTCCACATGCAGGTCCATTTTGTTGTTGTTGTTGTTCGAGAACTGAATCAAACAGATTTTGTTTGATTGTTGTTTAAAAACAACTTTTTAGGATGAGGAAAACAAATGATATAAAATAAGTCATAAGAAATGCTCTCTTGTACTATTTCAAACTACTTTCAATGTTTTACAAAATGCTCACACAGCAAATATGAAAAGCTTTAACATAGTCTTATAACTTCTGCTGCAATAAATGCAACATTAACAAACATACAAATTTCTTCTGTAACAATCTTAAAAGAATTACTGAATTATTAATTTTTGCAATGTTATTCATACTTATTTTTATTCATATGTATTTAATGAGATCATTGCCAATACATACATTATTTTCCTTAACTTTATTTTTACATTAAGCCCGGTATCTGTCATGCAGCCATCAAAAACCTTCCAGAAAATTACACAGGTTTGTAGTCCAATTTAGACTCTAGCTTCTTAGAATCAGCCACTTTTCTGACTGCTTTCATGAAGTCTTCCTGTACTACAAAATCATGATCAGCACGAATTGCAAACATACCTGCTTCAGTACAAACATTTCTCAGGTCTGCTCCATTAAAGCCATCCGAAAGCTTCACAATTGCTTCATAATCTATTTCACCATGCTTTGTAATTGGACCTGCATGGATTTGCAATATATCTAATCTTGCTTGTTCGTTTGGTAAATCAATATGTATTTTTCTATCTAATCTTCCTGGACGAAGCAAAGCAGGATCCAGTGTATCTGGTCTGTTTGTAGCCATGATCATTTTAACTCTATGTAGAGTATCAAATCCATCCATTTGATTCAGTAACTCCATCAAAGTTCTCTGAATCTCTCTATCAGCTGAAATACCCTCAGAAAACCAATGACCACCAATAGCATCTATTTCATCCATAAAAATAATGCATGGTTGATGATCCCTGGCATAATTAAACATTTCTCTGATCAAACGAGCACTTTCACCAATGTACTTGTCTATAATAGAACTAGATACAACCTCTAAGAAATTGCAGTCCAGCTGGCTAGGAACAGCTCGTGCCAAGAGTGTTTTTCCTGTGCCTGGTGGTCCATATAACAAACAGCCTTTTGGAGGTATTATTCCTACACGCTGGAATAATTCTGGGTTTGTAAGAGGTAATTCTATCACCTCTCTTAATTCCTGAATCTGTTCTGATAGTCCCCCAATCTCAGAATAAGAAACATTCCCAGGGTCCTCATGAGACATGTTGTAGACCAATGGATCCACCTCTCTTGGCAAATATCTCATGATAGTTAGTGTAGTCATATCCAAAGCAACTCTTGTTCCTGGCTTCAGCTTACTTTTATCAAGCTGTCAATGACAACCCACAACATATTTTGGTCCATTTGTAGCTTTAACAATGAATTTTTCTTCAGTTAGTTGCTTAAGTACTTCACCCACAATCTTCCCAACACTCTGTAGGGCCTTCAGATCATTTTCAGACTTTTCATACTGCTTGGTAAGTTCTTTTAATTGTTCCCTTAATTCCTTGAGATGGCCGTCGATCTCCTTGTGCTCCAGCAGCTTCTTGCGGTAGTCCTGAAGCGCCTTATCTCTAGGGTCCGCCATGATGAGAAGCCGTCGCTCACAGGGGATGCTGGGAATGGCCATGGCTGCCCAGGGCTTTTTTTTTTTTTTTTCAGTCTTCAAATATTTTTTATTGGAAGGCCATGCATTTTTTTTTTTTCTGCTTTCTCAGGGACCATTTATTCTGAAACAAACATGAATTTCATTGACATTGGCCTTTCTATTGTATGAAACCAAGTCAATATATACAAATCAAGAAATAACCAAAATTGACCCCATTTCCATGAATGGTGGGGAGAAAATAGCAGATAGATTGTTCCTTGCAAAGAGGGTTTTACTGCAGAGTCCAGTTCCTCTGGTTCACAAAGCTTCTCTCTCTCCGGACATATGGATATTTGTACATGGGAGCACCAAGTCCTGCAGTGTCCCCACGGGGAAGCCACACACGCACCGGGACTCTACCCTATGCTACATCATTTCAGTATTTCCATTCGAGCGTCCTCGAACTGGTCACACCTGGCAGAGCGCAAGTATCTTAAAGTAGGTATCAATGCTTTTTCAAGTCTTCTATTTTATCCCAAAAAGCCAAGAGAATTTTGCATAATAATCATATACGTAACATTTATTTCAACACAGAAAAATATTCTCCTCTACCCCCAAAATCTTCAGTTGAAACCCTCAGTCTTCTGGAATCTTCTGCTGACCCTCACGTGACTTGAGCCTCAGGGTAAGAAGCACAGGCCTGGGCAATGGCTGACAATCTTTACCAATGAAAAGAACACCAAACTCTTGGGTCCTGCATCAAGGCGGCCCCACACCTTCTTAGGCTTGTTCTTCTCTTGCCAATATGGTGGATGTTCCAGATCACTGTAGAATTAAGTCTAACCTGAGGTTGAGCTTTCAAATTATTCTGTTGATAATAAATTGCAGACTCTAAATCTTCACATTTAGGTACCCAGTTTTTCACATGGTGATCCAAGGCCATCCAAAAGGATTAGGCAAATCAGCCTGTCATAGACCTGGTCTAGACAGGTCCATCTTCACTTACTCAAAATGAATCCTGATGTGGGAAACAAAAGCAAAAGAAAAAAATTAAATTTCCTGACTGCCTACAGCCCATTGACAAAGTCCTGGAAACAGGTAGAGTGACCTTCCTCTGGGAGTTCAGCTGCCTTGATGTGAATACTTACCTAAAGGCAAAAGGCAATCTTGGCTTGACATTATCTCGACCCCCAGGATCCTGTAAGTCTTCTTTAACATATAAAAAATTCCTTTGAAACTTCCTTTGTCTCTACCCCCCAAGATTCATGGCCCATCTGAAGGGTCTCATGACTAAGGTTTTATTAGGAAGTAATAAATGACCTTTTCTCAACAATAGCTAGCCCCTCAAGGTCCTGAAATCCTTGCTTCCAAAATCCCTTAGAGACTTACGCTATCCCTAACCCCCTCCCAACTTGAAAGTATACCATGGGCCGCTTCTCATGACTCTGGTACAGCTCTTTCTGACCACGGGTCCTGTCCCTGTGCTTTCATAAAACCATCTTTTTGCACTGAAGACGGCTCAAGGATTCTTTCTTGGCCGTCAGCTCCGAACCCCAACATTTCCTACATCAATCCTATACTAGAGCTGCTGCCACTTCCTCCATGAAGCCCTCCCACTGGATGTAATCCACATTCCTCTGAACTACAGATACAATTATCACTACCCCTTTTAATAGTATTTATCATTTCTACTTTATTTAATGTCAATGTCGCCTTTCTTTTATTGCAAAGGATATTCTTGGAGGTCAGTGCCTATCTGCTTCATTCTTATATTTCCAAAGCCCCTAGCACAGTGCTTATTGTTGTCAAAAGTGGGAAAAGATTAAATCCAAAGCTGACTGTCTGTTTTGCATAATGAATGGTCACCTTTAATCCTTTTTTCTGCCACTGTCATTAATTTATATTTATTGAGAAAATAAGGTTTCAGTGATATGATAAACAAAAACCAGAGTTGGATTATATTTATATTCATATTCATATTTTTATTATGTTAGATTACTATAGCCAAGTACAGCAAAAAAATTCCATAATGCCAAGCCACCTGGTCAAGTTGCTAGGGAGACCAGGGCACCCAGATGGGAATCATGATAATTGTGACATCACAATGACTGTGGATATTATCAACTATTATCCCTTAGGAAAGGGTTACTACTTGCTACGTAATGTACCGAATTACATGTATTATCTAATTTGATCCTCCCAACAACTTTATGGCATAAATACCATTAAGGGCACTTAAAAAAAGGGGGGGGGGGGAGAAAACAACTTACTCTTACCCATGGTCATGTAACTAATGAAGGCACACAGCTACACCCAATCCTATAAAGAATACTCTTGTCCTTCTCCCCCTGTGATAGAACCACTCAGTGAGTGTTAAATCAGTCTAAACACACAATTTCTCTGAGAATGTCTGCATATGATACATTCCAGGTTTTATCAGGTACATCCAGCTGCACAGCATGTAGGACCCAGCCTCTGCTGACCTTATGGCACCAGCAGCTCTAGTATAGGATTGTAACTGGGGCTGGGACTCCAGCTGGGAAATCTAGGGAGCTCATCTAGTTCAACGATGTCATGTTGCCATCAAACCATACTATACTTTAAGTCTTCATTGGGATACCAGGGTCTTGCATTTACCATGAGCTCTCCCTCCTATCAAGCATCCTATCATTCAATAAATAACTATTTGTGAATATTTAAGTTCCTAAAATAGTCTCAGGGTTATTCCTGGCATTTGGGTGTATGGTGGTGAACAAAACGAACACATTCTGTTGTTCACTACTTTCATCCTGACACTAGACTACAGCCTAGAAAATACTAATTGCTCAAAAATACTTGTTGAATGAGGAATGAATGCATGAATAGATGGATTTCTGCCTTAGCTCCTTGACTTAGCTTCTTCCCCATCTTACGCATGTAGCTCATGTCTTCAGGTCCCAAATTTTGGTAAATAAATTTCCTTCCTGGGCCAGCATTCCTGCAGCTCTCCTCATCCCCACCCCCTTCTCTGACCAACTCAATGGTTGGCTTCATTTCCATTTTTCAGTTCCTGCTAGAGGGTGCCAACCAGTGTTAAGTGATTGTACCAGCCAGTTTAGGCTAAGTTATGCTGTGGTAACAACTGAGCCCAGTACCTCAGTGTTTAGGAAAACAAAGATAAGTTTATTTTTCATTCACATGAATGACTGCTCATCAAATACAGCTTTACTCCAGAAGCAGCGTATCTGAAATATGCTAATATCAGTTCTACAGCAAAGGGAGATGACAGAGTCAACAAATACCTTTTAGAGCTTCTGTCTGGAAGGGGCATTCATCCCTTTCATACACATTCATCAGCCAAAACAAGTCATGTGACCAAACCTCAATTCAAGGTTTAGACCAGTACAGTCTTTCCACAGAAAGGGGTACCATGAGTCATCTGACCAAGCCTAATGTCAAGGAGACAAGGACATGTAACCCTTCCACGTGAGGGGCAGTGAATCAAGCCATGTCAAACTGGCCCTTGCCAGCCTGGAAACCTACATGGATATTCTACCCCCAAATTCACTGGAAGCCTGATTACATTAGAAACTGAAGAGGTCTTTGAAAGCTCCTTTGATTGAAGAAGGGATGTAGTAGTATCTGAGACGCCCTGGAGACAGTACTGATCCCACAGGGATATTCCAAGAGGATTGTCTTATCATCTAAAGCTTGCAACTGATGACCTTCAAACTTCCTTTCAATTCCAGGTTCTGTGTAAAAGAAAAAAGCCCTGAAAGAGTCTTTAGAGAACACTCAGCAGTAGAGATCACTTTTACTTTGTGGCCATGATTTTAACATCCCTTAAAGTAGGAATATGAAACATGGGAAGAGGATAAATCAAGGACATTCAGGATTATTCTGAAGCCAGAAGAGGTAAAGCATCCATATTATATAGTTTGTTACTGTCTTCTTATTGGAAAACTTCCTGGTGATTGTTGCTCTTTGTGACTATGTCATTCTCAGCAGCAAAGCAACACACAAGACCAGCAGCCTCCATCTCCTTATTTATTAATTAAGATTGCCCTCTGACCTGCTGCTGGTTTAAAACCTTGACATTTTCAAGGTTGCCCTTCTCTCTTAAGCTTTGCCTCACTGCTACTAAAAACTGGCTATCTGATCATTTTAAAATCAAAAATATGGCTTTAATATGGAGTTTTGGTGGCTTTCTGTTTCTGTCGTGTGGAAAATTGGAATTTAAACTATCCCACACCAATGGATAGAAGGTATATAAAGACAAAAGAAGATCAGTAAAGAGGTTCATAGAAATAGCTAAAAATTGAAGCAAGTCAGTGAAGGGGGCTACTGTGTTTGTCCTGGCATCATTTTTATGAAGAATTCCAGAAATCTCTATCCCTCATTAAAATAAAGATCTAACTCCAGCTCGTGTCCCTCTGCCAGCTTCATGGATCACTTCATGGGAAGCCAAGTTTGGCATCCTCAGACAAAGATGTGACACCACATCAGGGAAGTTGTGGGTGTGGCCTGGCAGGGGAGGGTCCCGTGTCTGGTCTGCCAACCTATCAAGCCTTGAACGGAACTTACCACACTGTGACTGAAGCAGCCTGACCTCAGCGTGTCAGCAGGAGCAACAACTGTGCACCCGTCAGGTGTGAACTGATTACTTATTAGGTCAACCTTGTGCCACAGTTCAATCAGAAAAAAAATGCAAGTGTGGTACTTGATTGAGTTGGACAGTACAGTTTCAGAAACAGGTATAACTTTTTGTAAGAAATGTTTCAAATGACCTCCTCAGACCACATCCCATTTGACTACAAATCAAATCCCTGCTTTAGGTTTGCTCATGTTTAAACTTCCCAGAAAATACTCAGTCAGAGGTCCTATTGACATTATGTGCAAGATGATTATAAATTTAAAAACTGATTCTGAAACTCTAACATGGCACACTTTAAACCCACAAACGAATTTCATCACTTTCAAAGTAACTGCCATCATTCCACTTACTCCAAATGCTGCCCTCCATAACACTAGACAAAGGGTCTCATTTACTGGGTCACAACCAGAAAATGGGGAATAATTAAAAACTATTCAAGCTTTGTACAGCTAGCAAGGCATAAAGGAGGGTTTCTCCATTTTCTTATATCAGCCATGTCCCATTTTGATGCATATTAAAATCTCACTCAAGAATGATCTCAGCCCAGGGCACCCGGGTGGCTCAGTGGGTTAAGCATCTGCCTTTGGCTCAGGTCATGATCTCAGGGTCCTGGGATTGAGCCCCGTGTCAAGCTCCTTGCTCAGAAGGGAGTCTGCTTCTCCCTCTCCCTCTGCCATTCCCCCTGTTTGTGCTCTCTCTCTCTCAAATAAACGAAGTCTTAAAAAAAAGAATAATCTCAGCCCAATAAGTGATTCTCATGCTAGGAAAGAGTTGGAAAAGTTTATGGCCACATCTTATTTTTCTACCCCAAATTGTCTTACCCAGTTGAAATATTTCATTCATTCTTTTGCTCATTCATTAAGTAAATATTTATTGAGGCCGTATGTTGTGCCAGGAAATGTGCTACAAATGGAAATGAACAATTGACTCATGGCTCCTTACTTACAGAACTTACCTCTAGGGGAGGACAAACAAGAAAATTGATCATAGAACAGTGTGATGGAGTCAACTGTTAGTCATTCAGTCTGATAGATGGAGGCAATGAATGCAGCTGGGTGGGAAGTCTTCCTAGCAGTAGAAAAGTCTTGTCTGAAATGCACAATTGAAGCATTAGCTGACAGGACAATGTGGGGCAGAGGAGAGAAGAGGGAGCATTGAGCAGAAGCAGTAACGTGGGCAAAGATCAGACATGGTGAGGTTTGGCCTGGTAGGGAAATTAAACAGTCTCTGGAGTGTAAGTAAGGTACCCGGGGAGAGAGTGAAAGCCAGTGTTGGCCTCAAAATGCAGTGTTTGCAAAAATCAAATCTCCCTCCAAGCCTACTTCTTCTCATCTTACCCATCCACTTGAATTCTGGCTAATGCCATTTTTTGCTTAGAATCCTACTCCTGCCTTCCAACCTCTCTCCCTCCTACTGCACCTTTTCCTTCCCTACCATTCATTCTCCTTTGTATCCAGAGGATTCTTATTAAAATCTACTCGATGATGTATTTCCCTGCAAAAAGTCCTACACTGACTCTCAACCTTTAAGACAATATGCAAACATCTAAGTGTGGCTGAGAAACATCTTGTTTTACCTCTCTAACTCAGTTTCTCAAAGCCTAGTCTGTATGATACCAGTTCTTAGGGAGTTAATAAGGAACCCTCAAGGAGACAAAAAATGTTAAGGTAAAACAAATTTGGGGAACACTAGGGAAAAGTCACAGATTTCCTTAGCAAGTCTTTAACATAAAAATATGTTTTTGAATCTCCAAGAAAGGAATATGTTATTTAGTGCTTCTCTACTTTGGGAACTTTGACTTGTGTAATCCTGACTTGTGTAGAGAGTTACACACATACACACACACACACACACACACCTTGAGATTATCTCTTGGTGCTGATGTTTCATATTCTTGTAGCAGAATAATGTCCCCCAGTGATGCCCATGTTCTTATCCCCAAAACAAAAGGGACTTTGCCGATGTGATTAGGGTAAGGACCTGGAGGACGGGAGACTATTTTGGATTACATGACAGGGGGCTCAATCTGACCGCGTGAGCACTTGAAGTAGAAAGCTGTCTCAGCCCAGAAGGAGAAGAGGAAGGCAAGCGGGGAAGTCTGAGAGATTCCAAGCATGGGATGGATTTGATGCTCCATTGCTGGTTCTGAGATGTTGGGAATCATGGGGAAGAACTAGCGAGGAGCTAACAGTGACCCCTGGTTGACAGCCAGCAAGGAAATGGGGACCTCGGTCCTACACGGAAGAAGCAGGATCCTGCCAACAACCTGACTAAGCTTGGTAGTGGCCTCTTCCCCAGAGCCCCCAGAACGGAACTCGGCCCAGCCAATTTTTAATATCAGCCCTGTGAGACTCTTAAGTAGTGCACACAGCTGAGGCACACTGACCTGCCTGACAGAGCTGGGAGATAGGAAACTGGCGTTGCTGGAAAATGCTGTTGGAGGTAATTTGTTATGGCAGCAATAAAAGACTACTCTGCCTTCATCTGTCATCACTGCCTGCTTATCCTCTGCACACCATTCCCATTGCCCTGCCTGTGATCCCTAGAAACAGATGTTCTCTCAAGTGTCTTGGGTTAGATCCCTATGCCTGGAATGCTCTTTCCTTTACTTCTCTTCTTTCCAAGACACAGCCACTAATTCTCACTTCTTACCCTGCCCGCTCACACAGGCCTCACTGCTAACTCCATTAAGGCTTTGTCTAAGTAAGCTTCGTCTGCTCCGGCATCCCTGGCCTTTGCATGTGATCCTATCATTTCCTGTCCACTTGTCTGTCTCTTCTAGATGGCCTTGAGAACAAGTTGTTAAATTAATTAAATAAGGAGGCCGTAATATTGAGGCAGCTCTAATGCTTTGGCAGCCTATGTAAGCAAACCCAAATGTAAGCCTGTAAATGCTGCAAGGTTACAAAATCAAAACTTAGGGACAGGGCGCCTGGGTGGCTCAGTTGTTAAGCGTCTGCCTTTGGCTCAGGTCATGATCTCATCAGGGTCCTCAGATGAAGTCCTGCATCGGGCTCCCTGCTCCATGGGAAACCTGCTTCTCCCTCTCCCACTCCCTCTGCTTGTGTTCCCTCTCTTGCTGTCTCTCTCTCTGTCAAATAAATAAATAAAAAATATAAAACAAAACAAAAAAACTTAAGGACAATCAATCACAAGCAGGCAAGCAAGCTTTAGGCTGTAGCCAATCAACAACCTCCCTACTTTGGTTCCTGTCTTTTCTCTATAACAGTCTCTCATCTCCTGTAGGTGGAATGCTCCTAACAACTTCTGGATTGTTACTGCCTGAATTGAATTGATTTTTGCTCAGATAAACTCTTACAATTTCTAATATGAATATGCTTCAGTTTATCTTTTAGCAAAGGACAATATCTTACCCATCTTTTCATTTCTAGCATCAGTCCAGCATAGAAGAGGCGATCGGCAAATGTGTAGAATTGATGATTCTCAATAAAGATAACTAGTTAACAGCTTATGTTAAGGAATTGAGCCTCAGAAAGAGATGTGGTCTGGAAAGAGAGATCTGGGGCCCCTCAATACAGAGGTGCCCCTTGAAGAACATTCGTAGTCCACCTCAAACACAGAGGACGAGGATAGTATTTTTGAAAAATATTTTCCAAAGTATTTTTCAGTCCCTGCAAATTCTTTTGCCCTAAGATTCCCTTCTCATTAAATAAAATACATTCATTTCTTCAGGAGAGGGACAACACAACCTAGAACAAAGTGCCCTTACTTGGTTCTGAGTTGATTGTTAGACATTTTCTGGTTCACAGAGAGGCAAGAGAATTGAAATCCAGGCTCTGTAGAGAGGGAAAGGGATTTTCTAAATTCCAGAAGCTTTCCATATAAAGAGCAGTGCTTTAAGTCTGAGCATTTAGTTTTAACATAATCCACAGTGAAGCTAGTATAGAGACATTTTGGTAACTTTTTTCATGTCTAAAAAAGAAGGGAATTCAACCCAGATGTGGTAACCGCCAAACCCATATTTTCTCCCACTATCTCACATTGTCTTGAAAGAATTTACTGCTTCTGGGGGTAATGATTTCCCTGTCATTGGCCATATGCAAAAAGACCTTAATGGCCTCTTGGCTGAGTGATGTAGGGGAGGTATGCACATGAACAACCAGCTGTCCGGGTGACCTTTCAAGTGAAGTCCAACTTTAGATTCTACAGTGCTAGGAGAATGTTTCTTTCTTTCTTTCTTTCTTTCTTTCTTTCTTTCTTTCTTTCTTTCTTTCTTTCTTTCTTTCTTTCTTTATTTTTAAGATTTCATTTATTTATTTATTTGAAAGAGAGAAAGAGAGAGAGAGTGAGAGAGAGAGAGCACAAGCAGGGTGAGGGGCAGAGGGAGAAGCAGACTCCCCACTAAGCAGGGAGCCTGACATGGGGCTCGATCCTGGAACTCCAGGATCATGACCTGAGCCAAAGGCAGACACTTAACTGACTGAGCCACCCAGGCACCCCTGGTTTCCTTATTTAAAAATGAGTTCCACATGGCAAGGATGTTCACTATCACCACTGCTATTCAACATAGTTCTAGAAGTCCTAGTCACAGCAATCAGACCTCAAAAAAAATAAAAGGTATCTGAATCGTCAAAGAACAAGTCAAACTCTCACTCTTTGCAGATGATATGATACTTTATGTGGAAAACCCAAAAATCTCCACCCCAAAACTGTTAGAACTCATACAGGAATTCAGTAAAGTGGCAGGATATAAAAGCAATGCACAGAAATCAGTTACATTTCTATACACCAATAACAAGACAAAAGAAAGAGAAATTAAGGAGCTGATCCCATTTACAATTGCACCCAAAATCATAAGATACCTAGGAATAAATCTAACCAAAGAGGCAAAGAATCAGTACTCAGAAAACTATAAAATACTCATGAAAGAAATTGAGGAAGACACAAAGAAATGGAAAAACGTTCCATGCTCATAGATTGGAAGAACAAGTATTATGAAGATGTCAATGCTACCTAGAGCAATCTACACATTCAATGCAATCCCTATCAAAATACCATCCACTCTTTTCAAAGAAATGGAACAAATCATCCTAAAATTTGTATGGAACCAGAAAAGACCCCAAATAGCCAGAGGAATGTTGAAAAAGAAAAACAAGGCTGGTGGCATCACAATTCCGGACTCTATTACAAAGCTATAATCATCAAGACTGTATGGTACTGGCATAAAAACAGACACATAGATCAATGGAACAGAATAGAGAGCCCAGAAATGGACCCTCAACTCTATGGTCAACTAATCTTCGACAAAGCAGGAAGGAATGTCCAATGGAAAAAAGACAGTCTTGAGGGCACGTTCTGCATGGAGCACTGGGTGTTATGCACAAACAATGAATCATGGAACACTACATCAAAAACTAATGATGTAATGTATGGTGATTAACATAGCAATAAAAAATTAAAAAAAAAAAGAAAAAAGACAGTCTCTTCAACAAATGGTATTGGGAAAATTGGGCAGCCACATGCAGAAGAATGAAACTGGACCATTTCCTTACACCACACACAAAAATAGACTCAAAATGGATGAAACACCTAAATGTGAGACAAGAGTCCATCAAAATCCTAGAGGATAACACAGGCAGCAACCTCTTCGACCTCAGCCACAGCAACTTCTTCCTAGAAACATCACCAAAGGCAAGGGAAGCAAGGGCAAAGATGAACTATTGGGACTTCATCAAGATAAAAAGCTTTTGCACAGCAAAAGAAACAGTCAACAAAACCAAAAGACAACCAACAGAATGGGAGAAGATATTTGCAAATGACATATCAGATAAAGGGCTAGTATCCAAAATTTATAAAGATGTTATCAAACTCAACACCTGAAGAACAAATAATCTAATCAAGAAATGAGCAGAAGACATGAACAGACATTTCTGCAAAGAAGATATCCAAATGGCCAACAGACACATGAAAAAGGGCTCAACATCGCTCATCATCAGGGAAATCCAAATCAAAACCTCAATGAGATACCACCTCACACCAGTCAAAACGGCTAAAATTAAAAAGTCAGGAAACGACAGATGTTGGCGAGGATGTGGAGAAAGGGGAACCCTTCTACACTGTTGGTGGGAATACAAGCTGGTGCAGCCACTCTGGAAAACAGTATGGAGGTTCCTCAAAAAGTTGAAAATAGAGCTACCCTATGACCCAGCAATTGCATACTGGGTATTTACCCCAAAGATACAAATGTAGTGATCTGAAGGGGTACATGCACCCCAATGTTTATAGCAGCAATGTCCACAATAGCCAAGCTATGGAAAGAGCCAAGATGTCCATCAACAGATGAATGGATAAAGAAGATGTGGTATATATATACACACACACACACACAATGGAATATTATGCAACCATCAAAAAATGAAATCTTGCCATTTGCAACAACGTGGATGGAACTGGAGGGTATTATGCTGAGTGAAATAAGTCAATCAGAGAAAGACATGTATCATATGACTTCACTGATATGAGGAATTCTTAATCTCAGGAAACAAACTGAGGGTTGCTGGAGTGGTAGGGGTGGGAGGGATGGGGTGGCTGGGTGATAGACACTGGGGAGGGTATGTGCTATGGTGAGCCCTGTGAATTGTGTAAGACTGATGAATCACAGACCTGTACCTCTGAAACAAATAATACATTATATGTTAAAAAAAAAGAAGAAGAAGAAGATAGCAGGAAGGGAAAAATGAAGGGGAGGAAATTGGAGGGGGAGATGAACCATGAGAGACTATGGACTCAGAGAAACAAATTGAGGGTTCTAGAGGGGAGGAGGGGTGGGGGGGTGGGTTAGCCTGGTGATGGGTATTGAAGAGGGCATGTACTGCATGGAGCACTGGGTGTTATACGCAAACAATGAATCATGGAACACTACATCAAAAACTAAGGATGTAATGTATGGTGATTAACATAATAAAATAAAATTTAAAAAAAATAAAATAAATAAAAATGAGTTCCAGGGGTGCCTGGGTGGCTCAATCGGTTAAGCATCCCACTCTTGATTTTGGCTCAGATCATGGTCTCAGGGATTGTGAGATCGAGCCCTACATGAGCCTCCACTATAAGTGTGGAACCTGCTTAAGATCCTCTCTCACTCTCCCTCTGTCCCTCCTCACTCGCACACTCTGCCCCCCCAAAATTAATAGTAATAATAAAATGAAAATTAAAATAAAAAAATAAAAATGAGTTCCAAATGTTGAAACTGCCTCATATTTAAGCTAAACTAAATTCTGATACACTCTGGATAAGTCAATCATCCATTCAACTAATAGCAAAACAACCAGGAGTTGTTTGAAATGAGCAGCAATTTAATCCAAAAGCAACAAATGGTTTATGTGATTCCGCTTTTCTCAATAGAGAGAATGAAATTTGGGCATGGAATTACCATTTGCATTGGAATTCTTTATAGCTACTTAAAAAAGAAAATATTTTACATATGTATATTCAATATATTTACATGATGAAATATCCACGATCACCATGAAAAAAGCAAGTTGAACAGTAGTATGTGAGGCATAATTCTGTTTTTAATTTAAAGTCATCTCTCATTCTATAGAATATCAATAGAAAACTGGGAAGGATGCATGCTACAACAAATACTTAGCTAAAGTGTGGTGATTTCGGAAAGTGGGAGTAGAGTGGGAAATGAAGGAATTGTTTTCATTTATACTTATATATGTAAAACCAAATTGTTGTGTTTTTAGCCATGAGTTATTGATGTTTTAATTTTTTTTTCCTAATAAAAATACATGTCCACAGCTAGCACAACTAGTCGGCTTCCAAGTGAAGCAAAAGTCATGCTAAAAGACTCCCACATTCGAGGGCTGCAGACTCCTTAGGGAGAGTCTGTGATCTCTTGCCCTCTCTCCGGGCCACTCCCAGGGCCTCAGGTCTCCAATCCTTTCTCTTTTTTTAACATTTTATTTATTTATTTGAGAGAGAGAGAGAGTGAGGGAGAGAGAAAGAGAGAAAGCATTAGCAGGAGAAGGGGCAGAGGGAGAGGGAGAAGCAGGCTCCCCGCTGAGCAGGGAGCCTGATGCGGGGCTCCATCCCAGGACCCTGGGATCATGACTTGAGCTGAAGGCAGATTCTTAACCGACTGAGTCACCCAGGCGGCCCAGGTCTCCAATCCTTTTTGTCAAATATCCTCCAAATTTCACAGGGAGGGGATCCTCCTGATTCATGGGTCTGTCTTGGGTCTCAGCTCCACAGTTTATGCAAAAGCTCTGCAGGTACAGAACCAGGCAATTTCCAGGAAAACAAAAATGCAAAGGATGGCAGGCAGACCCAGGTGACATTCAGCAGTGTTCCCGGGACCCCAGGCAGCCAAGGAAATGCAGACTCATGGGAGGCCTGGTTTCTGCCTGCCCTGGGTGTGCTCTGGGCCCTAGCCAGAAGAGTCTATTTGAATTAAAGAGGACAGGGGCTGAAGGCAACGCGTTTGGAGAGAAGGGGAGAAATGAAGCCGGCTGCTGGTGGAGAGTATAATTCCGTACAGCAGGTGTTGTTGTTTTTCCCTCTCAGGCAAGACAATCTGGAGGGTGTTCAAACTCAGTAAGGAAACACTGTGAAAAAAGCAAACAAAACCAAAAAGCGCTGAAGGAAGAGTCTGCAGTGACGTCAAGTCTTTGCAGAGCGCAGAGCGGTGCTTACTTGCAGGAAGTTATGCTCCGGACGCGGGAGGGAAACGGGGTGTCCGAGGGAACAGAGGTCAGGAGCGATGTCAGGCGAAGAAGCCTGAAGAACACCTCGCTCCAATCATGAACGACAGAGTCTGACAACTCAAGACACATAATTATCATTATTAACCTGAAAAACTAATTCAAATGACCTCCAGGAAGACAAAGATATGTTTTTCAAAGGACATAAAACATATAACCATACTACTCCGCGAAGCTATTAGGTCCTTAGAGATGCTGGTGCTTTCTAATAATGAACATGTTCTCGTGTTCGATCCCAGAAAAATACTTGTCAGCATCCAAGAGGCCAGGGGAAAACCCTTAATCGCGCTTTCCTTTATGCTGGCTGACATTGCTTTCAGCCTGCTTGTCTTCTGAGATTTATCTCTGAGATAGTGGGGGTTGCTCACGGTGACCCGGGGAAGTATTCACTGTGGTTATCTGTTGGGAATCACCCGCCAGTCGACAGAACACGGTGAACTGTGGTTTGACAGAACACCTGAGCTGCCACTGGCCCGCCTCAGGCTGCAGAGGGGCCCCCTGGTTATTACGTGGTTTGTCCTGGGAACTCCAAGCAGGAGTGGAGTTTGTGAATTATTTTCAAATGTTACAAAGGAAGCTACCAGTTTATTCCAGGGCTGTCAGAGAAGAGCTATCTTGTTTCTTTACCCAAACGATCCTCTTTTCTCTTACAAGTCTCAAAAAAAAAAAAAGAAAAGAAAAGAAAAAGTGGAGGAAAAAGAAGCCTTGCTTCAGATATGTTTTGAAAGCTAAATTCTTTTGTTGTTGTTGTTGTTGTTGTTGTTGTTTTGGAGAGAAAAACAGTGATGGCTCCCTGACCAATCTCTACAATTAATTATCCCATAGTGTTTCTGAAATACAGCATACCAAAAACGCTGCTGTGGGAAGGAAATCTGGAGTCGTGGGGAGGGAATGGGGCAAATGGGAGAGAAGTGTCAGCAGAAAGCTAAAGAGGGGCGAAGGTTTGTGCCCATGAAGGCATGCAGGACTAATAATACACAGAAATGGGGAACAGCAAACCTTGCCTACAGCATCCTCCTACCTCCCTCTTTACTGCCTACATCCTGGCACCTGCCTCTCCAAGCCTCAGTCCTCCATGCTGTAAGCCCATAAGCCTCTAACTGGAGTGTGCTGGCCCCAGACTGCAAGGGCATCATAGGTTCACCTCCACATGCTCTGTTACTTTTCCCAGATGTACTCTTGCTTAAGTCTGCCCTCCTGAAGAACATTCCTGAGGCCAAATCAGCTCCATTTCATGATTCTGTCCTTCACAACCCCCTTTCGCCCACTTACAGACAAGAGGCCTACCTTTCACCTGTCCTTATGATTTGCACAAAGAGCCTAGCCCTGGATCGCACCCCAGGGTGGCAGGTCCTCATGGTAGATTCTGGGTTGAGAAAGTAAATGACCCTGTTGCAAGTCTGGTGGTCTCCAAATCTCTCCTTTCAATGAAATAGAAGGAGAGTCTGTAGTTCTAGATGATCAATCATCAAAAAAATGTATATGATGGTAGAGCACAGAAATTTTGGGCATAAAATCAAAGACTGTGACACTGCTGTTAAAACAACTTTCATGACATTTTACTTACTAATTTGAACAAGTTTACTCGGCACTTGTATCTCCAAAAACAAGAAAATCAAAATAAGCTTGATGTAGAACCCTCAGTTGGCATCAGTAATAAGTAATATTCATGAATAGATATAAGAAAAAAGTCAGGAAAAAAGTTTCCATTTATATAATTAAAATGCATTCCTGACAACATTATGATTTTACACTATCAAAACAGGCTCTATTTTTTTTTTTTAATTTCTATTTATTTATTTGACAGAGAGAGACACAGTGAGAGAGGGAACACAAGCAGGGGGAGTGGAAGAGGGAGAAGCAGGCCTCCCGCCGAGCAGAGAGCCCGATGCGGGGCTCGATCCCAGGATCCCAGAACCATGACCCGAGCCGAAGGCAGGTGCCCCAAAACAGGCTCTATTTTTGAGCAACTACATTTTGAAAGAAAATAATAATCAATCCATAGGAATTTCAATATTTAGATCTTTATGGTGAGAGTTTCATTCAGTCATTTATTCAACAAAGATTCACTGAACATGTGTAATGGTTATGCTCTGTTCTCGATGCTGGTGATACAGCTTGAATTAGCCAAACAACAACCCTGATGAAGTGAGGGAGAGGCAGACAATAAATAAATAAAAAGAAAATATCTATACACTATGCCGAGAATTAAAACAGGCTAACATGATAAACATAAACAGGGTGTCTCTTTCAGACAAGTCAGGGAAGTTTTCTTTGAAGAAGATGTTAAGGTAAGATCTGAACCATGAGCAGACAGCCAACTAAAGAGAAGGGGAAAGAATGTTCCAGGCAGAGAGAACAGCTAATGCCCTGTAGGCAGATAGCAAGGTAGGTAAGTTCGAGATAAGGACACAAAAGATGGCCAAGGTGGGAAGAGTTGCAGGTTAAGTGGAGGGCAGAGGCAGCTCATGGTGGGCATCATAAGTCAGGGCAAGTGTTTGAATATTATTCTAACTGAGGTTGGTGGCCTTGGAAGTAATTTAAGCACATAAGTGAATTCATCTAATTTAGAATTATTTTTTAAAAGATTGCTCTGGCTTCTGGCTTCTAGAATCAACTGTGAGAAGACAAGCATTACAATATAGTCATTAGGGAGGGGGCCAGAGTCTCTGTGCACAGTGGCAAGCACAAAGTGAGAGTCCATGTACAGATTCAGTACATTGGAGAAATGGGTGGAAGGAAGAGACGGAGATTCTAATTGCTTTGTTTTTAAGGAAAGAAACTTGCTAACACAAATTAGTGTCGAATTTTCTTTTTCACATGAACTTTTAATATAAAACAGGAGGCTTCACATTGACTTTTCACTTAAGAAAGGATATTTGGAATTCTCTGTTCAACAGAGAATATAAATACCACCATGGACCCCAACCATGAGGAAGAGAGTAAAATGTAGGTAGAGTTTTAAAATTCTACAGTAGGAAATATTCACAAATTCAGTGATTTAAAGCAATGCTAAGGTATTTTAATGAAATCTTCCTGTGGCTTCTTCTGGATTGCCTCCTTCTGAATTGCCTCTGTGTACCTTTATGGAATACATTTCAAGCCTAAAATCTACTTTCAAGCAAGAGCTGTTCTCTAATATTTTTAAAATGAACTTTTCTGAAAGAATCTCTGTTCCCGGAATATATAGAAGCCCACATCTCAGTAAAGCAGCAGCTAGGAGAAATTGTGTCCAGTGATCAGTGAGTAATTATAACACATAAATTAGCAGAGGAAGTGTCCACAGGCAGGAACACTGGTGGAGAGCAGGCCCAAGGTCTCAATACTTGGATGCCTATGAAAATGGAAAATTTGGCAGGAGTTGGGGGGGGGGAGCGGGGAGTGTGGGGGGATAAACATTAATTTTTCTTGTAAATAAAGTTTCATTATAAGGAAATATTCAAAGAGTAGCTCCTCTGGCAGCTGTTAGCTCTAGTGTGAGGCATTGGTATTAGCCCAGGGCAAAATCTCTATATTGCCTTCCAATTCATTAACTCCATGATGATATACCTGGACACTTGGCCACATAAAACACACACACCCCTGTTTCACAAAGGCAAAGTCTTTCATTCCATGTGGTGATCTAATATGCTCCCCCAAATTTTAAGAGCTCTTTGACTCACACAGTGGTGTTTAAGGGCGCATGGATATGGACTAGACAGAGGGGAGGAGCGTTAACAGAGCTCGGTGAGTAAGAATTCTTTACAAATTTCATTTATTTGTATCTTCTAAGAAAACAGGTGAGAAGATTTTGTTACCTCATTTTACAGGTTAAAAATACTCAGGCTTAAAAAGATTCTCGTTTATAACATTCCTTCTCATTAGAATCTCTTTGCAAGTGCCTCACATATAAAAAAAAAAATGCTGCTACTATTCCGTCCCCTCAATCCTGCGATCCTTACCTCCACTCTTACCCTGCCTGGGAAAAACAAAAACAAACAAAAACTGATGTTATTCAGGAGTCATCATCTAAGCAATCTGGAGTTTTGGGGGAGAGAGAGGAAAGAAAAAAAAAGCTTTCAGAGAAGCAGCACTGGCTCTGGAGTGGCCCAGCCAGATAGTTCTCCAACCCCCAGTTTACCAGAAAGAAAAATCTTCCCTCTTTTGGCCCTGAGATTTTTATTTCCTGTTATTTACTTATATTTTTTGTTCAGAATCCAGGTCATGTGAATTTCACAGTTTCCTCCACAACAGAGCCATGTTTCTTTTTTTTTTTTTTTAAGATTTTATTTATTTATTTGACAGAGACAAAGCGAGAGAGGGAACATAAGCAGGCTTCCCGTTCCCGCGCAGCAGGACCCCAATGCGGGGCTCGATCCCAGGACCCTGGGATCATGACCTGAGCCAAAGGCAGACGCTTAACGGCTGAGCCACCCAGGCACCTCCCCATGTTTCTTTTTATAAAGGTATATTCGTGTATATCCTCCTGGAAAAAGCAAACAAGCAAGCAAACTTCTTTTTATTCAACCTCACTGAGGCAGGACACACCATGCCTTCCCTCTTGCTCAAACTCTTCTTTCCTCTGATTGAAAAGCAAAGATCTGGGTAAAAGATCTTCCAGCTTAGAAGACAGATTTTAAAGAACAGTGTTCATATTTATCAGGAATTATCATTTAAGAATGAATAGTTACAGTAATATGAAATGTTAACCTCAAAATTATCTGCCCCTGATGTTTTCTAGACTCACATTTTTTATAAACATTTGATTAGTTGTATAGCTCCATAAAAAATAATTCATTATACTTGCCCAGTTCTCTGAGAATTTAAGAATTCTGGTTGTATTTTATACTGAAATTCATCTACTTAACTTGATTATCTGGAGACAATTATCTTTTAAAAGTGTAGCAAAGCAAAGTAAAACTCATTTGCAAAACGTAAAAGCAGAACCAGATGAACTTTCCCAAAGCATTATTATTTACTGGGGAGGGTGAGAAGTTTAAGGCAATTTGAAAACTTCCAATAATTAGACTAGATTGTAGAATTATTTTTAACTAACTAGGTATGAAAAAAAAGGACGAAAGTTGTTTTTATAAAGTGAAATGCGTGCAATACTTAGAAAAAATTAGCAGGCTGATTCATGAAAGTAATCATTATATATACATACAGATACATACATACCTCTCTCTCTCTTTAAGAAGGTATCACATGGAATGCAAATGCAGACTTGTGAGATATTAAGAAAACTCTAAGACATTATTTGCCACGATGGCAACAAGAGATACGTGATTTCTGAGGTAAAAATGTATAAAACGCATGGAATTGAATTGATTCTTTCCATAAATTACACAATATTTGGAATCAGAGCAATGGTCAGATGACACAGCATGTTATATTTAAGAAAGTACAGGTAGAGAAACAAGAGTGAGCATGGATTAACAGAGGAGGGAGAGGAGGTAAAGTGTTAACACCCAGGTAGAACAGAGTTTCTCAAACTTTGGCATGCAGCAGAATTAATAAATGGCTTATTAAAACACAGATTGCTGGGCCCCACCCCCAGTAAGATTTTACTTCAGTAGTTTTGTTGTTGTTGTCGTTGAACTCAAGAATTTGTACTTTTAATAAGCTCCTGGGTGATGCTGATGCTGCTCTAGGTACCACACTTTGAGGACCTCTGGTGCAGAAGGGTTAGCAATTATTTCTGCAAAGTTGATACCAGGCTACCATGAAGTGTGAGGAAATAGTGAGTAGGGGGTAGGGGAAGCTGGGTAGGGAGAGACAAGTAAGGGGCTACCTAACCAGGCTCACAGAAATCCCAGGTGTGGCAAAATGTTATAGACAAGGTATTAATGAGAGAGTAGGAAACATAACAAATCCACCTTGTTTGTTCTAGACATAGATGAGATATTTTCATAATATTTACAAATCCATCTTGTTTGTCTGAAGTGTTATAGACAAGATATTTACCAAGTTGCCTGGCCAGTTTTGTATGAAAGACTGACCATAAAAGCCCTCAGTGGCAACCCATTCGGGACCCCTCTCACTCTAGAGAGCTCCTTTTCTTTTTTTTCTGTTCTCCCATTCATTTAATATACTTTTTATTTCACTTCACCCTTTTGTCCATGAGATTCATTCTTCGACTCAGGGAGAGAAGAACTTTGTAACCCTGCAACAATAGCTATTTCGGCTTCTGTGACTATCCAACTGATTATTTAGGTTTCTTGCAAATGAAAATATGTAATTCCCCAACATACTAGAACCATCTTGACCTCATTTCTTCTTTTTAAAAAGTGATGATTCACGTTGTTATTTCCACTCTCTCAAGTGTCTCTCAAGAACCATGTCACTGGAAATACAATCTCAACTCATCTTCAAGTACTCTAAGTGCCTTAAGGGATGACATTCAGAGACAGAGGAATGCTTATTTCCCAACAATGCTTTTGTTTCTGATTTTCACATAACTGTGTTTATTTGTACAACAATGCCTTCCTCTTGTATCATTGGTCTGACTGGACCCTATGTCCTTTCTAAAGCTAATTCCAGGTCGGGGTCATGCCGTTGTAATGCTGTTCATTGATCTGCTTAGGCTTGCTTTCTTATGAGCCACTCAACTATGGTGGGACGAGTGAAATTACTGCTCTCTTCCAAACATGTAACCACCACACAGTAAGAGAGACTTAAAAGGATCTTGGTGAACCATCTGCACGCGAGAAAGGATTTCTATGCAAGTGGTTTATGCAAGCTCCCAGGAGAATCTGGTGCAGGAGTGGAGGGGGCAGGAGAGGGAATGGAAAGAAGCAAAGAAGAGAAGGGGAAAGAGTCTGATTTCAGGCAAAGTTCCCTTAATAACAGTGTCAGCATGATCCTGCAGTGGAGCTCTGTGGTGTAAATAACACTGTAAACAACACCTTATGGTCATCAAGGCCTGAGGCAAGAGAGCTGGATTTTCCTGCTTTTCTGGCTTCCTTCCTCAAAAGGCTCAGGCCACCCCAGGGGATGGAGGTGGGGCTACCGGACTCCAGTAGCCTGAGTGCGGTTCCTCAAAAACAATAGCAGATGTGGATGGGGCACTAGGGAGGGTCCACAACAGGGTGACAACCACAGAGTCTGCCATCAAACTAAAAAAAAAAAATTCTTTTTACATGTCTCAGCATGTACAAAGATGGGAAAATGGGATGGAGGTGGGGGAGGGTGATGGAGAGATAGTTCCTGAATTTGAAAAATGCTGGAGTAAATAAAATCAAATACAAGACTTTTCTACAGGTATTTTATGAGTCTTTACTACACATATGGGCAGTTTTGTGAGTCAAACCACAAAACCATTTTTATAGGAATATCTCTTGGGAAACATTCCATGAGATTCAGTTTGGGAAAGGCTACTGTGAGCAAGAGGCTGTTACGGGCTTTCAAAGTGACATATTCAGACCAGGATTTAAGGTATGAATTGAAAAGAGATGGACCAGAAAAGGAGCAATCAAACACTGAGAAGATCATCTTGTCTCCTGCAATGGTTTAAGAAAAACACAGGGAAATAATGAAATAAGCAGTATGGGAAACAAAGGAGGAAAAAAGTTTGAGTATCTTTTTTCCAGTTTTATTGAGATGTAGTTTACATACATCACTGTATAAGTTTCAGGTGCACAGCCTAATAATTGGACTTACATATATTGTGAAATGATCATCACGATAAGTTTGGTTAACATCCATCACCTCATAGAGATACAAAAGAAAAAAATAGTATTTTCCCCTTGTGATGAGAAGGCTTAGAATCTAATTCCTAACAAGCTTCCTATAAACCATACAGCAGTGTTAGCTGTAGTCATGTTGTACATTACATTCCTCATACTTATTTATCTTATAACTGGAAGTTTGTACCTCTTTACCACATTTCTCCAGCTCCCCCTCCCCTACTGCCCCCCACCTCTAGTAACCACAAGTCTGATTTTTCTTTTTCTTTTAAAAAAATTATTTTTTATTGAGATCTAATTGACATACAACAGTGTATACATTTGAGGTGTACAACATACTGGCTTGATTCATTTGTATATTGCAATGTGATCCCAACAGTAGCATTAGCTAACATCTTTATCATATCACATATTTTTTTCTTTGTTCTGTTGAGAATGGTTAGGTTTTTGTCTCTTGGCAAATTTGAAGTTTATAATACAGTATTGTTGACGATGATCGCTATGTTGTGAATTAGCTCTCCAGAACTTAATTATCTGCTAGCCGTGAGTTTGTACCCTTAACCAACGTCTCCTCAAACACCTCCCATAACCATCCCTCTTAACCACCGTTCTACTCTGTTTTTACAAGTTAAATTTGTTAGATTCTACCTGTAGGTGATACCACATAGCATTTGTCTTTCACTGACTTACCTCATTTAACATAATGTCTCCAAGGTCCATCCATGTTATTGAAAACAGCAGGATTTCCTTCTTTCTCATGGCCGAATAATATCCAGTTGTATACCACATCTTTTTTCATTCTTAGATTGTTTCCAATGGCTTAGCTATTCTGAATAATGCTTCAGGGAACATGAGTATGCAGATCTTTCTTCAAGATAATGATTTTAATTCCTTTGGATCTAGAACCAGGAGTAAGATTGCTGGATCCTATCAAATGTGAGTATCTTGTGGTTAGAGTTGTCATGACTAAAAATGCCATGAGACACTAAGGAAATGAGAGATTCTGGGCTCTGTGGCTCAAGTGACTCCATTAATTAAAGAGGGCATGAACTATGACAGAGAATGTATGAGAAGGACTGCTTTGGCAGGTTAGGTTAAAGTTTGAAAACTATGTGGAGATTTGTGGTAGACAACTGAAGGCAAAGGTGTAGCACCGGGACTCATGCTTCGGGGTACGTATTAGTCTGCGGGCGTTATCTAAGTAAGTACCACAAACTCGGTGGCTTACACAACAGAAATTTATTTCCTCTCAGGTCTGGAGGCTGGAAATCCAAGATCAAGATGTTGTCAGAGTTGGTTTCTTGTAAGCCTCTCTCCTTGGCTTGCAGATGCCCGCCTTCTCTCATTGTCCTCACATGGCCCTTCCTGTGTGTCTCTCCCTTTTCTTATAGACCTCTGTCAGAGAGGATTAGTACCTGCCCCCCTTCTAACCTCTTAACCTTAATTACCTCCCTAAAGGCCCTACTTCCAAATGTAGGTGCACTGGGGGCTAAGGCTTCAACATATGAATTTTGAGGGAACACAATTCAGTCCTTAACAGAGTGCCCGGCAAGAGCCTTAAGAACTGCAAACTTGCCCAGAGGAGTCCTCACTGAATATGGAACCCTGGGAACCTCCAGCCTTTGAAAGAGGAGGGAGATGAAAGAGGGGCAGTCCTCTTAGCTATCAGAACTAACAGATTTGAGCAAACACACAAACTTCTCTGTACCTCTGTTGCTTCACCTGTAAAAAGGAACTGATTATTGTCTTTGTTTATGGAGATATGTGAAAATAGCATGTTGTATTAGTCGGGGTCCGGTCAGGAGACAGAAACCACACGATGTTTGGAAACACAAAGCTGAATATAAAGAATGATTAGCAGAGGATTGGAGTCATGGGGAGTTTGGTGTGGAGTGTCAACGTAAATGCTAATATGCAGATAAGAGGATAACCACAACTCTGAGAGCTGAGACAGGCTGCTCAAGGAACACCTCCCCCAGACCACCACCTGGGGCTGATGGAGGGGGCACAAATGGGATTCACTGATGGCAGAGGGGGCACCCAGGTGTCTTGCTGTTGGGACTTGCTGGACGTTTGCCCTCGGCAACATCCATAGGGAGTCTCTCCACAGGGAGATGCCAAGCCTGAGAATTTGCTAGGCACTGAGGAAGCTGTAGGCCACTGGGTGCTGCTGTAGGAATGCTGTAGGGCTCTAGCATGTTCTCTGGGTGACTCAGTCCAGGAAGCCTCCAGGCCAGCTGCTTGGGATGAAAGTCAGACACAGGTAAGTGCTCAGTAAATGTTAGCTCTTGACTACTATACTATTACTACTCTGAAACTCCTGCTATTGCTTCTCTTGCACAGTGGTTAAGAGCTAGAGCTTTAGAGACTGGCAAGCCTGTGTTCACATCCCTTATGTGCCCCTCATCAGCTGTGGGACATTGTGCAAGTGACTCAATCCTTCCAAACCTCAGTTTTATCATCTGTGAAATAGAAATAATAGTAGTGTTCATCTCCTGTATTTGATTTGAGCAATAAATAGGAACATAAAGGTGAATTGCCTTACAAAGTATCTGGCACATAGAAATGGATTTTATAAATGAATTTTTAAAATTTTTATTTGTTTTAATAAATATTAGATCACTTGCCTCCTACTGAGTGCTCCTTGGGAGTAAATGTGTAAAATTGAAGGAAAGAATGTAATGACACGGTAAATACGTAAGTTGAAAAAATGAAAGCTAAGTGAATTTTAATGTGATTAATCCATCTCATATGTTTCTTGGGTCTGAATTTACAAGATTAATTTTAATCGGATGACTCACTTATTCAGTGTGTACCATGGGTAAGAGTTCTAATTCAATTCCGACCTTTTCAAATAGCCAGTCTGTCAAATGCTTTAGAAATCAAAAGCAAATTTATTGATCATTCAGCCCTCCAAATTCTCACATCAAATTCCAGTATATAAGTTTTTACAGCTCCATGCAGGAGAGTTGAAATGGCCAGTTTATTAACTGGTTCATGTGCAAACTTGTATACTGGCATCTCTGCATAATCCAGTGAAGAGCTTAACAGAAAACATAACTTCTCCTTTCTAGCCTTAGTGATGATATTTTTCAACTACCACATATTTTCAGGCACATCATGAAATTTGGGGGATTCATAGACCTGGTAATTTCATCTTGGCTGCTGTAGCCAGGGGGGATTCAATTCCAATTCACACAATGGTCTATTTCTTGGTTCATCCATTATGGATATCTACTGCAACTGATAAACCCCCGAATCTCAGCTCTGCTCAGCAGAGTGTAGACAAGCCCCAAAGCAGAGACTTGTCATTGTCAAAACCAATGAGTTTAGGTGAAACCTGGAACTAGTCACGGAGGCCATCTCCTTCTAGAGGAAGTCAAGGACTCTGATAGCAACGTGTAGTCCGTCTAGCTCAATTACCATTCTCTAGTTTCATGACAGAACGAATCTACTTCAGAATCACAATACATGATTACCCCGAGACAGTAGTTCCTTGAATTCTTTATTCTCTGTGCTTTAATTTCATTTTCTACAGTTAGTGCTCACAAATTATTGATTTCAGTAGCAGTGAGGTTTCATCTGATCTATCCAAATATCTGTAATTTTTTTTAAAAAAGGGAAAGTAAGTCCCTAACATTCTGGTTTTTTTAATTTCTATGGTCTACTTTTTCATATTTGTAGCTGGTTAATTGAAAACAAATCACGATCTCCAGTTTACAATATATTCATCCAGATGTGGTTTAGAGTAATGGCAGAAGCTCCATGGCAAAACAGTCACTAAAACAAAAGTCCAAACCGAAATAAGGTAACAAGTTATAATGCTTTTGTAAACCATAAAGTTAAAATAGGGCAGCCATCGCTTTTCACCATGGTACAATGGTAGCATTAGAAAATTGGTGGATCAAGAAGAAATGATTTTATTTCCCTGTAGGAACAATGTTGATATTAGGTGTTGTAACATTAACCAGGATTTAATTTAAATAAATCATATATGGGGGCGCCTGGGTGGCTCAGTTGGTTAAGCGACTGCCTTCGGCTCAGGTCATGATCCTGGAGTCCCAGGATTGAGTCCCGCATCGGGCTCCCTGATCGGCAGGGAGTCTGCTTCTCTCTCTGACCCTCCTCCCTCTCATGCTCTCTGTCTCTCATTCTCTCTCTCTCAAATAAATAAATAAAATCTTTAAAAAAAAAAAGAAAGAAAGAAATCATATATGATAAATTCTCATTTCTAAAAGAATATATATATCTTTTATTTCTATGTCATTTATTTCTATGCCATTACATATATGTATATATATGTATGTATATTCCTCTAAGCATCTATAATCAATTCATACATTAATATGATTCTCCAAGATCAGGGTGCCTGGGTGGCTCAGTTGGTTGGACGTCTGCCTTCAGCTCAGGTCATGATCGCAGGGTCCTGGGATCGAGCCCTGCTAAGCAGGGAGCCTGCTTCTCCTTCTCCTACTCCTGCTCCCCCTGCTTGTGCTTTCTCTCTCTGTCAAATAAATAAATAAAATCGTATATGATTCTCCAGGGTCTACAAAGTATGTGTAACTATTGCTTCGCTTCCATTATACGCTGTATCTCAATATCCTATAAATGTATGGAAATGGCTTTTAAAACATGCAACTTACTGTATTAAGAGATAAGCTAAAAACAAACAAACAAACAAAACCAGAGAGAGAAACGCGTATGTTTTCCTGGCATGTTAAAGAGAGCTGTAGATTCTTTGATCATCCTTCCGTGGAGAGGTGGGGCAGGGTTTCTACCCCTTGAATCTGGGCGGCCCGGGACTGTTTTGTTGGACTCAGTGCAGAGGCAGTGATGCTGCGCAAGCGCAGAACTTACCCTTCAAGAGGACTGGCAGCTTCCACCTCAATTTCCCTGAACTTGAATTATCTTGTAAAAAAAGCGATGTGGTATGTAGGTATGTGGGAGAAACTACATGGGACATCTTGAGAGGAAAAGAGGAGAGGCTCAGCTGAGCCCAGCCTTCTAGCCAGCTCCAGCAGGGAAGACATCTTGGAGTCTCTAGTAACCCATACTGTCCAATACAGTCGCCACCAGCCACATGCGGTATTGAGTACTCAAAATGTTGATAGTCCAAATTGAGATGTGCTCTAAAAATATGTGTGGGATTTCAAAAAATATCTGAAAAAGCTCAATTAATTTTTCAATATTGATTATATGTTTAAATAATATTTTAGATATTTAGATATATTGGGTTAAATAAAAAATACTATTAAAATCAATTATACTTATTTAAGGTTTTAAATGTGGCTATTAGAAAATTTAAATATATGCATCTCTCTCTCTCTCTCCATATATATATATAAAACTAGAGAGCACAGCTCTAGACCATCCCAGCTACCACTGAAAACTACCAAGTGATCCCAGTCAATGTCACATGAAGCAAAAGAGCCACTCGGCTGAGCTATTCTTGAATTCTTAACCCACAACATCTGTGAGATGTAGTAAGGTAGTCCTTGCATTTAGCTACTAAGTTTTAGAGTAGTTTGCTCCATAACAATCGATAATTGAAGAAGTTATACATAAAAATATTAAGTAACTCACAGTAATAATGCTCAATCTTTTAGAATTTGGAAGGAAGAAACGTGTGTGCCCCAAGTATCATTTTCAAATTATGGTCAATACATTTTAACCTACTGCTTTACTTTTTCTCTAAACTAAAGTATTTGCAGCAAGTATGGAACCTCCAATTTATCGAAGGTCTTAAAATTTTCTCTGTGAAAAAACAGGTCACAGCTTCTTTTTGTGAACGACTGAAGAGCACACAAAAGTAAAGAAATGAAGTGCAAAAAGTTAAAGCCAATTCATTAAGCGTCCTCAAATGAACCAAACCAAAGATCTCACTGTTTCATTTTTAGTTTCATCATTTGTATTATGTTTGTAATAATAAACTGAAATGTCAAAAATAATCATTGTCTAGCATTCTTTAAGTCAGACTGGCCCAGATTTAAATATCAGTTTACTACCTTCTAGCTAGACGATATGAAGCAAGTCACGGAGCTTCTATGAACTTCAGTTTTCTCGACTCTATAATAGGAACAAAAACAATTATCGGCTGGGAATGTTGTGAGGATAACATGACCTTATGAATATAAAGCATTGACCTCAGGGCCTGGCACAGAGTGACACTCTGAAACTGAGAGGTCTAATAATGATACACATAGAAATTATATATAAGATTCAAAATACTACATATTTGTTATGGTGTAATTATGATAACTCAAGTTATTATGAAAATGTCATAAACTTGACTACCTCTTGTTCATCTCTTAAACAGGTGGAATGTCATGCATGATTCTCACAGTGCCCAGTAGATGTGTGGTAAGGGAAGTCATCAGACCTCTCAGACCACCTCCCATTGGTCACATAAAGATTGAGTTACTTAACCATGGAAATTCCACTCTCTCTCTCTCTCTCTCTCAATCTCAAAACCCAGATGTTTGGCATCTTGCCAACATCATCCAAGACCTTCTGGAGTGGGAACAAACTGAAGGTCTAGAAAGAGGAAGCAGTTTTAGTAAAAGCACCACAGGGAACAAACCAATAAAAAAGCAGGAAACTCAGCACAAGCCTGATTTATGTCACTGCCTTTCTCTGGCTCTCTGCCTCACTCTCCCTAACTCCCAACACACACGCATCCCTACTCCCATTAGCTTGCTTTGCTTTTCAAAGTCAAGCATTTTGTAAAATCCCCTTGCTATTTTAGTCTCCATCCCACCTCCTTAAAAGAGCTTCAGAAGGCATTCTTGAGGGCTCATGGATCTGAGATTGTGAAACTCTGCTGCTTCATCATTTCCCTGATGGCCCTTTTCTCTTCTCAACAGTCAAGAAACATTGATTCTATCTCTGTTTTAGTCTCTGTTTCTAGAGGAAGGAAGAAAGGAGGGAGGCAAGGAAGGAAGGAAGGAAAAGAAGGAGGAAGGGGGCAGGAAAGAAGGAAGGAAGGGAGGATAGAAGGAAGAGAAGGAGGAAGGAAACCTAAAAACAAAAACATCATGGTCTTCCCTTCTTCAACAGCTGGGTTAAGTCATGGTGGTTTTGTTAGTTTTGTTTCTGTCAAGAGGCAGAGCCACGTAGAAATGACCGTGAGAACACAGGAGAAGCACGTTGAGAATGGGGCTTTGGGACTTGAAAGGACAGGCTGGTCTGGCAATCAAAAGTAGATTTTGATTAGACAGAGAGGAATTTCTTCTAAGAAATCATTTCCTCATTGTATTTTCATGGCAATCCAAAAGGAAACCAAATGGTGTGCTGAGAACTGCCCTTTGAAAAAGAACAGATTGTTCAAATCAACTCTTTCCCTGAAGCAGATTGTGGAAGGCTGCATGGTGGCCATGGGTAATGGCCACCCCCCCACCTGCCCTCCCCAGGGGCACATTCATTCAGCAGTCCAGTGGGTGCAGCCCTGCTGCATGATGACAGTGGAGGTCCGCCGGTTCTGTCCTAAAAGATCATCTAACCCAGCCGGCAGTGAACACACACGAGGGAAAGCAGAGCCATCAGCGCAAGTGACTTCCTGTTAACCATGATACCAGCCATGCCACAAATTCACATACGCAGAGTGGGGAGCAAAGGAATCACACGAATAAGCTCTCACAGTAGACAACGTGGCCAAGAAGGATTTTGTGGAAAAGGGGAAACTTCTCTAAGCCAAGAAAAAAAAAAGAGAGAAATTACTGGAAAGTAAATCTTGTGTGCAGCTGTTCAGTTCCACAGATCTAAAATCTGTGTTTCTAGAAGTGTACTTTACGGAACGGAAGACCAAAGCTGAGGGCACAGTTCATCAGTTTTGCAGTGTGTTTTTGGTTACCTTTACCATGTCACCTGTTTCACCATAAAAGAAAAAGAGTAAATTATGATCATTATTTATGTATTTGTTTGCTTATTATTTTTAAAATAAGGTTCTGGTCTGAGATGCACAGTGCCCAAGAGTTTTTAGTTTTTACAACAATGTGTCAGGAGCAGCAACTTCCACTTTATGCAAAACTAATAGATCTATCAGTTATCTGCCTAACTGAGCTATGAGTAAACAACAGGTTCTTAACAGAGTTATTGGATGAATGAGTAACTTGAATGCCTTTATGTCACAGCAGCTGCTGCACTACCCTACAGACAGGAAGCAATTCTTCTCTTGAAGGCATGATAATTTCTGTCTCAGTGAGAAATGCTCTGTTTACATATTCTATGGGAAAGAACAGCACCAGCTGGGTACCTCTTAAATGCCTGCAAGGTTGTCTTCAAGATTCACTCTACTAACCCAGTGCAAGGTGGTAGAGCTGAAATACCATAGCAACTTGAAGAGGAAGATAGTCCATGGTAGCATATGAATTTCAAATATATTTCCTATTTTGTATCTGGTCCAAAAGGACTGAAATCGACTTGCTCAACTGATCGAATAAACATATTTAAACCAAATGTCATCTGGATGGTGGGGAGGGGTTGGCCAGAAATTAAGTCCTGGGAAGAAGAGTTGTATGAACAACCTTGCTGGGGTGCAGGGTCAAGGAGGCCCTGACCTGAGGATTGGCTCTGTCTAGTTTAAATGGCAGGCTTATTCATAGTGTAGCAAGCATTTTGAAATAACTTGATGCCAGGTAATATTCAGATTATATGGTCCAGCAGAACTTTCCAGCAGCAACAGCAAAAGAAAGCAAACACTCATAACATAGGGGTCCCTCCCTTTGTACTGATCTCGGCCCACTGAACATGCTTTGGGTTAAATGTTGGTGTCCCCTAGTTCATCTATAGCTGGAGAAGGTACAGGCCAGAGAACCCAACTGTCCAATTTCCTTGGCATCAGCTTACCACTGCATGAGATTGGCTGATGAGAATCTGTTTGGAGAAATGAGTCCACTGTACGTGCCAACAAAAATCACGCAGTAATACTGAGAAGCAACATGGCACAGTGGGTTCCCCAAGGCAGGCAGCACCTTGCATGGCTTATTGGTGAACAGACAACATCTTGGAATCGAATAGGTCTATACTTACAAGCTAAATTAAAACGAAATATCAAAACATTAACCAGCTAATCATTTAAAAGTGATTACTGAGCCGGAACTACTGGGACAAACATGGCATAGTGGTTGAAAGCAAGATCTTTAGCTCTTGACTGAATGAAACCGTGCCTCCATTTCTTTAGTTCTAAAATGGGGCTACCAAAGGCGATGAACTGGTTGGGTTGTGAGGATGAAGTGATTTAATTTCTACAAAACACCTAGAATAAGTATCTGGCTCACAGTAAGCGTTATGCAAATGTTTGCTCTAATCATCGATTGTTTTATTTATTCCTAGGGAATTTTAGAAAAGAAAGTAACCCATAAATAAATAAAAGGTTTTAAAGAAAACTTTATATGAGTTATAGGATTCAGAGATAGCATTAATTTAAATTCCTGAAGAAAAGAATAAGGAAGGAACGCCTGGGTGGCTCAGTCAGTTAAGCATCTGCCTTTGGCTCAGGTCATGATCCCAGGGTCCTGGGATTGAGTCCAGGTTCAGGCTCCTTGCTCAGTGGGGAGCCTGCTTCTCCCTCTGCCTGCCGCTGCCCGCCCCTCCACCCCTGGCTTGGTGCTCTCTTGTTCCCTCCCTCATAAATAAATAATAAAATAAAATCTTAGGAAAAAAGAAAAGATTAAGGAAAAGGAAAACTGAAAAGAACTGAGTTGCTAAAGTTTTCTATTCTCCTTAGAATTCTAAAATCATTTTTTTTATTAAGTAAACTCTACACCCAACATGAGTCTCAAACTCACAACCTTGAGATCAAGAGTTGCATGCTCTACCTACCAACTGAGCCAGCCAGACACCCCCTAAAGTCAATTTCAAAGATAATGCACCACATGCTGTAGTAGGTCACAGATCTTCTACCTAATAATGTATTTGCCAAAATACGGGTTTCTCAGGTTGGTCCTTTAGCTATGGATTAATTTTAAATCTGTCAGTTTCAAATACATCTAAAATCTAAGGCATTAGTACATTTTCATACCAATCAGATTTTTCTGGGGAGTAGGAAAATAGTTCATATCTTGAATATGTTATCTAATGTGGGTTTAAAAAAGGTTTTTTGTGACCCATAACTTCCAATGGTGCTGCTTTGTTGTTCTTCCATTTGAAAAGCATAGAAAGTTCTAGTGCTGACAATGAAATCAAAATAACCTGCAGGGAAAGTTCCTAATTAGATTAGTTTTCCACAATGAGATTCCAATGGAGAAAATCACATTTAGAGTTGAGTAGCTTATTAATAGAAATAATGTGTGTGAGAGGGAAAAAAAAGTAAACAACTGGCTGAATTATCACCTGGCAATGAAATGAAATGAAGGAAACTCAAGTCTCTATGGAAGTTGTTGCTGATGTGAATCTGGTGAGTATGTTTTGAGGCTGAGAGGGAAGGGAGAAAAAGCAACAGGGGCTTAGCAGAGCCACATAGGATTTGCAGAACTTTCCAGCAGCAACAGCAAAAGAAAGCAAACACTCATAACATAGGGGTCAACCAAATTTTGCCAAGGTAGCATGCAGGGAAGGGAGAACTCAAATGCTCTGGGCCAACCTCCCACCACACCTATTGTATGTGTTAGTGTTTGGTGGATAATCAGGGGTGTAGTATAGTCAACTCGAAAAATAGTAGGTGAAGGAAAATTAGACCTTATTTGAAACTGTGATCTGTTCTTCATTCCTACCAAACATTTTTTTTTAATAGAAGAGAAATCTGGGGCCTGCTCCAGAGTGCAAATAAATAATGATTAAGGTCAGAGGACTAAATATAGTATCTCTGTTTGGTAATGGAAGAATAGAGAGCTTTTCATCTTAAATATTTTTTTTGTGAACTTGATATTAATTTAGGATTTAGGCCAATAATACACTAAATAGCAGCTTTTTTGGGTTCCTATAAACTACAACATTCAGCTCTCCATAATACATTATAAATACTTACTTGAGCATCCCTCAGTCAATGGGGGAAATGCTTTCTACCATAACCACAGAAAACACATTATGTTTCCCTGAAACCACAAACAAATTTTTAGCTACTAAGAGTTGTTACCAAGGGGCAAGGAGTTTTCATGATCAAACCACTCCCACTGTACCCACCCGTGGGGTCCACCTGCTTTTTGCTGTCATCTGGGGAGATCTTGTGAGCTGGAGTGAAAATTTTCCCTTCACGTGCAACCCTGTCAAACCCTCATTTCCTGATTTCTCGGCTGCAGCCAGAATTGCCCGGAAACAGCTCTGTCATACCAATCACCTGCTACTTAGAGAAGATCTCCCCACTACATAGATTTCAATAAGGGGATCATCATAGAGGGCCCCATCACCCCCTCCTATACCCAGGTGAGTTAGCAAGGGCCCCTGGGAGAGTATTTGACCTACTATTTAAAGCAGGGGAGCTCTGGGCATATACCTCAACACAGCTCCACACACGCAGGCAAAGGCTGAGAAGACAGAGCACAAAATAAGTATGAGGTCATCTTCAAATCATTAAAAGAGAAAGTACTTCTTTTCCTTTCCTTAAGATTGCTATGCGCAAAAATGCTATTATCTATACTGCAGTGCTATTTATTTTTAACCACACACACACACACACACACAAAACATCTCCCATATCTAAATACACATCTTGCCCAAACATACAAGCAATTGAGGTAAAATTTCTTTTTAGCAAATTACAGGCTCTGGCTTTCTATGACTATGTCCAGAGAGATCATATTGTCATCTCAAGAGGCAGCTTTGTGCCGTTTGCATACCAGCATATGGGTGGTATGTGCTGTGCGTACCGAAGGAAATCCTTTGATGCCATGAATACTAATCTCTGCACGTTGGCATCACTGTTGCTTCTCTGGCCTTGGTAGAGCTCCATCCGATATGGTGCAAGCCTCCCCTGGGCTCTGCGCACGGGATTATCTTTACGACAAGGGAACATGTTAGCAGGCATTGCAGGGTGATGACAAGGTTACAGAGGCATGGGATGTTGGATGTGGTAGTGACAGATGGCTGCCTAAAGGACCCTGAAGGAAACGAAGGATATCCGGATCCCCCTGGGTCCCTGAAGTCTTCCACCGAGGGTCTTTGCGAACAGCTTATTTTTTTCGCTATTTCATTACCCACTTTTAATCTTACATCATTATTTTGCCAATTCTCTTTTCTGGTGCTGCACTTTTCAACAGAGTAGGCACTAGCTACATGTGGCTATTTCAATTTCAATTTAAATCAAATGAAATCAAATAAAATTTAAGGTCAGCTCAATGATGCTAACCATATTTCAAATGTTTAATAGCCACATGCTACTGTATGGGACAAGAGAAATTAGTGCTCTTCCAGAATATGAGTCTCTATCCCCCCAATTTGGATTGCAATGCCACTGGGATTGGGTTGCCACTGGGATGATCAGAGTTGGCTTTTTTGTGTTTTTTTAAAAGATGTATTTATTTATTTTAGAGGGGAGGGAGGGGCAGAGGGAGAAGGAGAGGGAAATCTAAGCAGACTCTGAGCTGAGCGCAGAGCCCGACCTACGCTCAATCTCAAGACCCTGAGGTCGTGACCTGAGCCCAAACCAAGAGTCGGACACTTAATCGGCTTTGCCACCCATGTGCCCCAGAGGCGGGTGTTTTATAATGGCAGTCCTGCTCTTCAGTCTGTAATCTCTGCCTTTCTTCATTTCTACCCATGTCCATCCCCACACCCTCCAATGACCAATCCACTCCACACACATTTCCTCAAGTTTTTAATTGTTTCTACTCAAAGCATTTCCTTTCAACACACTGCAGTGCCACTCAAGACCAAGTTCTTGGGCAATGGTTCAAAAATCTACAGCTATTGCTTCAAAGACTATGATAGTGAGCCAGATAATTTAAGAATTCAAAAGATGCTTTTACGGCAAGAAAGAATGATCATAGTCATTCAGGATTTTATAAAGAACCTACTTACTGCATTTAGATCCCACAACATCAAATTATCTAAGGTCAATATCCCTTTAATTTCCTTTGAGAAGTAATTAAAGCTTGTGGAGCATTGCCAGGAAGGAAGGAGCCGATATATACACTAATGATAGCCAATGTTTATTGAACACATAATAGATGTCAGACATTGGGTAACCACTGAGTTGTTAATTAGGTTATCTTGATTAAATCCACAGCAATATTTTGATGTAGATATTTTCTCCACTTTGCAATTTAAGAAACTAATGCTCAGAGAAATTATGTAACATGCTCAAAATAACAGAGCTAAGTGACAGGGACAAGATTTGAATACACATCTTTCTCACTCTAGAGACGAAGTCCGTAAGTCCTACGCAATCTTTTTCTGCTTCAAGATGGCACGGTGAGGTCTATCTAGCTACTTTATATAGTCTCTCCTTTGATTCTCCCAGCAGTTCTGTGAAATAATTTGGGCTTAATATCAGTGCCTAACACACAGTGTCTACTGAATAAAAAGTGTATCAATGTTGTTTTTCCAACTTGCAGATGAGCAACTTAAGCTCAGAGGGTTAAAGGCTCTGGGAAACATAGATGTTAACTAGTGGTGTTGAAATGAACTGGAAATCTCCTGATCTCAGTAGAGCTGACACCTGTTGTCACTCTTCTCAAAAGTAAATAAAAGAATATATAAAACAAAAGTTGCTATTGCAGGAATTGTCTCCTAAAGTCAACAAAGGTTTCTAGTTCTGGAGAAGAATGGTAAACTTGCCATCAGCTGCTGGCCTCCTCTCTTGAGCTCACTCTGGCGAGGCCCAGAAGTGAGGCAGTTAATTAATCTCTGAACATAAAAATCATGAGGCATGCTTGGATAGGGAGAATTTTATTCCTGTTTGGAAGAGAAATAGTTACTTAGGCAGAGAGTCAGTTGCCAAAGACAGGAGAATGGCTGAGAAGAGGCCACCCTCGCTGTGCCCTCTTCTCGTTCACACCCTTATTCTACACGTACGGTGGCCATGGTCTGCCCTGTCTCTTCTGTGGAAAAGAGGAGCCACACGTCGTCCCTAGCCAGTGGGAGACGAGGTCCTACAGGAGGGCACGGGCCCCATGAGGGTAAAGCTCCAGTAGCAGGAGATGCAGCGGGGATGTCACCGTGGGGGCATCCTCCCCTCTCTCAGTCCCCCTAACCCCACCCCATGGATGAAGACATTATCAGAGGATGGCATGATGCACAAGAGCAGTATAAGGGGCAACTGTTGGGGTTCCTCTGGGGGGGGACTCGTCAGATGGGGAGGAGGAGAAGAAATGGGGATTTGTTCAGTTTAGATCGCAAGACTAGAGGCTCCTCTGTCCTGAAACCCCACCCCAAACCCAAACTTCCTATGGCAGAGAACAAGCTGGGGTTCCAGATCGTTTCCCTTCTCCCAGGCCCTTATCACCAGCCTTGGGTAACAGAGAATTCCAAGGAATAAGAACTCAAAGGGTAAAAGTAACATTTGAGAAGGATCAGCATTTTAAAGAGCAAGAAACTAAACCACATAGCAGGGGTCACAGCATTAACTGACCAGACTGAACAGGAATTTCAAGTAAGCATTAAGTAAATATCTTCAGGGATATGAGGAAGGATACAGGGACAAGAGGCAAGTGTGCAAAGTAACAGGATGTTCAAGTGGGTTACTGAGTGCTAAAAATGTAACTATTGAAATAACACAATGGATGGGTTAAATAACAGAATGTGCAGAGAAAATAGCATATTACCATGTTGCAAGATATGCTTGCAGGAAGTCTTAGGACTGGCATCAGGAAAGGATTAAGTGATAGAAAGAACGAGGGAAACATCAAGAAATAAAGGCAGACATTGAAGTGTCCATAGGTATGTAATAGGAGCCCCAGAAGAAAAGAATTAACAAGTGTATATGGGGATGGGGAGGGGAGAGATATATAAGAAAATATTTCCTTCCAATTTCCCAGATTCAAACAAAAGATAAGAAAATCTAAACAGAACAGATACAAAAACCTCAACTGCTAAACATGTCAGAGTAATATTTAAAAAATCAATGATGCAAAAAATTCTAAAATCTTCTGGAAAGAAATAGGAGATCATCACTTCAAAGAAACAACAGATTTCATAATAGTAACTCTGGATAGAAGAAAGCAATGGAGTCATAATTTCAAAACACAAGAGACGAAGAGCTAATGTCCTTTCTAAATGTGAAGATAAAATAAAGATATTATCAGGCACACTAAGCCCCACACAGTTGACTCTCCAAAGACCCTCGGAGATCACTCTTGGAAGGTTCAGAAAGAAGAGGAAGCCGTGTATGGTAACATATAAGAGTGCCTCAAAATTTAATAATTTCATGATTGTCTCAATAAACAATGCAAGCACATGTGTGTGTAAAACTCAAAAAATATTTTAATATGTTAAGTGTGGGGAGAGACTAAAGGAAAATTACTAACCAAGAACTTGTCTTGGTTGAGAGGAAGACATAGTTGTTGGTAAGCTCTAGAACATGTTAAAAAAATAAAAAAACCCACAAAGTAAACAAAAATATTGTCATTGGGAAATTGCCATGATAGTAGCAGTAAAATGCTGAACTTTAAAAAGAAAAGGAAAATTCATAAATCCAATTCAAGGTCAGAAATTACAAGACAAATAAAAAGATGTGTGGTAAATAGGGGAGCCTGGCTGGCTTTGTCGGCAGAACATGTGACTCTTGATCTCCGAGTCATGAGTTCGAGCCCCACTTGGGTATAGAGATTACATTAACAAATAAAAAAAAAGATGTGTGGTAAATAAAAATAGGAGATAAAATAGTGGAACAGTTTTTAAATGACAGCAATTACCAAAAATGCTTAAATCAACAGAGAAACACTCAGATTGAATAAAAGTGGAAACTATCACTATATTATTTAAAAGAAACATATTTAAACAAAAGGCGAGAGAAAGTGCAAAAATAAAAGTGGAAGAAAAGATATACCCATGAAATATGAACCAAATTATAGCAAGGGAAAGACCTTTAACATAAGGCAAAATAAAGCTTGGTTTTAAAAAATCAGAAAAGACAAAGATTGTTAAGTATTAGGAAAAAAAACAATAATCCAGAAGATGTTATGACCATGAGCATATATACACCTAGAAATATAGTTTCAACAACTGATAGAATTACAGGGGGAAAAAACAGTCGAATTTACAACTGACGGGAACGTCAATAAATTTGTCCTTAAAAGTAATTGGCCAACAGTCAAAATAATTGAAAAAGACACAGAAGCTGATATGCTTGGGCTAATAGATGAACAGAACTTTTTATGGTCTGTAAACACAGACCATATATTCTTAGGCACATAGAAAACAGTCACAAAAATGGGCTACACACTAAGCTACAGAGAAAACCTCCATAAATGAAAAAGAGTCAATTTTTTGATAATCAGGCAATCAATTTAAAAATAAACAAAAAATATATAATTAAAATAACCATTGGGCACCAAATGAAAACAAAAATACTACAAGTTGGTTTGTGAGAAATAGTTTAAAAGTTACATACAAGGAAATGTATAGCTTAATTGGAAAACAAGAAAGGATGGCAGGAAAAAAAAAAAAAAAAACAAGGCATAAAAGGCCAAGTGAATAAAAGTAAATATGAAAGAAGAGAATAAAAATAAGGGTGAAATTGAAGCAGAGAACAAAAATACAACAATAGAAATAATTAAGATAACAAACTGTATTTTTCAAAAAGCCTAGACAAACATCTATCCATACATTATTAAGAAGAAAAAGATATGAATAAGCAAAATAATCATGAAAAGTGTCTAACTAGATCTGTTATAGAGATGTTAACATTCTAAAGAAATAAATGGACCGATAACCATTAAAAAAAAATTGAAATGCTGGTCAAAAATTGATGAGCCATGCTCCCACCTCTTTCCCTCCCCTCAAAATCACTGCCAATTCTAGGTGGTTTTATAGCTGAGTCGTACCAAATTCTCCAGGAACAGATGATCTTCTAGTTCCATAAAATGGAAAAAAGAGAAAGCTGCTGCCCTTATTTTATGATGCTACTATAAGAATATTTCAAGAGGAAAAAATGATATTGTAAGACAATTTCACATAAATGCGAACATGTAAATAATCTATTAAATTATACAATCTAATAGTTCACGGAAAACATAGATCATGCTAAGTTATGTCATCCCAGGAATTCAAGAAAGTTTTAACATCAAAAACAGCATCAAAAGGAGTCAAACCAAACCTCATTTTTACTAAGGAAATTTTAGAAGCGTTCCTATTAATTTCAATATAATACTGATGGCCAAAGAAAAAAGGTATGTAAGAGTAATAGGTAGAATAAGGATTGGAAGAGAATAATAAATAGTTGAATAATTAAAGATTCTTATGGGTGCTGTGTACAAGATCATTAGGATTTCTCTATAACTGATAATAGTCAACTAGAAAATATAAAAGAAAATAGGGTGCCATTCACAATTGTCACAAAAACTACAAAGAATGGGAAACACCCTCACAAGAATGCACACAACTTTTATGGAAAGAAAAGTAATCAAACTCTATTAAAGAGTATGAAAGAAAATCTAAACAAATAGAATATATATTTGGCTTATAGATGGATGCCAGAGGTTATAAAGATGTCCATCATCATAGATTATGTAATTAGCATAAAGTAATTAGAATAAATATCTCAGCAGAAATTTGGCGGGAACTTTTTTCTCTACTAATTCTACAAGTCATATGAAATAATAAATCTCCACAAATAATAAAGATGTCTTTTTAAAAAGGAAAGTAATAAGTCTAATCTAGCACAAAGAATATACAGAACAATGGGAGAGGATAGTGATCCCAGAAACAGACTTGGAAGCATGGCATGTGGTAGATTCGTTATCAAAAATCACTAGAGGGGTGCCTGGGTGGCTCAGTTGGTTAAGCGACTGCCTTCGGCTCAGGTCATGATCCTGGGGTCCCGGGATCGAGTCCCGCGTCGGGCTCCCTGCTCAGCAGGGAGTCTGCTTCTCCCTCTGACCCTCCCCCCTCTCATGTGCTCTCTCTCATTCTCTCTCTCTCAAATAAATAAATAAAATCTTTTAAAAAAAAAATCACTAGAGAGGGGTGCCTGGGTGGCTCAGTCGGTTAAGCGTCTGCTTTGAGCTCAGGTCATGATGCCAGAGTCCTGGGACTGAGACCCGCATCAGGCTCCCTGTTCCGCGGGGAGTCTGCTTATCTCTCTCTCCCTCTGCTGCACCTGCTCATGCTCTCTCTCTGAAATAAATAAAATCTTAAGGAAAAAAAAAAGAAAATCATTAGGGAAAATACAGATTAAGTAGATGATGCTGGTAACATTGATTGACACAGTATAAAAATAAAGCCAGATTCCTACCTCAAACATCATCCCCAAACAAACTTCAAATTCACAAAATATCTAAATATGAAAGGTAAAACCTCTAAAGCTAAACAATAAGAGAGGAGGAAAAAGATATTTAAATTATTTTAGAATATATAAAATATTTTATAGCTTCTAATATTTTAATTCAGGTTTTAAAATATGTATTTATGAATCAGTTCAAGGATTTGGCACTGTCTTAATTTAAGACTTTTGAGAAACACATTGCATTTCTTCCCTCAGAGCATCTACCACACCAGACCATCAGCCATACTCCCCAAATGCTGCCCATAGCTACCACACGGCCGGCTCTCTCTCAAGGAAATCATGGCGGAAATGTGTCAACTGAGAGCACTGTCTCTGATTTTTAGTGAGTGGGGCATCTTATCATGAACATATCAACAAGTGCTGGCCAGGATGTGGGGAAAGACACTTCTATGAACTGCGGGTGGAAATAGAAGTTGGTATAGCTCAGCTGAAGAGCAATCTAAAAATACTTAAAGAAATTAAGTAGGAATGGAACCTGGCAATCCCATCCCTAGGTCTATCCTAGCGAAATACCTGTTCAAATCCATCATGACACGTGTAGAAGAATCACCATTGTATCAATCATAGCAGCAAGGAAGCAACATAAGTGTTCATCACCAGAGGAAAAGAGAATTAGTGTGATAGGCACATACTCTAGATATAGTCAGAAATAATGAACTCTTTATTTATAGCAACATGGCTAGATCAGAAGGATTTGAAATGGAAAAGAAAAGGCAACAAAGCACAGTACAATTTATGTAATTTTAAAACACACACACACACACACACAAATATCCTGACAGTTTTCCAGGATACAGTTACATGTATTTACATAAACACACAGGATGAATTGGAGAGCAACATGTTCAGTACATGAAGCTAGAGATGGGAAGGAGAAAAACAACAGATGATCCAACAAGAGAAGTGCTTGCAGAAACATATGACAAAAATCCACCACATGCTTAACTCAGTTCTGTGTCTCTGAGGCCCCAAAATTAATAAATAAAGTCAGGGGGAGGGGCAGGGATTCCAAACCCACAAAGGTGCTCAGCTTTAAGATGGCGCCCAAGCAGCCCAGGTTGCAGCTCAGACCAGGGAGTCTGGACCTGGAGTGGCGTGTCAGATTTAAAAATGCGTAGCGACGTTGACAGCCTTTGGTCACAGAACCGCTGGTAGAGCTTCAAGGTGTTTTAAAGCAGATATATAAGGAACTTACTGGAAGCTGACTACATTTCAGTGGAACAAAAAGTACATATATGGAAAAAGATGATTTACGTGATGCCCTTCTGAACCCTCAGGATAAAGGGAACTCAATTCGAGAAGGGAATTGACAGTGTGTTTCAGTGAATCATCATGCTAAATGCTTTTTTCTTTTTGACAGTCTCTAAGAAAAATATGCCAAAAATATTACCTAAATGAATCACTAACTAAGGTGTTTATAATTTATTATATCTACTTCTAAAGGAGCAAGTCTGGTCTCACAACTTCTAATTAAATTGTAGATTTACTAATCATGGCCCTCAAGCATCAGTTTTTGTTTTTGTTTTTGTTTTAATTTAAGCACCACTTGCTTCGGGTCTTTTTTTAGAAGCTTGCCTGGCTAATTATACATTTATTTTTTTACTGGACAATTAACTGTCTTCTTACATTTCTAATAAATCTGAAAACCTTGTACTTAAATTGTCTTCACTTGCTTGCCTCCCAGCTGAGAGAAGAAGCTCAGAAAGGATTTAACTATTTCCTTCCAAAATGGCAACTGGGAGGGGTGCCTGGGTGGCTCAGTCGTTAAATGTCTGCCTTCGGCTCAGGTCATGATCCCAGGGTCCTGGGATCGAGCCCCGCATCGGGCACCCTGCTCAATGGGAAGCCTGCTTCTCCTCCCACTCCCCCTGCTTGTGCTCTCTCTTGCTGTCTCTCTCTGTCAAATAAATAAATAAATAAAATCTTTAAAAAAAAAAATCTACAAAATGGCAACTGGGATAAAACAAAGTCCCAGCACTTGAAAGTATTTGGCAGGCTTGGAATGGTTGAACTTGTTTCTCAATGCAAAAGTGAACGCAATGCTGGTGGCACAATAAATTTGTGTTCTGGTTTGATAGACCCGTGAAACCTTTCTGGACCCCAAACAATGTGTTTTTATCTTCCATCTTCACCATTGCTTGCACCATCTAGAAAATGGACTTCAGTTACCGTTTGCTTGTCTTTTTATGTCATAATCCTACATTAGGTAACCTTCTAACAGAGACAAGAACCACTCATTAAGTTTTATCTGTGAGCCAGGTAAAAAGAAAAACTTTACATCATTATTTTTGATTCAGACAACAATAATCCCAGTGAGGTATTAGTATTATTCTACATGGAGGTGAAGAAACGGGAGTGTCAGAAAGATCAAGCCACTCACCAAGGCTACACAGCTGGAAAGGGTTTGTGACTCCGGATTAAAAGTATTACCCATCACTACTTATAGAGCTTCTCCTTCTGCATCTCGGAGAGGCCCATGAGAGGGGCCCAAGGTCCCAGTCTGCTCATAGAGTAACCAGCATGTTCTGAACCTGGGTCTCTCTTTGGATACATTTGTTGGCTCGTAGAGCAGAAGATAGCAAGATTCTATTCTCTCATTGCATGTTCTCACTTTCTCCTGAGTGGCCCTGCCTATTCAAGACCTCAGGACGCTATGCCCAATCTCGGGATTAAAGCAACTGTTCTGTCTTCCTTTTACCCAGTTTGGGCCCTTACACTGTGATCACAGGCCTGCCTGGGGGTACTGCTGAATCCTGAGATGAGACCCTGCTCTCTTGAGTGTGGTTATTGGGTGAGGACCTCTGGAGACAAGCCCATCCTACACATTTCATCTTGACTCTGCTCATGGCTTTCACCTTCCTTCGACTTCCTGGCCCTCACTCCAGACTTTGTTCCTTCCTTTCATGTGTCATGTTGAACCTGGTTTTAAGCTCAGCTTCTCCTAGGGTCCTACTTGGCTCCTACTGATATCCTCATCCTGTGACTGGCCATGCCTGGTACTCATTATTTGGGTGTTTACACAAAAACTTTCATGCAGCTAGGATGTCCCATTGTTCCCTCTGCCTTTTATGTGGTTTGGTTTTGCTATTTATGGAAGATCTGTTGGTAAGAGAACCATACAAGGGAACATGTCCTCTCTATCTTTAATAAAATTATAGTTCAAAATTATGCCCACCTCTTCTAATCAAGAACACTCACCCCACACACTCCCACCTTTATTTTTCTGAGAGAGCTAGTTGTATGGTAGCTGTGAGCAGCATTTGGGATGCATGAAGGCAGGGGAGAGGACAGAGCCCAGCTCCCCTTCTAGTCCCCTGAGACTCCTGGTGCCCAGTACTGAGGGAATATGGCTGATAGTCTGATGTGGTAGATGCTCTGAGGGGAGAAATGCAGTGTATTTTTTTTCTAAGTCTTACCCTAAGAAAGTGTTGTATCATTGTGCTGATTTATAAATATAAGTTTTGAAACTTCTATGTAAAATAATTTTTAAATTAGAAGTTATGAAATATTTCAGACCCCATACTCTTGTCACTCCAAGTGTGGAATTGAGTCTGGAGGCGTAATCGACACTAGTGAGTGTGTCAGAAACGCAGTGTCTCATGCTCCTTGTGTGACCTATGGAATCAGAATCTGTGGTTTTTCAACAACTTCCAAAAGGGATTAGTGTGTATTTTCAACTTTGAGAAGTGCTGCTCTATTCCTTCCTAAGGGAGGTTTCAATTTAAATAATAACTGAAAATGTAGGTATGTAGGACTCTGGAACGTGTTTACATGATAGAGAGAAAGGACTCCATATTCATAAACAGCATTCAGACCAAATGGGTTTGTATGTGAGTCTTCTCTGCCTCAGGCACACTCCCGCTGAAAGCATTCTGTCCCTTGCTTAGCTGGCTCCCTTGCATTCTAGGGGAATTGCTAGTCTGGTCTGTTGACTTTGAAATGCAGACTTGGAAGAATAGCCTTAAAAGGTAGGAACGAAGACCAAGGGAGAAAAGGAGAAAACAGGATAGCTTCCCAGGTAGAGGATTGGAGGAGTGCTGGGGTACAGAATAAAGGGGAAAGAGTCAAGGTCACAGGGGATGAGACATACCCGCTTTGGCTGCACTTGGACCAACAACAGCAGCAGACGTCGACCACGCTAGAGTGTGTGGCAGGTCATAGAAGCAGAAGCCGGGCAGAAGAGGGGAATGACAGTGCATTTGCAGAGAAAGTCAGGCCTCAGCTGACAGGAGGAAGGCTTGAGGACTGCACTGGAAACACATGAACAACTTCTGAGTACTTCCTGCATAAGACGGAGGATGAAGAGAAGGACCAGAGCCCACATCAAGGTCATGAGCTGTGACATAGACCATATATCGAATGAACTCTGAGGGCGAAGATAATCATTGTGGGTCCCAACACAGTCAAAGTAATTGTGATTCTGTAATTTTAATGCTAATCTTACTCTACGCTAGGAATAATCTAATTATAATTACAAAGAAATGGTGCTTAAGATAGTTTGGTATTGGACCAAAATTTAATAATTCTTATAATACCTATAATACACATGTATATAAATACATATATGTGCATAGATACACAGTGTATATAATATCAATATGTAACATATGATACCTATATATAATATAGGCCTATGATATATATGTGTATATATATGTGTGTATATATATGAGTGTGTTTAGGTGTACATGTGTATGTGTATATATATCTTCTATTTGTACCACCATTTTTCCTCAAGAATTCCCAGAACTTGCAAAATTGCAGACCTCTCACAGAGTCTGTCCATCCTATAATATGCATCCTAGAATATGTCCAAATCTTAGCGTGAGCCTTTAAGCTTTAGAGTGAGTACTCTAACTACTTTCAAGTATTTCCAATCCAACACTCAGAAAAAGGGGTTTTCCAAATAAATAGCACTAAGTGTTATTACCTTCCAGTAACACATAAACAGAAATACTAAGATAAAAAATTGTAATATAACTAGAGGCCCATATAGAGAATGACCTCCAAAAAGCTTACACTTAACGGATCTTTAATTTGTTTTAAATTGAGGATCTCAGGTTAAAATCCAAATGCCTTTCTGTAGGAGTAAATTACATGTATACAGCGCTTGAATTGAGAAGTTTTCCAGATAATGGAAATCACTCTGCCTTGTGACCAGTGTTGGTCCAGGCTCTTCATTATGGAAGGCAACACACTTTCCTCTTGCTGATTTCACACTGTAAGTGCAGACTTACAGGCACTCAGCCGGGCCTGTGGTTGCTAAGGGGGACTGCAGGTATTTTCTTCTTAATGCCATTTGGGTTTAACAGTTTCTATTTTACATGTTTACAGGATTGTCTTACATTGGAATTCTGCAGCCTGATCCTTCACAGCATTGGTGAAGGGATTGTCTTAAGATATGCAGGAACACTTCCATCATGTTCCCTCTTTCATCTTAAACTTCAAGGGGATTAATTTCCAGGTTATAAGGAAATTGGCCCATCACCTTTAAAAACTTGATTTCCCACCTTCTTACAGCATCTGGCACTGAACACACACACACACACACACACAGGCACAGTTGTCATTTTGCTATTATTCTGTGACTCCCACGTTGTAGTGGGTTTCTTATGTAACTTTAGTGGATTATATAATGTGCAGAATGTTATTACTGCCCCAGAGAGACAAAATGGACAGTGTGTCTTTTTGTTACCACCTGTGATTCTGATGGGAGGGCTCAGGATAGTCCTCTCTCAGTTTTCTGTGCAGCAACTAGAAAAAGGATCTTCATTGTTATAGCTTGATTCTTGTATTTTAAAATTCAATTCTCTTGGTGTTTAGTTTCACAGAGTTTGTATCCATTATCGTTCCTATGAACACTTGAGATGTCAAAAAGCTATAATTAAAACTTTAAGTAAATGAAATACTTAAAAACCCTCAAATATTAAGTAGATTACATTGAGAATCAATATTATTCCTTGTTTGAGTTGGCACATACATCTTTGAGAGGGTTTTTAGTCTTCCCACTTACCCTAGGATGCAGTTTATGCTCTGACTCTCACCCACCATCTGCCCCAGATCCGTGTGGGGCGCATCTTCCCTGGCTTGAGTGACACCTGGGGATCCTTTCATACAACATATACAGACCTTTGGAGATGAGGATGAAATCCTCTGATCCAGCTTCACAGAATGGATGTCTCCCTCTCTCTCAATCTGTGTCTCTCTTTCTCCCTCTTCCCCACATTCCAAGTATCTATAAGCTGTGTTTTGTTGTATATTACTTATCCTGGCTTCACAGTGGTGTCCATGCCAGGGCAGAGGCACATTTGAGAAGTATTTCTAATGATTAACACATCTCTTTTGTTTTTATTCCTTATTAAACATCTAAAGTTTCTCTCTTCTCATATTTATCCCCAAAGATTTTTCTCTTCTTCAGTAGACCATGGTTGCTAATTATCCTGGCCTGTGTTGTAAACTAGACATGACTGATGGCCATGAACATTCTATTTTCACCAGATACTAACCTTGGAGCAAGATTCCATTCTTTTTCTTTCCCTTCTTCTTCCTCTTCCTCTCCTCCTTCTCCCTCCTCTTCCTCCCCCTCCCCCTTCCTCCTCTTCCTCTTCTTCTTCTCCTTCTTCCAATCCCCCAAATAAAATTCATTTCACCGGGCACCTGGGTGGTTCAGTCATTAAGCAACCGCCTTTGGTTCAGGTCATGATCTCAGGGTCCTGGGATGGAGCCCCTCATTGAGCTCCCTGCTCAGCGGGAAGCCTGCTTTTCTCTCTCCCACTCCCCCTGCTTGTGTTCCCTCTCTCACTATGTCTCTCTCTGTCAAATAAATAAAATCTTTTTAAAAATTTTAAAAAATTAAATTCATTTCACTTGGAACAGCACACGTGTTCATTAGACATCTTCACATGGGCCTCACTTCTTGGCTTTCAGCAGTTGACTCCTTCCCATCCTCTAATAGCTGGTGTTCAAAAACCTTATATCAAGTAGGAGAATTGAAATCATATTTAGTAGTTCAAGGAAAATACTAAGAAGTTATGTGATAATAGTGAACAAGATGATAGATGATTGGAGAACAGCTCTACCATGAGAACTAGAGTAGCTGGAAAAGATGTTTAAAAGCAAACAAACAAACAAACAAAAACCCAAACCTTGTTTGAAGGCAAAAGGACTTGAGCTGCCAAGATCCAGATAAAGAAGCACACAGAGGTGCCTGGATGTTACTTTTTTTATCTTGAAGAATCTGCTGACTAAAATATGGTAGATAAGAGGCAGATAAGAAGAGAAGGAAACAGCAGCTTGAGAGGACAAGAAGCTGAGTAGAGTTACTGACAAACTTACAGATTTAGTGTACAAAAATTGGACACTAGAGTTTAAGGCTTGCCAAGAAGAATGCATGCTTGTGAGCACCTCGAGTGTTCAGTTTAAACACTCTCAAGGGTTATACATTAGGAATAAGAATGAACAAGATGTAGACCATTCCCCCAAAACACTAAAGCCCTGGTTAGATTAAGGTAATCTGCCTCTGATCTAATTTCCTCTGATCTAACTGCAAAAAAAAAAAAAAAAAAAAAAAAAAAAAAAATCCTTTCTAAAGCAAATTAACAGCATCAAGTGTCTTAAATTTTCTCTGCAATTCATCAAACAGAATGGAAGATATTCAGGGGCACCTGGGTGGCTCAGCCGTTAAGTGTCTGCCTTCAGCTCAGGTCATGATCCCAGGGTCCTGGGATTGAGCCCCGCATCGGGCTCCCTGCTTGGCGGGAAGCCTGCTTCTCCCTCTCCCACTCTCCCTGCTTCTGTTCCTGCTCTTGCTAACTCTCTCTCTGTCAAATAAATAAATAAAATGTTAAAAAAAAAGAATGGAAGATATTCAATCAAAAGTTATCAAGCAAACATGATAAGACTACATGATCAAACACCAGGGGAAATCAGAGACAACAAAACAGATCCAACAGAGATCTTGATGACAAAGTTACAAGACAGGATCTTAAAAATAACTTTGCTTAATCCATTCAAGAAATTAGATGTCAAGATGAAGTTCAGCACTATAGTTTAAACTAAAAATGATTAAATGGAAATTATTAAACTGAAAAATAAAATAACTGAAACTAAGATTATTTTTGTCAGCAAATTAGACACAGCTATAAGGTGAATTTTGAACAAGACTTTAGATAAGAAGAATGTATCCAGACCAAATTATTGAGAGGTAAATGGATGAAAGTTACAAAAATGGGATATCAAAGACATATGGGAGGGCGCCTGGGTGGCTCAGTTGGTTAAGCAACTGCCTTCGGCTCAGGTCATGATCCTGGAGTCCCGGGATCGAGTCCTGCATCAGGCTCCCTGCTCGGCAGGGAGTCTGCTTCTCCCTCTGACCCTCCTCCCTCTCATGCTCTCTGTCTCTCATTCTCTCTCTCTCAAATAAATATAAATAAAAAATCTTTAAAAAAAAAAAAAAGACATATGGGATGTAGTCAGAAGTATGGCATATATGTAATTGGACTTGCAGAAGGAAAGTAGAGAGAAAATAGATATTTAAAGACAACATGGCTTATAATTTTCCCAAGGAGATAAAAGGCATTAGACCACAGACTCAAGAAATGCTATGCATGCCAAGAGGAATAAATACAATTAATTTATTCCAAGGGTTATCGTACTAAAAAGTTGAAAAGAAAAGATAAAGAGCAAAAAAAAAAAAAAAAATTGAAGTACAACTCCTTAACAATAGCCATAATGAGCATAAAAACTTACTTCTTAACAGGTATAATAGAGGCAGAAGATAATGAAATTTTATGCCTTGTAATGATATCTTTAAAAAATGAAGGCAAAATAGACTCTTCATACAAAAAAAAGCAAAGAAATCATCACCAGGAGCCTTGTACTAAAGGAAACACAAAGAGGAGTATTTTTAGGCAAATAGAAAATGATCTCACAGGGAAGCCTGGAAACACAGAAAAGAATGAGTGAAGAGCAATGGGAATGGTAATTATATGAATAAATCTAAATTATCATGTAGTGCATAAGGCAATAATGTCTTCATACATGTCTCTCTCTATGTGTGTATAATGAGAAGAAATAGCATAAAATATAAGGGGGGGCAAATGGATTTAAAATATTCTAAATTTCTCACAGTACTGGAAATGGTAAAATTACTGAGTAATATTGGATTTCATAAGTTAAGGATACTTGTTGAAATCTCTAAGGCATCTACTGAAGAAATAGTAAAAAAAAAATAATAACCAAAGTCTCATAAAGGGAACACAATAGGATAATAAAAAAACAATCTAATTAATTCAAAAGAAATTTTAAAAGAACAGAAACAGAAACATAGAAGAGGAGAACAGAAGTGTATCTGTAAATAGAGAACAATTATAATGGTAGATTTAAGCTCAAATGTATCAGTAATTTCACTAAAAGTGAAGATAAAAATTTTAGACAAAGAGAAACAAAACTAAATTATATTCTTACAAGAAATACATTTTAAATAATAGAATAGGAAGTTTTAAAGTCCAAGAATGTTAAAAGATATAGTATGAAAATGCTAATCAAAAGAAAACTGGTGTAGCTCTAGAAATATCAGATAGGCAAGAAGAATTTCTAGAGATAAAAAGGAATATTTTAAAACAATAAAAGTGTCAGTTGAGGGACGCCTGGGTGGCTTAGTTGGTTAAGCGGCTGCCTTCAGCTCAGCTCATGATCCCAGGGTCCTGGGACCGAGTTACACTTCGGGCTCCCTGCTCAGTGGGGAGCCTGCTTCTGCCTCTGCCTGCCACTCCCTCTGCTTGTGCTCTCTTTCTCTCTCTGTCAAATAAATAAAATATTTTTTTAAAAAGTGTCAATTGAGTAGGAAAATATAATGACTCTAAATTTGTACATACCAAACAGTAAAGCTTCAAAATATATGAGGCTAAGTTGAAAGAAACTAAGTGGAAATAAACAATCATTGCAGAATTTTTTAAATACTTCAAAAAACTAAATGAGGATTTGAAAAATATACCTAATAATGAGACCCTATTCTATTTTATAAACATGAGGCCAACTATTACAGAGTACCTATTTTTTTCAAGTGTGCAAGATAGATTTGTTAAAATTGACATAAAACAAATGACAATTGTCAAAGAACTGAAATCATGTGGACTATTCTCTCTGGCCACACTGGAATTAAGCTAAAGGCAATTTTTAAAAAATAAGAATCTATCTCTCCACCCCCTCCCAAAATAAGCAGTACCCTTCTATATAACTCATGGGTCTAAATCCATTTAGAAATCATAATGGAATAAAAAATACACTCAACCAAATAATAATAAAATAAAACATACCAAAATTTGTGAACTGCAAACAAACCCATCTTACAGGGAAATTATGTCGTAAGTGCATAGATCAGATAAAAAGCGTAAATATCAAATATTTAAATATTTAAAGCCATTTGTAAAAGAGCAGCTAATTAATTTAATTACAATACACTAGAAGGAAAAAATAGTAAGTAGTAGAAATTAATAAAACAAAACAAATACAAACTACATATACCCAGAAGCCAAATGTTCTTTCTTTTTTTTTTTTTAAGATTTTATTTATTTATCTGATAGAGACAGAGATAGCCAGAGCAGGAACACAAGCAGGGGGAGCAGGAGAGGGAGAAAGAGGCTTCCCGCTGAGCAGGGAGCCTGATGCGGGGCTCGGTCCCAGGACCCTGGGATCATGACCTGAGCTGAAGGCAGACGCTTAACGACTGAGCCACCCAGGCGCCCACCAAATGTTATTTCTTTAAAAAGAAATAAAATTGACATAGTCCTGTCAAGACTAATCCTACCTTCCACCAAGGGAAAAAAAAAAAAAAAAAGAGGGAAGGAAGAGAGCCAATATATCAGTATCTGGACTGTCAAAGGGACCATTGCTACAGGTCTTAAAAACATTAAAACACTTAAAAAAACATACCATATAATTCATATACATAAAATGGTAGGACAGGAAAGATTAGTCTGTGGTAAAAAAGAAAATCAAAACAATGCTTGGCTGGGGGATTGAAAGGGTGATTCACAGGGAAGGGCTCGAAGAAACTTTCTGAGGTGATGATGGTATTCTATATCTTGGTCTGGGTTTGGTTTGCAAAGTCAAAACTATCCAGATGGTACATCTAAGACATGTATAATTTAACATAGATTTTTACCTTCAAAGAAAAAGAAGTAAAAAAAAAATTGGACACAGATTAATACTATGCATTCTGAAGTACTTGGCAGAAATTATTCTGACATTTGCAACTTTGAAATTTATTAAAAAATAAGATAAATGGAAAAATGGGAAAACAGATGAGTAGATAAATAATGAAGTATAGTGAATATACATCGTAGAATGTAAGTGGTATGTATACAGGTGTTCACTTTAAAATTCTTTACTTCCCTATGTGTTTGAGGTTATCATAGTACGATATAGGAGAAAAGAAAGTATAATGATCAACTTTATTCCAGTAATTTGAAAATTTAGCACAACAAATATAAAAGGAAATGGAAAAATCTGTGTAACTTCCTATCCAAAAAAATGAATTTATATTTAAAAATCTTCCTATAATAGAAAATTCTAAGTTGATTGAGAATCCAGAAACAGACTGATGCTTACAAGAACACTGCATTTCTTTCAATAGTGACACCACAGAGCAACTGAGAAAGGAAAAAATAATTTTCTCAGTAAAATGTTCTATGTAAATTGGATAAACAGAACATAAGAAATTATCTTAACCCCTACCTCACTCCAAACAAAAAACTCAGTTCTACATTTACAAATCAAATGGGAATGGTAAAACAAAGTTTCTAAACTTTGTTTTAAAATGAAGTTTCTAAAATACAACATGGGAAAATGTTTTATAACCTTGCAGTAGGCAAAGATTTCTTGTACACTACAATAAAGCATTCCCCCAAATTGTAAAACATAACAAATAGGAGTAAATTAAAGCTAGGCACTTCTATTTATCAAAAGGTACCATTCAGAGAATAGAGCTCCACATCACAGACAGACTTATGTCATGGCTGACAACTGACTGTCAGCATACTACTGAAGAAAGTCATGCAACCCCTGGCTTTTAGTGGTCAATTGATTGGTGCTGGCTTAAAACCAGTTCTGTGATTATGTACTTACAGTTTAGGACTAAGATGAAACACCAGTGTATCTTTTCCTCTCTTGAATGTCATTAATCATCAGGGAAATGCAAATTTAAAACCATTCCCACCAAAATGAGTAAAATTAGAGACAAACAAACCCAGTGTTAGCAAGGGAATGGACAGCTAAAGCTCTCATTCAGTGGGACCTGGTGCAGTAACTTCAAAAAGCTTTCTGACAGCTGAAGCTGAGCACACACACACCCTAGGACCCAACAATTTTGGCCCTGCCCAGCTTACTGCCTGGACCAAATTTCCAGACCAAAGTTCAGGGAAGGGAAACCAGGCAAAGCCGGACAGTCTCCCTGAGTTGAGACAGAGCTGGGAGTGTAACACAAAATCCTGAAGTGATAATAGAAAAAAAACTAATAAAGTTAAGGACATCAAGTAATTCTGAGAGACAAACAACAAAATAGGAAAATATATTTGAAACATATAACACACTCATAGAGCTAATCCCCTTCATATGTAAAGAGCCCTTAATAATAAAAAAGAAAAATAGGCAACAACCATGAATGGATAATTCGCAGACAAAAAAATGAAAATGGTCCTTAGTTATGAAAAGAGGTTCAATCTCACTCATGCCAAGAAAAAAGGCACATGAAAACGACATTAAGATGTTGATTTTCACCTATCAGACTAGTAAGTATTGGAGAAGTTGTGGGGAAACAGGCGTCCCCACATACCTGAGTGGGACTTTTCATGGTGTAAGCTCTCTGGAAAGCAAACTGAGGTTATCTATCCAATTCCCAAAAGCATGTACCTTTGATCTTATAATTCCTCTTGTCAGAATGCATTCTAGTTATGTCAACACATGAAAATAGTGGCACGGCAAGGTTACTCACCACAGCATCGTTTGCAAACCCAAAAGATTGAAAACAACTCAGGTGTCCATCTACAGATAAGTGATTAGATATACACCCGTGCAACCACAAGATATGATAATATACAGATACTAAAAAAATGAGGCACCTTATTATGTGCTAGTGGGGAAAGACCCCTAGGATGATGATTCCAGTGTTACATTAACAAAAAAATTGCAGAAAAGCATATATAGTGTGTCATCATTTGTGCAAAAATTGAGGAGATAAAGGAATATTGATGTTGACTTTATGCGCAGGAAATATCTCAGTAAAGACAAAGGAAAAATAAAATGGAGGAGAAAAGCAGGATGGACAAGAAACAGGGGTGGGAAGGCATCATATCACTGTGTTCCTTTATATCCTTTCTGAGATTTGAACTATGTGTCTTCTGAATCTATACATCTACATAAAACATAAATCATCCTAAAGGGCATTACATGGAGAATGATGAATATGTTTGTGTTCTGAAAAATAAATCCTCTCTAGTTATCAGGGTGCACTCTTCCAATAGGACTGCCTGGAAATGATAATACATGATTACATATTTTTTATCTCTTTAGCATATTAGACATCTATGCAATCTAGTATATGAGACAAGAAACGTGCATAGAGTGCAAGGCATAAACTAGATTATTGTCATACGCGAAATGCTGTTAGTTGGCAAATGCAGAGACACAGAAACGTGGAACAGAGAACACTGAATATCTGAGTATGTCTGGGACACATGAAGAACCAGTCTAATGGGCCTGGAAGAGCGGGGACAGCCAGGCTACAAAGGACTTTCAATGGAAAACTTGGTGTGAACCGGGTGGTTCTCCATGGAACAATGGATATGCGGCATGATGTTTCCAAGACAAACTTAAACTTGGCCCCTTTATTCTGTCATGTTTACATAATTGCAATCTTTCCACCCTTTTGATAAACACCTTCAGATATCCATGAAATAGCCGTATGTGTAACAAAATACTTTCAATAAATTGCGTGTTTTCAAGAGCACTTCTCTTGAGGAGGAAAAGCCTGGGGAGCGTTGGTCTGGCTGAAACAGTTTGAAGATACAGTGGTGAATAGAGCAGCCCAGGACAGAACACGCTTGAGGAACTGATGTAAGCCACAGCCGCGCTCCTTCCTGGCCCCTGCATTTCCTGGTGCAGGGCCATAGTAGGATAACTAAATAAACATTTTAATATGCAGAAGGTCAACATAGAGCATCTGTGTTTTTCTTCGCGTAACTATAGAGAAGAGCTCTGAAAGGTCCTCTGGCAGCTGAAAAAGGACAGATGCAAGCGTCTCAGCAGCATCTTTGTAGGCTTGTTTATACAGCGCCTTAAGTGTCCGGCTGTTTATGAAATTTTGATAGACACTGCTGACCACAAGAAACAGTAAAATCATGGCTGAACACTGTGAGATGTGCCATGGGGAGAAGGGAAAAGAAAAGCGGGCAGAGAGGGAGCACCGGGGAAGAGTTGGTCACACCAACTTGTGCCAAGCCAGCCTGTGCTCCACAGCCTGCCCCCCCCCCATTCCAGCCCTGGCCTCTGTACCCAGGAGGGAGGGAAACAAGAATATCCCAAACGGTAATATTTCCAGAAGCCAAGCCCCAGGGAAAATTCACATGCTGACATAGTATTGCAGATAGAGGTGAGTCTTCTCAACAAGCACGTGACAGCCATTATGCAGTATTTGGCAGAAATTTCTGGCCTTCTATGTGCCTAGCATCATGCTAGGTTATATCTTGAGGCATCTTGAGAACTGGGACCACATTTTCTCAATGGCATATACTTACTCACCATGCCATACTTCCCCAACACACACACACACATACACACACACACGCACGCACATATCCTGGGCTGTCTACCTCAAGTATCTAGGCATCTTCTCCGACCATACCTTCTGCATCTGAATCATCAAACTGACATGTTGTGCTTCAGAACATGCCTAAACATAGAACAGAGATATTAATGACAAATCACCTTGATAACAGAGCATATTTACAGTTACGCGACTTAAAATTTCTTTCCTTCCCTATTTCTAAATTCCGTAAGGAAGGCAATGACTGCATTAGCTACAAAGTTGGAGAGCTCCCGTGGAGTGTGCAGATCCACCGATCCACTCTGCTGCACACTGAGCAAGTCAGTGTCCTGCTTGCCACAGCTGTGCTGATGGAGGCTCTGATTGCGCCATTTATCCTCAAGAAACATGTACAGCATGCTGTCTGCTGTGCCCCCCAGCCCCCACCAGACATGCCCTCCTTGTCCCAAAGAGGAACCAGCAAGGATCCCTCCCAGGCATGTGCAAAGGGCTAAATGAAGCCAACTTAGCAAGGAACCTGCTCTAATAGCTGGCAGTGGGGAGGCAAGGCTGAGTGTGTTGGAAGGTGCTGATTCATACCCATCCTTGGAAAAGATGCAAAAATCTCAGTGTCCTCAGGTATTTTTCCTCTCACTATTCAAACTACTTGGAATATTTGGACAACTTGGGAGGCATTTCTATGATGACAAGATCTGGTTGGGATCAGATCATTTGATTAGAGTTTATTAATAATTATTTATTTACTTACCTAATGGATTATTATATAGCATATATAGACATAATATTATTATAATATTATTATGTTTGCTATTAGGTATGGCTATTCATTAATAGCCAGATATTATGCTAAGTGCCTTATATATGCTGTTTCATTTACTCTTCTGTCAACCCTGGGAGTTAGGTATGTCATTAATCCTCATTTTTTAGAGATAGGGGAAGTGAAATAGCTTAGCAAATATCACACAGCATGTAAGTCAGAAAACTGGGATCCAAATCCAGGTAATCACACACCAGGATCCACCAGGTACACCACACAAAGACCACACTTGAACACCTTGCAGTCAGCGATTTATCCAATCTGGGGCAGGAGGCTCACACACCTCTGAAGATGCACCACAGCGGGGGCTCATTCAAGGTCATGGCATTCCAGACCTCCCAGAGGAACGGCAGGCAGCAGCATTCAACTGAATTTTCTGTCCAAGAAGCAGCACAGGGAAGACCATCACAATGCCACAGAACGCTTGCTTCAAGACACAGAACTAAGACTACGGTGGCTAGAGAGGAGCTGTTCAGCTCTCATGGTGGAGCTAAATTCGCAACAGATTCCTGGCGTTTGGTAACTCACTCCTAGGACTCCAGGCCTGCTGCCTGGGTTCTTGTAATGGGGCCACTGGCCCCCGAAAGACACCCCTATCACTGTCCTTTCCTGCGGACTCAGCAGAGGCCTTCTGACTGCCTTCCAGACCGGCTTTCACGCACAGAAATGGATCAGACATTTGTTCACCTCTAATAGTTGTCTGAGGAGTTAATCCTTACAAAAATAGGTCAGCATCTTTTCTCCTTATCTTAGGATTAACTCCACAGAAACTCAACTGGGGAAAGCCAAAGCGCTTTGTAGGCCCAAATGCATAATTTCCGTCACATAGACTTCTTTGTTCATGGATGCCCTGGCCTGAGAATGGGTTTGGAGGGAAAATTTTTTTCATTTTGGTTTATTCTTTACAATGAAATAAATCTTTCCTTGGCCTTTAGATAGGTCACTTTTCTTGATCTTCACTTCTCAACTCAAATACTCAGTGGTGAAAACAAGCAGGGTGACAGTGCAGGCAGCTGAGGGAGCTTGTGGCCTCCCGGAGTGGCCGCCAGCCATGTCACCAGTGAGGGCAAGGGCCGCACTGTTGTCTCCACCTGACAAAACCACACTTCAAGGATTCTTGACCTCAATGGCTCTACGGACAGAGGCCCTAGAGTCTCATCAGCAACACATCCAGCAGTGTTGCCAGAAAGTGTTTATTTTATATAAATCCTTTGGATTATAGACTGATTTCTTCTTCTTAGTTCTCTCTCCTCCATTTCCTCCCTCTCCACCAACAAAAACTCATCAGCCCTGAGGGACAGTCCTCCATTTGCTGAAAGGATAAGCAGAGAAGTGGTGGACGAGTCTAACAGGCAAAGGGAAGGAACAATGAGAAGCATGGAAGAATGTTCTAGCCACATCTACTAGAGGAAGGTGCAGGGATGTGGATGTCGGAGGACCAGAAGAGCCTTTTCTACACAAGGGGAAAACATGGCCATCTATCCACAAACACAAGCACAGTTCAAAGTGAGTGTCATAGCTGATATTCAGCTGCCCTTGAAAAATTCAAGACTCTGTTCGCCACAGCTGTGTTTGAAGAATAAATTCAAAGTAGGAGAGTGTTGAATTTACACCTTCTTGATAAAATTTCTCTATTGCAGTGCTAAGACAAAATTTTACAAAATTTAGAAACACATTAAGAACATCTCTTATTGTGTGACTAGAGGGCCTTTCTGTTTTGTTTTGGTTTTTTTTAAGATTTATTTATTTATTTTAGAGAGACAGTGAGTGGGGGAGGGAGGAAGAGCAAAGGGAGAAGGAGAGAGAGAATCTCAAGCAGACTCCTCATTGAGCGCAGAGCCCGATGCAGGGCTCGATCTCACAACCCTGAGATCATGACCTGAGCCAAAATCAAGAGTTGGACATAACCAACTGAGCCACGCAGGTGCACCTAGGGCCTTTCATCATAAGCATGCTCCCTCTTTATAGACCCTTAGCCTGCTCTTAATCTGATGTGAATAGTGAACATTTTCTCAATGGTAAAATAGTCATTTTGTTGCACTTTAATCAAGATGTCCATTAACTACCCATTACCTTGTACTTATCCAGGACCAAGTCATCCAAGGGCATAAGATCTATATGCACGCATGAGACTTGGGGCAGCAGAGGTGAACATGGAAGCTTACAGGCAGTTATGAATTCTTCCCTCTTCCACAGTAGATCTGTTTCAAGATAAGCTTTTCCTATAGTACTAAATAAATTTCAAATGTTTGCTTATATCAAGACTTAAAAAAAAAGACAAACACCAAACAAGTGGCATTGAACTTTTTAGGAAATTCAAGTTTCATTGCAATAAAAACACCAGTTAAATTCAGTAAATATGACAATAGGGACCTTGGATGTTATTCAAATTAATCCTACATTTAACAGTAACGGCACAAGTTCCAACTGGGTGCAAAACTGATGAGGCAATATCAAATTTTGTTAATTATTTATGGGATTTAGATGGTGCAACTCAGATTGGACACCCAGCAATTAGAAACTACAAGTTATTTCCATGTTTGTACTCCATTTTTCCTGAGTCCTCGATTATGGTCAATTGCTGGTCAATTTCCACACACAGCTTTTTAGGATGCCAGCAGGAGTCTTTCTCCCTGTTGCCGCCTTCCAACTGTGCTCTGCTGAATGCACTGTCTCTATCCCTGGCCATAGCTCAACTAGATTCCATAGCCTTTCTGGTCACTTTCCTATTGACGGCATTAGGTATTTCAGTTCCATTTCAAAAAATCACAACTTCAAACACCTCTAATTCAAAACTTCTCCTTTCCCCTAACTCAGACCTGGAGTAGAGAAGGGAAGTTGTGTCCATATCTTCACTGTTTTTCACTATCCTTTTCCATCCCTCCTTCTCTACTCTACCTCTGCCTCTGGCTCCTTCGGGATTGGAGTGGCAGGAGACAGAAGAGGTGAGGGACAGAAAGGATTTTCTCTAGTGAACTTGTGGCACTCTCAAATATAACAGACACCTCAGTGCATGCTTGTATTTATCATTGTATGGCCCTATTGTGGGTTCTTCAGAGATCTCCTCTGTGTGGACCTACAGATGAACCACTGCTGTCAGGAATCCTCCCCAGTGCCTGATGGTTTCTCCACCTTCTCCGAGCATCTCTCTATTATGGTATACCTCCACCCTTTTGCTGCCCATATCACCTCACCTGTGTTGGAAATTCTAAGGATGACTCAAGCTTGCCTATATTCACAGGGTCTCTCCTTGATCCACAGAAACACCCTTGTCCTTCTATGATTCTGTTTACCTGCTCTACCATCAAGATGATTCCAGAAGCTTCTCATCCACAGACTTCTTTAGGCAAGAGGCATGACCCACTTCCTGTGTCTCTCAAACTCTTAGGACTAACAGGTGCTCTTCCACCTCTCTTCCTTGTCCTTGGCAACAGCTCAGCTAATTTTGGCAGCTCAGTACACACTTTTTTGAAGCTAGAGGTCCAGCTTCCCTTCTGGAGCACTTCCACTGTCTGAGAGTGTTGTCTGCCATCATTAGACTGGAACCAAGACAAAGAGCCATTCAGCAACTCTTTCCAAGGAAATCTTTTCTCCCCATTATCTTCCAACTAACTTCCTTGACTCCTTTTCTAAATTCAAGATAGATGATGGCTAAATGTTCTAGATCATCATGTGTGCATGTGGGGGTAGGGGGTGGTCACCCTTAGCATGTTCTGCATAGGGGGTCTGGTCCTTCTCTTTATAATGTGTGGCTACCTAATATCCTTTGCTCTCAATTTTCCTGGAGAAAAAAGTCCCACTTGACCTCTGCTGTGTATACATTATATGTCCAACTAGATATGAGGTCTGAATGGTGAGGGATCCTGTCACATAGTTCTTTATATTATCCCGTTTCTTCTTCAGTGCATTCTGTACATTGCCTTGGGTACCTATCTGCATGTTACAGAGGTGATTTATGTAAGATAGATGAGAAGAAATCCCAACCTATTGTCTATAGCATCTGGATATCTTGTGTTAAAGCATGATTGGTTATATAATGATTCCCTGATTTTAACCAACTCACAATAATAAACAGCTAGTTCTCATGGCAATGGAGAAGAGGGATTCTACTAGATTTTTAACACGTTTACAGAAATACAAACCTTTTCTCTTAATCACTTTTGTATGCTCACTTTCCTTACCAACCTGCCTTCTATTCTTTTCTTTCATGGATAGTCAGTTTCCATAAGCTCCATAATGAGTCCACCATTGTGAGTCTCATCATTACACTTGCAGGAACAGCTACTAAAACTGCCCTTTTCAAGGATGACTCATTGTGGCACATATTTTCAACAAATAGCACAGAACCCTAAATAAATAGGAGTCCAGTTATTAATTTTTGTCCAGGATGAAAACAAAGATGGCTGTGCTGATTGATGTTGATAATGAAATCATACTAAATCTAGGTCTTCCAACTTGAGAGAAATGAATTTTCTGAGTCTGTTTTTCCACATCTTCCCTCTGTGCTGCCCTTCAATATGGAGTATATTATATCCTTTTATTCACTAAGCTCTGTCCTCCACTCTTTAAATTCTCTTTTCCAGTCAATTCTAAGAGTTAGGCAATAGCCCAGACATTGAGTTCTTCTTCCTTCATTTCCCAAATGTCTATAACAAGTAAACTATAACACAAAGAAAAAAACACATCCTCTCCAAAAAATGGGAATGAGCACTAGCCACATGAAAAAAAAAAAAAAAAAAAAAAAAAACCACCAAGGATTTCAGATAAGTATAATGCTTAAAAAACCAGACTGAGAAAACAATAGAGGGGTGTCAGACAACTCAGAAGTCACCTGGAGACATGCCACTTACCCTGACATGATCTATAAGAGCTAGAGATGAAGTGATTCAAAGGGTATCAGAAGGACACAATTTGAACTCTGTCTTGCCTCTGTAAAGCAGTCCTAGCAGTATATACAAAAAGCCCATTGGGATCTCCTGGTATGGTGACCACACTAATTAGACAATCACCTAGGTGTATATGGGAAGAGCCCAAGAGTTATTTCTAGCATGAATAATCACACCAAGTAGAAAAATAACTTTTTGAAGGGGCAGGAAAAGGGCTTTTCTCTCCACAGTCCCCAAATTGTGTCTCCGTGTAGCTCTAGCCTCTTGGAGTTTCTCCTAGGAATTAGAAAGAGAGCAACTGATTTTGCACATTCATATTAGCTGCTTCCTTCTGAAATACTGATTTGTGTTCTCAACTAAATTAAAAGGGCCCTACGTTTCTAACATTAGAATAAGGATTTCTGAAGAGGAGAAAATGTAGACCAAAAATTATTTATTCTTGCTAAATTGAACATGTCAGTGGAAACAGTACTATGTTGTAGTGGGCATTGTTGGTTGCCATGCCCACCTCCTCCTTCTTATCTGAGTCCCACCCAATCCCAGCTTCACATATGGGTCCTGACCCATCCTGTGCTCTGCAGTGAGTGATAAGGAACAAGGGGATAGGGTGGGGCACCAATCATTTTTGGACACATATACATACACACACGTTCTCCTTTGCAAAGTGATTATATTAATGTCATTTGGAAGCAAAATATTCAGTCCAAAGGAAAAAAGATATAGAATCAAAGAAGCTAAACAAGAAATATATAACATTAAATTTGAATTGAAAATATTATTATGTGCACAAGAAGTATTTTTATTTTTTAAAATTTCTTTGCTTCACACATTCAATATTCTAGAAGCAGTAACAAACCCAGTAACAATGACAACCATAGCCCAAATTTTGGTCTGCAAGAACCATTTGCCATTAAAAGAAGCCAGTTTTAATTGGAGAAATGACTAATTCCATATATGGGGCAAGAAATGTATTGGATGAGGTTGGAACATTTTGTAACATTAAAATGGAAGGAAACTTTTGATGGCTACAAGATTCAGGTCAAAATACAAACAGAAGCAAACTTGAATAGGCTCCTAGGGGCTAAAAATGGAACAACAGAAGCAACAAAAATAAGGAATGAATTGAAGTATCAAATATATTTTTTTTAAAACATGAATTTGCAATAATGAGGGAAAGATCTATTTAGCTTTGGAGACTGTTAGGCCAAGTCTTTATTCTAAAACTTGCCAATAGAAGAAAACAATCAGGAATATACCCTACCTTTCTTAAACCATATTTCAGGATAACCAAACAGTTGATGAGGAAAATGTTTTCTTTGTTGAAGACTTACAGCTAATAAAAGCAGTAGGAGTGACAGAATCAGAGTACCGCCATTTACAGTATTAATGAAATAAAGAAATCATGGGCCTAGACAGTAATAATCAATGGCTGCTAACACCATTGGGTGAAGGGATAATGGCAAAGTTTATAAAAGGATGCCTGAGTCAGATAATACCTAAACATGTTCAGCCATCTTCTGATGACAAAAAGGAGAATAACCCAGATCGTGTGTTTCCTGATATCATGCAGGTAAGTACACAGCATCACCTAAGAAGCCTTTTTGCCAAAGAACTAAACTTGATCAAACCTCTGAATCCAATGATATTTGAAATGCAGAGGACAAAAGGAACACATTGAAAGGCAGCACAAGTGTGCCATCAACCAAAGACAGATGGTGAGAAATTTTACAGGGCAAATGCCTATATTCTTCAACAAGGAAATTTGGGGAGCAGGGGGCAAGGAACTGGTATAGACCTACAAAAACTATCAACCAAATGCAATGTGGATCTTTAAAACTTGATTAGAACAAAGTAAGTATGCAGAGGCTTTTATGGACAATTAAGAAAATTCAAACACCAACCTGATCTTACAAGATATTTTTTTAATTACTATTATTTTTTAGATGTCATGATGGTATTGTTACGTTTTAAAAAATCCTATTAGCAATATATGCAGCACTGTTTACAGTTGGAACTATATGATTTCTACAATTTGCTTTACATTATTAAATTTTATAGGTATGATAATGGTATTCCAATTATGTTAAAAATCTTTTCTCTTAGAGATTTATGTTCAAGTATTGACATAAGAAATTACATGTTTCTAGAATTTGCTTTAAAATAATTAGGTTGGGAGGTGTAGGAAAAAGTTTTGGGAGAAGGAACATGGATGGAAAGACAGCTATATGTTGATCATTGTTGAAGCTAGGCATTGGATTGAATATATTATTAACTGCTTTTTTATATATAAATATTTTATAATAAAAAGAGTATAGAAATACTCATTAGTGTAAAAAAGAATGAAGAGAAATATCTTTAGGAGTATTTAACTTCCTTTTAAGAATGCAAATTAACTGAAATTCTTTGAAAAAAAAATGATGTGAAATCTAGACCCTACCCTAAATTTATATTCTTTCTCTTTTAAAATAATTAAACATATTTTAATCCTTTGAATTACGTTTTATTCCTATTTGCCTTTTTACTACTGTATCTATAAAGGATTTAAAATTTCTTGCATGCCATCACAGACTTTTATCTCTCCAAATAGACACTCATGCTTTGAACAAGAAACACAGATTCTCCTTGGTCCATCTCCTATTGTAATATTTGACATATTTTAGGTAATAGTAAACACTGGAAAAATGGATGACTGAATGAAAAAAATTAATGAGTGCCTACATCTATTTAGAGAGAAAGAGAATAAAATACTTAAAAGAGAAAATCAAATTTGATTTATATGAAAGAAAATGAGTAAACAGCATAAAAGGATCATAAATGTATCAAAAGTTTTTTAAATTTCCCCAAGTTATGTGTATGTGTGTGTATCTAGTGCTGTATACAATGACAAGATATAACACAGAAGAGCATCTAGTGATAGGAATGAAGATCAGATGAAATATTAATGATAGCAATTTATTTTACCATCCTGCATAATAGTAAATGGAAATGCCTCTATGTCTAAATGATAACATAAAGTGAGCAAATAAGGTAGCACTGAAGGTGACTGTAAAGGTGAAGTCTTTCTGAAATTCCAATTTTGTAGAACTCGTGCATTCTCAAAGCAAAGTAAAATTGCTGTTTAGCTGAACCAGAGATTAAAGCTGAACCTCTGTCAGGGGTGGTTTGGTTCTGCCCAGTGAATGGGATGTACTGTCCCTGAGGCAATGTAATTCAGTCTGTTCTCTCTTCAATTTGAGCATTAGCCAAGAGCTCATTCCCTGAAGCACAGTCTAGAATCCTGTACCATACATCCTAATTTATAAAGCCACTTGTCAAGCACTTCTCAAAATGCGAATTGGCCAGAAAATAGTCTCAAGCCAGAGCCGTCTTGGGAAATTGAAGTTGGCCTTTGGCTCCTCCATTTTCCATCTTAGTAAGTACCCCATGATCATCCCTGCCCAGACTCTTTGCCTCTCCCAGCCCCCAGTCCTTCAGACTATATATCCTCCATCCCATCCCCATCACACATCACCATTGCAATTCCAAGTTAACTCACTTGAATCCACCTCATCCACATCTTTTGTAACAGTCTTTATTTTTTAAAAGATTTTATTTATTTATTTGAGAGAGAGAGAGAGCACGAGACTCCCCGCGGAGCAGAGAGCCCAATGGGGGACTTGATCCCAGAACTCTAGGATCATGACCTGAGTCGAAGGCAGACGCTTAACCAACTGAGCCACCCAGGCGCCCTCGTAACAGTCTTTAAAATGCACATTCTGTACATAGACTGCTGACTTTTACACTAACACATTCTCCTTTTCTTCTCCTTCACCTTGATACTTGAGCCTGGATATGTAACTCACACTAATGTTCACATGATCCCAAGTGGCAAATATTCAACATTAAAATGAAGTGATACCCAAAGTGCTTTCAATGAGGCATCAGACCTTTGATCATTATCGGATCCCTAAAGGAAATTTCCTTAATCATGCCAGCCTATTATCTTTATTAAGAAGTTCTGGGCACCATTACCTTCAAACAAGCTCTGAAAATAGGCTCTGACACCTAATGTCAGGAAATGTCAAACCGTCCCCTTTCTCCCAATCTTAGCTACATGAGGATGATTTCATTAGGAAAACCTTGGGCTTTTCAGTCCGGGTTTTTATATATTTAGGTTCCACGGATAACAGTGTTTCCTTGTGCAAAAAGAAAAAAAAAAACCCATAGCACAAAAATAGAAGAGATAAAATATACATGGGGAGCAAAACCATAAAAGTTTCTGTTAGCCAATAGACTAGTAAAAACTGATCTCAGTGCAAATTTTATTGTTGCTTTCTCACATGTTGAAAGAAGGAAGGAAGAAAAGAAAGTGAGAAAGAAGACAGAGAGGCAGGCAGAAAACAATGACAAAGGAAAAAAAGGTGATTTTGTGGGACAAACGTGTACACTTATTTTTATATAACAAACAGAGAGACTTACTCTCTGTACTTTAAAAATACTTACTTATAGACTCCTCCTAAGAACTGTAACAGATAGAAACTATTATTATCTTCATTTTACGGATGAACAAACTGAGGCACAAAGAGAATAAAAATTTCAGTACTTTGTCCAAGGTCACACGTGGAGCAAATGGTAGAACCTATACTTAAACACAGGCAATTCACTAAAAACAAATAATTTTCTTTATAATATAAGTGAAAATACTAAATAAATATATTACTTAATCTTATAATCTAGAGGAAAAAGTGTAATAAAAACAGACAATATCCTTCTAATAAAAAAGTAAGTTTTGGGCACCATTACCTTCAAACAAGCTCTGAAAAATAGGCTCTGACACCTAATGTCAGGTGTCAGTAAATTTAAGCAAATGATATATTTTGTCACAATCTGACATTTGAAAAACCTTTAATAAATGTTACCAATGCCACTTTTGCAGCTACTTTAGCTCCTAATTAGCATGTTAAATGTTATCCATAGTAATCCTTAAATCTTTTAATTTCATTTTAATTCAGAAGAATAATATTCTATTATAGATAAGGACATGGGAATCGCAAAATTGCAAGAAGAAGAAGAAAGAAGGAAGAAGAGGAGGAGAAAAGGAAGGAAAAAGAAAGGAAGGAAGGAAGGAAGGAAGGAAGGAAGGAAGGAAGGAAGGAAGGAAGAAAGAAAGAAAGAAAGAAAGAAAGAAAGAAAGAAAGAAAGAAAG
>NW_023270415.1:10366763-10374538 GCF_011800145.1 Mirounga leonina
AAGAAAGAAAGAAAGAAAGAAAGAAAGAAAGAAAGAAAGAAAGAAAGAAAGAAAGAAAGAAAGAGGGAGGAAGGAAGAAAGAAGGAGGGAGGAAGGGAGGGAGGGAAGAAGAAAGAAAAAGGAAAGGAAGGGAGAAAGAAAGAATACTTCCAGAAAATCTTGCATTTATGCTTGTAGTACAAAATAACCACTTAGAAACTTTTTGGAAAGTTTTTATTTTTAAATTTTTACCTTTTGATAATCTTAGGCAAAACAATAATTTCATCACCACTTTATTTTGTAGCTCCCAAGCATTCATTTTAATGGTACTTTATTCACTGAAATTGATTGGATATGATTGCACTGGACACACGAGCACTTTGAAACCATTCTCAGTGCTTGAAATCTTTTATCTCTCCAGTTAGTGGTCTTTCAGTTGCATGATTAAAAGTGATCAACTATAGGGGCGCCTGGATGGCTCAGTCAGTTAAAGTCCAGCTCTTGGTTTTGGCTAATGTCATGATCTCGGGGTCCTGGGATCGTGCCTGACATAGGGGTCTATGCTCAGTGGGGAGTCTGATTGAGATTCTCTGTCCCTCCCCCTACTCATGCACTCTCTATCTCTAAAATAAAGAAATAGGGGAGTCTGTGTGGCTCAGTCATTAGCGTTTGCCTTCAGCTCAGGTCACGATCCCAGGGTCCTGGGATCGAACCCTGCATTCGGCTCCCTGCTCAGTGGGGAGCCTGCTTCTCCCTCTCCCACTCCCCCTGCTGTGTTCCTGCTCTCGCTATCTCTCTCTCTGTCAAAAATAAATAAATAAAATCTTTTTTAAAAAATAAAATAAAGAACTAAATCTTTAAAAATAAAATGATGAATTATAAACAAAGTGTCAAAGATCAGAGAACTCTCCAATTGCCTCTAAGTATATTGACAAACTGCTCTAGATGAAGGAAAAATACTCCTCTAAATATTGTTAAATCACACCAAAAATGTTGGCCAAGAAGATAGATCTTCTTGCTATAAGAAATGTGATTTGAAAACCCAGTTTGGGTACATGACGTATTAATAAGTGATTCTAACAAAGATTTCCTCAGAAGTTCCACTGAGATAATATCAAAAATGTATCCATTGTTGTAAGCTGAGAGGAGCTTCTGAAAAAATCTTTTGGCTAAAAGGCTCAGGCCACAGGAAGTCCTGACAAAGTAGCAAATTAATCACAATGTCCTTTGTGATCCTTAACAAACCACATGTCCCCTAGTCTACTTCAGTGTTGCTGCTGACAATAAATATGTGAAAAGTGTTATTTAATGAAATGGAGAGAGTCTCATTTGCCCAGAGTTTTCGGAAGTGTAGATCCACTGCCCTTCCTTTACCAGAACCATAGTTATATTCACTTTGAACTTGGATTGGCTTGGCCAACAAGGGGAGAGGGCAGGAAGGGCATGTATATACGAAGACCAAATACTTTTCTCCATATAAATACGTGTGTTCAAATATTTAAGAGATTTTGTGCATCATCGCCCTAGAGGTTCAGTGTCAATTTATGGTCAAAATTGAATTTTACCCTAAAGCAATCTTTTTCATTTACCAGTGATGACAGCTGGTCTTTAAATGTGTCTGCCTATTCAGTGGTTATGAGCAATACCTTTGACCATAATTCACGAGGCCTTTTAGAAAGAATGAGCCCTTCTACAAAGTGTCTACTGACGGTGCTTCTGCCTGACTCACCCCATGCCTTCATTAAACTGATCCATTTATGTTTAAAATTGATCCTTTTCCCTTTGCCTAAGATGTGAAACAGAATTTGCTATTCCTTGGTGCTCTGGACTTTGCAATCTATGTTTATAATGATGTCCCCGAGGCTGTTCTGGCATCCTGCAGCTTCCTCACAATAATCAAAGAAAAACCAAACTCTGGAGCAGGATTATCAACAACTCTTGTCAGGATAGTACATTCTAGAAGGTGAGGGGAGCCAGAAGCCAAGTCATAGTCATGCAGCACAGACAAGAATCTTCTGCATGAACTTGAATCATAAAAAGAAAACTAGGTTCTTTTCAGATCCTCCCATAAAACATGAAAAATGCATGATGCCAACTAATTCAGAGACACAATGAATAGTGTGTATTAAATAGTGTGTATTACAGATCTAGTTCCAATAAACTTAACATGTGGAGGTTAAAATAGAGACATTCACCGTCAAGTTATTCATTATTTTTCACCCGGCCATAATATGTTTATGCAGCACCAGTAAAATCACTTGTTGAGGAAGACAAAAAAAAATCAGTATCTCCCACATCAGGAGTTATTTCTCTCAAAATATTCCTCGGAAGAATATTTGCCATCCAATTAGCACATTCCTAAAGCTCAGCCCTGTCGTTATCAAGATTCTGTTCCCCTTCCCTGAAAGTACAATCTCACAAGCCTCTTGGTAATGTCATTTAAACCCTGGGCAGTAATCAAAACCCAGCCACAAATGTGAAACATTTTCACTGGCTGAGAATGCATTTTGCAGAATTTTAGAAAAAAAACGCTAAGATGAAAGATGACATATTTTCAAGCAAAAATGCATTTTTATTTGTAATTTTTCATATCTGTAGTGTTCAGAGTTAACTTTGCCTAAATATCTACTATAGTTCACAAATGCCTCAGGCTACATAAGAGATTTCTTTGTTTCTCATGCTTTTTATCCTTTAAAAAATCCTGAACAAGTGTTCTATTTATTTTTAAACCATGACTAAATTTTCAATGTAGCTATTTAATTTTCAATAAATCTCTTGCCAAAAAACAAAGTCCCATCTACTATTAAATAATTAAATAAACAAAAGCAAAGAGCATGCTATCATTTTTTATTGCTATTGTAAGCAACACAGAGAAAACAATAGATTATTCCAGTATTGCTTTTTAACCAAAGCATTTTAAATGTCTTGGGATAAAGTAATACCAGAAATAGCCCCTGGTGTCAGCATTTGTGTCTATCTATAAGTACTGGAAAATTGACAGTAATTCTCAGCACCTTCACAAATATTTTGGTCCTTCTAGCATAAGACTAGAAGTCCTGATCTATACCAATAAATGATAATCATACATAGAAGTTATTATTATTATCACAGAGACAAACATAACATTCAAAAATGTATTGAAAAAAATGAGTGGAGTTAACATCAACCAGATTTACTTATTTATTTGTTGGCATCGTTCATCTCTTCTAGCATAAGCTTGCTTTGAACATGGAATTCTTTTAGGAAAAAAAGCTCAGGAATAGGCCTGACCCCTGACATTAAGGACAGCTCTGTTGTCTGAGAAAAATGTATGCAGAGAGAAAGGGAATGAGAACTTGGCCATAGATCACGTCAACAAAGTTTAGCCAAACATGGATGCAAAGATATCATATTCCAGAGTTGGCAATGCTCTATAGAGATAGTGCAAACCCTTGGCGTTGGGTTCTATGGGGAGTCTGGCTTCTATCAAATTACAGAATCAGAAAAACCAGCTTTCTTTACATTTTGAAAGGAAATAGCACTCATCCTGACAACGGGGACATTATTTGAGTCCAAAGGTCATTTTAAATAAATATATATGGTTAAACAAAATGATCGGACATAAGTCAACAGACAGATACATTGCACTGGGAAAGCTACAGAACAAAACATGAGGTACAGCAGCCCAGCATCTCATGTGGGAAGGAGGAACCCCTGTGAACGCAGAGCCTTGACCATTCACTGGCCCTGTCGTGTAATTCAGAATACAGCCTGCATGGCAAAACAAGACTGGTAATAAATAACGACTTAGCAGTTCTATAGTTAACAGAAGGGAGCATTTACTTAAATTGTAAATACTATAGAATCCAGATTTGGCTTAGTATTAAACATGGATTAGGTCATATCACATTGGAAACAAAGTGTGGGGTTTTAGATATTTGTTTCCTTAAAGTTTAATTTTACCTTATAAATATTTTCCTCACTTGACATAAAAGATATTAAATAAATCTGGAAATCGGAAAAATCCTATTTTGCTCTTTAACTGTGAATTCAGAAGGGCCCTGGAAATGGCCACATATTCCACAAATGTCCCTCCATTCCCAAGCTACTGCCCTAAAATGCCAATGTTTCGTGATCAGGAGGAAACAGTCACACTGCAGATGCTAAGAAACTTTGGCATTCTCATTAACTGTAGCAAGTTTCAGAAAATGAGACATTTCCTACTAAATCGCTCCAATTTATTTCCTGTCTTTTGTGGGATACTGCAACCCATTTAGCAAATTAGTTTTGTTACTATAGTGATACCACTCAACCCTTTTCGACTCACATCAAGGTTTTCCACGGTTTGCTGTGTTCAGGAGATGCGTCTGCGTTTGCTGAGGCAAAACTTTTGGAAGGAGACTCACATACAGGGCACAGTCTATAGATCATGTAAGAGTTACAGGACATTTAAAAAGAGATGTCAGTATTCACTCTTCCCAAAATATAATTTGTCATCCACTCCAGCCCTGAGGGCAGTGGTCCCCAGAGGAAAATGGCAGACATCGGCTGTTATGATGACCTACCCCATTCAGTGGCTGGGAGTGGGGGAACCGTGTGCCCAAACATTGCTGTCTAGAAATTCTATTTTGCCATCACTTATCCCACCACTGCCACATTGAACCCCTTTTTCTGATGGGATATCTCAGGTGATTTACTGCGAGAAAGGTGGGGTTAATAGGTTAAAGGGAAAGGCCAGGAGACAAGCATGCAGGAAACCAACAAGGGGGCCATGCATCAGGGCTGTGAAGAGTGGAGCATGGGCTAGATTGGCTGTTCAACTGAGGAAATGGTTTGGAGGTGGCCAACTTTTAACTGATTTTAAAAAGTGAAAACTTGGGGCGCCTGGGTGGCTCAGTCGTTAAGCGTCTGCCTTCGGCTCAGGTCATGATCCCGGGATCCTGGGATCGAGCCCCGTATTGGGCTCCCTGCTCCACGGGGAGCCTGCGTCTCCCTCTCCCACTCCCCCTGCTTGTGTTCCCTCTCTCTCTGTGTCTCTCTCTCTTTGTCAAATAAATAAATAAAATCTTTTAAAAAAAATTAAAAAAAATAAAAAAAAAGTGAAAACTTAGTACAAGGTGGACAATGAGGGTATCATTGACTATGTGGCTTATAAGTCGTTTGTGTCATTTTTCATGTTGCCCTGCTACACGTACATGTTTAGCACAAACCCAATTAATTTTCAATATTATTATTTCAAAATTAAAGATACAGTGGAAAACTTGGAAAAATGAAGGAAGAAGGGAAAAAGAGGAGCATGAAAAGTGAAAATAAGTTCCAACAATGTTTACTCTGTTTTCTTATTGCATTTCCACTTCAAGATACTTTTTCTCATTTTCTTTCTGGAAAGGGCTTTCAGCTTCTGACACATTTAGCCCCCTCTCCTAGGCCGTACTTTCCTCTGAAATCCTTCTTTTCCCACAAAACATTCTTTTTTTTACATGTGACCTTTAAAGGTTTTTATGATAAAATGTTAATTTTTCAAAAAGCCACAATCAGCTTCTCGCATTTTCATTTCCAGGATTCAGGACTGACACTGTCCTGATTATTTGTTAAGACCTTGAGGCAAGACCATGTTCAAGCTGCTCATGAAGTTACATAAAAATAACAATCATAGAATCTGTACTCGTGAATGCTTTTGCTTTCCTTTTTTCTCCCCCAGCTTTACTGAGATATAACTGACACAGAAACTTTCAGATTCTTATGCTATAGACTTCTGTGCCTGAAATTGGCTTTTTATATCTAGAGGTAATTAGGTTGCAAAAAGCATTCATATATATATATATTTTTTTTTGAGATTCCAATTTGTAAAAAATTATCTAGGGTTTTCACCACTCGTAAGACATTGAAAAATCAAGAATGGACTTAAGGAATCCATAGAGACTCTCTGAAATCTGAGATTTGACCAAAGTTCTTGAAAATTGTTGTACGAACCTGGAAAAAAAAATCAGTACTTCCAAGAAACTACTAGAGAAAGGGAATCTGATTACAAAAAGCCTCAAATGACACAGTTGTTTATATACTGCATGAGAAGCAGGGCAAAATGTCAAGAGAATGTTTTTAAAAGCTAAATAAAAGAGAAACAGAAAAAAATTAAAGAGAGAGGAAACCATATGGAAATACACAGGGTCTGGACTGTGAAAAAGAAAGGGGCAAAGTGAAAAGAGAGACAGCAATGCGTGTAGCCCAAACAAAGAGCAGCCTTGAGACAGGGATCATCAGCCCTTGGTGTCCTGTGGTTGTTACGTCACGATGGTTTCATGCCAAGGAGCGTGCCTCATGGACATAGTTCTCATTGTACAAGTGGTGATCTTGTACTGGTCTGCCATTCAGAGACTCTGAGTGCTTCATCCCACAAAATCTTTTTCTTCTAAGTTTGCAAAATTAAAAAAGAAAAAAAGATCTTATTGAACAGTACTTAAATTCTCTTGATTTACCTAGAATCACAGTTTAAGATTCTCATTCTTTTTATGAATTAATGGCTTTGTGATGAATAATTTAATGCCAGAGGAGCAAAGATGGATAATTTTGTAGAGAGAAGTTGAAAGCCAATCTCTTAGGTTATGTTCCCTAAAACAGAGAAAGAAGCTTGGATTTAGGTGGTTGGCAAGAAAGACCAGAGAAGGAGCTGGAACCAAATAAAGAAGGATGGGAAACCAGTAAAGTGTACACAGTTAAGGCCACAGCTGTGAGTAGCCTCCCAGAATGTTCCAGTGAGCCTGGGAGGACAGGGCATTTACCCATCAGCTGCCATCTCCCATGGTGCAGGGGCTGGCCCTAGGAGAATTAACTCTCCTGCCTTTCTCACTTGTGTCTGGGTCTGGGCTGAAAAGGCTTCTGTTTCTTAAGGAGACAAGTTAAAAGGCCTGGGGCAGAAAAGCAGAGATGGATGGACAAGAGTGGTGGGCATGGGACGTGCTGTGTGGGCGCACAGAATGTTCACCACAGCTTCACACAAAACCAGAAATGTCTTAGCTCACCCTCACATGACTCAGATCTGCTCATGTTCCCCAATAAACTTTGTCACTGACCAAGGTGACTTCAAGGTGGCGGCCAGGACAAACACTAACAAACACATGATAAGCAGTAAGACAAGCTATAGTCCCCATTGATGCAGCTATTACCAACAATGGATTTACCACCTCCCTCCCCAAATGCAACCCCTAGAGATTTCTCTCACCCTCACCCAACCCTTCAACTGCTCCAGGTGGCTTGACTGACTAAATGATCCTGACTCCCATATCCGAGGGTCTGAGAGCCCCTGGTTGCTTTGCTTGGTTGCTGCAGTTGACCCATTGGCTATTGTCACAGAGCAGGGGAACACCGAGCAGTGATCCCACTGGACCACCAGAGTTCTAGATGCATGCCTCCCTGCTCCTGGTATGTAACAGCAACACCAGCTACTTAATGACAACCATCGTTAATTATCCCAACCAATGACTCCTTTCTTTGACTGTTGATCTACCAGCATGAAGATTCCAAAGTAACCGAAGTTACCATTGTAGCTGCGAGTTAATAGATCTCTTACTCTATCCCTTGGACTCTAAGAACTCTAATCCAGCAAAACCTAAAATTGTGCAGATAAGACTCACAAGTTCCGCAAGTAGACTACTAAGAGTGATGGTAATGGAAGCCAACTGTATTTCCATTCTTTGTTCCTGGACCCATGTATTTTAGCCACTGGGGGCACTGCTCTACAGCGCCACATAATGCTATTGAATATTTAATGTGTATATACACATTATATATATATATATATATATATATATATATATATA
>NW_023270415.1:10374638-10390900 GCF_011800145.1 Mirounga leonina
TATATATGATTCTGGAGGACAAAGCCACCTCTATAAGTGTGACATCTTGAGCTGGTTTTTAGAGCAGAACCTTCAGTAAGTCACTCCATATAGAATACCATAGAAAGAGTGAGTCCCCTGGTCCTGTGCCCTCTGTCACACCTCTACTACTGTCAGTGGGTCCCTTAGTCCTGATGTCATGCAGGATCCCATGTCAGTAAATCAGGCATTCTCTAAGCATTCAGATAATAGCGCTATTCTACAGGGCATCCAGAAGGCTTTTTAGATGTCCTTGCAAGATCCCTACAATCAATATTGTGTCAGAAACCAGGCAAAGCTAACCTTGCCCGGGAAGAAGAGTGACTGAGTATTGCTGCGCTTCCCATGCAAATGCCCACCGCTTGTGGTAATCCCTGTTCTCCGGTATTGAAAAGAACACATTTGCCAAGACTGTGGCCTCCTACCAGGTACCACAGGTTGTGTTCATCTCTTTCCTTAAAGAAGCCATCTGTACAGCAGACCTAATTTGGTCTGACATTTGGTTAAGTTTTTGTAGTCCACCGTCTTCTCTCTGGTTTTCGCAGGGAGTACGGAAGCGAATGGGATGAGTATTGACAGGAACTACACAACTCCACACCCGCTGGTTCCCTGAGAGAGCCCTAATTTCTGCCGTTACACTCAAGCTGTGTGATTGCTTCTGATTTACGATCTTGGCTGGTAGAGGCAATCTCAGAAATCTTTTTGGCTTTTCCTACTATAAACTCTCACTCCTTGGATATGGGACACATGTGAGGGTTCTGTCGGCTGCTCAGTGTATTTATCCCAGTGATGCATGGATAGAATGACCACAGGGTGGGTCTAGGTACCCATTTGACCCTCTGGGAGATGGACATGGGCCAGGAGTTCATTTATCACAAGGTCTTCACAAACTCCACCCTAACTATGAGCCTCATTGTGTTTCAGGTTTCCCGGTAGCAGTGTCAACTCAAAACTTGTATCCAACAACCCTCCAAGGTCTACACATTCTTCCTTCCCTGGTATACTGTTACTCTAGTCAGTGACTAGAACTCCCATTGGAGGAGTGTGGAAATGTTTGTGTTAAATGCTAGTGGTAACATTGCAGGTCCTTCCTCAAAGGGAGCTGAGCACTCCTTTAACCTATGGGAGCTGGCCCTGGGAATACCTCAGATCTAGAAACTGAGTAAGAGATTGCTATTTTTCAGTGCAATCACTACCCTATCCTCTTTTCGTTTCTTCTAATTTTTTTCTAGTTATACAAGTCAAGAAGAATTCCAATTGCCTCTCTTTCCCCTAGGAACATGGTGGTCTATTAGCTGTCACCTCAGATTCTTAGAGGTCAAGGAACTCTGGTTGGTACTTTGGCTTTGCTGCCTATTACAAGAAAACTACTTCAACACACTGCTTAATTACATTAATTAAAATGCATTCTTTTATGTTGAAATTAAGCCTGATACCTTAATGTGGTTTCTCCAAAAAGAGAGCCTAATGAAACGCAGGTGAAGGTATTCTATTTGGGACACAATCCCAAGAAACATGAGTGAGAGAACAGAGAATGAGACCGAGTCTCATTCATTCAGCATCCCAGAATTTTTCCTCCAAGGCCATGTGTTCACTGCCTGTACCCCATTGGTTGATGGTTACCAGGTACATTAATGCCCCTATATTTCTAAGCTTTCTCTCTCTATTATATAACATATAACTATTATATAACATATAAAATTATGTATAATAAAATTATATCATGTAATATAGTTAATATGATATATGATTAAGTAATACAATATAATATAGTATAGTATTAGTTTATGTAGTATAAGAAATATCATCCATAAAAGACTGGTACATCTGCAGTTGGGGGGATAAGGTAGGAAACACTTCAAATTCAGTGCTACAATCTATAATCTGTTTTCTCTCTCTCTCTCTCTCTCTCTCTCTCTCTCTGTGTGTATATGTGTGTACATCTGTGTGCAGTATGAATAAGAAATATTCCATTCAGGTAGTTATTTTTTTAAATAACTTGACACAGTACCTCAGACTAATGGAATTTTTTTAAAGATTTATTTATTTATTTGAGAGAGAGTGCACGGAGAGAGGGGCAGAAGGAGAGAGAGAATTCTGACGCAGACTCCCACTGAGCAAGGAACCCAAGGCATGCATGGATAGAATGACCACAGGGTGGGTCTAGGTACCCATTCGGTCCTGGGTTCCATCCCAGGACCCTGAGATCATGACCTGAGCTGAAATCAAGAGTCCACCGATTAACCAACTGAGCTACCCAGGTGCCCCCGGATTAGTGGAATTTTATATCAAAACACAGATTTCAAGGTTGGGGAGTAGAGAGTAAAAGATCCCGGTTAGCAGTGAACATCATGTATGGATGATAACATTATCATGAGCTGTTATATGAATATGACAAAAGGATTCCTGTTTTAGTCCATTTGAGCTGCATTAAAAAAATACCACAGACTGGGTAACGTATAAAGAACAGAAATTTGTTTCACAGTTCTGGTGGCTGGAAGTCTGAGGCAGAATGCGGATAGGGTCAGGTTCTGGTGAGATTCCTTTTCCGGGCTGCAGTCTAGTCTTCTTGTCACCTCCCCTGTAGAGAGAGGAGAGAAGAAGCAAGCTCTCTCTTGACTCTTGTAAGGGCCAATACCTCAACTAATCCTAATTATCTCCCAAAGGCCCCACCTCCTAATACCATCACAGGCGGGGGCGGGGGGGGGGGGCCACCGGGGGGGAAGGGGGGCACACACAAACATTTGGTCCAAAACAGGTGAGGGAAAAATTTGGTCTTTTTTCTTGGTTGGGGGAAAAAGGAGGTGAATCATTCAGTGTGAAGAAACCTAGGTTTAAATATGACTATTAATATAAGTTTGCAAGCACTATAATACAAGTTTGCAAAAACACATACATAATGAAAATTCCCAGTTATCAGAGTGGCAAAAAGAAAGAATTGTATCAATCCAGCAAAGTAAGAAGAAAAAAGAGGAACCATAAGAAATTAAAAATAGACATAAAGGAAGATGGAAGAAATAGGACAACACAACATTAATTATAACTGATGGGAACAAATTGAGTCATTTTTAAAGATAACTGCACGCAGATTTGGTGTAAAAACAAAATCTAATTAACATGCTTTTTATAATAAGCCTTAAAGAAAATAAAAGAACAAATATATGTTTGACAATTGCAACTCACACACACACAAAAAAGCTGAAACACAAATACCACTAAAGCAAAGAGAGAGATTTTTAATGAGAAAAGATTCAAATTACCAAGGAGTCAAACTCATGAACCTTTCCACATCAAATAACATGGTAGTAAAATAACTGTAAAACCACTTAGAAATATCAGGAGAATTTGTTAAAGTCATTAACATGGGGGTAGGTTTTAATATTTTTATCTCAGATATAAAAAAAAAAGTAAGAAAAATAGGTAAGAATACAGATGATTAGAATCACCCTATTCAATGTCAACCCAGAAAAGAGTTTACATACCTTGTTTCAAGGATTCTAGCTCTAAAAACTTTTATTTAAGGGAAAAAATATTATGATCAAAATTCATATAAAAGATGTTCATTGTATTATTTATGGAAGCAAATGTTGGAATGATCATTCGCTATTCTGAAGATGGAATCCTCCAGAGAATTTTTTTCACTCATTAGTGACCATAAACCAGATACTGCCCCAGAGTCTGTGTCATCAATAAACAACTCCAAGAAATTTCTGTGCCAGTGTGGTCCATGGGTCACCCTTAGAAATTTGCTGCCTGCTGTCCAGCAGAAAAAGAAACCCAGTAAGTTTATTGATTTTTAGTTTTAGTTTTGTTATGATTGCCGATGTTTACTAAATTCATGCATTGAGCATGTGTTGCTTCTATAATTAGGGAAGATGCTGTAAAAGAAATATTTGTCATTATGAATCTATATCTATAGAGAGGTAATATTTCCCCATCTCCATTCTTAGATGAAGTGTCTCTTCAGAGGTTTCTTTCAGAGATTAGAGAATGTGAATGTTCTGTTTATGTCAGCTGAGAATTCAGAATTGTGGAGTCTAGATTCGTTTTAATTGGGTCTGATTCCTTCTGGGGTTGGCAGGAGTGGCTCACCTTTGGAAAAAACCATTTTACTAATTGCAACATGGTCACGACTGTTTGAATGAAATGGAGTCCGTTTTCTGGACAATTCTCCCTTCTCTTAATCACATTTCCCAATGCACGTGTTGATTTTCTTGTAAGGAGAGAAATCTTAAGGAAATTTTCATCAATTCCTTTGTGCAGTATATAAATGCTCCAGTTTGAAGATATATATATATATATTCATGACAATAATGTTTTAGTTTTTTTTTATATTTAACTAATAATTTTCCCACAAACGAATGTAATAGCTTTCTACTGCAGGAATTTGAGCAACACAAGACCATATATCTAAATTGAAAATAATGTGAAATTTGGCACCTAATGAAAATAAAGAATACCAAGAATGCACAGACCACTTAGCTTTATAATTTATCTCCTAGGTAAATGTAAAACTCTGCTTCATGTTTGGTTGTTCGCACTCTTCCCCAGGCTTCAAGTCTGTTGTATAAGTATTTCATAAAGTGGGAGAATGAAATATTTAAGAGGATTTTTAGAACTCAGAGTAGTGAAACCAATTTCTAGGTGTCATACCCTGTTTCATTTTTGAGTGCTTTTCATTATTTTACATTTCATTATTTAAAAATCTAGCAGCAATTGGGCACCTGGGTGGCTCAGTTGGTTAAGCGACTGCCTTCGGCTCAGGTCATGATCCTGGAGTCCCGGGATCGAGTCCCACATCGGGATCCCTGCTCAGCAGGGAGTCTGCTTCTCCCTCTGACCCTCCCCCCCTCATGCTCTCTCTCTCTCATTCTCTCTCTCTCTCAAATAAATAAATAAAATCTTTAAAAAAAAATCTAGCAGCAATATATAGCTGACTAATGTCACTACTCTCATTTAAATCATAGCATTGTTGTAGAGGGTATTCCTGTAGGACTGCTAATTCCAGCTCTCTGATGTGGGCTGTAAATACAGTTTTTCAGCTCTAAATATGCCCTATCACTTATCCCTTTTAAGGGTAAACATTCAACAAATTGCATTTGAAGTGGTGATAGGGATAATTAAAAGAAATAATAAGGCACACTTGGCTGAATATATAGGAAACATAAACCATTTTAATTAGCTGTAAATAGTTACCTAAGCCAGTGGATCAGAGGGGATAAGAAACAATTTCCAGAGAAGCCATAACGAACTAGCAGGAAAAGATTTGAAGGTCACAAGTGACCACTAGCTTCCACATACCAGTAGACTTACATATTTGATTAAAATGGACATGAAAAAGAATATTACAACACTGGAATCTGGAGAATAATAATCATGAAAAAAATTAAAACCTGTTATAGAACTACCCTAAAATATTCTCCATGTACAGATGGAGGAATAGAAAATCCTGATTTTTGTTAATGTGTCCCAGAGTAGAGAAAATGATTTAAAGCTTCCAAATTTATTTAGGACCTGTATACTAAAATCTGACAAAGATAGACCAAAAAAAAAAAAAAAAAAAATTATGGCCAACTTTCACTTATGAATACAGATGCAAAAATTCTAAGTAAAATATTGGTGAGTGAAGATATAAACATTTAGACTGATTAAAGATGGAAATGTAGTATTTTCCCTTTACCCTTTCTTTGCCCTTCTAAAATGATGAATTATAAACATGTTTCAGCACTGATTGGAAACAACTGAAGCCGAGCTCTGGCTGCTTTATGGAAAGGGGAAGTCATCTTTTGGTTGCTCAAAACTCAGGCAGTGGGATTAATGGATCATAAATTCCTGCCACCTGGCAATACTCCAGAGAGAAATAAATTGAAGATATGCCTACAGAGACAGGACCCCTGACCTGATGTTCTCAGCTTGCCAATGTTCCAAAGTCCCAAGAGAGATACGGCAGTAGCAGAGAGCCCCTGGATGAGAAGAGATCATGGGTTAGCGGGTGCCTGACTATAACCTCTGTAGACAGACAACCTATGTCTGTTGGCCCTTCCTTAGGCAGCGGAACCTTGACACACATCTGGAGGAAGTACAATGAGCCCACAAATGGTCACAGACCTGCCAGGATGAGGGTTCAGAGCCAGAATGAACACTGAATTACAAAAAAATGGCATCAGATTTTTATGGACTCAGATTATACATCCTGGCTTAGTAAAATAAGTCTAACTATTAGTAGGAGTATAATACACCATACTAGTCTAATTTTTATAAGGCCAGCATTTAGAAATCAACTAATATAACTCTCCATATCAGTATTTTAAGGAGGATAATATTATGATCACTCAAGAAATGTCAGAAAAAGTTATTGATTGAAGTTACCTTTAATTTATAGCTAAAATTAAAGTCCTTTTTTTCCCCTTAGGAATGGCAGGATGTTCTTTTATCATGATCAAAACCCATCAGCTCCAGCCATATTTATTAGCATAACATTAGGGCCAAACCATTATGATAAGAATAAGACATCGACTGCCACTGATTTTTTTTCTGCAAATTTTAGCCAATGCAAAGCAACAAGAATAAACACAAGGTATAATTATTAAAAAGGGAGAACCAAGATTACTATTATTATTTGCAGGTGATACACGCTGCTTAGAAGATTTAAGAGAGATTGAACTTTATAGCTGTTAAAAATTAAAGACAGGAAATAGTCAGCCACAGATAACTAATTTAAAAAAAAATCTATTTTTAATAATGATAACTAACACACAGCACAGGAGTATTTGCAAGTCCTAGGTTGACTACCTTTAACATCATCATATTAAGGATAAGGAAATGGAGATACAGTGAGGTTAAGTAATTTTTTTGCACATCTAGTAAGTGGAGGAGTCAGGAATTGAATCCAAGTAGACTGGCTCCAGGGGCCAGCCTCTTAACCACTGTGTCTTGACACGTTTGAACACAATAATAATATTATTATCTAAATGCCTAACATATGGAAAGATATTAATATGAAATGGCAGATCCCACAAGAAAAATACAAATCTTATAAAAGTATGAGACAGTTTTTAATGGATGGATTTTTTTAGTGGATAGACTTTCAAAAATTTATTTTCCAGCAATATTATGTTATGCAAAGTATTATGTTTGTGCATATGTAATTTTTTTTTCTGAGAAGTGAGGGTTTTATGCTTCCAAAAAATGGTCAGGAAGGTTAGAGCTCCCTAAGCTTACCTTTGGTTAGAAAAATACAAGATTTGAGTAATTTGAGAAACTAACATCTTTCCAGATGGGAAGACAATATAGTAAAAATGGCAGCATCCCCCTTCCCCAAAGAAACATGAATTTAATGCATTTACAGTAAAAACACAGATCACATTTTTTGGAGGGAGAGAAGTTGCCAAGAAGATTTAAAATTTCATATAGAGGAGTAAGTGGGCAATAGTAACTAGGCCATCTTGAAAAATAAGATGGAGTTATTCAAACATATTCTAAAGCTATTGTGACTGAAAATGTGGCACTTTTATAAGAAAATAAAGATTCTAGAAATGAAACCAAATACACACACATGGATGCACAATATATACACAAACACACATGCACAAATTACAGAAGAAAGGGGCACCTGGGTGGCTCAGTGGTTGAGTGTCTGCTTTCGGCTCAGGTGGTGATCCCGGGGTCCTGGGATCGAGTCCCACATCGGGCTCTCTGTTCAGCAAGGAGCCCGCTTCTCCCTCTGCCTACCACTCCCCCTGCTTGTGCTCTCTCATCCTCTCTGTCAAATCAGTAAATAAAATCTTTAAAAAAAAAATTACAAAAGAAACAAACAAACGGGCACCAGAAATCAGATTAGGAAGTCTACATGTGGCTGGGACAGCTGCACTCCCTGGTGACTGGGAGCCCATCTGTTGGGTGACCCAGAAATGCCAGGATTTGGAGGTCTTTTCTTTGATGGCACTAGAGCTTTCTAGAAAAGAATTCCTCCGGATTCCTCCCAGGGGCTGGCGGCAGCCCTCACCTACTTGCCTGTTGTCAGTGGAAACTGGGGTGGTGAGTTATAAATGTACACCCCAGTTAATCCTGCTCCCTACGGAAGGTGCTTCTCCCATTCTCTCTGTCATCTGAGGTTGATTTTTTTATTCTTTCATTATATTTGTAATGGGATCTCTAGGAGAAATAATTACATGTGGCTAATTCACCATGTTTAACTGGAAGTCTATTATAGATAGATTTATCAAGTTTAGCTGATATCTCACGCCTTTCCACATGAAAGATGAGGATTTGCTCAGCTTTGCAATTCTTTTAAGAATGTGTAAGAACAAGGGCACCTGGGCGGCTCAGTTGGTTAAGCATCTGCCTTCAGCTCAGGTTATGATCCCAGGGTTCTGGGATTGAGCCCCACATCGAGCCCCACATATGTCTTCCTGCTCAGCAGGGAGCCTGCTTCTCCCTCTGCCTCTGCCCCTTCCCCGCTTGTACTCTTTCTCTCTAATAAATAAAATCTTTTCAAAAAATGTGTAGTAACGATACTGTCTTTATTTATACCTTTGATTACTTTTCTCAATTTAAGTAGTAGCTGTGTCTTTCTTTTTCAGTTATGATCCTGATGATCACTATATAAGCTGGTATGCTCATCTTGCATTTACCTTTCCTATGACCTTCATATATATTTAGTTTCTGATTAACATATTTTCCTTCTTGACAAAAGAATAATGGCCCTTATCATATCCTCAAGATGTTCCGTCATGTCAGTTATGCTGACTGCTGCTTGGAAACTTCTTTTTTCTTGGCTGCCTGTTTGCTGAGTCCCACATTTTCCCAGTCCAGTCTCTAGCAGCTGCTTTCTAAGCCCAGGGGTTTTGTAAATGTCTTACTGCTTTGCATCCTTTGCAATGAAAATCATTGTTCTTTTTACGTTCTAGGAAATTGTTTCCTATTATTTTCTTGATATTTTCCTCTCCTCACTTTCGATCTTCTCTTTTTCTAAAACTGTTAATTGTCTGATATTACACCTACTGTTTCGACCTTACAGGTCTTTTCCCCCTGCGCCATAGTTATCTTCCCTTGCCTTTTTAAATTTTTTTCCTACATCCTGGAAAATTCTGTCATTTTGTTTTTCAGGTCTTCAATTTAAATACTTTTTGTTCTTTTTGCAGTGATATTTTTAATTTTTGAAAGGCTTTTCAAATTCTTTGAGTATTTTCTTCATCCTATTCCCATTATATCTTGAGTTCTTCTGAGTATTCTAATTAGAGATTTTTTCAAAGTTCTCTCTGTTTTTCAAAATATCTGTTTCCTCCCCATTAGCTTTTTTTTTTAAGATGTAACTGACATAGAGCATTGTGTAAGTTTAACACATACAAGGTGTTGGCTTGATACATTTAGATATTGCAATATGATGACCACAGTAGGGTTAGCCAGCACTTCCATCACATCGCATAATTATCCTTTCTTTTTTGTGGTGAGAACAATTAGGATCTGGTTTCTTAGCAACTTTGAAGTTTATAATACAGGAGTGTTGACTGTAATCACTATGCTGTGCATTAGATCTCCAAAACTTATCTACTGGTTGCAATTTTATACGCTTAAACAACATCTCCCCAATTCATTTTATTTGTTTTATTAGGTTTTTTTACAATCTTCTGCAATTATCATCCATGGTTCTCTTTTTCCTCATGATGTGGTGATTCTTGGAGCATGTTCACATTTAAGAATAAAATACAGGCCTGGCTGATGTGGTTTTCTTTGCTATGTTCTAGGAAGGACTGTCTCCTCATTAGGTCTACCTCTTTGAAGGAAGTATTTCTAGAGTCCTGGGTCTGACTTGGAATCTTCTCCTAGTCTTTATTTTAAAGCACATGTGTTGGCTGAGGGTGACCTGTGACTTGGTCTGCAGTCCCTTAAACGTCAGAACAAAAAGTTTGATTCCGGAAATAACAAGCCTATACATTCATTTCCTGACTTACTGACTTCAGATACCAGTTCTTCACCTTCCCAGAAAGAGAGGTGAGAATTAGGATCTCTTCCACTCTTTATCTTTCTTTACACAATTACTCAAAGACAGTTCTCTCTCTACTCCTAGTTTCCAAGCCTGCTTCACTTGTTTTTTTCTGATTTCTGGTAACCCCATAACCTTGGGCTGCTTTCATCACTCAGAACCCCAATGGAGTTCAAGTTCCTTTACTCTTTGCTACCTCCGCCTTTATATAAAATCTTCTCTCTCCTGGATAAAATTATCTTACGGAACTAGTTGAATTTAATCTAATATGACAAACCACTTAATACTAAGAAATGCTTGAATCCATTTCCCTAGAAAATATTTGCATTTTAACTAACTCAGAGCCATGGTTCAATCCACAGTGCGCCCATATGGGTGAGGATGTATTTGGTCATTTTCAGCTCCAAGCAAGGTTTCTAAGAGAAATGTTTGGCAAAATTGGGGGCTGGAAATAAGAAGGATGAAGAGGTTGGGATGTATTTAGGATGCTGAAATTAAAAATAAATAAACTAAGTGACATGACTAAGAAGGAAATTCTACTTTCTCACTTGAAGAGAAGTCCTGGTGCTGGGCTCCTTCAAAGTCAGTTAATTCAATAGCTCAATGATATCACCAGAGAGCAGGTTCTTGACATCTCCCTTCTCTGCCAAGCTCAAGCCAGCACCTACATGATCACGAGGTGGCTACCCCCATTCTAGTAATAGAAACATCATGCTATTTCTTTCTCTATGTCTATCTTTTTTAAGGATTTACTTATTAGAGAGAGAGAGAGTGCATGTGCGCATGTGTGAGAGGAGAGGGGCAAGGGGAGGCGGAGAGCGAATCCTCAAGCAGACTCCCCACTGAACGTGGACCCCAATGTGGATCTGGGTCCAGGACCCTGAGATTATGACCTGAGCCTAAGTCAAGAGTCAGCTGCTTAACCGACTGAGCCACCCAGGCGCCCCTCTATGTTTCTTTTTGATCTAGAAACCCTCAGAAGCCTTCTGGGTGACGTCCCTTCCTTTCTCATTAACCAGCATTGAGTCACAGATTCTCCGCGAAGCTAATCACCGGCAAAGGGAATAAAATCACTGTGATTGGCTTAAATTAGTCAGCATTTGCTCTTGAGCCGTGTGCGTTGGGTTGGGGGCTGAAAATCTTAACAAACTTGGACCTCTGTAGCAAAAGAAGAAGGGAGAAATGGCTTGGGGTCAGCTGGCAGCCAGTAGTGTCCCTTTAGTCTTAAACATTGACCTGTCAGAGAGCTAACTTCAGGAAATGGGCTTTCCTTTTTCTTTCAGTGGCTAGACATGCGCATTGTAAGCTGAGATGCGGATACACAGAAGACAAGAATACCAACAACGTATCATCGCTCCGAGTCGGAGGCAGGCACTCTTCATAAAATTATTCATCGGTTTGAAAAGAGAATCAATGATAATTGCTTTCCTGCAGCTTTGAAATGAATTTTCTCTCTTCCTCCCACCTTTTTTGTTTCACTGATGGTGAATTCCAATACATCTTCTTATACTACAAAGACAGTAGGCAGCCTAAAATACGGTTCTTCCCCTGACATTTTATGAGTTCGGTATACCAGATGGTCACAATTTGAAGCTCCTTATTCAGTGCAGGGTTGGAGGTACTCACTCGCAGCCTAAGCAGCCTGGTATAGCTTGATAAGGGTTGCCAAGGAGACAGGTGGCTGGTTTAATGATAGCTGGTAACAGGCCTTTTAAAGGCTTCACACAGTCAAGGAGGGAAGGCAAAGTGAGGTAGAAACCAAAGAGGGCTGAGCTGTGTAGGTGCATTGAGAAGGTGCCTCTTCACTCTTGCATTTCCCCCTCCCAACCCAGTACTGAATGGTATGATGGTAATATCACTTGCATGCGACTGAATAGCTTATTGACAGGTGCACAATGCTGTCTCACTGGGCTAATTTATGTTCTGCTCATGTCAGCCAGTGCACAATGCAATAAAAATTATATGGATTATGAAAAAGTGAACTCTGGAGGATCTCATTCAATTAGTTTCTCTACAGAACACCATTTCATGAAAATTGACATTGCCAACAAAATGTATCCCTCTCCCAACCCCACCTGGGAGCAAAGCCTGCAGTGAGCACAACCTCAGATTCTCCCTGAATTTGTTCTTTATGACGTGAGAAATTTAATTTTTATATTCTTTCTTTCCATGGCTTGTAATTGGAATTTCTGAGTACAGCAGAAACTATTTAATTAGCCCATCTTAAGTGTGGATTGAGAAGAAAGACCCTATGAGCTAGATAATCTGTCTGTTAACACTGAAGTAAAACAAATAATACGAATTTAAGAATATTCACATACCCTTTTGGGGATTAGTTTTCTTTAAATCAGATACTGAACTATTTACATAACAAAAGCTTAACACTTACCTACATTTTTCTAATTGACTTTATTATTCTTTGAATTTAAAGAAATGATAAAAATAAAAAAATAAAAAATAGTAAAGAAATATAATGAACAATCTGATGTTCTTTTCAACTTTTTTAATGGATAACACATGTCACATTTAACGTCCTGGGAGTTCTGGGTCTGGGACCATAAAATGCTTTTGGCTTCCCTATGGTGAGGAGCTCAATAATTTGGATAACTTGAGGTTCTTGATGCCCTCATGGAACAAATGCATCTTCTAAGTTCTCTTGAAGAGTCTGGACTAATTTTTCCAGATTAAGTTTGTTGACACCTGAGTTTACCTTGAACATCTTTCTGCTGGTAACTGCTGGATTTAGTGGTTAGTGGGCAAAAGGCTCTGGATCGGTCTGCAGCCCATTCACAATTTAAAATAGGAGGTTGTAATCCTCAAGTGTTGAAGGATTTTAATTCATTTGGTTTTAGAAAGACAATAAAGAATATAATAGATGTGTTATTATTTGGTAACGAAGTTTCTGAAAAACAAAACTAAGTTTCTTAAAAATAAACCATTCCATTTAAATGGGTATGAAACTTTAAAAGAATTGCATTTTACTTAAAATGTGTACATGGTCAAAGGAAAAATTATGCACTATTTTCATAATTGTATCATAAAACCACGGCATGAGGAAATAGTTGGGGAAAAAAGAATATTGCCTTATCTGCTCTTCTATTTCCAGGAAGACTGCTCTTCTTTTTCCCTCACCATTTTTTTTTAAATAGGAAGGAATGAAAACACAGCACTTCACAACAAATCACACCACAGTTCATTGTGAATCTCAAATATTTATTTAGATATTCAATACTTCATTAATCCTATCCAATTCATTCATTTTAGTCTGTGTGTGTGTGTGTGTGTGTGTGTTTGTATTTTCCTGTGACTGGAACCAGCTAGTATTATACTACGCTTACTTGCTTATTACATGCCTCATCACATAAGATGTTAAATGTCAGCAAGGCACAAATTCTGTTTGGTTGACTGCCTTATCCTAAGAACCTATAACATTGCAAAAGACTCGATAATTTTTGTGGAATGAATTTAGTGAATATATAAATAATGGAAATACTTGTGATCCAGACATCCTGATCCTATATTAAGAAATGTGGGAAGTGGATTTATTAATAAAATATTTTACTAAAATGTTTTAAAATCAGTGTTGCTCAAATGTGGTGCCCTTCTAGGAATTAACATTGTGTTAAATACAGTGATGGATGTGAAGACTTGCAATTTTATTGAAAAGGGATGCTTAAAAGGATTAGAAAACAACAAAAGATAGTATCTAATTAATTAACAAATTGTATGGTACATGATAAATAACAGAAGAGTTTTAATCAATATGCAGTGGAGTCAGAATGTTCAGTAGACCCTTGGCATGTGTCATGGCTGAATTGTGTCCCCCTAAAATTCATATATTGAACTCCTAAACCCCAGTACCTCAAAATGTGACTGTATTTGGAGATAAGGACTTTGGAGAGGTAATTAAAGTAAAAGGTGGTCATATGATTGGGCTTTGGTCCAATAACTAGCATTCTCAGAGAAGATAAAGACCTGGCCATGCACAGAGGGAAGACAGTAAGAGTACACTGGGAAAAGTCCACCACCTACAAGCCAAGAAGAGGCCTCCAAAGAAACCAACCCTGCTGACACCTTGATCCTAAACTTCTGGTCTTCAGAACTGTGGGGAAATTAATCTCTGCTGTTAAGCCACTGAGTCTGTGGTACTTTGTTATAGCAGCCCTAGCAGACAAATACAGATTTGAGCACTGGGAAGTGAGGTGCCGCTGTAACAAGGATCCAAAACTGGGCAAGTGGCTTTGGAACTAAGTAAATGGGTACAGGCAAGGAAAGCCTAGAATTGGAAAAATCCTAGATTGCCTGGAAGGTCAGTTGATAGAAATATGGATGTTAAGGGTGCTTCTGGTGAGGTGTCAGATAGAAATTGGGAACATGTTATTGGAAACGGGAGAAAAGGTGATCCTCGTTACAAAGTGACCTGTAAAGAGGCAATTGAGTTAAAATGAGATCATATGATTGGGACCTAATCCAACATGACTGGTGTCTTTATGAGAATAGGTGACTAGGACACAGACACACACAGAAGGAAGACCAGGTGAAGACACAGGGAGAAGGCCGGCATCTACAAGCCAGGGGAGAGCAGCTTGAAACAACCGGCTGACATTTTGTCCTCAGACTTCCAACCTTCAGAAACGGGAGAAAGTTAATTTCTGTTGTTGAGTCACTCAGTCTGGGTTCCTTTGTTATGGCAGCCTTAGCAAACCAATACAGCTGGCGTGCTTCGGAGGATCTAGAAAAGCTAGAAACTAATTTCTACCTGCAGTAGCAGAATACACACACTACACTTTCATCTGGAAATTTTCACAGTAAACAACAATTGTGCTTTGTTGCTTTTCCAACAGATGATTTTGATTTTAATGTAGATGATTTTTTTCAGTAGTCTTCACTCTTCTGAGTATTTAAAGAGATGAGGAGATCCTTCATCTCTTACAGATGAGATGGTCATATAATGCTGAACCTCACGTTATAACATAGGACTTAGTAAGCAAGACCATGGCCAATAATGAAAAGAACTAGAATTTAGATGGGCCACTGAGGTTCTCAGCCCTTGAAATTTTGCATATTAGCGTTGAGATCTGCAAAGATTTTAAAATGAACACACAGGAACACTGAAAACTTACAGCTACAACAGTCTCCTTCCCACACCCTCAGTCCTGATCCAACAAAAAAACCGTTTCTTGAAATGTTTTAAACTATTTGTTTTAGTAATTATCTCCATATCTCCAAACAATATACTCTTATGGTTATGGAGACTCTTGATGCTTTAGTTCTGATAAATATTCATGTATAATTATTTTGACAAATTCTTTCTTTTTCTATTTTCTCATTTTACTACTTCTGAAATTGCTGTTAAGTAAGACATTAGGCCCCATGGATTGATCTATTATCTAAAATTTAGAGAGAATCATTTGTTTTTACCTTTAGAGGATTTTCTTAGCACTATCTTGCAAATTACTTTGTTACTGTGGGTTTGGGCTATTATATTTTAATTTCCAAAAGCTGTTTCTTGTCATTGATTTTTTTTTCCACAATAAGCAGGTCTTATTTAAAGGATATGTTTTTGTTATTCTTTGATGTTTCTGTTTAAAATTTTTTTAAGGAAAAATTTACATAGAGTAATCTATATAAATCCAAAGTACACAATTCATAAGTTTTGACAAATGCATACAACCTTGTAGCCCACATCTTTAGCAAGACATCGAACATTCTATTACCCCAGAAAGTTCACTTGGCACCTTGCCAATACACCATCTGCCCCAGGTGACTGTTGTCCTGATTGTTTACATGATAAAGTATCTTTGCCTGTACTAGAATTTCACTTATATTTATATTATACTCTTTTGTGTCTGATTTCTTTGTCTTAACAAAATGTCTGTGAGATTCATCCATGCTGTTGTGTGAATCAGTGGATTGTTTCTTTTAATTGCTCACGAGTCTTTATTTATCTATTCTTCTAATGCTGGACATTTGGGCTGTTTCCAGTACTTGGTCATTATGAATGAAGCTGGTAAGACCACTCTTGTGCAGGTATTATTGTGGATATATGTTTTCATTTGTCTTGGGTATATGCCTAGGAATGGAATTGCTTGGTTATAGGAGAATTTTATTTTTAGATCTATGATCTATCTTTAACTTCTGTGTATGATTGAGTTCAAGATTCATTTTTACCATACAGATATTCATTTTTCCCAGCTTTATGTGTGCAAAAGATTTATTTATTTATTTATTTATTTATTTATTTATTTATTTATTTATT
>NW_023270415.1:10390910-10432627 GCF_011800145.1 Mirounga leonina
ATTTATTTATTTATTTATTTATTTATTTATTTATTTATTTATTTATTTATTTTCCCATAGCGTTACTTCAACACTTTGTTGAAACCAATTGATTATGTAAATGTATTTATTTTGTGACTCTATTCTGCATCAATAACATATTTGAATATTCCTATGCCGATACCAATTTGTCTTGATTATTGGTAGCTTTATAGTAAGACTTCCAAACAGATGGTGTAAATTACCCGTTTCTGACTATTTTAGATTTCTTACCATTCCATATTTACTTTAAATAATTTTGTTATTTTTCTATTAAAAAAGCCTATTGTGATTATGACTGGCATTGCATTGAAACTATAGATCAATTTGGAGAGAATTAATATTTTAACAATATTGAGTCTTACATTCTATGAACATGGTATATTTGTTCATTTATTTAGATTTTTCCTTTAAAATTTTTTCTCAGCAGCATTTTGCAGTATTCAGTGTAGAGGTTTGTTATAAGTGTTACTAAGTATTTTGTACATTGGAAGACAATTTTCCATGAGTTTCTTATGCTTTTGCACATTTTGTAAACAGAGCCATGGACTGATCTTTGGTTCAGGCTGTCTCCCGAGGGATATTTGTATAGTGAGCAGCTTTGGAAGACACAGATAGTATCTACTTCTGGGACAAATATCAGTGAGATTCACTACCTGTTATAAAAGATTCAGGTTCTGTAAGCTCAGGGTTTCTCTCCTAGAATGCAACCCCTAGCCTTTGCAAGTAATCACCTAGCCCTCTCCATGTTGCCCTCTGGGAAATGGGACTTGAAAACTGGCACTAAAACAACAACAACAACAACAACAACAAAATACTGACTCTGGACTCTACTATAGTTATAATAAATTGTCTTTTATTTCTGACAGGAATCTCGTCTTTTACCAACATCCATGAAAATATCCTTGCCTTCTTTTTTGGATGTTTACCATTAAAAGCACTGGCTGTTTACCATTAAAAATGTTAGCTATGATGGGCGCCTGGGTGGCTCAGTTGGTTAAGCAACTGCCTTCAACTATGAGTTGTAGCTATTCTTCATCAAGCTGAAAAATTTTCTTTCTATATCTAATTTACTGATTTTATAAAAAATGGGTGTTGAATTTTTCCAAATGCTTTTTCTGCATGTATTAAGATGATCATAAGATTTTTCTCCATTTTTCTTCAATATGATGAATTACGTTAATTTACTAATATAAATTAACCTTGCATTACTGTAATAAATCATATTGGTCATTGTGTATACTTTTTATTATAGTGTTGGGTTTGATCTACTGATCTTTGACTAGTGATTTTATACATATGTTCATTAGGAGTATTGGTTTGTAACTATAATTTCTAGTAACATATTTGTTAATTTTGAGTAAGGGTTATTCTGGCCTCATAAAACTAGATAGGAAGGGGTTCCTCTTCCTCTATTTTCTAGAGGGGTCTATATTAGGCTGGGTTTTTTTCCCCCTAAATATTTGATAATGAAATGCTCCAGGTCTGGAAAGTTCACTGCAGGAAAATTTTGATAACAAATTTGATTTCTTTAAAACATATTGGTCTATTTGGATTTCTATTTTATCTTGTGTAAGTTTCAAAGGTGTGTTTTGCAAGAATATTTTTTCATTTTACCAAGTTGTCAAATAGCATAAAGTTGTCTAAAACATTCCTTTATTAACATTTTAATGTTTGCTGTATATGTTGTGATATCCATTTCTTTCATTCATATTAATATTTTGTGATTTTTCTTATTTTTTTCCTTGATCAATCTTGTTGGCCTGCATTAATCTTTTCTAAAACTGTCTTCTGGCTTTGATTTTCTGTATAGTTACCTATTTCCTATTTCTTTGACCTTGTTTTCTCCTTTGATTTTTTTTTCCTGTCATTTATTTTGGAGTAATTATACTCATCTTTTTTGTTTGTTTTTATTCTTATCCATTTGAATCTTTCTTTTTTCTATATGTATTCCAAGCTATAAATTTCTAAGCACTCTTTAGATGAGCCCCACAGTTTTAAAAGGCTTCTATTTTGTATTTTCAATATAGTTTAATTCAAAATAATTTCTAATTTTTCTTTTTTTTTAACCTATGACTTATTTGTAGTGTATTGTTTAATTTCCAAATATTTGGACTTCTTAAAAAATTGTATTGTTACTGATTTATAATTAAAACCACTGTGGTCAGAAAACATATTTTGTTAAACTTTGTGTTATACCTTGTTTCTGGAAAATTCCATGTTCAAAGAAAGAACGTGGATTTTGCAGGTATTATGGGTAGCATTCTATAGTTAGATGTTCATTAGGACAGGTGGGCTCTAGTGTTGTTTAGAACTTTTATGTTGTTTTAAGTTTTCATCTAATTGCTCTAGTAATTACCAAGGAAAGTATATGAAAATCTTTAAACATGATTGTGGATTTATCTGCTGTCTTGCTTTAGATATGTAAACTTTACTTCATATGTTTTAAAGCTGTTTTATTTGATGCTTGCACATTTATGATTGTTTTGGCCTCATGATTAAACTGCATCATTAGGAAATATCCCTCCATCTTCAGTAACACTTATTGTCTTGAAGTATATTTGCTTGTTATTAGTATGGCCACCCAAGTTTCCTTATAAGCAATTGTTTTCAAGATACATTTTTCCATATTTTTAAATTTATCTTTCTTTTTCTTTGTATTTAGACTGTCTTTTGAAGATAGCATCTAAATGGATCTTGCTTTTTCATACAGTATGACAATTCTGCTTTTTAATTGGATTTTTAGTCCATTTATATTAATGCAATTATTGATATGGTACATTTTAATATGTCATTTTAACTTTCTAAAATTGGCTTTTTAGCTAAAGTACATAGCAATATCTATAAGTGGTCACTATTGGGATAAAATATATTTTCTTAATTCACCACAGTCTCCTAAGATTTAATATTTTACAACTTCACAAGAAGCCAGTCACAAAAGATCACATATTAAATGGTTCTGTTAATATGAAAGTCCAGAATAGGAAAATCTACAAACACAGAAAACATGTTAATGTTCACTTGGGCTTTTCCATTTCTAAAAATAAAATAAAATAAAATAAAGGCTGTTGGAATTTTAATAAGGATTACATTTAATCTATAGATTACTTTGGGTAGTACTGACGTCTTAACAATATTAAGTCTTTCCACTCATGAACACTGGGAATCTTTACATTTATTTAGGTCTTTACTTCTCTAAACAATGCTTTGTATATTTCAGTATACAGGTCTTTCACTTACTTGATTAAATTTATTCTTAGTTTTTTTATATATATCTTAGATGCTATTATACATATAATTTCTTTCTTTATTTCTTTTTTGATTCTTTATTCCAAGTAATAGAAACACAAATAAGTTTTGTGTGTTAATCTAGTACTCTACAACTTGGTCGAATTCATTTTGCTAGTATTTTGTTGAGGATTTTGCATCTATAATCATAAGGGATTCTGGTCTCTATTTTTTCTTATAATGTCTTTATCTGGTTTGGTATCAGGGTAATACTGGCCTCATAAAATTAGTTTTAGAAAGTGTTCCTTTCTCTTCCATTTTTTTGGAAAAGTTTGAGAAGAATTAGTGTTAAATATTCTTTAGTATTTGGTAGCATTTATCACTGAAGCCATCTGGTCCTAGACATCTCTTTGGTAGGAGGATTTTGATGCTGATTCAATCTCTTTATGTATTATAGATCTATTGAGATTTTCTATTAACCATTGCATCAGTGTAGGTAATTTGTGTGTTTCTAGAACTTGTGGATTTCATCTGGGTTGAATTTGTTGACATACAGTTGTTCAGAGTATTCTCTTATAATCCTTTTTATTTCTGAAAGGTCAGTACTAATGTCCCCATTTTCATTTGTATTTTTACTTATCTGTATACTCCATTTCTTTGTCAGTATAGCTGAATGTTTATCAATTTTGCTGATCTTTTCAAATGGCCAACTTTTGGTTTTGTTGAATCTCTTTATTGTTTTTCTACTCTCCTTTATTTTTTTCTGCTTTATTCTTTTTACTTCCTTCTGATAGCTTTGAGTTTAGCTTGTTCTTCCTTTTCTAGTTTATTTGAGATCTTCTTCTTCCATGTAGATATTTCGAGCTATAAATTTTCCTCTGAACACTGCTTTCACTACACCTCATAAGTTTTGGTATATTGTAGTTTTGTTTGTTTGTTTGTTTGTTTCATTTTTCTATCTTCTAACTCCCTGTGTAATTTCTTCTTTGACTCACTGGTTGTTTAAGAGTCTATTGTTTAGGGCGCCTGGGTGGCTCAGTTGGTTAAGCGACTGCCTTCGGCTCAGGTCATGATCCTGGAGTCCCAGGATCGAGTCCCGCATCGGGCTCCCGGTTCAGCAGGGAGTCTGCTTCTCCCTCTAACCCTACCCCCTCTCATGCTCTCTATCTCATTCTCTCTCTCAAATAAATAAATAAAATCTTTAAAAAAAAAAAAAAAAATTTTTAAAAAAAAAAAGAGTCTATTGTTTAGTTTGATAAGTTCTTTATAGATCTTGGATACCAGCCCTTTATCTGAAATGTCATTTGCAAATACCTTCTCTCATTCTGTGGATTGCCTCTTACTGTTTCCCTTACTGTGCAAAAGCTTTTTATCTTGATGAAGTCCCCAAAGTTCATTTTTGCTTTTGTTTCCCTTGCCTTTAGAGATGTGTCTCGGAAGAAGAAGTCGCTGTGGCCAATGTCGAAGAGGTTACTGCTTATGTTTTCCTCTAGGATTTTTGAGCACTGGGTATTATACACAACTAACGAATCGTTGGACACTACATCAAAAACTAATGATGTACTATATGCTGGCTCACTGAACATAATAAAAAAAGAGTCTATTGTCCACAAGTTTAAATTTTTTAGTTTTCCTTTTGCTTATTGATTTCTAGCTTCATTTCACTGTAGTGAGAAAAGATACTTTGTATGACTTCAGTTTTTTTTAAATTTATTGAGACTTGTTTTATGGCCTAGTATATAGTATATCATGGAGATGTGTTCCATGTGCACTTGAGAAGAATTATTTGTTTTGACTATCTTTTTCTCTCCTTTCCCTTTCAATCAGTTTGACTTTGGATCTAAAAGGAATCTCTTGTAAACAACATATAGTAAGATTATGGCTTTTTTGTTTGCTTTGCTTTTGTTTTATTTATCCATGTTGCCAGTTTCTACCTTTCTATTGAAGAGTTTAATCTATTTAGAATTAAAGTTATTAGTGATAAGGAAGGACATATTTCTGCCACTTTACTATTTTTTTCCATGTGTTTTATAATTATTTTGTCCCTAATTTCCTCTATTACGCCTTTTATATTTAAAAGTTGATTTTTAAGGGTTTTTTTGGTTATGAACAGCTTTTATTCCCTTCTCATTACCTTTTGCATGTGGTGTGTAGATATTTTCTCTGTGTTTATCATGGAGATCACATTTAACATCCTCAACTGTTGACATCTACTTTGAATTGATACCAACTTACCTTAAATAACATACAAATATTTGCTGCTGTATCACTTCATCCTCTTTCCTTTTATGTGCTGCCGAAGCAAGCACTCCTTTTATGTTGTCAAAAAATGGTAAGTTAACTCTGGGAATCAGATTTTCTCCCTCACCCAGAGTTTGCTGGGGTTTTGGTTATTAAAGGCTGTAATTGTCCATTTATTTAGTGACTTTCCCAAATTATTCCTGCAATGACTCTATTACTTATTTTATATAGTCACCGAAACCAAGATTTTGTTGAGCCCTACGGGAAAGCTTAGAGTCTTCTTAGATAATTTCTAAGCATGTGTCTCACTCTGGGAGTGCACATAGCCTTCTAAATTCCTCCATATACATGAATGCTTTTGCATGTCCTAATTTTTCAAAGAAATTCTCCCAGCTTTTGCTCCTTAAGCATCCTTAAGAAGTCTGTTGTATGTTTTAACTGTAATATTTTGTTTCAGGGATTTGTGTGTTGTTAGTTTGGTTTGCAGTGTGTTTGCCCAGTGCCTGCCACACTTCCGGCCTGAGTTACTAGTTGGGTGACACAAAGATCAGCACTGCTTCAACAGTCCCCAGACAACTTAGAACAGACATACCCAATAATTCACAAATAAGATCAGCTCTGCTCTGCCTAGAACCAGAGACCAAGATCCCACTCTGGGAACATGGCTTTTCTCTTCAAGGCTACCATTGTGCAAGGTAGGGGGTGGGATAAGGGCAAGGAAAAATGCCATAAAGCTTTTCTAACATCTGGAAGTTGCCTTTTTCCTGGTTCAGTGTTTATTTGACTATTGTAAACCTTTGACTCTTCTCTAGCATTCTGACCAAAGTTGGTTCTGACAGTTTCTGCTAATTTTTTAATGTTTCCATGGGGGGATAAGAGCTTGGAACTCTCCAAATTTTACAATTTTGTTGACACCACTCCTATTTGTTTCTGTAATCAGCATTTAGTTTTGTTTGCAATGCAATATGAGGACCTCTACTTTTATTAGAAGAAATGAACATGTTAAATATATTGACAGAAATAATATGCTGTCTTAAATCTTAATTTTGTCATTTTCATGCTTCACTGCCTTACTTTTGTTTTTAGTCTTTTGCTGTATAAATTTAGGCTGTCATTTCTTAGTTCTTTCTTAGTTTTAGAAATTACACATTCTATTTTAATACAACTGTCTATTACTTTAGACTTCCCCAATTTAAGACATGTATATTTTTACTGTTTTTTTTTAATTTTCCCTAACACTTTGTCTTTGTTAGTGTAGCATGGAGTACAAAACCCAAGTTAATGTTATTAATTTATTATTATAAAGCATGCACATATCATTTTTCAATAGTTATTTGCACAGTTACATTAATATTTGTAACCATATTTTTGACTAATTAGATTTGACTCTAGACTGCAAAGTTTCCAGTTCTCACTATTAACCTTTACAAACTGCCTTAGTTTGGGCTGCTATAACATAATACTATAAACTGTGTGGCTTAAATAATAAACATTTTTTTTCTCACAGTTCCAGAGGCTTGAAGTTTGAGATGAGGGTGCCATATGGTCACGTGATGAGAGCCATCATCTTGGTTTACAGACATCTGTTTCCCTGCTGTATCCTCACGTGGTAGACAGAGAGAGCTCTGGTCTCTCCATCCCCTAACAAGGGCACCAGTCCCATCAGGGGGACTCTACCTGCATGATCTCATCCAAACCCCATTATCTTCCAATTGACACCTCACCTCCAAATACCATCACACTGGGGATTAGGACAACATATGGATTTTAGGAGGACACAAACATTCAGTCCATAGCACATATCATTACATCTTCACTCCATGATTTTTTTTTTTGATATAGCTCTCAGTTGGCTGAATTATAAGTAATTTTTATTTTAATATATGCAGGCAAATATCATACCTTCTTATTACAGTCATGTCTGTTCTCTCCACTATAGAAATAACAATTTAGCTGATTATAAAATTCCTGGGTCAGAAGATTGCTCCTTTAAAATTCTGGAGATAATACAGATTCCATTATTTTCTGAAAGCTAATAATCTGGTCAAAATTATATTTATTTCTCTGAAGATAGTCGATTTTTTCTTTCCGAATAATTTTTGAATTTTTCTTTATGTTGGTAATTGGCAATTTCAGCTAGAGAATATGTAGGTATAGTTGTTTTTCATTAATAGCTCGTGAACCAAAAAGGGCTTTGACCTAAATACACATTTTTTTCTTCTTAATGTCTAGGAAGTATTTTTCAATTATGCACAATTATAGCTTCTATTCCAGTTATTCTGGATTATTACTCAGGAATACCTAGAATTATCTTAAAGACTTTATTTTTTAGAGGTGTTTTAGGTTCATATCAAAATTGAGAGAAAAGTAGAGGTTTCCCATATACTTCCTTTCCCATTATCCACATCTCCCACCAAAGTGGTTCATTTGTTACAATTGATGAACTTACAATATAATCATCCATAGTCTAGAGTTTGCCTTAGGGTTTACTCTTGGTATTGTACATTCTGTGAGTTTGGACACATGTATAAAAGCATGCATCCATCACTAGTATTCTGCAGAGTATTTTCACTGCTCTAAAAATACTCTGCCTAGTAGAGTATTTGACTAGTCATCTAGTCAAATCCCTGGATCATCTGACTTCTGCCTAGTCATCCATTCCCCCTACTCCAATGCGTAGAATCATTTTACTGTCTTTATAATTTTGCCTTTTCCAGAATTTCATATAGTTGGAATCATGTAGTATGTAGCCTTTTCAGATTGGCTTCTTCCACTTAGTAATACACATTTCAGTTTCCTCCATGTCTTTTCATAGCTTAAGAGCTCATTTCTTCTTAGTCTTTAATAGTATTCCACTGTCTGGATGTATCACAAAGTATTTATCCATTCACCTATTGAAGGACATCTTGGTTGCTTCCAAGGTTTGGCAATTATGAATAAAGCTCCCATAAACATCCATGTGCAGGTGTTTATATGGACATGAATTTTGAACTCCTTGGTTACACACCAAGGAGTACAATTGCTGGATCATATGGTAAGGATATGATTAGTTTTGTAAGAAACTGCCAGAATGTCTTCCAAAGTGTCTGTACCATTTTGGATTCCTACCAGCAATGAAGGAGAGTTCCTCTTGCTCCACATCCTTCTTGGCACTTGCTGTTATTACTGTTCTGAATTTTGGCCTAATAGGTGTGTTGTAATATCTTATTGTCATTTTAATTAGCATTTCCCTGATAACATGATATGGAGAATTTTCATACATTTATTTTCCATCTGTGTATCTTCTTCAGTGAGGTGTCTGTTAAGGTCTTTGACCTATAACTTAGTTGAGCTGTCCATTTTTTTATTATTGAGTTTTTTTGTTTGTTTGTTTTGCTAAGCGTTCTTTCTGTATTTTAGATAATAGGCCTTTATCAGATGTCTCTTTTGCAAATCATTTCTCCCTTTTCTTCTCATTCTCTTGACATTGTCTTTCACAGAGCAGAAGCTTTTCATTTTAATGAAGTGCAGCTTATTAATTACTTCTTTCATGGATCATTCCTTTGGTGTTATATCTAAAAAGTCATCACCGGATGACTGACTACCCAGGTACCCAGGTACCCCTCTAATATGTAATTTTTAGGTTAGATTTCTTTTCTCTGCCTTTTACAATTTTAGTTTCTTCTTTGCCTATGCCTTTGCTCTCTGGAAGGTTTTCTTAAATTTTTTTTCTCCATATGAAATTTTAATATTTGTACCGTTTCATTTCTTCTTCTCTAATTAGTTCTGATGCAGGTTTTGAATCTGTTATTCTACTAATTCTTTGTGGTCCTTATGCATGGCAATCAATTCTGTTTCAATTTTATATTTTTATGAATTTTATCATGCTGTTTCATATTAATCTCACTCTAAGTAGTGGATCTCTGATGTTTGCCTTCCCAGTTTTGATTTTCCCTGTTCCAAGCAGAAGCTCCTAGTTTACCTTGGAGATTCACTTTAGTTTTTGTGACCTGAAAAGTCCTGGGCGGAAGCCAGTCGGTGAAATCAGCTTCAGTCCCAGCAACTGATTCCAGGAAGGCACCTGACCCGACCAGCCAATGACTCTACAAGAGAACGTGATGGGTGAGAGGAGCTGCACTGTTTCCATGGATACAGAACCTGAAAGGTATAACTGGAGCTTTTGCAGCCATCCTTCTACAGAAAAGGAGATTTTCCGAGGATAGAACCCACAGGGAGGAAGATGGTTCTCTTAAGCATACAGACAGTGAGAAATCTTTTTGTGAAATCACTGTTTGGGCTCCTCTCTACAGCAGCATCTAAAGCCTGTATATTCCTAGACGTTTCACTTTGGGGAGCTAGTTCATTCCCTTGTTGTTAATGCCACACCTTATTGGGTTTTCTGTCCATTGCAACAGAAAGAATCACAATTAGTACAACCCATTTTCTTATTGTTTTTGCACCTGTTTCATAGAGGTAATTTTTTCTTTCTTTCTATGGATGGATATTCATTTAGGAGATATTCTATATGTTCTATGGTTCTCACAATAACACATTTTAGGATATTTGCTGCCCCACTGAGCCTTTAGGATAGTGCTTTCTATTCTTAAGTGTCAAAAAAGGTGAAGGATTTTTTTTTTCTTACTGGAGAGATTTGGCCAGTGTATAGATTTGCCTTGGCCCCACTGCCGGGGTTAATTCATGCCATTTCCAGCTGAGTTCATCCAGTGCTGCTCCGAAAAAGAACCTCCACTCTTTCCATTTGGTCCATTTGCTTTGCATGCTCTTGGAGCAGCTGCTACTTTCTGGCTAGAACTTGTATTAACCTCTGTGCTTTCTGATTAGAATGGTGTCACCGTACAGGGATCAATACATTAGTGTGAACTGGGCGTCCAGTGAGAGCGGCCATTTCTCTGTAATTTAGTTGTTATGCCACAATGTACGGAACACATGTGATGTTTTCAAAGTCTTTTGTTTCATTGCGTTTTTTTAAGTGAAAAAGCAGAATATCTTGAGGATAGTCTGTGTGATATTACTGTCTAGCGGTGGTGAGAGATCTGACACACTTTTAGTAATACCTTTATCACCTTTGCGGAAAACCCTCTCTGAGCTTCTCCTCCTGCTCTTTCCCAGCTCTGTTCCTCATTCATCATCACTCACTCCAGTAATGGAGGTTACAATATGAGTAAATATCAAAACATTCTCATTGCTCCCCAACTCTAAATACAAATCCCCTAATCCCCTCCTTTTCCATTATTTCTTATAGAAAATTGCTTTGACATTCATGCTTATAGGTCACTGACACCTTCCTTAAAGAACAGATTCTTTTGGATAAAGAAGATGTGGTATATATATACAATGGAATATTATGCAGCCATCAAAAGGAATGAGATCTTGCCATTTGCAAGGACGTGGATGGAACTGGAGGGTATTATGCTGAGCGAAATAAGTCAAACAGAGAAAGACATGTATCATATGACCTCACTGATATGAGGAATTCTTAATCTCAGGAAACAAACTGAGGGTTGCTGGAGTGGGGGGTGGGGTGGGAGGGATGGGGTGACTGGGTGATAGACACTGGGGAGGGTATGTGCTCTGGTAAGCACTGTGAATTGTGCAAGACTGTTGAATCTCAGATCTGTACCTCTGAAACAAATAATGCAATGTATGTTAAGAAAAAAAAAAAAAGAAGATAGCAGGAGGGGAAGAATGAAGTGGGGGAATCAGAGGGGGAGACGAACCATGAGAGATGATGGACTCTGAAAAACAAACTGAGGGTTCTAGAGGGGAGGAGGGTGGGAGGATGGGTTAGCCTGGTGATGGGTATTAAAGAGGCCACATTCTGCATGGAGCACTGGGTGTTATGCACAAACAATGAATCATGGAACACTACATCTAAAACTAATGATGTAATGTATGGTGATTAACATAACAATAAAAAATTAAAAAAAAAAGAATAGATTCTTTGCCTAGGCTTGCCTATACTCTGGTGAAATAGAGGAGAAAAATTCACTTCCTTGCCTATACTCCTTCTACTGGCTAGGCTTTTCTTGAATCGGTCTTGCTACAGTTCTTTGCATGTGAGAACCCCAGTTCTCAAAAAGAGGTACCCACCCATCTGAATGTCCTATATCGCTGAATCAGGGAGGATGGCAAAAGCAGATGCTGGGTGGGAAGATGGATGACAATGTTCTGCCATCCATAGTTGATGTATTTCATGTTTGTTTTGTTTTTGTTTGTTTGTTGGTGTTGCTACTTATGTACCCCAGACCCTGCCAGGGTTTCTGAGGCAGAAGCAGTCACTGAGGGAAGAGAGGAATCATATTTCTAGTTCTGGTGAGAAAGGCAAATCTTCTTTGTTTCATGAGGCTAAGTGTAGAACACAGCTTGATTTAATTTTTTAATTATCTGTCTCCATTTGCCTTATTGTTGAATATTCTGCTTGTCTTAATTTTTTTTGGAATTCTGAGTTTTCATGTTATTTTCTGTTAGTTCCTAAGCATTTTATTGGGAACTGGGAAGAGGGGAAGCCAGAAGTCATTTCCAAACATTGGCCTGATTTACACCTTAAAAATCAAAGACAGTTGGAAACTTTGCTGTAAAACAGAGAAAGACTAATATCAGATGCTATTTTCTGAGGCAAAGAAGATCAACCGCTGTTCAAAGGTAAACTAAATAGCATCCAGTAATAGAATGTCTGCTAGATAGCCATACAGGCTTTCACTTCTGAGACAAAATCTTGGCAGAGGTCAAGAAACTGAGTTTTGGCATCTCTGTCTAGCCCTTGAGGGTTGGATTATTCATGTCAGGAGCTCTTCACCTGGGTCACCTCCATTGCAGTGGAGCTGAGGGAAGCCTGTGGCCAGAACCGCAGAGCAACTTCCTTCTGGTCAGGCTACAGTTTCACTGCTTGCCCTGGGAGGCTGGTGTTATTACATTTCCATCTCCCAGGCTTTGTAGCCACTTGCATTGAAAGTTTTAAAAGATTTGTTGAAAGAAAAGAATGTCAGGAGTCTTTGAAACATAACAGCAGGTTGAAAACCAGTTGCAGGATCATATAGTATCAACAGAAATGCTCTAATGTTATAAGGCGTAGTAATGAATGGAACTATTTACAGAAATGCCTAACTAACATTATAAGATTATACTAATAAATGAAGCCATATGAGTAAAGAAAATTGACTACCAATAGCCCCCAGAGAGCTGAAGGTCTATGAAAATGAATATTTCTATAGCCGCATAGTTCTGCCTGGCATTTTATTACATTTAGAAACTTCAACTGCTCTCACTTTAGGTTTTGGCATCGGAAAATAAAGACTAGTTTTATGGATAGTGCTCAAGTTTTAATGGTGATTATGAGTAATGAAAAGCATTAATGTTTAAAAATTTAGAGGTTATACCAGGACCAACATTAGGATTTTCTTTTAGCATGGTTGAGGGAGATGTTGTGTTCATAATTTAATTGAAACTCATTGCTCTAATTTCCTTTCCTACAAAATCATTGGAAACCTGATGCTGTCTGACATAATAAACAACTATCCATTACAGTGCTCTTCTGTTCCATAACTTATGTGCTGTTTTGGTGCTTCCCGAGGTTCCATAAGGCTTTTCTGCCCCAGGACTGATTTTCTTATATTCCATAAACTTTGCCTCTGAGAACCTCCAGTTGACCCCCGGGGAAGGGTTAAAGAAACGCAAGTACTTCTCTTATAGTTATTGAAAATGCTTCATTCCATTGAAGGTGATGTCTATATACAAAACCTCCAATATCACGGACAGATGAGTTTGATGAAAATTACAATTAGTATAAAAGTGTTGATGGTGGTGGAGGAAAAGAAAGAGGGGTACTGGTAGAATCAGATCTTATCTTGTGACCTTTTGCCAACTTCCTGGGAGCGGAGGCAGGGGAGAGGGCAGGGGATAAAAGACAGGTTAAGGTGAATAAAAAAGGAAAGGTTAGGGGAGCCTGGGGGGCTTAGTGGGTTAAGCTTCAGACTCTTGATTTCAGCTCAGGTCATGATCTTGAGGTTGTGAGATTGAGCCCCAGCATGTCAGGCTCTGCACTGGCCATGGAGCCTGCTTCAGATTCTCTCTCTCCCCATGCCCCCCCTCCCCCCCCCCCAGCTTGACTTCTCTTAAAAAAAAAAAAAAAAAAAAAAAAAAGGTTAAAAATGGGAAAAAGCTATGGGGATTTTGCATTCTTCAGAGCACATAAGGTGCAACTACAGCTCCAGACCCATATGTGACTCTAGCCCAGCAGTGGCCAGAGCATCCAATAACTCCTAGAAGTTGCTGGCTTCTCCTTAGTAATAATAGTGTGCACTCACTATGTACCAGTTACTGTGCTGGTGAAACTTTATATGCATGTTCTCTCTCTCAGAGAATACTCAGAACTACCTGAGGCCAGTATTGTTATTCTCCTTTTACAGATAGCACGTCTGGGTTGGCAGGATTAACTACCTTCCCCCATGTCACACACAACTCATAGGCACGAGAGTTGGAAATTGAATCTCAAGGTCTTCCTCTTAACCAGCTTGTCAACACCACCCTTTAGGGTTTTTGCTGATTCTCCACTGCTGCCATGATTCCAGAGGATCATGATAACAGTGCTAACCAAAATCTCCTAAATAAAATGATAAATTGTCAGGGACAAAACAAAGGGTTGGATAGACATCAGCTTTGTCAAGGAGTCCAGCCCTGTTCTGTCTAAACCAAACAGGGACACAGAAATCACAGATATTTTACTGTGAAATATTTATTAGGCCAATACTGTGTATTCATCTCCATGCTAGACCTTGTTGGAATATAGAAGAGATTCTGGTTACAACTGTCAAGGGGTAAACCCTTTCTGCATAAATTAGAGAAAGTGATATATTTGCTTAAATGCTGTGCTCTAGGATGAATTAGTGAACTTATTTCTCCTACCTGTCAAACAAGAGATGTGAAAAAGGAAGTAGAGACTTATCTGCTCTGGATGGAAGTATATTTAATTGATCAACCTCAGCAGGCTCAAACAAAACATCATGGAGTTAAGGAGATGAGATAAATGGACAGAACCATCAAATAATACAAAGTCACACATCATCAAATGACATGTGGAATGGCAAGGAAGTGAGAGAAAAGAGGACTAGCAGAGTCAGGCTTCCCTGTAGGAATATTTTATTTGGCTCTTCAGTTACAGGCGTGGGGAGTTGGGGAAGAATTATCCCTGAAACATGGTACTACTACTGAGAAAGATATTCAAAAGATATTCAGTGGCATTGGTTCATTTGAAATTGAGATATGAAGGGCACATGGGTGGCTCAGTGGGTTAAGTGTCTGCCTTTGGCTCAGGTCATGATCTCAGGGTCCTGGGATTGAGCCCCGCATCAGGTTCCCTGCTCAGTGGGGAGTCTGCTTGTCCCTCTCCTCTGCCCCTTCCCCCGCTAAATTTGAGAGAGAGACAGAGGGAGGGAGAGCATGAGCTGGGGAAAGGGCTGAGGGAGAAGGACAAGCAGACTCCCCGCTGAGCAGGGAACCTGATGCGGGGCTCAATCCCCGGACCCTGAGATCATGACCTGAGCCAAAGGCAGACACTTAACCCACTGAGACCCCCAGGTACCCCATAAATAAATAAAATTTTTAAAAAAGAAATTGAGATATGAGGGAACTAATTGATATTAAATAAGCATTTGTCAAGAAGGGATGAATGAATGCATGATTGATCTGGCAACTGAATTCTAATAAATACTAAGGTCTGAAACCTCCTGGTGAAATATTTGTTGGTGTCTTTTAGTCATAACATGTAAGCATTCTATTAGTTTCCTGGGGTTGCCTTAACAAAGTACCATGTGCTAGGTGGCTTAAAACAGCAGAAATGTATCATGCCACAGTTCTGGAGGCTGGATGTCTGAAATCAAGGTGTTGGTAGAGCCATGCTCCTTCTGAAACCTACAGAGGGAGGACCCTTCCCTACTTCTTCCAGCTTCTGCTAGCCCAACTGTGCCATTGCTATGACAATATTTAATGTTGAGAAAAATACTCCAGTCTTCATGGCTCTCTGCTCTCTGGGTCTTCACACAGCCCTCCCGCTGTGCCTATCTCTGTGTCCAAACCCATCATATTGAGTTTGGGCCTGGCCTAATGACTTCCTTCTAACTTCATTACCTCTAGAGAGACCCTATTTCCACATAAGGTCACATTCAAAGTCACTGGGGGTAAGACTTCAATGTGTCTTTGTGGGGGGCACACAAGTCAACCCATAAGGAGCACCTCCTCCCATTCTCCCATCCTCCTGACATTCCAGCAGGACTCAGTAAAGCACGCTGAGCTAAGGAACTGACACATTACAGTTGACTGGGGAGAAGATATTTTTTAGTCCTGAAGACTAGAAAAAATGATAACACTAGTTCTTGGGAGGCAGAATAGGATTACCAGTAAGTCCATCACTAGGACCATAGTGCCCACCTTCAGAATTCCCCTCACCCCAAGCTTCTTGTGGGACCCTCCTCACTTTCTGAACCAGTCCCTAATGGGGCTTAGTATGTGTGTGTTCATATAGATGAATATCGTTTGCAAGACAAAGTAAAGCACATTCTTTGTTCTTGACTATTTTATTCCATTATGCTGATAAAGAAATAAAAATCTAAACTTAGTCAAACACAAAAATAATAGAACACAAAACACAAAAAATCATACCATACAGTTAAAAAAGCTTTTTTAGTCAGAACCAAAGAGGACATATCTGTTTCCAAAGACTGACTAGTGTTGAAGTTTGATTAAAATAACAATTTCGTGATAGAAATGCAGTCAAACGTCTACACAGCGGAATCATACCTTTAGCATAATAACAAAAAAGTAAAACCCAAATGACCAGTAATTAGGTATTGGTTAATTAAGTTGTGGTATGTCCTCCTTACAATGGGATCTTATGCATCTATTGTAAAAGCACATGGTCAATGAATATTTGATGTTGAAAGAAATACTGAGCCATGTTCATTAAAAGCTCAAAAACAGCATATATAAATGACCTTAATTCTGCAAACATTTATTAAGTACACATTCTTAATATTTACATAACCATAAAAGAAACCAGAAGAAAATATATTATGTATAGCATATATCTCATGTATATTACATTATATATAAGGATATATACATATATATCCAAAGATACGTTTATTTCTGCATAATGCTGTTTCCTAATTCACACAAAGGCACCTCTGAGCCTGCAGTGGTCCCAGCAGCAGGCAAGAAGACCAAGTCATTGGGAGACTGTCCATGGTAGCAGGGCCCCAAGCATTGGGTTGAGAAATGGGTCAGGGCCCCAGGCTCTCAAGGTGAGACCAGCAGAGAGGCCTCCTAGCAGAGACAGGGTTTGGTTCAGTACAGAGCTATAATCCTAGAACAGACTGCTACGCTAGCTGGATAATTAGCAGAACTAGGAAAAGTGCTGCCTGTTTTAAGGCAGTCTGTAGGGAGTGGAGTGAGGATGGCAGGCAACAGACGCCCGCGTGACATTCTTGGGGGCATGGGCTCCCAAGTCTAATTGTGAGCAAAGAAAGTCAGGCTGTAAATTTAGAGGTCCAGCTAGCAGGCCTCCACTGACTCAGTTCAGTGGTGTCTAAGGAACAGGTTTTAGATGGACAGGAATAGAGGTGAGAGAGAAGGTGGAGGCTGCTGGTCCACTTCCTCTCCCCAGGCCGGCTGAGCTAAAGAATTAGAAAAGGACTCTGGAAATTGCACCTGTGGCCATGGGGACCCAGCTGTGCCTTGCTGTGCTCTGGAGCTGTGGAGTCAGAAGCAGTCAAGCAGGTACTGGTCCTCACAGAGGGCAGAGCCTCCCGTAGCAATTCTAACTTGGCAAATTAACAAAGCCGAAAGCAGAAATCATGACAAATAGTAAAGTTTAAGGCATGAAACTGAACCTAAAACCCACCCTCGGAGGAACACTGGCACTGAATCTCCATAGTGACTTTATGTGGTGTCACCACAGGGTGTTTACTGTCATCTGCCAGAAGACTTTTGTAGCAAATATATTTATCGACTTTGTCTGATACCCTTCTAGAGTTTTTCAGTGCACAACCTGCTCAGCCTTATGAAGCAACCCTGACTGAGAGCAAGTCTTGACCCTTCTCCTTGCCAGGAAACATGACACTGACTATTACCAGAACTGAGCCTCAGGTGGTCCTTGCCTCCTGGCCTTGCCCCTGCAGCCAGTGGGTCTCCTTCACCTGTCAAGACCCATGCTCTCCCAGCCCACCCCCTTGCTGCTGCCCAAACCCAAGTTATGAGAGTTTCACTGGGAAATCCATTCATTCAACACCATTTAACGAGCATTTTCTGTTGCAAACCTTGCTGGATGCTGAGGTTGCAGAGATGGAGAGGAGAACCTACACCCTCCCTCCAAGGACATAGTTGGTTTGTGGACCCATCATTATGTTACAAGGTCTCTATCCAAGCGACAGTTTGTTCCCTGACAGGCCATCTGAACCATCTGAAACCCTAACCCTCTCTACCATTCTTTTTTTTTTTTTTTTTAAGATTTTATTTATTTATTTAAGAGAGAGAGAGGGAGAGAGCACAAGCAGGGGGAGAGGCAGGCAGAGGGAGAGGGAGAAGCAGGCTCCCTGCTGAGTGGGGACCCCAATGAGGGACTGCATCCCAGGACCCTGGGATCATGACCTGAGCTGAAGGCAGACGTTTAACTGACTGAGCCACCCAGGCACCCGCTCCCTACCATTCTTGACCAACTAGATTTTCTTTTGTTACATTTATCACCATCTGATATGCTATCTATGTTATCTGTCTCCTGTGAGAATGTATCTCCATAATGATGGGCAATATGTTTCCTGTATCGCTGAATCCCTCGCGCACGGAATAGAGCCCAACATGTAGGGGGAACTCGAGGAATATGTGAGGAAAGAGGGGATTTTATCAATGATATGACAGAAAGACAACAAGCAGTGTGCTCTGGGCAAAGGTGTTGGTAGGGGATCTAAGGCAGGAGTGAGGGAGCAGAGACTTTCTGAAAGATAACACACTGAATCTTCTTTTTTTTTTTTTTTTAGTATTTTTTTATTATTATGTTCAGTTAGCCAGCATATAGTACATCATTAGTTTTTGATGTAGTGGTCAACGATTTATTAGTTGCACATAACATCCAGTGCTCACCACAACATGTGCCCTCCTTAATACCCATCACCCGGTTACCCCATCCCCCCCATCCTCCTCCCTTCTGTAACCCTCAGTTTGTTTCCCGGAGTCCAGAGTCTCTCATGGTTTGTCTCCCTCTCTGATTTCTCCCCCTTCAGATTTCCCTCCCTTCGCCTGTGGTCCTCCATGCTGTTGCTTATGTTCCACGTATGAGTGAAACCATATGATAATTGTCTTTCTCTGCTTGACTTATTTCACTTAGCATAAGCCCCTCCAGTTCCATCCATGTCGATGCAAATGGTGGGTATTCATCCTTTCTGATGGTTGAGTAATATTCCATTGTCTATATGTACCACATCTTCTTTATCCATTCATCTATCATATTTATCTATCTGCCCCTGAGACTTTTGAGGACAGAGACCATTTCTTTTTTTCTTTTTTTAAAAGATTTATTTTATTTATTTGAGAGAGAGAGAGAGAGCACAAACAGGGTGAGGGGCAGAAGGAGAAGCAGACTCCCCGTTGAGCAGGGAGCCCAAATTGGGCCTCGATCCCAGGACTTCAGGACCATGACCCAAGCCGAAGGCAGACGCTCAACTGACCGAGCCACCCAGGTGCCCCTGGGCAGAGACCATTTCTAATTAATCTTTGTAATCCCAATGTTTATCTAGCCCAGGGTTTACCACTTAAATGAGATTCTAATGAATTAGTCAGCTGCTTGGCCTTATTGTAGTTAGAGATAAACTTGAAAAAATAAGTTATTTAATCTATTTCATGAAGCCAATAATACTGCCTCATAATTTCTTTTTTTATCTCACTGAAACACTTTATAAATAGGATCTTTCTTCCCACACACTGTTTAGAATGGAAAGGGTATGCACATATATGACGTCATGCTTCAAAATAAAAACAGAAAGCAAGAAATTTTAAGGAACACATAGTTTCTAGAAAATTTTGATTTAGACTAACAGCTTCCTATCGCGTCCATTTTTATCCCTGCCCGTTTCTCATACAAAAATGAAATTGCTGGGCGCCTGGGTGGCTCAGTCATTAAGCAGCTGCCTTCGGCTCAGGTCATGATCCCAGGGTCCTGGGATCGAGTCCCACATCGGGCTACCTGCTCGGCGGGAAGCCTGCTTCTCCCTCTCCCACTCCCCCTGCTTGTGTTCCTGCTCTCGCTGTCTCTGTCTCTGTCAAATAAATAAATAAAATCTTAAAAAAAAAAAATGAAATTGCTGTTTCAAAAGATGACATTGGCCCTGAAACTTGGTCTTGAAATCAGGCAACAATATTTAAAGTGAAATCAGATGTCTGTCCCCACCAGGAACCTGTTGATCCTCTAATTATCTCCTGGTGCAGATGTTGGCAAGCTATTAATAAAAGAGTTATTAGGAATAGAGGCAGCAGTTAGGAAATGCTGATATAAGCACATTCAAACCTGGTTGGTCCAAACACATTCCTGCAAAGACAACTGTAAATCAAGTTAAACTGACAGTCTTCAATCATAGCCAAATAGGCGTGGATCTGAATAGTTCTCAATAGTTATCCATTTAATTATTATCCCCAGTCTGTATCATTTTTAGGACTTTTCATTTTTTATGCCTGTCTTAATCCCTGGAGGAAAATACGAAGTTATTTCAGATGCTCTTGAATGAATAGGTATTCTATTCATTATTTATCTTCTTATCAATCTTAATGAACAATCTTAGTGATAACTGCACTATTATGCAAAAATGCAATCTTATATGTATCAATCTTATATTCCTAAATTTGAAGAACCATCAGCAAGATTAGAAGCAAAAACTGTGTTTTGATTTAATAAACTATATACACCAAATGGTTTAAACTTTAAGGGGAAATTCAGACCTATTATTTTATGTAAATTTAAACTATTCAATTTATATAGTACTTGGGTATTTTACTTAGGCCTTGTTTGAATTACCACATTAAAACCAGAACATGGTAAAAGCTGTACTATATCCCTGCCTTAAATTTAGGAATAGCTTTATAGCTTCTTCTTGAGATTCTTCCCTGCTTTCCATAAGTGATATGAGAAGCAATATAAGAAACACGTGGACAGATATTTAAAAAATCATACAAATATGAATACGTGATTGGAGATTTAACTTGACAACTAACTTTCCACGCAGCGCCTGTTATGTTCCAGGAGCCCTTCCAGCATGGGAGACCCAGCAAGGACAAAACTGACCAAGCCCCTGTTCTCATGAACTGATTCTCATTCTACTGGTTAAACTCTGTGATTTATAACAGCTGTTTGTTCTCAATTATGCATTTGAAAAATACTGGCGTGTTATTAACTCTATTAGCAAGGCAAATTCAATCATAAAGCTGTGATTTTGAAAATAGAGTATTTCACGGCAAATTTTTTTGCATTTTAACATCTCATTCCTTTTCCCCATTGCCCCTGGCCTGGACTGAGAAATTGGTATTTACAAATACCATGAATAACCAAGAGACAATTATTTGTATTATGCCTGTAATTTTAAAAAAAATCTTGATTTCTGAATCAGCACAATCCAGAGTCTTGGCAAGTATCAGGTAATTTAGACAATGTGCAAAAAAAGAACTTGCATCCAGACTGCCAAGTCTCTCATTTCCATGAGCCCGTGTGCACATAACCTGGTCATGCGCATGAAGCAGAGAGCTCCAAGACATGGTCCTGTTTCCAAATTATACACTCTTAATTCTGATGTGAGCGAACCAAGTCTCTAGCCAAGGTATGAGACCTCAGAAAATGAGATCAGTTGTAATTGTCTACAGGCTTGTTCAGCGTACCTCCCTCACAAGTGCCTTCTCTGTTGGCAGTTGGACAACCAGACAATAACATGTCTTCTCAGCATCTCACTCACTCAATCGCTTATTCCCATGCATGCCGCCAAAGTTTTACTTCAAAGCCCTGGGTACCTCTCAGCTGTGTTCCTGTGATCACTTGTTTTATTCAGGGGTTGTGGGTGAAGGTGAGGGATCCCATCAGGTTTCTCACTGAGGAGATGGGGTCGAATGGTGACACCACAGAGCAAAGCAGGAAGTCCGGGCAAAGGTGCAGCTTGAGAGGCAAAGAGACGAGTTCCGTCTGGCCACGTGGGATTGGATGTGTCAGCTAGGCAGATGGGCGTGCCTTGTTAGAGCTCAGGTGGTTAGGAAATGGTCAACATAAAGGCAACAGGGAAGCCCACCAGGGAGAGACAGTAAACAAGAAGCCAAGGGAACCAGGGAGAGCACTATGGGGAATGTGGCTCATTCTCTAAGGAAAAGCAGCCATGAGAGAAGGCAAAGAAGCAGCAGTCAGAAGCAAAGGAGGTAGGAACAACCAGTTTCTTAGAAACCAAAAGGGAAACGAGGTTTAAGGAAAACAGGTAGTCTAAAAAATGTTATGAAGAGAAAGAGTAAAAATGACAGCTAAAAAGTCGGGTTCCCATACACAAAGATAAACTCAAAATGGATGAAAGACCTAAATGTGAGACCGGAACCCATCAAAACCCTAGAGGACAACACAGGCAACAACCTCTTTGACTTCAGCTGCAGCAACTGAGACACATCTCCAAAGGCAAGGAAAGCAAAAGCAAAAATGAACTACTGGGACTTCATCAAGATAAAAATCTTCTGCACAGCAAAGGAAACAGTCAACAAAACTAAAAGGCAACCTATGGAATGGGAGATGATATTTGCAAATGACATATCAGATAAAGGGCTAGTATCCAAAATCTATAAAGAACTTATCCAACTCAACACCCAAAAAACAAATAATCCAGCCAAGAAATGGGCGGAAGACATGAACAGACATTTCTCCAAAGAAGACATCCAAATGGCCAACAGACACATGAAAAAAATGCTCCACATCACTTGGCATCAGGGAAATACAAATCAAAACCACAATGAGATACCACACCAGTTAGAACGGCTAAAATTAACAAGACAGGAAACAACAAATGTTGGTGAGGATTCGGAGAAAGGGGGAGCCTCCTACACTGTTGGTGCAGCCACTCTGGAAAACAGTATGGAGCTTAAAAATAGAGCTACTGTATGACCTAGCAATTGCACTACTATGTATTTACCCCAAAGATACAGATGTAGTGATCCAAAGGGCACCTGCACCCCAATGTTCACAGCAACAATGTCCACAATAGTCAACTGGAAAGAGTCGAAATGTCCATCAACAGATGAAAGGATAAAGAAGATGTGGTACATACATACAATGGAATATTACTCAGCCATCAGAAAGGATGACTACTTACCATTTACATTGACGTGGATGGAACTGGAGGGTATTACGCTGAGCAAAATAAGTCAGTCAGAGAAAGGTTATTATATGGTTTCACTCATTTGTGGAATATAAGAAACAGCACAAAGCATCATAGGGGAAGGGAGAGAAAACTGAAGGGGAAGTCATCAGAGAGGGAGAAAAACCATGAGAGACTCTTAACTCTAGGAAGCAAACTGAGGGTTGCTGGAGGGGAGGTGGGTGGGGAAGGAATGGGGTAACTGGATGATGGACATTAAAGAGGGCACATGTTGTGATGAGCTCTGCGTATTATATGCAACTGATGAATTATTAAACACTACATCTGAAACTAATGATATGTTGGCTAATTGAATTTAATTTAAAAAAGTAATAATAAGTGCGGTTTGGGCTTGGTGTTGGGAAGTCCCTGGTGATGTTTCCCAGAAAGGCTCATGGAGAAGGAGACAGGAAAACAGCGGCAAAGGGTTACTGCAGGGGCCAGGAGGGGAAGAAAAGGTGGAGGAGACCATGCTTTCTTGGAGCTTAGCTATAAAAAGAGGGAGACAAGGGCACCTGAGTTGCTCAGTCAGCTAAACATCTGCCTTTGGCTCAGGTAATAATCCCAAGGTCCTGGGATCTAGCCCCGCATCTGGCTCCCTGCTCAGCAGGGAGTCTGCTTCTCCCTTTGCCCCTCCCCCCGATCATGCTCATTTTCTCAAATAAATAAAATCTTAAAAAAAAAAAAAAGCACAGGGAGACAAATAGGCAAGCACCCAATGGAGGGAGGAATTTTTTTTTCATGGCACGAGAAACCTATTATATTTAGACTGTGAAGAAAGAGCCAGGAGAGAGGAGGCACTGTAAGTAAAGAAGTCTGCCCGATGCAGCAGGATCCTGGAGAATGGAAGGGGTGGGATTTAGTGGACTAGAGAGGAAATTGTCCTTGAACCTGAGAGAAGAGGAGGAGGAGCGAGGTGCAGATAGGTAAGTCAGTGTGAGGGTCAGAACATGAGAGCATGTCTAATTTATCTCTTTCTTCTCTGGATGACTTTGTAGTTTCTTTCCAATTCCTGTGGAAAAATCGTGCTCCTAGCCATCATCTACCCTTCTTTGGAGAAGAAATTGGTTTCCCCTTTTTTTTGTACTGCCAACTTTGAGAGAGTTGTACAAACCTGGTTTTAAATAATCTCTAAAGTGATATTTCTCTTTCATCTTAAAAATAAAAGATACAATGACTAAAATAATTAATAGTTTCTTACTTTATCAAGTAGGGATTTTATTAGGTACCTCGGTAGTGAGAATTTTTATTTATTCATTAGTTATTTATTTAATTACTGCATTAGTTTGTTAGTGATAGTAAGTAGTTGAATTCTTTTTAAAGCTTTTTCCAAAAGTAGATGAGCATCAATTACACTGCAATGAAAGCTATTTTATTTGGCAAGCATTTACAAACATTTGGACAGTCAACTTTGGCTTTCTATAGGAGTACTTAAAATCGGGAACTAGTCAATATTGGAAGGGCATTTTTTAAATCAAAATACAGAGGTTTTATTGATGTATTTTAAGGAAGGGATATAAAGCGATTTAACTTATTTTTAAAATGTTAGACTAGTCTCATGCACTCTTGCTATAGGATATAGACTACACTTTGGTGGGTAAACCAATTACTAGAATGACAGCTTAACATTCCAAAACTCTTCTTGGAAAAAAAAAATTATGTCTGCTCTATGTACAGGCATCCCAGTGGCTCCTGCCCTGCTGAGAGCTGGCCGCTATCTGAGCAAGAGCCAAGTCACCCGCAAACACCCATGGCCAAACACAACTCTCTTGTCCGTCTAACTAGTAGCAAACTGGTCACTTTCAGGGCAATCCATCATGCAATAAGAAGTTTTTCACTGTTATTGTTAGAAGACTTAAATGTGAAATGACTAAAATTCAGAATCCATCACAAGATTCAGAAGTCATGTTATTATTAGAATTGTCTAGGTTCTTGCCCTGCGTTTGAACCAAATTATAAGAACACAAAAACATTTGTTGTCTGCTAACACACCTCCCCCTCCCCAGGATTCCCTTTATTATGGTTTCATTCAATATTATGTTTTCTTCCTATGGAAAGAGTAGGTGCAAATGTCCAACCAAATGTTTCAGTATTTTTCTTGGCAAAACTAGGTTTAGATCTTTAAACTAGGATCCTTTAAAACAGACCTATTCAAAATGTTTGAAATATTTCGTTCCAAGGATATAGTCAGCAGATATATATGTATGCTCTCGAAAATCAAAAACAAAAACCACCTTACATAATGTGTTTAGGTACTGTTTTTTTTTTTTTTCTTTTTTTGCCTTATTTGCCAAAAATGATAGAACTAATTTCAGTGTCCAAATGTAAGCCTGTGCTTTCATTATATAAAACTCTTAGAAGTTTGAGGGTTTCAAAAATTAAAATACTTAAACGTCTTTTTGCTTTTTTAAAGATAAGTGAGCGCCCCCCTCAGGTGAGGGTGTGATTGTCCAGTTATTTGCAGGGTCCGTTCATACCTCCCCTCCCTTCGCCCATGACAAGCAGGCAGCCCTTCCGGCAAAGAAGCAAGCCTCACGCCAATCTATTCTAGATCTCTCCCCAGCCTCAGAATCCATTCCATTAAATAACACTCTAAACAACTTAGGCCTGGGCGTGAAATTATGTCCAACCCTTGCCTGTCTCTCAAAACATGGGAAGTACACCAGAAATTAATTAATTAATTAAAGACCCATAACCAGTGGGGTTGCTTCAGTGGTTGGTAAGACACGTGGGTCGTTACAGCTCTTCACAGCTTGACGTGTCTGTTCTCTGGAGCCCTGCATATTTGACTGTAAAAGTTCATGTAGATCCATCAACTGTCTTCAGCCCCTGGTCGAGCTCCCATTGAACATAATGACCTATTTGGGTTACAGCAGCTATAACTATCAAAGTAGACAAAAGAAAGACCAGTAGAAGAACAAGCTAGAAATTCAGCTGTGTTTTGATTGCTCTCACACCTGCATCCCTACTAAAGTCCCTACATGTGCTGCTGCCGTGGGATGCTGTGGTCAGGTAAGAAGCAACCAGGCTCAAGGCCACGGACATCTGCTGTGGCATACAGAAATAAACAGTTCAGAAAGCCGGTTTTGAGCTGGAATGGTGAAATGGATGGGTGGTTGCGTTTCCTGGCATAGAGCAGGCTTTTTGCCTGAGATCTCTGGATGATCCCACCTCTCAGGGGAGGCGACAGACAGTTCATGTTAGCAGAGTCAACACACTCCTTGTCCTTTTAAATTTGAGATGGCTACTTTCTAGACCCTTCTATCTCTCTGTAGAAATAAACCAAGCCTGGAGATTCTCAAGGGCAGCTTTGTTGAATGAGACAGAATTTGAACTTCTGAAAGTTTTCTGGAAACCTGATTTCCATTCCATTGAAGGAATAAAGTTACATAAACCAGTGTGATGGTGATAAAGCACAGAAGAGAATATCAAGAGCTGAGAGTTGATACTTGCTCAAGTGGTTACTTCAGGTACATGGGTTTCCTATTTCTTAGTCAAATAGATATGAATTTTATCATATTTTAAAATCACGAAGTTCTCTGGATTAGGTTTCATGCTAGCCTTCTTTGTTGATGAAATAAAATCACAAAGTAGAAGTTTTCTACCCAAGTTCCAAAAATATTATGATCCTAAAAAAAATGATGTGATTTGACTACTTGTAAGTACGAAATCAGAAAAATAAATAAACAAAACCACAAAGGACAAGTGTCTGGTGAAATCATATGGGTCTTCATCTCTTGAGTCAGATAACTAATGTTGGCCTGACTGAGTAACTAGGGCTCTTTGTCCATTAAATGCAGTCGACAGCCATGGTGACAAAAGATTCTCTGGCCTGCATCCTTGGATGTCTGATGCTAACAAAAGAGATCAGCATATGGGGTGTGCATGTGGGGTGCGTGTGGTGTGCCCATGTGTGTATGTGTATGTGTGGGCTGTGTGTGTGTGTGCTAGTGTGCATAATGTTGGTCTAGCAGATGCTGTGGCCACTTGTGATGCATGTCTATCAGCAAAGGAAAGGTAGGAACAGATCCAAAAGCAACAGCAAAAAAAAAGAAACTCACTGAACAGTAGCCACAGAAGTAAATACAGTTTTGGACATAGGATATCAGTGTATAGAGAAATGAACACCTCCTAAAAATAGACTCATATGTAACTCTCTCTTATGGGCTGAATTGTGTCATATGCTGAAACCCTAATCCCCAGTCCCCAGAATGTGATTGTATTTAGAGATAGAACTTTTATTTTTATTCCCCCTCCCCAACCTCCCACCAGATAGAGCTTTTAAAGAGGTAATTTAGGTAAAATGAAGCCATTTGGGTGGGTCCTAATCCAACATGACCAAGACCCCTATAAGAAGAAAAGATCAGGACACAGTCACACACAGAGGGGTGAGCATGTGAAGACACAGCAAGAAGGCAGGTGCCTCCAAGCCAAGAAGAGAGGACTTGAAAGAAACCAATTCTGCCACCATCTGGATTTCAGAATTCTAGTCTCCAGAACTGTAAGGAAATAAATTCCTGTTATTTAAGCCACCCAGTCTGTAGTCTTTTTTATAGCAACCCTAGCAAATAAATCCACTCTTCTGACTTCCTTCCAGATGCCCCATGGCTGCTTCTTCTGAATATGGTAAAGATCGTTCTGATCTCAACACCAATCACCAGCAGTGGTCCGGGTGGCTTCTAGAGCAAGGACATGGTACCAGGAGCAGGAGGAGGGGATGTCTTTTCCTTCTGTGTCTTCCATAACCCATAGTTATTCTGGATGTATAGAAAACAGAGACCAAGTTGTTGTTACAGAAATATCTTCTCTTCATTAGGCTTTTCTAAAATGCTCTACTAACACAAGTGAGTCAGATTGTTCTTAGAAGTTCAGGATTTTAACATCAGAGAGACATTGATAACACATTTGTCTCAAAACAAGAATGTGTTGTCTCTGCCATTTAAAACGAGTCCTGACTTCTATGGAACATATTAGGCAACGCAATTATTTCTCTTTTAGTAACATAAAAGAGCCCTCTTGAAAGAATTATGAATCATTTACAAATAAAAGCAAGTCAAATGAAAAATAACAAATGTTTTTATTCACCTAAAGTCTATCCTTCCATGTGATTTCATTACTGTACTTCATTTTCTCTCCTAGGGAAGGTGTGACTTACACATGTAGGGTACTACGTAAACAACAATAACCTCCTTAATAACAAAATATACCTATATAAATTCTGTAAGGCTGGATTGTTTGAGAGATTTAATAGCATTTTTAAGAAATTATGTGCATAACAAATGAAAAGCTAATCAACTACCCTAACAAAGGATGTAAATTTGCTTTTTGTTCCCAGTTGTAAACAATGACAAAAGTTTGGATTCAAATATCCATCCTATCTAATAATATTCTGCAGCAGGCAGTATTGATTGGCTAACTCAACGAATATTCAAGCCCCATTCTCCTTTGCCTGTCTTCACTGTAGTCTATAAACATTAAATATTTACCCTTGCAACTCAGGGGAGCCAAGTGCTGCACAATGATGTGAAAACAAATGTCTTTGGTGTAAGGGATGGAACTTCTGGAAAAGTGTTTGTATTCTTGACAAAAGAAATGGATGGGATTAAAACCATTTTTTTTTTTCTTTCTCTCTCCAATATGCATGTGATGCTTGGAACCATGCAGCCTGCTTGTGATTAAGAGGCAATGTGCATAAATTTTAACAACTAACATATTAAGGATAGTCTAATAGAAAGGGGAAAAAAGAATATGAGTCTTGATAGCATTGTTGAGAAGCTAAATCTAACACTAACAACTATTTGCTTTTAGACTTACCTTTATATGAGAAAAATAAACCCTAATCAGTTCAAAGCACTGTCAGTCGGATATTCTGCTACTTTTTTTTTTAAAGATTTTATTTATTTGAGAGAGAGAGAGTGAGTGAGAGAAAGAGAGCACAAGTAGGGGCAGAGGGAGAGGGAGAAGCAGACTCCCCGCTGAACAGGGAGCCCGATGTGGGGCTCAATCCCAGGACCCCGGGATCATGACCTGAGCTGAAGGCAAATGCTAAACCGACTAAGCCACCCAGGCACCACTATTCTGCTACTTTCAACTGAAATCATTCCCAATTAATTACTGTCTCCAATTGCTCCCTGTCTCTGTGCCTGTAAATGGATTATGCTCTTTTACCTGTTGTCATGTAACTGGCAATGCCTCCTCATTGTGGAAGGCAATACCATCCTCTTCCCACTGCTGTTGGACTAGTCCATATCATGCACTTTGATCAAGAGGCATTAAGGCTTTCCCCCAATCATTTTGTTCTTTTCCCCCTGCCCTGAGAATGATATGTCCACCATGAGAATGCCATGAGCATGGCTTCTCCTTTAGCATGTATCACGAAATGAGAAGATACATGGAGAGCAGGCACAGCAGTTAATTCATGGTAACTCATGTGAAACATGAGTGAGATTTGGGGGTTACTTGTTACCGCAGCTCATTACGAAGTGGATAAATACAAAACCAATCCCAGCAATGGATGAGGCCATGTGATATGCTTTGGCCAATGAAATATGACCTAAAGCGATGTAAGTAAGTCATCAGGCAGATCTTAGGCAATTTCCACCACCTTCTTGCTATTTTTACCTTTGCCGTGAGAATGGATTGTCTGGATCCCAGAATCAGAAGGAATTAGAATAAAGACATGACAGGCAACCTGAAGCTGCTGACAGATAGTGTGGATAAGAAATAAATGTTACCACAATCAATGGGATTATTTTGGTTTAGGTTATCACAGCAAAGCCAGGCGATTGGCTTTTCAGAAAGTCTTTTAAGAAAGACTTTTCATTAGTCTTTCTTAAACCCCAACCCTTATGTGCTAGTCCCAGGGAAGGAAGCAGAGACCCTAAGAGGACACAGCCCTGGGCTGACCTCTCCTGTACCACTTAGAGGCTACATGTTGACTTATCTGTAAAATGAATTTAGCAGTAAGATAACATTTCTCAAAGTATGTTCTGTGTAACCAAATTTCTATAGAAAATTATTAAATATTACATGAAAAAAAGATGACCCAGGATCAACTAAGTTTGGGAGATGTTGAATGAAACAAAATCAAGAAAGCTTATTAACTTTAAGATTTCTCAGAGCTTTCAATGCGTTAATTAATGTATGTTGCAAATCTTGAAGACATGAATTTGGTTTGTAGTTCACCTAGATTTTCTTTCATCTCAAGGCCATTTTTACTTTTGGAACATCTCTTAGAACTGAGGCTTTATACAAGAGAATTTGGGACACAACGAGATAATAGATAAGGAAGAACAGTTCGTACAACTTTGGCCTTGAAGTGACTGCAGCAATACTCATGAGCTGCCACTGTCAGGAGGTCTTTTTTATACCAAAAGTGTCATGGGCCTGCCCACAACCAAGCTCCAAGCTCCAAGCAACAAGCAGCTCTTCCCACGAAAGTGGCTTTAAAAAGTCCTCAAAGCTCACAAAGAAAGCTGGTCACACAGAGAATCCAGTGTGCCAAATAACAGGGAATTCACATAGAAGCAAGAGACAGCACTAGAACTTTGAAGAGATTTCCATACACTAGTAGGACAGTTAGCATTGTGCAGAGCCTGTTGGAGGGAAACGTGTCTTTTATAGACATTTAACTGTACAAACTCAGTACTTAAAACTGTACTTCAAGCAAGTTTATAATCGAAGACCAGGAGTTCTCCGGAATCAGTAGGGCCCTGAAGCCAGAACAGGCCATCCCACTACATGAGTACATGATAAGAAGATGAGGCATAGAAGAGGAACCCAGGAACTGGAAGATGAAGAGGAGAGGTGTAGAAAGAGAAAGAAGAGGAGACCCAAAGCAAATTGTAAGACTTGCTCAACAAATCTAGAAACCCTTGGGAAACTGACAAAAGACCACATTTAATACTCTTTGTAGTAAATGTGTAGACTTCCTCACCAATGTGGATTTAATCCTAAAGAGATGAGAGGAAAGAGGTGTCCAGTTTGTACTCTTGAATTAGGAGATCCCAGCCTTGGGCAAACAGCATGGAGTGTTCATCTGTGGAGGCCCGTGGCAAGGTGCTGACAACACATCAGAATGATTTGCTCAAAAAACCAAGGTCCTGGTGGAACTTAAGGTGAAGATAGACATGAGGGAGAATATGCTTGGGTCACTAGCAAAACATAGCAGAATCAGGATGAAGTCAGATATGCCAACGGGCTCACAGGAATAGTGCAATATGAAGACTGTCTAAGGGAAGAGCATGCTGGACCTTCCAATTTCATACCTTTGGAGTGTGCCGTGGGGGCAGGTTGGCCAGTTTGTTGACATAAGTTGTTTGGGTAGCATATTTGTGGGGAACAGTGCCCTCCTTCTCCTGTACTTTCCCAGCAAAGCCCAGATTATCTTCATTCATTGGCCATGTCTGTAGTGGAGAAAAAAACCTTTTTCTTCTACCCATCTTTGGTTCTCCATCTGGGGCTGTACAAATTAGAGTCACAAAACACAGATTAACAAGAGAGCAAAAAACAGAAGTTTATGAATGTGCATCGTGCATACACATGGGAGCATTCAGTGATGGATGACTCAAGGGGTAGTCAAAACATGAACTTATATAACACATTAACAAAATAACAATATTGTCATGAAGAAAAAAGGACAAGTTACAAAACAAAAGCAAAGGACTCTGAGCTTCTAGGGCTGGCAAATTATGGGAAGGCGAATATATGTGAAAAGACAGATAAGGGCCAGTTGAAGCAAAGAATGTTATGTAGCTTCCTCTGGTACCATCTCTGGGATGATAAGGGTCCAGAGTTGTCTCTAGTGATCAACTTCTCTTCTTCATGTTATAGAAGGGAGGGGAGACACCTTTGCAAATGTATGCCCCACTTTTAGGCAAATAGGATGAGGGAGGAGAGCTTTTCTTTATCCACTTATTTTCAATGGCTTTCAGGTCAAAATAACCCTTATATCAAAGTGGCATATGTTTGGGCGCCTGGGTGGCTCAGTTGATTAAGCGACTGCCTTCAGCTCAGGTCATGATCCTGGAGTCCCTGGATCGAGTCTTGCATTGGGCTCCCTGCTCAGCAAGGAACCTGCTTCTCCCTCTGACCCTCCCCCCTCTCATGTGCTCTCTCTCTCTCGTTCTCTCTGTCTCAAATAAATAAATTTTAAAAAAAAACTTCAAAGTGGCATATGTTGGAGTGGCATATTCTGCTACCCTTCATGTCTGAAGAGAGTAAAGAGGTCTGTCAAGGCATGAGCAGCCTCCTGTGGGTGAAAGGCAAAATAGTTCCCCCACCACCTAACACGTCACCTCACACAGTGAGCCCTCTGAGGATTTTCATACTGACTTACAATTTAATAATGGAAGGACTTGAGATGACTTCCCACCTGCCCTCACCATGAGTGAAAGCCTCAAACTCAGTCATGGCAAGACTCTTTTTCTCCCTGTTCCCTACTTTCTGCCCACATCTTCTCCCAGTTCCTTCCCAGAGGATGGACACTTTGTTAAACCAGAGCAAAGTAGCCACATTCTTGTTAGCATGAAAATACAGGGAGATTGTGCTACAGGAGAGGACCTACAGCAGCCAGAGGAAGGTCGCTTTGTTCTTAGCCACTCTACTCTGAAGACTCTCAAGGACCAGAGTCTCTTCAGTGACCGCAGTAGATGCTGCCCCCACTCCTCACTTGGGGGAGGATGATAGAGACAGAAACGACCTGGAGGTAATGGTGAGAAAAGAGTGGGAGAGTTGGGGACAGGGACTTTAGGATGTCTATCTAAAAACCCATCACTGAGTACAAAGACCAGTTTAGAGTCAGTTGTCTCTCTATTGTCACAGCACAGAAACCATTCTAAATGATGTCAGTGATAAAATACTTCTCTACAAAACATAATTTTTTGGTCTAGATTCTAAGTCATCGTTACACTTTTTATTGAGTTTTTACTGTGGTAAAATACATATAACATAAAATTTACCATCTTAACCTTTTTTTTTTAAGTGTACGGTTCAGTGGGCTATTAAGTACATTAACTGTCACCCCCATCCATCTCTAGAAGTCTCTTCAGTTACAAAATTGAAACTTCGCGTCCATTGAACACTAACTCCCCACCACCCCTTCCCTGCAGCCCATGGCAACCCCAATTCTACTTTCTGTTTCTATGAGTTTGATGCCTCTAGATACCTCATATAAGTGGAATCATAAATATTTGTCCTTTTATGACTGGCTTATTTCAATTAGCAGAATGTCCTCCAGGTTTATCCACATGATAGTATGTGTCAGAATTCCCCCCACCTTTTTTAAGGCTAAATACTATTTCATTGTATGTGTATCCTGCAGTTTGCTTATTCATTTATCTGTGGATGAGACACTCAGGTTGCTTCCATTTTTGACTATTGTGAATAATGCTGCTATAAACATTGGTGTACAATTGTCTCTTCAAGACCCAGATTTTAATTCTTTGGGGTATATACCCAGGAGTGGGAGTGCTAGGTAATATGGTAATTATATTTTTAATTTTTTGAGGAAGGATCATATTATTTTCCATAGCAGCCACACACTTTTTTATTCTTAACCAGCAATGCAGACGAGTTCTTCTAATTTCTCCACATCCTCATCAACACTACTATTTTCTGTTTTGTTTTGGTTTTTTTTATAGTAGACATACTAAGGGGTATGTGGCAATATCTCCTTGTGGTTTTTATTTGCATTTCCATAGTGATTAGTGATATTGAGCATCTTTTCATGTATTTATTGGCCTTTTGTGTACCTTTTGTGGAAAAATGTGTGTATCTTTACCCATTTTTTAAATTGGGTTTTGGTGTTGAGCTGTTAAATTTTAATAAAAAAAAGTATGTATGGGGGCACCTGGGTGGCTCAGTCAGTTAAGTGTCTGCCTTCGGCTTGGGCCATGATCTCAGGGTCCTGGGATCGAGCCTTACATTGGGCTCCCTGCTCAGTGGAGAGCCTGCCCCTCCCTCTCCCACTCCTCCTGTGCTCTCTCTCTCTCTCTCTCTCTCAAATAAATAAAAATAAAATCTCAAAAAAAAAAATGTATGTGTCACGAGCATACTATGGAGGTGCCCATGTGAGGTGTGTCATTACACAATATCACCTTTATTCAGTCATAAACCAGGATTACCATAATTGTAAAATGGGTTCAGTATTACAGACTTGAAGACATTCACTACATGTTCACCAGGCTTCATACATGTCACACCAAGCAAAGTGCAATATGAAGTCATACAATAAGATGCAACAAGGAGGAGGAAGTTAATGAGTCAAATGTGAAGTCAGTTGGTGAACACACTATTGAGATGAGGCCTTGGTCCAGTCAGGGTCAGTTCTGGGCATGTTGCTGCTTATGTTCAAGCAGTGGAGAATATCTGTTATGTTCAGAGATCAATTGGGCAGAGCCCTCGGTGGCACTTGTCTTCTTGATGGGCAAAGATATGAAAGGATCAGCATCAGAAGAGTCTGATGGTTTGCTCAAAAAAATTTTAAAGGAGTTTACCCAGTCTTGAATCTTTGCAGATCTCCTCTGGTCTGCTGGTTATTATCAGTTCTAGGTATCTTCAGCCTGTGCTGGTTTTTGGCAGTATCTGGTCTTAGCTGCAACATCCTTGGCTGCTCATGTCATTGCTTGACATGAGTGACCCCATCTTGCTCTCTATAGTACGTTTCAATTTGGCATGCTTTTATTACTTATCCTTTAATAAACATTTGCATTCTACAAGTTAACTCAGAAAACTCCTAGCTATACAGTCAGCTCCCAACACAGGCAGACTCAACTATACACATTCATTTGAAGAACGCATCCTTTTTTTTTTTTTTTAAGATTTTATTTATTTATTTGGAGAGAGGAGTAGAGGGAGGAGAGGGTGAAGCACACTCCCTTCTGAACGTGGAGCCTGATATGATGCAGGGCTCGATCCCAGGATGACCTGAGCCAAAGGCAGAGACTTAACCGACTGAGCCACCCAGGTGCCCCTGAAGAATACATTCGCAACAGGAGGGTTCCAGATGACTCAAGTGCATTTAACTTCTCTAACCCTTAGAGATAATATATTCCTGTATTTAAATAACATAATCTAAACATTGATAGCACAGTGATTATGAAAGCAAAGAAGCAGACCTTGAGTTAGTTCAATTCTGTCATCTTAAGTGACCAGTGGAGTTTTTATTTATGTTTAAAATTGAAAATGAAAGGTGTAACATTTTTATTTGGTGAGTGCAAATTTTAATCTTTGCATGAAAAATTTTACTGAATTTGAATAATATGTTTAAATCTGAAATTTGATTAAATGTTTAATTGCTAAAGAATGAATCAAGAAAATAAAGTGTGATCCTTGTGATGGCTCCCTAAATTGCACCTTTTGCAGACCTTTTGGTTTTATTATATTTTTATTGTTTTTATTGACATGACTAGGAGAGGCAATAAAATAAAATGTTTATTGTCTATATTTCTTTTCTGATTATTATTTGTGTCATTTCAAGATAGTTACTGAAAACAATTTTATCATAGAGAGAAGAGAGGAGTTAAAATTGGCCCACACACTAAGTGTGCCGCTAGCTTCCATACGCATCACCTGGTCCTATGTTGCATTGCACGGCAGTGGGTGATGATAACATGGCTTGTGCAGAGCTGTCTTCGTCACAGAAAAGAGAAGGATAGCGGGGTCTCCGATGTTCAAAAATCTCCCACTCCATAGCCTTGGCATGATAAAAATCATTATTTTAGCAGAATGATGTCTTAAATTAGTTTAAATATAACAAGGGAACAAGGCAAAAGAAAGAGGACCAGAAACAGATGAGACATAAATGTCCTCTGTCACAATGGTGCCTTCCCCAAATGGCTCACACTGAATTTCCTTCATGAGTGAGGGCTTCTCACTTGAACTAGGCATAAAACTGTACAAAGTATGCTCACTTCTGAGGTGCTTAGTCTGGAAAGATCAGCAGAACCTGGCATGAACAGTGTCTCTCTGACTATCAGATATGAAAAGGAGACGCCAAGACAGCTGCCCACTGTTTGGAAAATGGTATGAATCTGGCCAGACATTTCCTGGTGGAGGCTGTGTGACAGTTGTTAAATGTCAAACTCAGGCTGCCAGAGTCAACTTTCCTCATCCTTTCACTTGGCTTTGGGGAATGAAAAATCAGTGTGTTTCCCTAAATCCAGAGCTGCTGTAGGCCCCTGTCCAAAATGGTTGCTACCCTCTCTGTTCCACAGAAAGCTTTACTGCCAAGGGTCTTAAGCTCCCTTTCCTTCTAAAACAAAATATGCTTCTGCATTCGGCTTCTCTCAGCACTCCTCTAAGGGGAGGTAGGTAAAATTTTTGTGTTATTTAGGAAAAAGACTGGATACTTTCTTATATATGATTTTCTGAAACCAAATCCATTTCTTAATTTTATACTGGAGGGTGACATGCAACAGGGGAATGCACACATTTTGAGTGAATAGCTTGATGAATATTCACAAAGTAAACCCACCCTTGTAACCAACACCATGTGAAGAAAGAGAACATTCTAGTCATTCCCCCTTATCCATGGTTTTGCCTTCCATGGTTTCAGTTACCCGGGGTCAGCTGTCGCCTGGAAGCAGACGATCCTCCTGACGTATGGTCAGAAGGTCAGTAGCCTAATGTTATGTCACAGTGCCTACGTCATTCACCTCACTTCATCACATCACATGGGCTTTTTATCATTTCATATGATCACAAGAAGCAGGGTGAGTACAGTATGATGAGATATTTTGAGAGAGAGACAGAGACCATATTCACACAACTTTTATTACAATATATTGTTATAATTGTACTATTTTATTATTTGTTATTATTGTTAATCTCTTACTGTCCCTAATTTATAAATTAAACTTAACATAGGTATGTATGTATGTATAGGAAAAAACATAGTATTGTATAGGGTTTGGTGCTATCCGTGGTTTCAGACTTCACTGGGGTCTAGAAACACGTCCCCCGAAGGTGAGGAAGGCAACTGTGCTAACATCCTGCTGAGTCCCCTACAGTCATTACTCCCCAGCCAGGTACCCACGAGCCTCTGTTCTATCATCAATGATCAATTTTGCCTACATTGAACTTTATGGTATTTCCTCATATGTACTCTTATGCGTCTGATTCCTTAAACATAACATTCTGTAGGTAAAAATCATTTTGCTGCACATGCTCATTTATTCTCCTTGCTGTCTATCATTCCGTTGTGAGAATATAGCACAATTAATTTATCCATTCTGCTGATGGGCATTTGGGATGTTTTGGTCTGAGGTTATCATAAATGGTGCTGCTCTGGACATTCTTATACATGTTTTTTTGGTTCACAAATACACATATTTATCTGAACTATAGGTTTCTATCTAAAAGTGAAATTGCTAGACCAAAGGATATGCTATGTTCACCTTTTGTAGATGCTACCATACAGTTTCACAACCTGGTTGTGTCTATTTGTACTCCCATCAGCAGTGTAGTCCTATGCTTGGGGCCCAGTGGCATTGAAGTGCATTTTCCCAATGACTAATAAAGTGAGTTCTATTCATATGCTTATTGGTATTTTGGAAATCCTTTCTTGTTAAATACTTGTTTGAGTCTTTTGCCCACTTTTCTATTGGGTTCTCTGTCTTTTTCGTAATTGGTTTTTATAGGAAGAAACAAAAGATATGAATGAGTTTGTCAGGCCCATGGATTACAAATATCTTCTCACATTCCATGGCTTGTCTTTTCACACTCTTAGTTATAGTTTTAACAAACAGGAGTTTTAAATTTCAGTGGAAACCAACTTAACAATTTTTCTTTAGAGTTGGCCTTTTCTGTATACAGTGTATTAAATCTTTGCCTTCTCTAAGAATCTAACCTCCTATTGATTCCCTATCCAAAATTAGGTACTATGGCCAAGTATCTCGTTTGGAAGCTGTTGCTCCCTATTGCGATCTCAAAAATATAGTGGCAAGAACACCATGGATAATGCCACTCCATTCCATGAATTTGACTACCTTGCTTTGTAAAGTACATAAGAACCTCTCAGCACTAGACTGACATAGTGATACACAAGCGGCCATACCAGCAGCCAATCAAATTTTTGTTGCATCTGTGGTACATAGCACATGGGATTTAGAATCAGAAAAATTTGTACCAACCTGCATTTCCATCATTTGCTTTTTTTTAATCATTGAGGGGACCACAGTACTTAAACTTTCTGGGCATCAGTTTCTGCATCTGTAAAAGGGGGTGGTAATGATTATTTTAGAGTCTAAGGGAGGCTTAAATGAGATCATTTGTTTGAAGATAACTTGCATGATCTAAAAACATGCCTGCATACAATAAAAATTGCCCGTGTTTTAATTGCAATGACTAGGAACACAAATTAATTAGATTATTAATAGCAACTGATACTTACAGAACTAACAACGGGGGAGGCACTGTTTTAAACATTTTACATGTCTTAACTCATTTACTTCCCTCACAACCCACAGGGTCGGTTCTGTTAATAAACTCATTTGCAGATGAGGCAAGAGGAGCAGACAGACTCAGTGACTCATCAAAGGTCAAGCAGCGAGAGAGACCAACAGAATGTTAACCAAACAAATGGCTGCCAAGTTTACACACTCAAGGGAATTATGTGATGCCATGGCCTTGGACTTGATTCATAGAGGGGCTTCCCACCCAGATGGTGAATACAACCGAAGAAATAGGGAACTTCTGTCAAAAGCCACTGTTAGACCACCTGAGGAAAGGATGGGGCTTCTCTTAAACATCACAGAGGCATGTTTTAGAAGAAGGAAGGGAATTAATATATGTTGGATGGTTGCACAAAGATACTGTTAGGTACTTTACAAACACCTCAGACAGACATTGTTATTCCTATTTTACAGATAAGAAACTAAGACTTACACAGATTCAATGATTTGCTCAGATTCACAGATTTAGGGAGAGCATCAAAATTCAAGCTCATGTATAAGCAGCTCTTTCCCCTAAACCACATTTCTTAAGACATTTAAGAACTCCCAGTTAAGGGTGTTGTAGGACTTATTTGTACCTTAGAAGTCAGAAAAATAAATTAAAAAGCTGCTGCTACCACCACAATCAAATATTATGCAACATTAATAGCACTTAATATATCTCTAACTACTAGAATATTTTTCTTGAATATAGAATTGGAAATGGTTGGAAAGGGCAAGTTCTGGAAAAATTACAAGTGGCAACAATTGCATTGAAAAAGTAACAGTGAAGAAAAGTCACTAATCTATAAACATTTTCTCCAGAATTATAAAAACTCTCAGGAAAATCAGCAACATGGGCAATGACTTGTCCTTTGATTTTTATAGGATGTAATAATAGGAAAAGCAAATTCATTTTTTAGACTTTATACGCACCCACACATATGAGAATTCAAAAGCATATATCTAAAAACAGCCAAGAATACGCTTGTACGTCCACAGATTAGTATGGGTCTGGTATTTTTTCCCCTTCAACAGGGAAAGAATACTTACATATGAAATTTTTAAGATTTATATTGGAGATTTATATTTTAAAGGTACAGAACTATATGATGTTAAGCTAACAGTCATCCTATGGCCTTTAAAATTAAGCATATATTAATCAACAACAGTATTTTTTATTAAAATATATGAGCCTGATTATGTCACTTGTAGGTTAAAGGCTGAGCTAAAAAGAAAGCTCAAACATCTCACAGGGTTCTAGTAGAATTCATATCTTCATTCTATAGGGATAGCAAAAGAAAAAAAAAATCAGTTCTTGGCTATCCAAATGTTATATTCTTTCTTCCTACAGCAAAAGAAAGGAGAGAATTCGTGGAAAAGATTACTAGTCCTAAAACACACAAATCTGAAACAAGATAAACCAGTGGCTACGCGTCACTCCGACCAAACTTCTGTGGATGTTCTAGGTCTAGGGATTAAGCCATGTTGGCCTCAAATCTTCGATTCTTACAGCCATTCTTGGCTCTGCAGCCACCATCACACCTGAAGCTTCCTCCATCCTCCCTCGTCTTCAAGTCAGGGATATCACAGGAGAAGGGGCATGCAATAAACATGTTCTAGTGCTTTCTTAGTCCCTGTCCCACGGCCGCTGTGGAGCAATACCATGATTTTATCATCTACACTGTCAAGCTGCAGGGGAGAGATGATGGAAGTTCAGTGTGGCTCAGGGATCAGCAACTGAAACTTAAATAGGTACTTCTTAAACAAAATGGCACCAGTCGAATTAAATGAAATTGCATTCCAGAAGTTACCCTCTATCGATGCAATTCACAGAGACATATGCAAAAGAAAGATTTGAATTGAGTCAGATAACTTTTTGAAAATCCTTGGTAGTGGGGAAAGAAAGAATCTGAGAAAAACTTTTGGGACAAAGGTTCTGAGAGCAACACCTCTGAGGGTACCAGTCAAGGGGAACGTAAGCCAGCACTGGGTCAGGGAAGTGCTTTGCTGGGATAGATTTGAGGAAAGTGAGGAAATCTAGACTAGCGTTTTGATATTCTAGAATAATGTAATGGGAAAATAAGAAGGGAATAAATACACAGTACATTAAAACATTAGGCTGCGTCTATGGTTAAGAGATTTGGTCCATTTTCTCTTTACTGATTTTCAAAGTCCGGCCATTTCCCCTTAATGGATTTTGTCTTTTCTGCTGACATGGTCATGTTTATTAGATTCTTTTTTTAAATTTTTTATTTTGTAACAACTCCTCAATAACAATGTTAACTTCTGTTACATCAGAAAATACTCTGAGCAAGCACTCCTTGCTCTTTTTCTCCATAAAGCTTATGTGGAAAGGGCCAAGTTGGGCTGACATAGTCTTACATTTCATTTCCTTTTCCCTCTTGTCTTAAAGCATAGAGTTCCTTATATTATACTTTACATCACATTATATATAGTAAGGCACCCATGGGCATCCTTCTTCATGGTATGCAAAGCAAGCTCACATATACTCTCCACTCAGTCATTCCATAAACAGTTAGTAGGACTGCATTATGCTCCAGCATTCTCCTAGCACTACTCAGGTAGACCAACCCCATTAGGTATAAAAGGAGGCAGGGTCATCTTCTTTTTCCTTTTTTTGGTAGTAAAACTACGCTTCAGATCAGTGACTGGATGAGGCGAGCCCAGATGAGAAAAGCATGGGTAGAAGAGACCAACCCATTCAGGACAGTTACTAATCAAGGGACCCCGAGTTCATGGTTTAATCTCCGTAAGCCTCGGTTTTCTCATCTACAGCACAGAGACCATGGTGTTTGCCGCACAGAGAATTCTGAAGGTGAAATCAGACCCGGGTCCAAAGTGCCTCCTGCAGTTGGTGGCGGCACACAATCGGTGAGGGGCAGTCACAGGAATAGCAGAGAGATCCAAGTGTGCTCATGGCAAGGAAAGAGAGTGGGATCTCACAATCATGGGCTCCAATCCTCGCTCTGCCCCTGGGGAGACAAGTGGTTAAGATTTTGCCTCTGAGTCTCCATAGATGTAAAATGACATAATCATATTCCCTCCCTTGGAGGAGTATTAACAAAATCAAATGGAAAACAGCACATTTCCTCGGGAATCATATGCTCAGGGAGAGGTAATCCTGCATTTGTGCAGGGTACTTCTGTTGCCAGGCACCCTGGTCTGCCCCGGGTTTACAGTTCTCTGGAGCACAGAGACCTTGGCTCATGGCACTGCTGTGTATAGCAACAGCAAGGAAGGGAGAATGAAGCCTCAGGGCTTCTGAATCAAAGTCATGTTTTCTCTTCTTTAAACATCATTACTATTTTGTGGTGGAGGGAAGGAAGGAAGGAAGGAAGGAAGGAAGGAAGGAAGGAAGGAAGGA